>NC_141046.1:18293925-18899566 GCF_041138505.1 Cibotium barometz | reverse complement strand
TGTGAGCACACTTAGGACCGCTGGGGCACTTTTTCCCTCACTAGGAGTTTTTTCCCCCGTACATATGTACACCCTCTTATCTACTCATTTTTGGGGTGTGTACTTATCTTTTTGTATCTGGCACATATTTTTTCATTCTAATATAGTGAGTTTGTGTGCTCTCAAGCTTCTCTATCTTGTGTGTACGCATTGTTGCAACCCTAACCCTAATTCCAACAATTGGTATCAGAGCTAGCTTCCTTGACACTTAATCTAGTAGTCTACCTCCCTCCTCACGACCCTGTTTTTATGTCTCTAATTGAGATACCCTCTTAGGAGAAGAAGATATTGTTGTTTGCTGGGACTGAGGACAAACTTGATGGGACTAACTACCCATTGTGGTCCTATATATGAGGCATGTACTAGTTTTGCTAAAGGCCTTTGGAATGTGGTCAGTGGTAGTGAAACTCATCCTGTTTCACAACTACCAGTGGTGCAACCAGGTGTTGTAGGTACATCTAAAGTAGAATCTGATACAAATGTGGCTCCTCCAAATGCACCACCAATACCTCCCACTGCTACTTAAACGAGATAGATGCACATGCACATGCACATGCATTGCTTGCACTTTCTGTGAAGCGAAGCATTATTCCTCATATTCGGTCATGTAAGACTTCAAAACAGGCATGGGATGCACTTGCTACATTATACTAGGTGCGCAATGAAGCACGTGTTACATATCTGTGCAAATAATTGGAGTCTGGGAACATGAATGAGGGAGACTCAATGGATAGCTTCTTGACCAAGATCAAAGATTTTAAGGACCAACTCGCTAGTGTGGATGAGATATATCCTGATAGTACATTGGTGCCCACAATTCTCAATGCATTGCCGGATTCTTATTAGAGTTTTGCCTCTACCCTTAGAATCATGATGAAGGGAAATCCAAATGTCCTTACATTTGATGAGCTGGTTTTAGTACTCTTGCAAGAAGAGCAGTCTAGGTAAAACAGATTCGTTATGCGAGTTTTGGTGACCAAGCTTTTGTTGCTAGTCAGAAAGGCAAAGGTAAAGCTTCTTCGCATGGTGGCTACTATAAGCCAAAATCAAAATCCTCAAGTAAGGATGTTGAGAAAGAAGGTGATAAGCCTTAAAGAAAAGGGCAAGTGTCACTATTGTAGGAAACCAAGGCACTACATAAATGAGTGCAAGAAAAGGCTAGAGAAGGAGAAAAAGAAAGAATCGGCCATGGCTATGGCTAATGCATCTGCACCAAGTGTAGTAGAGAAGGAATCTGCAAGTTTTGCTCAAGATGATTGGGCATGGACTGTACATTGCAGTTATGACCCTTCTGTTTATGATGTATGTATGTCAGTGGCAGAATCGGGTGCTTGGTACTTTGATAGTGGTGCTAGTAAGCACATTACTTCACAAAAAAAATTGTTCTTATCTATGGAATTTGTCCCAAGTGCAAGAACCGTCACATGTGCAAATGGTTCCTTATATCCTATCAAAGGAGTTGGTAGAGTTGTGTTCACTACTGCAAATGGGGGCGCATTTAGTCTTTCTAAAGTTTTATATGTGCCAGGCATTAAGAAGAACTTGTTGTTGTCAATTTCAGCCTTAGCCTTGTTAAGCTTGATGGTGAAATTTGTGGATGACAAATGTACAATTAAAAAGATAGAAATGATGGTTATTCTATCATTACCTCAGGTACCTTGTTTCATGGCCTATACAAGATGGATGTATTTGAGAAGTTGCAACATGATGCTTGCTCAGTCTCTACGACTCGTGCTATGAGAGTGATGCAAAATTATAGCATGCACAATTTGGCCATTTAAATTATGGCAGTTTATTATGCCTTCAAAGGAACGATATGGTGTCTGAGTTGCCAACTCTTGAGACCCCTGCTAGACATGTATGTGAGGGGTGTATTCTTGGTAAAATGCATTAGGCATCATTTCTAAAGGATGGATTTGTGAGAGCTGTTAAGAAATTACAACTTATACATAATGATGTATGTGGCCCTATGAGGACACCATCTATTGGGAGATATCTCTACGTCGTCACTTTTATTGATGATTACTCCAGATATAGCTGGGTGTATCCATTAAAGCAGAAGTCAGAGGTTTTTATGTGCTTTAGGCACTTTGTATCCATGGCTGAAAATGCATGTGAATGTAAAGTTGGCACCCTTCGTTTAGATCGAGGACGGGAGTATATGTCCAAGGAATTTCATGCATATATGGTTGAAAAAGGCATAAGGAATCAACGTACAGTGCCATACACACCTTAGCAAAATGGTGTGGCTGAGAGGAAGAACAAGTATCTCATGGAGATGGCATGATGTGTGGTGAAAGCCCAAGATTTACCTCATGGTTTTTGGTTAGAGGCAATTATGTGCGCAAACTATGTGTTGAACAAATGCCCTACCAAGGCTTTGTAGTCTAAAACTCCTTATGAAGCTTGGCATGGCATGAAGCCTTCTATGGCTCATTTGCATGTTTTTGGTTGTCTTGCTTATGCTCTTGTGCCTGAGCAACAAAAGTAAGCTTGATGATAAGGTAGTTAAGTGCATATTTGTGGGATACAGTTTAGAAAGCAAGGGATATAGACTCTACCATCCGGCCTCAAAGCAGATTTTGGTAATTAGAGATGTTATTTTTGTCAAAAACGCAATTCAGCCCATGCTTTCATGCACAAAACAACAAAATGTATTCTCACAAGATGTGTTTGATTCACTCCTACCTTTGTTTAATGGCAAGCACCCATATGTAGAGCAATTGAATGCTCAACCAAGTGCAGAAATTCAACTTTCGTAGGTGCAAAGTCAGCCAGCAAATCAGCCTTTTGATGAGGCAATCATTGAGGATGTAGTGGATGAGGAGAGAGCAGCCATAGAAGAATCTAGGCGTATGCCAAAATGGCTTGTGCAGACATTGAGGGATAGCAAGTTGGCAGCTCCTTTACCTAGCAGAACTCGTGCAGGTTCTCATCATGCAGATTATTCTCATGTGGAACATGTTCTCATTTCTACTTTATATAATGAGGAGGAACCTGTTTCCTTTGAGGAAGCATAGGATGATGATCATTGGATGCATGCTATGTAGGATGAGTATAACTCTTTACTCAAGAATGACACCTGGTATTTAACCGATCTACCTCATGGTGGTTGGCAAGAAGGCCATTGGTACTATGTGAGTATAACTCTTTACTCAAGAATGACACCTGGTATTTAACCGATCTACCTCATGGTGGTTGGCAAGAAGGCCATTGGTACTATGTGGGTTTACAAGTTAAAACGCAAAGTAGATGATGGTAGCATTGATCGCTACAAGGCCAGACTTGTTGCAAAGGGGTATGCCCAACAAAAGGGCATTGATTATATGATGAGACCTTTGCACCCACATCTTGTATGGCTACCATTAGGTGTCTCATTGCTTTGGCAACACATCATGGGTGGAATGTACATTAGTTGGAGATTAAGACTGCATTCTTGAATGGTGATTTACATGAGGAGGTGTGTGTATCCCAGCCTCCTGGTTTTGTTATAAAAGGAGAAGAGTCTAAAGTATGCAGGTTGAAAAAGGCTCTTTATGGCCTTAAGCAAGCTCTTAGAGCATGGCATGAGAAGATTCATGCATACTTAGTTGCAAATGATTTTTGCAACAATCCAATAGAGAGTACCCTCTATGTGAAGAGGAGTAAGGATACATTTTTGGTCATCGTTCTATGCTGCTCATGGGACCCGATATAGATCATGTTTCAGCCTTTAAGGTTGATTTGTAGTCATCGTTTGAGATGTTAGATTTGGGACCCTTGTATTACTATTTGGGGATTCAGTTTATGCAGCTCAATGATGGCATTGTTATGTTACAGTCTAAATATATACATAAGCTATTGAAGAGGTTTAATCTTGAAGACTGTAAACCTGTGGCTACACCTATGGAGATAGGTACTTGACTTAGTCTTCAAGATGCAAGAGACTCTTTTGATGCTAGTTTGTATCAACATGCTGTTGGATCCCTTCTTTAGGTGTGCAGCACGAGGCCAGATTTATAGTTTTAAGTCTCACAATTGAGCAGATTTATGCATAGCCCAGGTACGAAGCATTAGCTGACTGTTAAGCGGTTTTTTTGCTATTTACAGGGCTCTAAAGGAAGGTGAGTCATATCTGCATGCTTTTAGTGATTCAGATTAGGCTGGATGTTATGACATACGAGTGTCCACTAGTGGGTTTTACTTTTGCCTTGGTGATTCATGTATATCATGGCTCAGCAAGAAGCAGCCTACATTGCCCACTTCCAGCTGTGAAGTTGAGTACATGGCAGCTTTTACAGCTACAGTTAAGTGTGTGTGTCTCAAACATCTTATGGCTGATTTGGGTGTTGGACAATCATCTAGCACTATGATTTTCACTGACAACCAGAGTGCATTAGCAGTTATGCGAGGAACCCAATGTTTCATATGCTCGCACTAAGCACATTGAGGTGCATTACCACTATGTCAGGAAAATACTCTCTGCAGAGCAGAGAACGGCTTGGTCTATGTGCCTACACATGACAACATGGCAGATTTATTCACAAAGGCTCTTCTTCACCTCATGAAAAGTTCGAAGCTTTTCGTAAAGATTTGGGCTTACTACCTTTTCAGGATTGATCGGCCATACTATGTACATGTTCACATCATCACTCCAGGGGAGATTTATAGCATTATATGGTAGTGATGTGTGTGAACACACTTAGAACCGTTGGGGTACAGTTTCCCTCACTATGAGTTTTTGTCCCCCGTACGTATGTACACCCTCTTATCTACTCATTTTGGGGTGTGTACTTATCTTTTTGTACCTGACATACATTTGTTCATTCTAATCTAGTGAGTTTGTGTACTCTCGAGCTTCTCTATCTTGTGTATGTGCATTGTTGTAACCCTAACCTTAATTCCAATAGATACAAGTGTTCAAGAATAGCAATCCACATCATGTCAACTTTTAGGTGAACTAAAAAAGTAAGTTGTTGGTGCACATAAAGAAATCTTTAAGGTTTTAAAGCCTTGGGAATCTTTGTACTTTGTGACAAACATTTTTTTCTAAGTTCACTTAATGCCCATTTATGACATATGCTCTTAGCTCCTTGGTTGGAGATTTTATTAGTGGATAGAATGGACGTGTGGAAATGACATATAATCATCTAAGCATTTCCTCTCCTTCCTCTAAGAGGAAAATGGTCCTCTTTTTCCTTTTTTATCTACTCTCCTTTTTTTGTTCCCTTTCATGGGCCCCTTCCCACATTTTACCCCCTACCCCCACCCCCACTGTCACTCCATGCTTCCCTCTCTCTCTCTCTCTCTCACACACACACACACACACACACACACACACACATGCATTTATTACATGTATGATTTGAGTAATTGAGTGTGTGTGTGTGTGTGCGCGCACTACACTTTTAATGATATACACTCCAATACAATGATTAAGTAGGCATAATTACTTATGTACAATAATTAAGTGGAAATAATTACTTGTATACAATAATTAAGTAGGCATAATTACTTGTATACTAAATAGAGCTTGGAGGTAAAATGGAGTATGAGATGTTTAATCAAATCTTTTTAAAGTTACATGTAATCTTTGGTTTAGAGCTTGGAGGTAAAATGCAGTTATGTTAAGAGGATGGATAGCAATCCAACATCATGTCTGTTATGGAAATGTGAATTGAGGAATTAATTGTGAAATTACTTGATATTTTATGTGATATTTATGGTATGCTCTTTGCCGTACAATCGTGACTGGCTACGCGCGCGAGAGCATGGAGCAGTGGTCTCATCGTGATGGGCGGATAAGCGAGATTTAATGTGTCTTGTGTTTTTTGTGAGCAGATCAGTGCACGAAGTAGCATGGGTACGATGGATTTTGGATGGTGCGCGGTCATCAGGTTTTGGTGTGCGCCAATAGTCGCCCGCCCATAGTTTCATTTAATTAAATTGCTATAATTTTGATATAAATAACCAAGCTTGAGGACGAAGTTACTTTTTGATATTAATGGCCCAAAGTGGAATGTATCAAGCTATTTTTAAGCACTTGCTTTTTGTTAATAAATAAATACATGCATAAGAAAGCATGCTCACTTGTGCATAGGGGGAGATTGAACCCACTCTCTTTGTCTTGCATAGTTTGCTATATTTATATTCTTCTTGTCTATTTGCAAAGCTTTATCCTATGGCTGAGATTCTATTGGCTAGCTTGTCACATCATACAAACCTTCCTTATGCCGATTCACCGACAGGTCAATTGATGAAGTCGTCACCTTCCCCTACCCTCAAGGAGAAGCTATTAACCAGTTGTCTCTTCCTCAAAATTTGTGGAAGCCGTCTATTTTCTACGTATACCATAGAATTTGGTGAGCAATAATAATAGACGTACCATTAAGTAATAGCAATAATAGAATTTGGTGAGCAATAATAATAGACGTACCATTAAGTAATAGCAAGCGGCCCATCCACGCAACAACTGCACCATAACTACACAACAGCAGCCCACCGACGGGGACGACCTCAACACAACGGATGGCCACGGCAGTGACCAACACAAACAGGGCCAGCAGACAAGCACTGTTAAAGGCGGCCAATCAACAAGAAACGACAGGGTCAGTAGACCACATAGCGCCACAACAACAGCAACGAATGCCACAGCCATCCACAGAGAAATGGCGACTTGCAATTATAACTCTCTCTCTCTCTCTCTCTCTCTCTCTCTCTCTCTCTCATCCACAGTCAGCACAGCGCAGCATACAGGTGGAAAAAAATAAAGCAGCATACAGGTGAAAAAAATTAAAGAAAAAAACCTTTGCTCTCTTAGCCAGCAGCCACTTGCGCTTCTTGCATGGACTTTTGCTAGCATCATCTGCTGCACCATATAGTAATCTCACCGTACGGATGAATTCAGCTCATCCAAAATATCAGATTGTATACCCATCTTGAAGAGCGTTTCGTCTGCAATCCTGCATTTCTATAATGGTCCGTTGGGATTCAATCTAGAAAATTAAGGGCTCTTCTCCACAGTCACAAGAGGCCACCATCTTTCCTCTTCCAAATAAGGCTCCTCAAAGCTCAAGGGTGACAACTAAAGCCTTTAATTAAAAAATCTTTTTGCTTTCAATTTTTTTACTTCAACATGCCATCATCAAGCGACAACTTGTTGCAACACAACTTTGACATGGATACCCCTTTGCCTGATGTTACTCTGGAACAACAAATTTATTTGTTGCAATAAAAACTTCAAGATGTTGAATGCCAATTACAAGACCGCGACAAGCAACTGTAGGACACGAATACAGAGGACGAACGAACTGCTAAAATTTTGCAAGCCGCATTTCGATGCTCAACCAACCTGCAAAGAACAAAAGATAAATCGTCGCCCCTTTACTTTTTCTTGCTTTGATGGTCGCAAAGATGGAAAAACTGTTTTGTCATCAATTTGACGACTACTTTGTCGAAGAAAATTTTTCCAAGTGCGATAAAATTAAGTGCGCTAGCAACCACATGAATGATAAAGCTGCTTCATGGTGGAACATGCTCTACAATAGCATTGATCGCCCTATCACTTGGGTCTCGTTCCAAGAGAAGGTCAAAGAATCATTCTTACTACCTCAGTTTCATCTTCATGCGTGCCACGCATGGTCAAATTTCTCATGGATTGAAGGTGAAAACGTGAGTCAATATACTGAGCGTTTTTGGCAACACCTCTTACTCCTTCGCATGCTCAAAGATGTCCCTGAAGATTCACTTTAACGCAAATACGAAGATGGTCTTCAACGTAGTATACAAGCAAAAATCAACACTTTAAAGCCCTCTTTGCTCTACGAAGCAATTTCTTTCGCTCGCAACGTGGAGAAAGAGTTTTAATCTATTGTCTAAATGGTTTGCTCTTCTCAAAAGACTACTCAATTTCGCCAACCACAAGTGGCAACTCAAAATCGACAATCGTCTTGGGTAACAAACAATTGTAACTTTCGTAAACCTATTGTTACTCCACGCACTAACACTTTTAACAACACTCATACACCCACCTTTCCAAATAAAAATGTATCTAATGTGGCTAATTCCAAGCCAAATGATGTAAATTCAAAGCCCTAGCTTAGGCACAATAGCATACATGCACCCACTTTTCCAAATGTGGCTAATTCCAAGCCAAATGATGTAAATTCAAAGCGCTAGCTTAGGCACAATAGCATACATGCACCATGTGCTGATTCGCAACACAAAATCCCATCTTTTGTTATAAATGCCATAAACAGTCTTAGTGCCCTGCTAAGCTTCCAAAGGACAACCCTTCATCAGCAAAACTCCACTATATTGAAGAGGATACCGCTATTGATGATCTCGATTTCGCTTCAGATTGGAGTGAAGATGCTCTTTAATCCGAGGTGAATAACACAAAATCTATTGATCTAGGTATCCCTCCCTTGCTACATGCTTTATTACGAATAAAAGGTCATATAATTAGTTCTGAAGTATGTGTTTTACAAGAAGACCGTAGTTCACATGACTCCATCTCTGAAAAACTTGTTAAGAAACTCCACCTTGAAACTTCTCCTTCTGCTTATAAAGTTAAATTTGCTTTTCAAGGGACTAGGTATAATGGCACACGTGAAATAAAAGATCTCGAAATTTCTATTGGTCTTTATAAGAAAAAATAAAATTTTCTTATTTCACCTCTTCACTCCACAGATGTCATTCTTGGTATACCATTTAGACACCAACATAATCCACAGATTGATTATCATACACACACTATGTCTTTCAATTTCAATAATCAATCTATCTCTTTATCTAGTCACTCTTCTCTTGAAATCTTTCCACTCATCTCTCACACACAAGCACGTCGTCGTGCATTAAGGAAATGTGAGAAAATGTACATGATTTATGTTAATGAAGTGGTAAAGAAAGAATCTTTTCTCTCACCACAACAACAAAAATTTCTTGCTTCATTTAACGATTGTTTTACGGATGACTATCCTCCCCATCTATCTCCTTCTCGTGGTGACTTAAACAATAAGGTATAACTTCTCCCAGGCATTCAACTGCCTCACAAAGCACCATATAGACACAACCCTTTGCACCAACAAGAAGTGCAATGTCAAGGAGCTGAATTGCTTGACAAAGATCTCATTCACCCTAGTAGCTCCCCTGTTTGGTGTGCCTGTCTTGCTTGTGTAGAAAAAGAATAAAACCTTTAGGACAAGCATAGACTATAGAGCACTAAATAAAGTGACTGTTAAGAATCGTTACCCAATCCCTAGAATTAATGACCTATTAGAAAAATTGAAAGATGCAAGTGTATTTAGTAAAATTGACTTAAAGTCTAGGTACCATCAAATCCGTATGGATCCTATTCATATCTTCAAGACTGCTTTCCGTACACAATCAGGACATTATGAGTTCGTTGTCATGCCCTTCAGCCTCACTAATGCTCCTGCCATATTTGCACGCATGATGAACAATTTTTTTATAGATTATCAAGACTTTGTGATTGTTTTCTTTGATGATATTCTTCTTTTTTGCAATCACTCTGAAGAAGAACACAAGGATCACTTAAGCAGTGTCTTTGATTTGTCAAGAAAGTTAATTATATGCTAATCTTGATAAATGTTCTTTCTTTCAAACTGAGATGGAATATCTAGGCCATATTGCTCGGCCGATGGTATTCTAGTAGACCCTAAGAAAGTCCAGACCATTTGCGAGATTGGCCTACTCCTAAAAACGCCCATGAAGTTAGATCTTTTCTTAGTCTAGCAGCAAGTTTTTACCACAAGTTCGTAAAGAATTTCTCGCTCATTTCTCTCCCATTGACTATCTTGCTTTGTAAGAACACTTTTTCGATGGATTGATAGTCAGCGGAAGTCCTTCAAAACTTTGAAGTACTTATTGACCCATGCACCTATCCTACAACTACTAGACTTTGGTCGTTCTTTTTTTTTAGTTGACACAGATGCTAGTGGATCTAGCATAGGTGGAGTCCTCATGCAATATGACCCTCTCATAGCTTATGAGAGCCACAAGCTCAAACCTAATGAAGCCAAGTATAGTACCTATGACAAGAAACTTTTGGCTATTGTCCATGCGCTCAAAATATGGAAGCATTATCTCGTGGGATCTGAGGTACTAATAAAGACGGATCAACATGTTTGATGAGCTTAAACATGCTTATTTGAATAATGTGTCTGCTATGCAAGTCCAATCTTTCGATGCCACGATTGATTCATATGTTGATGATCCTGATTTTTCACCTGCATGGAATGCCATACATGCTAACAATTCTTTGCACAACTAAATGATTATTCTTATGCAAATTGATTTTTGTTCTTTCAAAAGAGACTTTGCATCGCTACATTTAGAGAACTAGCCATAACTGAGATGCATGCTCTTGCATATATGGGATATAGAGGAATTCAATCCACATTAGCTGCATGTAAAGAATATTTCTTTTGGGCCTTGGCCTAACATGAAACATGACATTGCAAAATTTGTGTCTAAATGTATTGTTTGTCAAAGAATTAAACGCCATCATGGTAAATCTTTTGGCCTTTTAATGTCCCTACCTATTCCCAAAGGTCCATGGGAAGAGATTTCAATGGACTGTATTACTGGTTTGCCAACTATGTCCTCTCATAAAATGATATGATATGGACCATAGTTGATAGATTTAGCAAGCGAGCATACTTTGTCCCTTGCAAGAAGACCATGTCTACCCCTCAAGCTGCTAAGCTATTCATTAAGACTATCTTTCCCCACCATGGCTTTCCCAAATTTATTCTCTTTGACCAAGATGGCTGCTTTTGCAATCATTTTTGGGTTGCTTTATTCAAGAACTTAGGTTTTAAAATGGACTTTACATCCACTTTTCATCCAGAAAGCAATGGCCAGATTGAAGCTACCAACAATACTATTATGGATCTTAGATCCTACACTATTGACCAACCCTCTAATTGGGATCAACATTTGCCTCTACTTCAATTTGCATACAACAATACCCCCCCATTCAGCTACTAGTCAAGCTCCCTTTGAAATTATCTATGGCAAGAAACTTCCCATTCCTGTCTCTACCATAACTAGTGATGTTCCAGCTGTGCTGACATTTTAACTCATGACCATGCTACTATTCTAGCTAAAGTCATTGAATCTATTAAGTGAGCACAATTGAAATACACTACTCAAGCCAACAAGAAATGACAACCAATGAAATCCAAAGAAAATAATCTAGCTTGGCTTCACATAAAGAAAATATGCTTAAAGAATATTGCCAAGCATCCTAAGATCAAGTTGGCTCCTAGATTCTATGGACCGTTCACAATTATCCAACAAATCAATGAAAATGTATTCCGCTTGGGCATTCCCACTCACTGGAAGATTCATAACTCATTCCACATTAGTTTATTGACACCCTTTAAAGGCCCCAATCATGTTAACCCTCTTATATTGATGACCCTCCTCTCCTCGAGGATGACTTTGTTCTAGTTCCTGAAAGTATTATTGACCATGACCAAACAATCACCCGTACACTGGCACTGTGTATAATCATTACTTGGTGAAGTATAAGAATCATTCTATTGAGGAATCATTCTATTGAAGAATCATTCTATTGAGGAATCACAGTGGATTCCTGAAACATCTCTTACCTCGCACTACTGACACTTGAGTTTGGCATACCATTCGCATTTACATTGATTCTTTTATGGGACACTGATTCGCCGACTAAGGCAGTGTCATAGTTCCTCCACATGTTTTGGTGCCGATTCGTCGACTAAGGTAGCACATTCATTTAGTGTCGATTCGCTGACTGAGGTAGCATGTTAGTTTAGTGCCGATTCATCGATTGAGGTAGCACGTTGATTTAGTGCCGATTCGCCGACTGAGGTAGCACATGAGGTTGGCCACCCTTGCTTTTGTTTATTTCACACAATTGAGGATAGTTGCTTTTTTAAACCCATCGCGGCGGTATGTTACGGAAATATGAATTGAGGAATTGTGAAATTATTTGATATTTTATGTGATATTGATGATACGCTCATTTGTTGCATGGTCGTGTGTCTGGCTACGCGCGAGAGCGTGGAGCAGTGGTCACATCATGATGGGCGGATAAGTGAGATTTAATTTGTCTTTTGTTTTTGGTGAGCAAATCAGTGCATGGAGTGGCATGGGTGCGATGGATTTTTGTTGGTGTGCGGCCGTCGGATTTTGGTGTGCATCGATGGTTGCCCGCTCATAGTTTCATTTGATTAAATTGCTACAATTTTAATGTAAATAGCCAAGCTTAGGGACCAAGTTACTTTTTGATATTAATGGCCCAAAGTGGAATGTATCAAGCTATTTTTGAGCACTTGCTTTTTGCTAATAAATAAATACATGCATGAGGAAGTGTGCTGACTCATGCATGGGGGGAGATTGAAACCACTCTCTTTGTCGTGCATAGTTTTCTATATTTATATTCTTCATGGAGGTGAATTAACAGCAATGTCAACTTTTAGGTCACTTAAAAAGTAAGTTGCTAGTGCACATAAAGAAAATTTTAAGGTGACCTAAAAAGTGAGTTGTTGGTGCACATAAAGACATCTTTAAGGTTTTAAAGACTTGGAATCTTTGTATCTTGTGATGAACATGTTTTTCTAAGTTCACTTAATGCCCATCTATGACATATGCTTTTAGCTCCTTCGATGGACATTTTATTAGCAGGATAGAATGAAAGTGTGGGAATGACACAGATAATTATCTAGGCATTTCCTTAGAGGATAGAATGAAAGTGTGGAAATGACACATATAATCATCTAGCAATTTCCTCTCCTTCCTCTAAGAGGACAATGGTCCTCTTTTTCCTTTTTTATCCACATTTCCTTAGAGGATAGAATGAAAGTGTGGAAATGACACATATAATCATCTAGCAATTTCCTCTCCTTCCTCTAAGAGGACAATGGTCCTCTTTTTCCTTTTTTATCCACATTTCTTTATTTGATAATGGGCCCCTTTCCATATTTTACCCCCCTACCCCACCCCCTTGTTGCTCTCTATCCCCCCCCTTCTCTCTCTTTCACACACACACACACACACACACACACACAAATCATACACATCGATGTGTGTATGTGTGTAGTTTGATGTGAATTACATGTTAAGTTTGCTACTTTTAATTAATGACTAGTCTATGCCAATTATAGTGACATTTATTGCATGTGTGATTGAGTAATTGAGTGTTTGCGCATGCATGTGTGTGCACTATACTTATAATGAATTACAATCCAATATAATGATTAAGTAGGCATAATTACTTGTATACAATACCTAAGTAGGCATAATTACTTGTATACTAAATAGATCTTGGAGGTAAAATGGGGTATGAGATATTTAATCAAATCTTTATTAAAGTTACATGTAATCTTTTCTTTACACAATCATTTTGAATATTTGAAGGCTTGTCCTTGTATCATATGGTATGTGATCTCACCTCCCAAATGTAAATGAGAGTTTTGGTCGCTTAAGTTTTTACATGTATTGAGAGTTTTTCAAGTAATACATGTAAAAACTTCTAGAGGCCAAAACTCACATTGAAAGGTTCAACTTTGGCATGTGATGTGAGAAGGATGTTAGGAGTGCTTGTATGTCATGCATCTAGTACCTTTCACATTGTTGACCTAGTTTAGTCATAATACATAGGTGTGAAAAGGGTACAACGTTTAAACTAGAGCGATGAAGATGTTTGTGTTTTACATGATACATTCCATCCAAAATGTTAGAAAAAACAGATCGTACAATGGGCAACATAGAAAAATGAGATTAAGTCATTTCGTGGCCCAAGTAAGGCCATACGATTCTTTTATGGCTATGTATATGAGGTGATAGGAGAAAGTACAACCTTGAATGTTAGTGAGTTAAGAAGCTTTGTTTTCCTTGCAAAATAAGAATTGTACAAGTAATCTCTATGAGGATACTCTCACAAGAGTATGCCAATACCCGTTGAAACTTTATTTTTTGATGCTATTCACATGTGGTGCTTAAGCCTATTATATGCTATTCACATGGATGTGCTTAGGCATATTAGATTGCTTATATTAGAGGTCCTCCCCATAGGATGGTATCCCCATTGCCGGTTGCATGCCTCTTGCAAAGAGGATGGGGAGAGGCCTACAAGACAAAAGAATACCCCCCACCCTCTCAAGCTTGTGTATATCATACGTGGAGTGGGTTTTAATGGGTTAGAGCATAATGCAAGGGATAGGGAGTCTACAATTGAACAACATAGATACCATGCTTTGAATAAAATCACGTGTATTCGTGAGGATGCCAAAGAGAGATGAGTTGTGGAAAGTGCCAACTATTTGAGTGTCTAAACGGAAAAGATCGGTAACATATTGAGTATGGGGACATGGAGATGCTTAGGCCTATAAGTTACTCACATGGCATTGTTTAAGCTAACTAGATTGCTTCTATGTTACATGGAGGTTTTTTTTTTCTGAAAAGACATTGCTCACACCACCCCATCTTGTGGAGCAAGGGGAGGGTGAGCACCACCAGCCAAGATGGCCGACGCCCCACCCCTTAAAGGACTAAAGAGAATTACTTATTTAATGCTTATGTTGCTAGCCTTTAAAAAAACACTCTTATTCTAGAAAATTTTGAAAATATATTTAATGAAAATGCAAAACAACATTTTGTTCCCCTATTTAGGCCTATATATTATATTATGGATATATATATGATATAATATATGTAAGCTGCTTAAATCTTCTCTTAAAATATTTTTTAAATGTCCCTTTTTATCCAGAGCTGATTGGCTTTACAGCCTGTCAAGCTTGGACGGGCCGAAAACTTAAAAGAGCACAAGAAACACTCGAGTCTCCTTTTTTTCGTACGTTGACATGATGCCCAATGCTCTAAATCGACTCTTCTTTTTTCGTACGTTGACATGATGCCCAATTGTTTAAATGCGCAAAAATCCATGAAGCTCCCGAACGCAAAGGAAACCTGGTTAGCAGAGAAGGCAAAGGTCTCATCAGCTGCTCGTTTTCCGCCATGGCTGCTGCTCTTGTATTACCTTGCACCAGCTTCTCCTTCAGCAACATGGTGCCCCTCTCTTGCCCGTCTGGCAAGCTTCTGTCTCCCCAAGTAAGATCCTTTATTCACACATTCAGTTTTTCTTTTGTTGAAGCCCTACGGCTATCATTCTTGGCTACGTACATGTATATTTCAGTACAGGCAATGGCTATCTATACATAAGTGTATGTGCGCGCCAGCACGAGCACGAGTGTGTGTGTGTGTGTGTGAGAGAGAGAGAGAGAGAGAGAGCGAGGTCATCAGAACCATGTATGATCGCTCACGACAATGACCAATCATGACAACAAATCACTATACAATGACACTGGCGTTCTGGTTAGGTGCTCTTATGTCAAGGCTGCAAGCTCAGTCTCTGGATGGCAAAGTTGCAGAGAATCTCATAGTATTAGGGTCCAGAATGTGAGCCCTTTAATAGCATATCTATGATTGAGTATGACTCGAGCCATGGAAATATGTGTCTATGTGAAATAATCTACATAGATAAAGCTGGCTGGAATGCTGTGCGCAGGAATGGTCCAAAACCATCTTGAAATAAGCAGTTGTGCCGTCCTTGGTTTCATAGTAGATGGGGCACTTGAAGAAATAGCATCTCTCACTCTTCACCTAATTGATGTCGCATAGATGACAAACTCTACGAGTGTGTTGCACCTAGAGTCATGTCCTTCCTTAACAGTGGTGCAGGTGCAGCCCTGAATCAGCAGTAGAAGGTGGAGGTTTTTGAGCCCCCAATTCAGGAAGTTGTGGATTTGGAGGAGGAGACCAGGGCATCTGCCTAGTTCCTGGCCTGTAGACATTGAGAGCACAGGAAACCAAATTTTTCATCGGATTTCACCTATGAGGCCTTTGCACTCAATATTTTCACATCAGTAAAGCAAGTATTCGGCGAGCAGGGGGCAGGCTTTGGGGCTCAGTGCTGGTGTTATGAGTGTGGTGCAATTGTTTCTTCTGCCTTGTGCAATCAAAGGTTTATTATTGGCTCGTGACAGGTTCCAATATGCAAATGTGATTCGAATACCAAGAGAACAAGAGAGCCCAATGATGCCATTAAGATGCTGATAGGACTTTGACAATGGAAGCTCGTATCATATGAGGAGGGTTGTTTTACAAGTTGGGGGGGGGGAGAGGGGCGAATGGGTCCTTATAGATACCCAAGGAGCTAGATGTTTACCCTTGATTTTTCCCTGAAACTGAAGAGGAGTGTAGTGCCGCTGGACGTGTACCTGGAAGAATGTCACTCAAGGGTTGCTTAATCTCTAGCCAAAGAAGCTGTGGAGTGCTAAAACAACTGATTAGGCCAAAATAGTACATCTTGTAATGAATTCTGTATAAGAAATCATTTCTTAAGAGAATACATATATGCCTAAGATGTCACAAACAGTGTGAAGCACTGAGTGGTTGCTCTTGTGCTAAGGCTGCACAATTGTTTCTGTTGGAGCAACTGCATGACAAAGGTGCACGGAAATCTTATCACTTGAGGGTCTAGATGGTGAGCACTCCCATTCTAGCCTTAGAAGAAGCAACAGTTATGACAACAATAAATATTGATATAAATGATTTTGTATGTGTGTGTGTGTGTGTGTGTGTGTGTGTGTGTGTGTGCGCACAATGCACATGCGCATGGTGCACGTACTTTTGATATATGATGCTGCCTGCAGAGAATTTGTACTGCCTGAATTTGAGGCGATATAAATGAAGAATTAAGTAAATAATAATATTATGATGTCCATTGCCTGTGCTGTATGAATATGCTGTGTTAGCCATTGCCTTTGAAGTGAATGATTATTAGGGACTAGACCTTGCTAAATGTGGTCATTTTGTCAGTTGGCCTCTGGATTTTCAGGGCAGAAGCTAAGAATCCAAGAGAGAAATATGCAGTGCCGTGTTCATGCCCCCTATTTTCTTATCAGAGCACAGCTGAACAAGAACAACAGCAACTTCTCTCACGATCTGATAGAGAGCGGTGAACACTTTTTGGATGACCTTAGTCATTGGATTTCAAAGAAAGTAGCTGAAAAAATTGGTCCTTATTTACCGGAAAACTTCGATGTTCTTGACTGGATTCCAAGTAGCTTCCATGGCAGAATCCATTCTGTGGAAAGGGCTGTAAGTGTTTCATACTTTGAAGTTGGCATGCAATGATATGTTTGTCAAATTGTGTCTGTGTAGTGCGTGGGTGCATGCGCGTGCGTGCGTGCGTGCGTGCGTGCGTGTGTG
The DNA here is from genome assembly GCF_041138505.1 of Cibotium barometz. Lineage (NCBI taxonomy): Eukaryota > Viridiplantae > Streptophyta > Polypodiopsida > Cyatheales > Cibotiaceae > Cibotium > Cibotium barometz. The sequence goes on along the minus strand of NC_141046.1, from coordinate 18,882,268 downwards.
AGAGAGAGAGAGAGAGAGAGAGAGAGAGAGAGAGGTGTCGTTTGAGTATCAAGCTTGACGATATCGTGCCGGATCCCTCTATTCCGTTCTGTGTGGCTGAGGTCATAGGTGGGGGCCTCAATACTATACTGTAATGGTGGCAAAGCATTTGCCCGCATGCCATGCATGTAACCACTTGTGCATACCAACTGTGTAGGAATGCTTGTCTGGAATAGGGCCTCTATTACCATCGGTGGGCCTCCCATCTCAGCCCGTACAATCTCATGTGGCATAGATGGCTTACTCCTGATCATCCGTGAGATCATCACATGAGGTCTCTCCATATGTCCCCATTCATCATATACATCCTCAGTCTCTAGGCATGTGGGCTCCTCCTCACCCTCCATTTCTGTTTCTGTGAGCTCCTCCTCACCCTCTATTTTTTTTTTGTTTGTTTTTGTTTTGTAAAGGTAAGAACGTAATATTATGCACAGGTAATGTACACAGACCTCATGGCCAACAGCTGGGCTAGAACACAAACTAACTCAGGAAAAGGGGGGACAGAAATAGTAGACAGTCTAGACAATTAATACATTTTCCCGAGCAGTGACGATGGCGCCGAGAAAAAACCTTCTATCAACTATGCATGCAATGGAATTGTGCGGACAATCTGAATCCAAGAAGCGGCCAACTCTTGGCCTACCACATGCGCGGAAGCCATGGCCAAAAGCTGCCACAACAGCAAGCCTCAAATTCGTCCAATATGGCCCTGTCTACCCAACTGGCCATGGAAGATGAATGCATTTCAGGTGAGCCAAATGTGCCACAAGTCTCTATTTCTATGTCATTGGGTTCTTGTTTGTTCTTCCTTCTCTTGTGATATAAGCTTGTGTTAGTTGTCATCTCTTGTCTTCACATATTACACATTAGGGCTATTGTTGGTGTGCTTGCCCGTGTAGGTGTTTCTCCATCTTTCCTCATGTTCCATACTTTTCCTAGATTTTCCAGTCGTGGGGGATGCTAAGTTTGCCCTGTCGGCCTGTTTGTTTGGCTGCTCAGGTGAAGGGCCCATTTTCTTTTGCTGGCCGACTTGTGTATGCTGGCCGATTGGATATTTTCCGGTTGTGGGCTTGTCTTGGGGCTGTCGGCCTGTTTTAGACAGGGCTGACTGCAGCCCCAGCCCATATATATATTGGGCCTTGCCCCCCCACATTGTTGTATCATTGTGTATCGGATCTTCAGTGTATATAGTAGAGTTTATACAGCTTCTCTCTCTCTCTCTCTCTCTCTCTACACTCCTGCATTTTCTCTCTCATAGTAGTTCGTCTCATTTCGGCTGTGCATTCTGACATGGTATTAGAGCCCCAGGTGGCTTGAAGCTTGGAGATAGTGAGAGCTTGAGGGTTTGCTGTTTTTGCTGCAGATTGGAGAATTTTTGGGCTGTTCGGGACATGGAGAAGTAGGTAGAAGGCGGCCATCATTGCTGGATAGCCACCTTGCATAGTGTTTGCAGCCTTTTCTTCATTCCTTTTCCCACCCCCCTCCCTTCACAAGACCTTGTGAATGCTTGAGATGGCAGATTTGCTCAAGATGGCTGAGAAGCATGTGGAGATCTCCACCCTTCCGACATTCCCGGTGGATCGATAGTTGGACGGGACCAACTATGGCATCTGGAAGGTAATGATGGAGTCTTATGATTTGGCTGATTTCATTGTGGTTGGAGTTCCACGGCCAGAGTTGGAAGAGAGTGAGCTTTTACCTTCTACTAGGAAAGAGTGGGAGGCTCATGCACAGTTATGGGATCGTGTCAATGCCCATGTTCGTTCTTTTATCTTCCTTAATTGCAGACCCCAAGTGATCAATCACATCAAACACTTCTTTGTATAACAGGGTATCACCCATGAAGAGGATTTCCTTGGAAGTGCAGAATCCTTCAAAGTCTTCGACGATGCGGGAGCACATCAACAAACTCCAGGCTCTTTAGTAGGAGGTTCTTCAGGCTCGGACAGAGATATCTTTAGAGGATATGGCTATCACTTTGTTGTCTCATCTTACCCCTCAATATTCGGCTTTTTATTCTTCTTTGATCACTAGTGGGAGGCTCAGCGCCATCACATGGGAGGAGGTTGTGCCGATGGTTTTGGATCAGGAAGAGCGGTTTACGAACCCTCCATAGGGCGGAGATTGTGAGGCTCTGACTGGCGAGCGGTCGAAAGGCCGCAACAACAACAACAAGGGCAAAGGGAAGTCTTCACCAGCGAAGTCTTTTGAGAAGAAGCCTGACTCAAAGCGTGATGCTTTGAAGGCCGACTCAAAGCGTGATGCTTTGAAGGCCAAGTGGACTTGTAACCATTGTGGCCAGAAGGGTCGCTATTGGAGGAAGTGTCCTCAGCGGAGTACCGAGAAAAGTGTTGATTCCTTAGCTGCAGTGTAAAGACTCTAGCTTTTGTGCACTTGGAGATTATGGACACAGGTGCTTCATCTTCTTCGAGCAGGGAGGCAGTTGGTCTCACTGCTAGTGATACTCGGGAGTGGATTCTCGACAGTGGTGCTTCCAGGCACATGACTCCTTCTTCACGAGAGTTATTATAGGATCTTCGATGGGGGGCAGACATGTCACATCTTCATTGGTGACAAATCCACTATCCAGATTCACAATGAGGGCAGGTTGGAGATTATTCCTGATGGCAAAGGGGGGAAGCATTCATCCCGGCTTCTTTATATCCCATCCCTTGGTTTTCACCTTTTGTTAGTGCATGAGGTTTGCAAGATTGGCATGCGGGTGGAGTTTGATGAGGATTTTGTTGCTCTCCGGGACAAAGCAATAGGCTAGGCAGTTTGGGAAGGCGGATTGGAGAATGGGATCTACAAACTCTCAACACTCTCTTCTCTGACAGGTGCTCAGCTCGGTGATTTGTGGCATTTCCGTTTTGGCCACTTGAATGTGGATGTGTTGCGGCAGGCTTTTCGGGACCAGATGGTGGATGGCTTGCGAGATGTTGGCAGCAGGCAGGGACACTGTAGTTCTTGCATTCGTGGTAAACAACACAAGGGGTCTTTTCCGAAGCAGGCTACCAGGCGGGCTTCGAAACCTTAGGAGTTGGTACACACCAACTCCTAAGGTTGGTACACACCAACTTGTGTGGACCTATGCAGACTCCATCTTTGGGAGGTTTCTTGTACTCCTATACACACAAGTTGGTACACACCAACTTGTGTGGACCTATGCAGACTCCATCTTTGGGAGGTTTCTTGTACTTCATGCTGCTTGTGGATGATTGTAGCAGGTTTACATGGGTTTATTTTCTTTCCCAGAAGGACCAAGCCTTTGCTCAGTTCAAGGAGTGGCATGTTATGGTGGAAAAGGAGTCTGGATTGCATGTGAAGACTCTTCGGGCTGACAAAGGAGGGGAGTTTTCTTCTAATGCTTTCGTGCGGAACATGGCATTAAGCGAGAGCTGGCCAATACAGGATCGCCTTCAGAGAATGGAGTAGTTGAACGTAAGAACCGGATTGTGGTGGAGATGGCGAGGACGATATTGGAGCATCGTGATCTTCCTCGTCCACTTTGGGGAGAGGTTGTGGCTACGACTGTCCATACCCTCAACCGATCTCTGACGACTTCAGTACCTAAGATGACTCCATTTGAGGCTTATTTTGGCAGGAAACCAGATGTCTCCCATTATCGTGTTTTTGGGAGTGATGTCTGTGTTCACATTCCAAAGAAGCAGAGGGGGAAGCTTGACTCAAAGTCCGAGAAGCTTGTATTTGTGGGATATAACTCTTTTTCCAAAGGCTATAGGTTATTTGACCTAGAGTGGAGCGAGGTTGTTGTCAGCAAGGATGTTGTCTTTGATGAGCATGTTCCAGCTTCCACTGTTGAGGAGCCACCACTTCTTGGAGAACCAGATGAGTATGAGGATGATTCCCCAGGCTATCGTTCCAGCTAGCTAGCCTCAGTTAGTTGTCGAGGTTGAGCCCGAGGTTGGAGATGAGCCCCAATAGCAGCAGGAGGCTCCGCATTCTGTTCGAGTACCAAAGTGGTTGTTAGACACCATTCGGGAGTCAGGTGTTACGGAGGTTCTCTCCAAGTGGACCACAGAGGATGGACCTCGAAGATCGTACAGAGTTCGTGATAAAAGTCAATCAGAGGAGATGTTACTATGCTTTGATATCTCGTATCATTCGGGACAAAGAGCCCACTTGCGTTAAGGAAGCTCTTTTCTAGGAGACTTGGAGGAAAGCCATGCAAGTGGAACTTGAAGCCATAGAGAAGAATAACACTTGGGAGTTGGTTCTGAGGCTGTCAAAACGGTTAGTCATTGGTGTCAAGTGGGTCTACAAGACCAAATATACGTCTGATGGGTCGGTGGACAAGCACAAGGCCATACTTGTGGCTAAGGGCTATGCTCAGCGGCCTAGCATCGACTATGAGGACACTTTTGCACCAACAGCGAGGATGACTACGATTCGGACAGTTCTTGCCCTTGTCTCTTCTCAATGGTGGCCGGTGAATCAGATGAATGTAAAATATACGTTCCTGAATGGTGATTTGTAGGAGGAGGTGTATGTTGAGCAACCTCGAGGCTTTGAGGTTCCGGGATCAAAGGGAATGGTTTACAAGTTACGGAAGGCCTTGTATGGTCTTAAATAGGCTCCCAGGACTTGGAATCAGAAGATTGATTCTTTCTTTCTTAGAAAAGGTTTTCTCATCCCAAAGGCCTCTAGCAATGCATGAACATACCGCTGCTGAGAAACAAAGAACCCTCTATGGGTCTGCCAAATCTCCAATCCCAAAAAGAAATGAAGTAATCCTAAATCCGTCGTCTCAAACTCCTTTGATAAGGCAGCCTTTGATTCTTTCTTTCTTAGAAAAGGTTCTCATCCCAAAGGCCTCTAGCAACGCATGAACATACCGCTGCTGAGAAACAAAGAACCCTCTATGGGTCTGCCAAATCTCCAATCCCAAAAAGAAATGAAGTAATCCTAAATCCGTCATCTCAAACTCCTTTGATAAGGCAGCCTTTCTCACAACTATGTGCTCCACATGACCGCCAGTGAGAATAAGATCATCCACATAAAGGATAATCAAGGTGACCATACCGCGTTCTCGAAAGAGATACAAGTTCGGATCTACAATTGATCTCTAGAACTGCAAGTCTATTTCTTCACCGATGGACCCGAATACCAAAGTGACAGTAAATGATCCTTGTGAGCAGGTTGATGCGTCCTTGTATCGGAAGCTTGTTGGTTCATTGATTTGGTTGCTGAACACTAGATTAGACTTGAGTTTTTCAGTGGGGCTGTTGAGCTCATTCATGCAGACACCTTTGAAGACTCATTGGGACACAGGATTGCGGATCTTGTGGTTTCTGCAGGGTACGAAGGATCGTGCACTCTTCTATGACATTGGAGGGGGAATGAAGGACCGAGTCAGACTCCAAGGTTGGAGTGACGCTGATTGGGGAGGAGATCAAGACGCGAGGAGATCTACATTAGGCTACAACTTTACCCTCGGCTCAGGAGCTATTTCTTGGAGCAGCAAGAGGTAGCCAACTATTGCCTTGTCTTCTACAGAGGCAGAGTATTGGGCTGCTTGTGCTGTTGCTTGCGAGGTTGTGTGGCTGCGGAGGTTACTTGGCGAGTTGGGTTTCCACAGAAGGAACCCACGGTCATCCAGTGCGATAACCAGAGCTGTATAGCTATTGCTCGGAACCCGGTCTTCCTTGCCCGGACCAAGCACATAGAGATACAATATCACTTTTGGTGGGAAGATTTTGGCTGGTGACATCTTGTTTATCTATTGTTCCGACGGAGGACAATGCGGCGGACCTCTTCACGAAGCCTCTACCTCAAGTGATGCTCCGTTAGCACTTGAGCTCACTGGGGTTGGTTCCACATCCAGGAGCTGAGAGGGGGTGTTAGCTGTCATCTCCTGTCTGGACATATTACACATTAGGGCCATTGTTGTGGGTGTGCCCGCCAATGTACGTGTTTCTCCATTTTTCCTCATGTTCCATATTTTTCCCGGATTTTCCAGCCGTGGGGGGTGCTGAGTTTGCCCCGTTGGTCTGTTTGTTTGGCTGCTCAGGTAGAGAGCCCATTTTCTTTTGCTGGCCGACTGGATATTTTCCAGTCGTTTGTCTTGGGGCCGTCGGCCTGTTTTAGACAGGGCCGACTGCAGCCCCAGCTCACATATATAGTGGGCCTTGCCCCCCCACATTGTTGTATCATTGTGTATCGGATCTTCAGTGTATATAGCAGAGTTAATACAGCTTCTCTCTCTCTACACTTCTGCATTTTCTCTCTCACAACAGTTTTGTCTCATTTACGCTGTGCATTCTGACAGTTTGGCCCCCAAATGGCAGCCCCATATAATAGTGTAGGAGTGACCAATTTGTCAAATAGCCATAGGTTCTTGGAACTGTACATGAGCACATAGAGAATGCTGGACTGGTAAAAGTGATTCCCAAGTACACATGAAGTGATATACTTCTCTTCTCTGTATGTAAACTATGGGGCAGATCTGCCAATCCACTGTGGTGTGGTGTTAAAGATCATAACCTTGGTCTTGCCAAGGTTCACAGTAAGGTCCCGTGCTTCAGAGAAGGCCTGCAAAGCATCCAAATGTCTCTATAGCCCTTCCGATGAATCCGAGATGAGGACTATGTCATTTGCATACAAGAGGATCGGTATCAAAACTCCTGCTAGTGGTGCTCCCTACCCTCCTTGTCTGTCCAGCCAATTTGACACCTCATTAATGTAGAGTCCAAAGAGGGTAGGGGACAATGGGCAGCCTTGCTTTACTCCAATCGTGCTGTGTATGATCTTTTGTTGGGGGTAAAGCTCTTGTTGAGCCCCTTGTCACATATGTAAAGTGTGTACATATAAACACACACACACACACACATTATTTTCCAAGGCAAGTTGCATTGGGAAGTAGTGAAATACATATTACGCTACTTGAAGGGTACAGTGGATAAATGCTTATGCTTTGGTGAAGGGTCCATGCATCTAGAGGGGTATTGTGATGCAGACATGGCAGGTGATGTTGATACTTGCAAGTCCACTAGCGGGTATGTGTTTACATTGGCTGGTGGTGCAATTTCATGGTGCTCCAGGCTACAAAGGATAGTTGCACTATCCACTATTGAGGCTGAATATATTTCAGCCACAGGCCTCGAAAGAGGCTATTTGGCTTGGCATACTTGTCACCAAGTTGGGTTTGCAGCAGCACATGCCAGTCATCTATTGTGATAGCGAGAGTGCCATTCATCTGGCTAAGAATGCCATGTTTCATGCGCGTACAAAGCACATTGATGTCCGCTATCACTTTATTAGATAAGTGATAGAAGATGGTCTAGTCACACTGACTAAGATCAAAATGCAAGAAAATCCCTCAGATGTATTTACAAAGAGCCTCGCCAAGTCATCGCATGAGCATTGCCTTGATTTGGTGGGAGTTAGATGATTCTCACACACACACTCCTACAAGATCGCTCATCAAGATCTTTAAGTGGGAGGTTGTTGGGGGTAAAGATCTTGCTGAGCCCCTTGTCACATATGTAAAGTGTGTACATATAAACACACACACACACACACACACACATTATTTTACATGGCCAAATTGGCCCATGTCCGGCCGGACGCCCGGACACATGTGTACCCTAAGTTTTTAATAAAACTCAAGTAGTGTGAGTGTAAGAATAACACTCACGTAAGAAACCTGCAAGGAGTCGACTTCTGCAATCTCTCTCTGTGTGGTTCACAAACTTGCTCCAACTCTCACACTTCTTCACCGACACACTCTCCTCTACACCCCTGGGCTTCTACATCTTTGAGTCTCCCCTTGGGGTGCGTACTCGGCTTGTCACCGACTCTTACAGGGAGTGAATCGCCCATGACACCTCAAATGGGACTCCCAAGTCGTGTAGTCTCCTCATCAGCTGGGCTTGTGGGACTGTTGTCATGTGCATGCACATGGACATGCTAATCCCAAGACTAATCCCTGAAGGGCGGCAGATAAACCGACCTTTTAGGGCATGAGCAGGGCACATGAGGACACTAGAATGGATCCCCATGGATCAGGATCAAGTCAGCCAGGTGTGAATAGCATTCTGGGCAGGTCGGCAGCTTTAATGGATTTTATGTCCATTGAAGCTGGCCGACATCAGTCAACTAGCATGAGTAAGTGTCCAAAAGGCCTCTACAAGGCTTAGCGAGGAAATCTTTTTATTCATCTCTCCTCACTTGAGGGCAGGTCTAGAAATAGGACCCTTGAGGTCTAGATTAGGTTTGGGGCAAGCCTGTGGCTGCCAGAAATACGTACCCTTTTTGTACTATATGAATACACTGAAAATACAACTATCCCTCTCTCTTCTCTCCATCTCTTCTTTGCGTTTTGCATCAAGTTGTTCCTATGAAAGGTGTTTAGGGCTGAAAGAAGACACAGAGCTTCCGCGCATGTAATGTTAGTATTAGAGCATCAGGCTCAGCAAGGCTAAGCTCTAATGGTGTCCGAGATGAAGGTGCACAATCCAAGGAGAGTAACACAAGAAATGGAAGAAGTTCCTAGGAGGTTGGTAGGTGGTTTCCCACAAGACCCAAGGTGCCACTTGTGAATCGGATGCCGCTTGGGGCATACTAGGAAAGGCTTTCAGGAAAACGGTTCCAAGGGATGATGATCATCCAAGGGGTCGAGTGGGAATGCGAGACTCAATACTCAGAAAAAGAAGACCAAAGAAAGTGTTTAGGGATAGGGCATGAAGGGCCAAAGGACAATTGGAAAAGATGCACAAATCTACATTAAACTTTGGAGTGGAATCAGAGCCTTAAGGCAAGGCTTTTAGTGAAAAGGTTGCCAAGAAGGGAAGGATTGTTAGAATTTGGTTGCCACCGATGCATTGTGATGGCACAAATGCATTGTGGTGGATGCATTGTTGAGTTTCATGTCTACATCCTTAGCATAATTGTGGCGTAGCGGAGTGGACCGTCTCCTCCTAGCCAGTGGGTGGTGGTTGCGGCGCTCAGCCCACTCTTGGGCTTACATGGCAAAGGCCCCAAATCCTTTTGGTTTTGCTCCTCCTCTCCGTCTCCGTGTTGCCATCTCGCCATTGCAACCTTCGTTGCTTACGTGCCGTCGCCATTGCCATTGTCGTTGTTGCAATCGTAGCTACCGTCGCCTTGTCTCCACAACACGGTCCTCCACAACCAGGGCTTGCAGTAGCTCCCCATTGTCGCCGCCAGATCACGCCGTGCCTTCCGGATGCTGTCGCTGTCGCTGTCGCTGTCGCCTAGAGTTCCTACCCGACCAGCACGCCGTCGCCCGACACTTGCTCTCTTGTAGTTCTACAGGTCTACACCCTTGAAGCTATGAATTTCATGAGGCTTTAAGCTTGTAGGTACTACCGTTCAGAGTGACAAATTTTGGCGCTTTTCTGAAATCCATGCAATTCAGTACAAATTGAGGCCAACTCTTTGTACAACTTTTGGGGCTTTTCTGAAATTCATGTAATTCATGATGTAGGAGAATCAGGAATTAGGGTTAGGTCATGTGGGAGACATACACAGAGAAGCACAAGGGAGAGAGAGAGAGAGAGAGTTGTGGGGATAAGTCAACTCATCAATGTGTGTGTGTGACTCCCCTATCACACATGTATATTGCACTAGTACACATAGTGCACTTAGTACATTAAAAGTACTAAGTGTACTATGTACTATAACTTATGGGCTTGTACACACTATAAGGGTGGGCATAATGCCTTTACCCCAACAACCTCCCACTTAAAGGCAAAGTGCCCTTAAGTAAAGGAAAAGAAAAATCAGCATGTACATGATAATATACAAGGCCATATCAAGGCTGAAAATGGCCTCATCCAATGCCCATCAAGTGTCTGCAATGAGCAAACCGCTCCGGAGGCAAACTCTTCGTCAACAGATCAGCCGGGTTGTCATCCGTATGAATCTTAACAAGCTGAATTTGCTTGTTCTCTATCACCTCTCTGATGAAGTGATACTTCACATCCACATGCTTCGTCTTTGCATGAAAGACAGGGTTCTTTGCCAACTGGATGGCACTCTGACTGTCACAATGCAACAATGGAATATCCCCTGTATAACCCAAATCAACCACTAACCGAGATAGCCATAATGCCTCCTTGCAAGCCTCTGTGGCTGCAATATACTCGGCTTCTGTAGTAGATAAGGCAGTGCACTTCTGCATCCTGGATATCCATGACACAGCACCTCTTGTGAATGTAAATACATAACCGGTAGTAGACTTCCGGTTATCTGGATGACCGGCATAATCCGAATCCGTGTAACCATGCACTAATGCATCCTGTTTGCCAAAGCAAATGCACATATCCTGTGTGCCCTTCAGGTATCTCATGACACCTTTCACTGCTTCCCAATGCTTCTTGCCAGGGTTGGCCATGTATCTAGAAACCACTCCCACTGCAAATGCAATGTCCGGCCTAGTAGCAACCATGGCATACATGAGACTGCCACAAGCTGAAGCATACGGAATCTTGGCCATATCAGCCCTGTCACTATCCGACTGTGGGCTGTCCATAGCACTGAGTTTCACATATGGAGGCAAAGGAGTACTAGCTTTCTTCCCCCCGTCCATATTGAACCTCTGCAAGACTTTGCCAATGTATTCCTTCTGAGACAAATACAACACATGCTGATTTCTGTCCCGAAGTGTCCGCATACCCAAGATGTGATTTGCATCACCCAAATCCTTCATATCAAAGGTTTCATGCAGCCTCTTCTTCAAGGCATCCATCTCTTTACGAGATTTCCCGGCAATCAACATATCATCAACATACAAGATGAGGATCAATAGACTGCCATCCAAAGCTTTCTTGGTGTACAAGCAGTGATCTATGTCACTTCTCCTGAATTTCTGAGATTTCATGAATGTATCAAATTTATGATACCATTCTCTTGGTGCCTGTTTGAGCCCATAAAGACTCTTTTTCAGCTTGCATACAAGCTTCTCCTTTCCACTTACTGCATAACCCTCTGGCTGCTGCATATATATCTCCTCATGGAGATCACCGTGAAGAAAAGCAGTCTTCACATCCATCTGAATCAAGTCCAGATCATCATGCGCAACCAAAGCTAACACAGCTCTAAGTGTGGTCATTTTGACCACTGGAGAGAAGATCTCCTCAAAGTCCACACCATATTCCTGGTTGAAGCCCTTAGCCACTAACCTGGCTTTGTATCTTGGCTTTGCATCTGGTGCAACTTTGAGCCTGTAAACCCATTTGCATGGCAAAACCTTCTTGCCTGCAGGCAAATGCACCAACTTCCATGTTTCATTTTTATGCAGAGAATCCATCTCTGACTTCATGGCACGCTCCCAAAGAGCCTTGTCTGCCCTCTGTAAAGCCTCCTTATAACATGAGGGCTCCCCACAGTCAGTGAGCATCAAGTAGTCAACCCCTGGAATAAACCTGTCAGGGACTCTGGAGGGTCTAGTGGACCTTCGTACCCAATGACCATCATTTGCAGGTTGCTGTCCAGCCTGCATATCACCCATTGGTGGCTCCTGTTCCATGCCATAAGGCTGAAATATCATGCCCGGTATCTCCTCCAACTGTGGTATATCCATAGGGATATCTTCTGCCATCTCTGGCTGTCCATTTGGACCATTTTCAGCACCATTTAAGGGCTGGTTTTCCTGCTGTAATGGCTGATTTACAGCCCTTTGTTGTTGTCCATGATGTCCATCATCATCAAAGATGACTCTGCCAGGCTCCTGTTGCCTTGCAGGCTCCTTATACATGCATGTTTCATCAAAAATGACATCATTGCTGCGTATGATCTTTCTATTCATGGGATCCCAAAGTCTATACCCCATTTCACCTCTGTCACCATATCCTAGGAATATGCATTTGTGAGTCTTAGGATCAAGTTTGGTGCGCATTTCCCTGCGTATGTGCACGTACGCAACGCAACCAAACACTCTCAAGTGCTTGTATGACGGAGGCTTCCCTGTCCATACTTCTTCTGGCACTTTCCCACCAAGCCTCGTGTTAGGTGACCTGTTTATAAGGTGAACGGCTGTCATAACAGCTTCAGCCCAAAAACCATGAGGTAATGCAGCATGTGACAACATAGAACGGACCTTCTCCTGAATGGTCCTGTTCATCCTCTCTGCTGTCCCGTTTTGTGGAGGATCATAAGGAGTAGAGAGCTCCCTCTTGATGCCTTTAGCATCACAAAAGTCCTGAAACTGTTTGGACATATACTCTCCCCCATTGTCGGAACGCAAAGCCTTCAGTGTTTTGCCAGTTTGATTCTCAACAAGAGCAACAAACTTCTCAAACACTGAGAATGTATCACTCTTCAAACGAAGAGGATAGACCCACACCTTGCGTGTGGCATCATCAATAAAAGACACAAAATATTTTGCCCCTCCCAAAGAAAGCTGAGGCATCTCACATACATCTGTATGCACAAGCTCTAACTGAGCATCTTTCTGTCCAAGAGCTTTCTTGTGGGGGCACTGTAGTTGCCTACCATATATACAATGCTCACAAAACTGAAAACTTGAAAACTTTAGAGAAGGCAAGTAACCCAAACGAGACAATTGCTCCATTCCCTTGACACTCATGTGTCCCAACCGGCTATGCCACATAGAGATTTCCGGCAGCTCGGTTGCATTTACATTAGCATGGTGACAAACACCTGCATGCATAAAGTAAAGAGTGTCCACCTTAGAGCCTCTGGCAACAACCAGTGAGCCCTTACTAATTTTCCACTTTCCACTACCAAATGTGGTAACATAATCAGCATCATCAAGCTGTCCAGTAGAAAGCAGATTCTTCTTGATCTCAGGCACATGCCTGACATCATGGAGCATAAGCTGTGAGCCATCTGAAAATACAAGCCTCACATCACCTCTGCCAAGAATTTTGGATGCATGGTTATCACCCAAATAAACCACTCCTTCATTGCCAGCAGTGTACCTGACAAACAAGTCTCTGCAACCTGTGACATGAAAGGAGGCACCTGAATCAATGATCCATGAGTGCATACCATGACCACCTGTAAGAAGTGAATGGGCATCAAGTGAAGACGTAAATAGGACCTCATCCTCACTGCCACCTGCATGTGACACATTGATTTCTTCAATCTTGACTTCACTTTTGCCCTTTGGCTTTACATCTTTGGCTTCATCTTTCTCTTTGTCTTTGCCTTTTCCCTTTTCCTTTTGATCATTTTTCCATTTGTAGCATTGCTTTTTAATGTGTCCCTTCTTGCCACAATAATGGCATTCCAAATCCTTTTTGGAGCGAGACTTGCTCCTTCCCCTTTCTTGGCTTTTACCCCTTTGCTGGGATCTCCCACGTGCATTCATTGCATTGGACTTTCCAACAGAGTTGTTTTTCCTGTTCATCTCTTCTTGAAGAAGAGCACCCTCAACATCTGCATATGACAGCATAGCATTCGAATTGCTAGTGGCTGTCCTGAATGTGTCCCAACTCTCTGGCAAAGTGCATAACAAAAAAGTGGCTTTGAACTCATCGTCCATCGCCAACTTTTGATTAATGACCTGGCTGACAATACCATTAAACTCATTTAGATGGGCTGTCATAGACGCCCCTTCCTTCATCTGAAGACCTATGAGTTTCTTCAACCAATACACTTTGCTTGAGGCACTTTGCTGGGCATACAAGTCCTGCAATCTCTGCCACATTCCCCAAGCTGTCTTCTCTTCACGAATGCTGAAAAGTAATGAGTCTGACACAGACAACATGATAGTAGATCTTGCCAGCTAATCCATATCTTCCCACTCTTCAGCAGTAAGAGAAGCGGGCATTACACCCCTTTCTTTGATAGGCTTGTGCTGCTTTTTCTGGAGCAACACATTGTAGCACTGGGTTTGCCAAATATCATAATTATGCGAGCCTTCAAGCTTCTTGATGTGAAGCAATGAAGAGCTCTCACCTGTGGTTGCCATAGCAAAATGCAACCTGTCAATGCCTGACTCCCTGCAAGTGTGCAAACACTGCACCAAAAGCACACAAAGTGCTCACAGTTGTTCTCCCAAGCTTTATCTCCCACTGCGGAAGCACAAATGCAACTTTTCTCCCACTTTATGTGATGAAATCACCAAAATCTGGTTGCTGCAGATTTTGGACAGCACCTTAAATGTGCTCTTTTGCCCTTCCAAAGTACTGTACAGCAGTACCAAGTGCTCACCAATGATGTACCAAACCTGTACCGGCAAGTTCAGCAGTTGAAATTGAACCTTTTGGTCACCAAAACAGTGTACAGTCATGCCAAAACATGCACAAAGCTGTGCCAAATCTGTACCAGCAGGTACAGTAGCAATAAATGCTCTCCTGGCTGTCCAAATGAGTGAAAATCAGACTTTTACAGTTCTGTACACTGCATACAACAGTTCCAAGCAGAAATTGGGCAAAAGCCCCTTGACTGCAAGCTGATTTTTGAGGATTCAAGGCATAAATGTCTTGCCTGCTGCTTTGCCAAGCTCAACAAGCATAAAAACTTGAAAAGCCCCTTGATTTGAGATCAATTTCTGATCATGCATGGTACATTGACGCACATGAAGGCATCCAGAGTGTTCACGATGCTTCCCCCTGGCCACATATACATCAAATACATGAAAGCCCCTTGATTTACAGGCACATTGAGTGCTTGTAAGGCATCAGCACATTATCCACAGCATCAAATGCGATCGCCTGCATGCAAATCAACCAAATCGGCACAAAAGCCCCTTGATTTGCACTGCAATTTGCTGCAATTTTGCCCAAATGTGCGATTTTTCACATCATACAGCATGTATGAGTGCTTAATTGCACAATTACATCAAAAGCCCCAAATTTCGACATCCAATTTCCTGCAAATTGATCCTGATTTGACCAATTTCCTGCAAATTGATCCTGATTGTGACCAATGTCACCCAATTTTGCCAATTTTGCTCAAAAATTGAGCAATTGGGCACCTGTACCTACTCAATTGTTGATTGTACTTGCTCAATTGCAAATCCCAAAAAAAAATTGAGGAAAATACCTTGATTTTTGATTTTCCTTCAATTTGCAGGCTGAATTTTGATTGCAGATGCTGTTGCAGGAGAGGGGGGCAATTCTTGCTGATGTGCCTGCAGTGCTGTACGGATGATGATGCTGCAATTTGCTAAATTTGGTGTTGCTTGGGCTGGTCACAGATGTGGCCCTGTTTGGGAAGGCGAAGGACCCTGTCTTTGGCGTAGAGGAGAAGTACCAAGTGATCGAGCCTCTGAATGGAGACCCCTTCGTCGGTGGACTAGAGACGCCAATCACGTCGACGGGCTTCCTTCGCTACTGGCCAGGCGTCGCCTTGTATTCGCCTTCGCTCAAGTCTTGTGCTTCGTATTGCTGCTGTGCGCTTCGCTCGCCTAGTGCCAAGCTACAAGACGGGCTCCGCCCAACGATTCTTCGCTCGTGTGCCTTCGCCTAGCATATGAACGCCCAGCGCTAGCCTCCTCGCTGCCTCAGCCACGCTACACGATTAGCGTGTGTTGACGTATTCGCTATGAGCGCCACCCGCCTACAGCAGCAGCCGCTGGTGGCCACAAAGCGCAACAAGCTTATCGCCTGAGTTCGTCTCTTCGCTCGCCTAGCTTCTCCTTTGGCCTCTTCACCGAGTAGCAGCCTGGGCAGCCACGTGGGCTGGCTACGTGGGCAGCTGGTTGGCCAGCCCCTTTTGTGCTGGTGACCAAAGCTCTGATACCAGTTGATGTAGGAGAATCAGGAATTAGGGTTAGGTCATGTGGGAGACATACACAGAGAAGCACAAGGGAGAGAGAGAGAGAGAGAGTTGTGGGGATAAGTCAACTCATCAATGTGTGTGTGTGACTCCCCTATCACACATGTATATTGCACTAGTACACATAGTGCACTTAGTACATTAAAAGTACTAAGTGTACTATGTACTATAACTTATGGGCTTGTACACACTATAAGGGTGGGCATAATGCCTTTACCCCAACAATTCAACACAAATTGAAGTCAACATATGTACACATTGAGTGTTTTTCTAGACACTATACAGAATCTGCAAGGATACTCTTGCTTGAGGTTGGCATTTGTTTGCATAGGAACATTGGGTTGCTTGGCAGTCCACGTAAGTACTTTTTTATTTGCCTGCGAGTATTAAAGTGTAGATTTTGACATCGTGGCTCAAAATGCGACAAATGTAATTGGCGTGCTATCCTAGGAGGATAAGCTAGATGGATCAAACTACTCCTTGTGGAGTTTCATGATTTGGAATCTGTTGGTAGCCAAAGGGCTTTGAGGCATTGTGTGGTGATGACACTCGCCCACCTACCTTGCAGCCAGTAACATCTCAGAGGGAAGCTGCTCAAAGAGCTCTAGGAGTTGAGGTAAAACATCTTGCTCCTACACGAGAGCAGAGAAGATGGGATTACAGCACATTCCATGTCTTTGATAGGGTCCACCAAGTGAGGTGTGGAGATGGACATCCACACACCGGCTCCTTCTAGCGATAACTGAGTGTAGAAAGACCAAGTATGATAGTTGGTTGTTGTAATCTTCATGGAGTCACTAACTCGGGGAGGATTGTAGGATGGTATATGGTAGGGGTGGGAGCAAGACCTGGATGAGAGAAACTTAGAGAAGAAAGATTGGGAAGAGGAACCGCCTGGGGAGCAAGAGGAGAGAAAGAAGAAAGGGAGGGAGCGTGGGAAAAGAGAAACAGAGAAAGCAAATCTCTGAGGAAACCTATCCTCAGCACCTAGAAGGGAGCTTCAGCCTCCAAGTGCAAAAAATGCAGCAGTCCCAGAGTACAGATGTAGAAAATGCGGCAAAATTGATGAAGCCTCTGCTCCAATCAGAAAAAACGCAGCAATTTTTGTAGATCAGCCTCTGGCTCTGATACCATGAAAGAAAGAGCATCACAGGTTGTAGGCCCAAAGCACAAACTATAGAAGGCTAGAAACAGTTGATTATTGTTGAAATGAGCACGAGGGAAGCCCGTAGGTGCTTACAAGCATAAGAGATTGTTGCTATAGCCAATGACTTCCAGCAGATATGCAAGAATGAGATGAAAAGTGAGGGGAAGGGTGAGAACCCTTATATATCCCTCCAGAGAGCTGGTCGGCCAGCTGTCCAGTAGCATAAAATGCTATAAAATGCCTAAAAAATGGTAGAAAAAACCCAAATAATATCTGCTAAATATGCCAATGTAGGATCTCATAAAATGACCAGTACAAGCATGAAAAGGTGATGTAGACCCTCTGGAGATGATATATTCCAACATTCTTTGCCTCCCTAGTGTCTGACACATGAACGGATGTGCGGTACGATACTCCTCTTCATGGAGAGGGCAATGAGGGCATGTGCTTGTGCATCTTTAGAGTCCCATCGTCTTTGATTTGCAGTAGGAGGTGCCTGTGCCTGTATCATGTAGCGACTGCAACTTCTCCAGTAGATGCTCCAGGAGTAGGTTGCTATGCAGTAGCCGTTGGACGAGCATCATCGCCTATGACAATACCCCAAAGCCCTTTTACTACCTCATCATATAGGCCCACAACGGGTATTTAGTCTTGTCAAGCTTGTCCTCAGCAGAGAGCATCTCGAATACATCATTATTAGCCATGACTCAAAGCAAACTAACAAGTTTCCCTAAGCAAATGTCCTTGCACAATGCACTGCAGACACTCAATGTCCACTGGAAGGCAGTCTTCTGAGATGCCCAATGACCCACTGATGACAAAGACCTCCAAGTGTATTGAAATGACAGAGTGTAGGGGTAGAAAAGTTATCTGAATAGAGGCTTCATGACCAAAAAGGACCCTAGTGATGGGTGTCGCAATGTTGTATGTCGACGTTGATTGCACGAGGAATGCCGGAATCAACCCAAGGCTCAATTGAGCTCTGTTTTCGAGAAAGCTGAAAATTCATAGAAGGGTTTTGATGGCCTAAACAGGCTCCAATTATGGATTTCTTTGGTTGGCTTGGTACAACAACAGAAAGCCAAAAGTGGATTATATGCGTACTTTTGGGTGTTTGGCATATGCTCTTGTTCCAGAGCAACTCAAAACAACGCTAGACGATAAAGCAATCAAATGCATCTTTGTGGGCTAGAATAATGAGAGCAAGGAATACCGTCTCTATAATCTAGTGACACGTTGGATTTTTATAGCAGAGATGTGATATTTGCTGAAAATTCAGTTCAGCCCATGCTCAGCTTGTATAAAAGTCATGATATAGGCTTACATGACATGTTTGATGGGCTTTTACCCATAGCCATTAGTGCGGATTCAGTTCAGTCAGCCCCTGTTTAGGATATGCCTCACGTCAGAGGTGGGTGATGCAGGCTTTGCCCGGGACAACCCAACAGAAGATCCGGGAAAGTAGACCAGTTACCACCTTGCTGGAATTTCTGGAGTTGGCTTCCCAACTCGAAAATGCACGCACAATGTTTGAACGTGATACAGGCTCTTCAACTTTTTCCATTCTACCTTCGGAGGACCTAGTAGCTCAACTTAAGCTTGAGCTAGAGGCATTGAAGCTGAGTGAGAAGACCCAGAAGGAAGAAAGTACTTTGGCACAACTCAAGAAGGAGATTGAGGATCCCAAGTCTTAGCAAGAGTCTATGGAAGGCTTACACCACTATCTTGGCATTGAGTTTATGCATAGAGATGAAGGCATTGTTATGCAGCAAACTAAGTACATAAATTGTTTACTGAAAAGGTTTCACATGGAAGAGTGCAAGAGTTCTACTCCAGAAGAACCAGGTTTACAGCTCAGCATGCACGGCGTTGGTGAACCTTTTTAAGCCGGTATTTATAGCCAGGCAGTGGGATGCCTCATTTACTTGTGTAACACGAGGCTTGACACAGCTTTTGGGGTGTCTTTGTTGAGAAAATTCATGCACAGCCTAGGCACAAAGCATTGGCAAGCAGTGAAACACATTTTCTGATATCTACAGGGTACCTTGGATCTTGGTTTGTTCTATCCCAAGGGGGGCAGCTTGCTACTTTATGCATATAGTGATTCAGATTGGGCTAGTGATTATGATACTAATCAATCCACTAGTGGGAATTGTCTTTTTCTTGTGGTAGTTCATGCATATCTTGGTTGAGTAAAAAAGCAACCCATTGTTGCCACATCTACCTGTGAGGTTGAGTACATGGTAGCCTTCACTGCTACGGTAGATTGTGTATGGCTGAGGAGATTATTGGTTGTAGAGGGGTCGCTCATGCAACTAGTGACACCCTGCGTACATAGGGCCTGAGGATCACGTGTCCGTGTATGTGTGGGAGCCTCATCCAAAGCCACCCTTATTTATTCATTTTGCTCAAGTATTTGTGTTTGGATTGCCTGCCTTTTTGTAAGTTATCCTTTTGTAACTTCTTTACCTCTCTAAAATAGGGACTTGATGCTATTCTTAGCTCTGTATGTATATTCTGTAACAGCTTATGTTGCCTTGCAATTTGGACAGGCAACAATTTTTGTTCGTGAGTGCTTGCTATTGGGAATTTTCTACTTTTTATTTACTAGAGTTGGAAGATTCTGTCATTGGCTAAGTCGGTATGTCCCAATGTCACCTTCAATACTCAAAAGTTTGATTATTTTTTTGTGATGTGTTTTTCATCTTCTTTACTAATTCTTTAGACGTTGTCATGATATGTTTTTTGGACAGGGTACATTATTCAAAGATTCATGAAGGCCATAAACCAGCAGAACTTGACTATGAAGCCTCACCTTATAGTGCCATGGAGGGTCCGCTAAGGGCAGGACTTGTACTTTGGGAATTAACTCGCTTGTAAGTCAGTTTGCCAGACATAATGAAACAACCTCCTCTCTCTCTCTCTCTCTCTCTCTCTCTCTCTCTCTCTCCCCCGAAGAGTGGTATACCATCTACTCGGAGCTGATGTTGCTCTCATGTTTCTATGTTCTTAGTATTCCATGATGAGTTTCCATGGACAGTTTTGTATCACCCTAGTGAGATAGCTATGTTTATGTTTTCTTTCTGTTTTATTTTCCATTCCATGGTGAGATATGCCATGGACATTATTGTATCACTTTGGTCTCATAGGCCCATTGGGTCTTTAATAGACGCTTAATAAATCTTTCTCTCTCTCTCTCCCCCTCTCTTAGAGGCTGTGTCCGACCCAGGATGGAGGTACTTGGTGGCATCGACCATGAGGGCGCACAGATTCGGATGACCTCACCCGACAGACGATTCGGGGCATTGATGGTACTAGAGCCACCTTGGCCACTCTTCCTCCTAGGTGGCTTTTTAGAGAGAGCACTCTAGTTGCACCAACCTCAACGGCCGAGGTCTATTAAGCTGATGCAACCCACCACACGGCAGATATATGAGGTCATAGATGCCAAGCCTACACATTTACCTCTCCTTCCCTCTTAGAGCTGGTTTCCTATTACATGTCTCAGCCATTGTACTTGTAACTTGGTCACATGTTCCTTGTAACACAATTTCTCCATGCTGGTTTTATCTAGGTAGCGAGTTTGTTTTCTTTTCCCCACCATGATACCATTACTTCATGGATTTGTTGTAACACTTTTGGTCTCTGGACCTTTTGGTCTCTTGTAGACATTAATATAACTCCCTTTATCTATATTTCTGTCTATCGATCAGCTTGTAATACTTTTGGTCTCTGGACGTTTTGGTCTTTTGTAGACATTAGCATAACTCTCTCTTTATCTATATTTCTGTCTATCGATCTGCTTGTCTGTCTGTCTGTCTGTCTGTCTGTCTGTCTGTCTATCTATTACAACTCCAGTAATACCTGGCGGCAAAGATTTGCGCATCACCACTTAGGTTTTAAAAGGTGAATTCTTGTGGGTTATGACAGGGCTCTTGGGTGACAGCCATGAAGTCTAGGGATTCATTGACGTGTAGCATGGGGCACGAGAAAGACATTGGGGGCGGTGTGAGAATGGTGTGGTTGGTTAGGGTCCCTCTCGACAGCGGGAGGTTAGTGATATATATGTAGGAGTAGTAGCTCATCATCACTATGCCTCGCTAGGGTTTTCATGCTTTTTTCTGTGCTTAAGCTTTCTGTGTTTCCATCTCAATCTTGATAAGAGTTCAGGCAGGAGGGCCTGAAATTTGGTATCAGAGCACGTGGTTTGCGATCAAGGGAGAACACATGCAAGCACTATGAAAAGCATGACTGGCTGCTTTTTTTGCCATCTTCATCTTCTATGGGGATGAGAAAGCAAGCTTCATCAATGCAAACGTGAAGGACCTCTTTAATAGCTATGGTAATGCTTCTTCATCAATGGGGGTTTGGATGCAAAGCACCGGAAGTTTGTAGTGGACGTCTTGTGGGGTGGAAGCAAGTAGGAATTTATGGTCTCTGACAGCCTGCACAAGAGCTTGCAATTCTTCTTCAACAGCCACCAACAGCCAGGTTGTGTTGTCGGGATTGGCCAAGTGGAGCGAGCCATTTCAATTTGGTTGACCTGGAAGCAATGGACTAGGGAGCTCTCGGCAGCTCTTACTCTTTACACACTCTCTCATTGCTTTTCCTTTTAAATTGATTACTTTTTAGCATAAATTAACAAGTGGTATCTAAGTAAATAAAAAAGGCTGGTCATATAGGAATTAATGTAACCATCACAGCTAGCATTGACATCGATTATACTTTGCATACGGTATACCTATCCTGTAGATTGTGTGACACTAAGTCGATCATAAAACCTCAAATTTTACATTGGCTTTGATTTGCTTGGATGTTTGTCATGACTGCCCTTGCATTGTCAAGCCCTTGACACATGGCATTTAACCTACTTTATTGAGTTGTTATTTTAAAATTTGAAATTTTTTGTATCTTTGGAATGTTTGATCTGGCAATTGGTATACCATCACAAATGCATGTCAAGTTTGTTGCTTGGTAACACATCTACATGGGGGTTGATGACTTGCAACCTCTGTTGAGAAAGGGTAGGATGGCATGAAGCTTTACACACATTTTAAAAAACAAAACTCCCCTACAGGTTGCACGTGGCTGGACCCTTGTTTAAGTTGAAGTTTAGTCTCCTCATGGTTGGGAAGGTTCGGTCAATAGGATTCATTCTTATAGTCACCTGGTTTGTGTTCCGGTGGAAGGAACTGGTACTGCAAAGGTTTTTAACCCAAAACAAAGCTGATGCGGTGACTCTCTCTCTTTCTCTCTCCCTCTCCATGTCTTGGTTTCTTGACTTACATTTGCGAATCTTTCTGACATGGATTATTTTCATCACAGCCACGATTTATCGCCTTGGACAAAGTGCTGTCACTCTTGTTGTACTATATAGCAGGTACCTGCATAGGAGAAGTTTCTGGGTTCGCTTTGCGGTCTGTGCTGGCAATAGGTGGCGTATCTGGTAAGTAGTCAAAGTCCTTGAAAGGTGTACCTCTTGGTTTTGCTTTTGATTAAGAGTTTTACTTATATCCTTTTGCCTGGTATAATAGGTATTGCTGTGGGGCTTGCAGCGAAAGAGATTGTGGGAAACTTTTTAGGGGGAGCTTTATTGTTCATTACAAGGCCTTTTGTGATTGGAGATAAAGTAAAGGTATGAGCTCAAATGATGTTTTAATAATGTTGTCTAAGTCTGTCTAGGTTCCTATACACACGTATCAGCGTCTAGACGAAGCACTACTACTTGGAATCCCCAATGGGTAATGACCACTGACTCATTCTCAGTTTGGACTGTGATGAGCTTCAACTTTTTTCATGCATCATAAGGGAGTCAGTTCTATGTCAATTTGGGAGCTGGCAAACACATCATGGTTGTTGAGATGTGTTGGTGGGACCTCACGGGACAGGCCAGCTGCCTAGAACGGGTTCAAATTATACTGAAGATGGGCAGCATCTCCCATCTGCAGCTCACATGGGAGAGGCCAACAACTGGAACAACCCGTAGAACTTGCTAATGGTGATGATTTGGTGTCACAATTTACAGAAGGGCTCATAATACTCAACTGGGGGGACAATAGCCACACTTGTCACTGGGTAATGCCAGACAATGCCATCCTTGCCTATGGTGAAGAAAGGGCTGGGGCTCTAAGTGCGAAGCAAAACGTAATGCGGGATGTGCTCCTAGTGGCCGCAACGAGTATTTATGAGATTGGTCTGGATAGCATGGATGGCTTCTCAGGAGGTCGGGGGCCGAGTTTTGAGCTGACCAGATCAGTCCGTCAGGGGTGTCCTCTCGCTCCTTTCCTTTTTCTCTTCTTTGCGGAGGCTATGAGTATGTATTTGACGGCAGAGGAGGTTGGTTTGAGAGGACTTCAGCTCCCAGTCGGGGGGGAGGATTTGCTTGATGCTGAGTTTGCAGACGACACGGGCTTATTTTTGCATGGCCAAGAGGCCAATCTTATTCGGGCAGAGCAGTCGCTCCAGGTTTTTAGTGCAGCTTCGGGAGCATTGATCAATTGGCGCAAGATAGTGGCCTTTTGGATCAGTAGTGCTCCCACTCCGGCATGGAGCCCGGACCCCGGTTTTAGATGGATTCCTCCAGGCACAGCAGTGCGGTATTTGGGATGCCAGATTGGCCTTGATTTGTCACCTGAGCAGCAGATTGCCCCGCTTCTTCTGAGCATTCGGAAGAAGCTATTGTATTGGAGTACAGCTAGACTATCCTTGGCTGGGAGGGTGGTGGTGGCAAATCAGGTGCTGTTAGCGACTATGTGGTACATTACGTCTTGCTGGATTTTCTCGAGCTCCTGCATCAGCCAGGTACAGAGGCTGATCAGGAACTTTCTGTGGTCTGGGCGGGACGGTCAGCCAGCTCGGGCAAAGGTTGCATGGGCAGTTATTACACTTCCGCTGGCTCAGGGCGGTTTGGGCATTATAGATCCAGTCGATCAGAGTAGAGCCTTATTGGGGAAGCTTATTGTTCGGGGGTTGCTTCCAGGCGCTGAGCCTTGGAAAGAGCTCCTCTTGCAGCGACTGCAGGCCCGGGCACCTCCTGCAGGGGGTACTTGGGCACCAGAGATTCGCTGGATCTTCATAGAGATGAGGAGGACAGGCCTCAGTAGAGGATGGGAGGACAGATTTGCTTTGAGTATCCTGAGAGCTTGGGAGCTGCTGAGACCGGGGCTTTCTCAGCGGCCTCCTTCTTGTGTTGAGGAGTGGGCCAGGCAGCCGCTCATCTGGAGCCCAGCGGTTCGTACAGAGCAGGGTCATATGCTGGGTTCTCGGCCTCGTCTAGCCTGGGGACCTTTAGCGGCAGGCCCAGCTCGTAGTTTTGGAGACTGGCAGGCTTTCTGCAGTCTACCAGAGGAGACCCAGGTGGAGAGGCTGAGTCACTTCAGAGGGGGGTTGATTATGAGGGATGATATTCAGGAGGCACTTACAGAGGAGTGGTTCACACCTCTCGAGCCAGTGGCCCCACGGTGGATGGGTGCCTTTACACAGTTGGAGATCCTGATTGCTGTCAGAGCTAGCACTGAGGATGGCAGATGCCTCTATTATGAGATACAGGATGAGGGCAGACTCCAGAGAGTGGAGGTGGAGTCGCCTTTGGTTGCAGAGTGCACTTTTCAGAGGATTCGGATAGTGGCTGCCGCTTCTCGGAAGTGGCATATTGACCCCGACCCTGCTGACGTGCTCCCGGATTGGCGCATATGGGCATATGCAGCGCGCCCCTTGGCCCGGCTACAGTGGGACCCCGGGGAGTACGAGTGGCATGATCCTTATGCATCCCTTGAGGCCACAGAGATCACCTTTTTCCAGTATACTGTTCGGCTGGGACGGCATATTTTGACGGCCAGGAGGACGGTTTCTCCAGCGGCAGCGGGGCATTGGCGATTGCAGGGACTATCACAGGAGTTCCTGGAGGATTTCTGGGCTCGGCTCTGGGCTAGTCGACAGGCCCGCAGGATCTCGGCTTTTCAGTGGCTGGTCGCCCACAGGGGCTCAGCGGTTGGCACTTGGCTTGTTTACAGCGGTCTTCCGGCGGCCTGCGTCCGATGCGGCCACCCTATGGAGACACAGAGACATTGCCTTTGGGACTGCCCTCAGGCACAGCAGATTTGGCTGCGGATGCTGCGTATTCTGGCCCCCCTCTCTCCAGAGGGTATGTTTACGTGGGGTGCCGCTGCTTGGTCGACTTCATCAGGGCCTGCTATGGGCTATGAGATGGAGCAGGGCAGTCAGGCCATCAGATTTATTAGGGGCCAGCCTCGCGTGGTTCCGGCACCGGATTTCTCGTCCGCCAGCTGGACACAGGAGAGGGATTTACGATGGGAGCTCCTCAGCAGCCTCACCATCTGGTTCACTTGGAGGGCCCGGTGCTTTACGGCCTTTGAGGGGAGATTAGAGCCACCAGCAGAGACTGTTCGGGGGATTTGGCAGGAGTTGATCCACACCCTGCGAGGACAGTACGACCGCATCCGGGGAGACTCGGATGAGGCGATCTTACGGCGCCAGGCCTTTCACACCACTTGGCGCTGCGGCCCGTTCTACACCCTACACACGGGATCCCCCCGTTGGCACTACAAGCCACCTGTTTGGCTCTTCCCCCCCCCCTATTGTATGATTTAGCCGCTCAGTTCTTTAGACTGATGCTTGTATTTTGCAGCACCTAGGGAGAGTCTCCCGGGCTGCCATGATGTATTCACTGCTCTTCTCTCTGTTAGGAGCAGGAGAGATCTCTTTTGTAGCCCTACGGGCGTTTTTTACATAACTAATGAAAGGATCTTTTCTCGGAAAAAAAAAAAAGCATGGATGGCTTCTACAGGAGGTGTCGCTAAGCCCTTGGTGGTCTTGTGTACGGTGCTCTCTAAATATGCCATGCTGCTATGCTTCTGATCAACCCCCTAGCAAGAACCACAGGAATCATGGATGTTGGCATGATGGACATCTGCTGATGTGATAGATGAAGAGCCAGCTCAGTGCCATCCTCCTTGTAGGGAATGCCCTGCCGCCCTTCACCACCCATGCCATGGTACCCTAAGTGATAAAGTGGTCATCATGGCAATCCAAGGTGAACAGGTGCAGGACCCTGCGCCAAACTTGCTCACTGCTCCCACAGGTAATGGCACTGGGACTTTAAGAGATCCACAGCAGCGGCAATCTGCTCATGTATAATCAAAATTCTTAACTTCAATCTTTCCAATGAAAACAATTATTTGATTGGAATTTTGCTAGTCTTTCAACATAAGAATAGGGGAAAGATAAAGTAGGATTTCACAGACATGAAAGTAACAATGGCAAGTAAGGACACGAAAACAGAAGAGCTGCATGTTGCATTAGAAGATGCCAAGAAGCAACTTGAAGAATTTAGAAAATGTATCTAAGATGCCTCTGATAGCCATGCACCGGGATTGAATATTCTTATTCAGTCTTCCTTTCATATTTCATTTCAGACTTAAGTTCAATTGTTTTGCAGGCGGAGTCTTTTGCAGGTCGGGTGGAGGATATAGATTTCCTCCATACAAAACTAATCGGACATGACAGATCACCTGTGCTTGTACCAAACCAAGCAATCATGAATGAGGTTATCCAAAATCTCATATAGACTTTGAAGTCTTTCTGTTTCTTATCTGAAAGTTTTAGAGCCAACCTAACAAGTCCTTCAACTGACAGTTCCTAGTGTTGTTCTGTAGGTCATAATAAATTACTCGAGGGCAAAATGCCGACAGCTATTTGCAGTCTTTAATTTGCGTAATGAGGATATCTTTCTTGTTGACAAGATTACTGACAAGATCACAGAGTACCTTATCAACCACCCAAAAGTTGATCTTGAACATGGCACCAAGCCGGTTTGCTATTTGAAGACCATGGGCCCCAATGGACTTGAACTTGAGCTGCTCTGCTCCCTCAAAGAAAAGGTTCCCTCTTGTTCTCAAGGCACTAGTTTTTGGTTTCCTAGCATTAGTTTCATTTGGTGTGTCTGCTTAGTGAGCGTTTAATCTGATGGATGTGCTGACAAGTTTCTATAGCACAACAAGAGCTAGCCTGGTTCTATCATGGTAGGTAAATAGGTGTGTTTTGAAGGTTGTCCTTGAAATTAGGCTTTAGTGTAAGGGATGACTTATACTTGGTGATGACATTCATGTGTGCAATGGGGGAGGACTTTGAAGTAGCAAGTGCACTGCAGTGCCCGAGGATGGAAGTCTTAGGACATGAGCAAAGAAGGTGAAAAAGTGCCTTGTGTTAGAAGCAGGAAAAGTGCTTGTGAAGCTGAGTGGGTGGCATGAAAAGGGTACCGGAAGGCAGAGGGTGAAGATCGGCTTTGATAAATTTGCAGGCAAACCACCATTTGAAACCACCTTTGAGGGTGAACCTATGATGGATCTCCATAAATTAACAGGCAATCCACTATAATGAAACCACGTTTGGTCAGCCCTTGAAAGCTGTGTTGCTAGGGAGACTGATATAAGTTGATCCAGCTTAGAGTTTCCACTCGGATACTTACCAGACCATTGGGAGAATCATCAGATTACTTGAGCCATATAGGGAGTAGGCTGTGGAGCTAAGGCAGGAGCTCAAAGGTTGTACTCTAGATGATTGTGACAAGAAGCAATATTACAAGTTGCTGCAAGCACCCAAGTCACAAGCACCACCCTAGATGCCAAGTCAAGTGGGTAAAACCTAACAATGGTATCAGAGCGATTGGTCTAGGGTTAGGGAAGAACTTACCTCTGCTGTTGTCCTACTGCGGATTTCCATCCGTCGATAATTCCGTCCATCAGACTTCCATCCATCCAGCATTCCGTCTGTCACCTTCTGTCTGCAAGTTTCCATTGAGAGATTCCGTCAACTTCTGTCTGTAGATTTTTGTCGACAACATTCCATCTGTCTGTGGACAGTTTTGTCACCATCTGTCTGACAGTTCCGTAGTCGTTCCATTTCGTCTGTCGATAGTTCTATTGTCTCGTGATGTTTGTTGTATCCATCCAGCAGTGCTGCCAAGGAGCCTAGGAGGAGCAGCAACCTCCGTTGGAGTGGGGGGAACCACTGTCACTGCTGTGGGCAAAGGAGAAGCTGGCGGAAGACGAGCCACGTCGGCTACCAGAAATTTAGCTTGCAGCGGGTCATCTTCTTGTGATCTGTGCATTCAAGAGCTTTAAGATCAATTCGGGTAAAATTTCAGAAGCATTTTTGTACATTTGCTTTTCAGTATTTCTTTACAGATTTTCGGCCTTTTGGTGCATCAACTCTTTTGGAAAGAGTTTCTGTTTGGCACACTTTTGGGGCACTAGCACTTACAGAATCCAGTGGGACTTGGTAAGCTTGGTTAGGCCGAACATAGCTGTCCGCTTTGCCCTGTGTAGCACTGTGCTTAATCCAAGTGTGGCCTACTTTTGGCAGTTTGAGAGAGTTTTGCACTGTTTCCATGGTTAGTCGCAGGATTACATTTTGCCCTCCTTGGCCTTGGATGGGATTTATGTGAAAAGCTTTTATTGTGTGGTCATACGAGGCCATGGCCCGAAAACATCTCAGGTAGTACATGCCCCAAGGTGGCAACTGGAAGAAATTGAGGAGTCCTACCTTCTGTAGGAGCTGGCTGGCATTGGCATCTCTTGTCCATACATCAGGACGTTATGCTTAGGGACGATCTCCCACCCAGTCTGGCATCCTCTCGCCCTGAGGACCATCACATTGATTTGGTCCTTGGATCAGATCCTCCTAGCAGGTTTCCCTATCGTCTTTCAAAGACTTTAGAGGGCGAGTTAGAAAAGTAGTTATCTGAGCTCCTCCGAGCCGGATTTATTCCTCACCATTTGCTGCACCTATCCTATTTGTCCAAAAGAAGGACAAGTCTGCACGCGTTTGTGTAGATTACAGGGCATTAAACAAACTCACCATTAAGAATAAGTTTCCTATGCAAAGGATAGAGTACATTTTGGAGCGTCTAGATGGTGCTAAGTTTGTCACTAAGATCGACCTCAAGAGTGGTTACCATCAGGTCCGCATTTTTGAAGCTGACATTCCCAAAACAGCTTTCCGGATAGAGCGTGGTCACTACGAGTTCGTAGTCATGCCTTTTGGGCTTACAAATGCACCCGCAACCTTCAATAAGATGATGTCTAGGATTTTCGCAGTCCACATTGGGAAGTGTGTTTTCATATTCCTTGATGACATACTAGTCTTCTCAGCCACTGCGGAGCAGCATGAGAAAGATGTGGAGAAAGTCTTGCAACTTTTGCGAGAAAATGAGCTCTACATAAACGCCAAAAAGTCTGTCTTTGGTGTTAAAGAAGTTCAATATTTGGGCTATATTATCTGTTCCGATGGGATTAGACTGGGATTAGACTGGATCCATCAAAGGTTCAGGAAATCTTAGATTGGGACATTCCTAAGACCGCCCAAGAAATCCGCTCATTCGTAGGTCTTTGTCAGGCCTACAGTACCCATGTCCATCAGTTTTCCAACCTTGCAGTACCTCTTACCTACTTGCTCAAGGGGGTGAAGACTTGCAAGCAGAAAGTCTCAGTTACAGGTAAGGCACTTGATGCATTCCGTGCACTCCAGAAAGCTGCCTCAGAAGCCCCTGTATTAAAGTTAGCACCTTGGGATGAACCTTTCGAGGTCATCATCGATGCAAGCAATGTAGCCATAGGTGCAGTTCTTCAGTAGCACAATAGACCTATTACAGTAGAAAGTTGGATATCGCCGAAAAGAATTATTTGGTATATGACAAAGAGCTTTTGGGTGTGATCCATAGTAACATAAAAACCCGTTTTGCCCTCTCGAAACGGCACGAAACGTTTCTGGCACGAAACGTTTCGAAACAAAACGAAACCTACCCATCGAAATGTTGTTGCGCCCAAATGTAAAATGAGGTCAAAAAAACAGGTGGGAGGTTTTTTTTTTTGCAAATGCGATTTTTGCCGTCGTTTCTGTCCTTGTTTGCTGCCCATTTGCTACTTCACGCATCCGACGCTTCTTCTCGGCCACGACTTGTTGGTGTGCCTCTTCTCCTCGTCGACTCCTCCTTTTCGCTCCTTCACTTCTTCTCCTCCATGCCTCCTCTTCCTCTTCCCTTTTCTTCTCTCTCTCTTTCCTCCACGGTCCACCCCTCCTCTTCCCTCCTCCTCTTTCCTCCTCCTCTTTCTCACCTTTTCTTGTCTTCCAACTTTCTCTCCTTTTCTTCTCACCTCCCTCTTCCCTTCCAACTTGTTTCTTTCCTCCTCTCTTTCTCCTCTTTTCTTGCCCAAATTTCGAAAATACCAAAAAGCCTACTCCCAAAAATGATGAATTTCATACTCCCTAGTCCCAAAAAATGCATCTTCATCTTTCTGTTGGCTATGTTATAAATTTGGTATGTGTATATAAGAAGCGTCATTTCGAAACCTTTGCGTTTCGTCCAAAACAAACGAAACGAAACCTTCGAAATGATGAACAATGAAACGGACGAAACGTTTCATGTTACTATGGTGTGATCACAAAGCTCAAACATTGGAAGCCTTTTCTTTATGGACAGGTCTTCATAGTAAAAACAAACCACCAAGCACTTAAGTGGCTTCAAACTATGCCGAGTGCCCAGTGGAGTGATCGACAGGCTAGGTGGAGTCAACTCTTCCAACAGTTTGGAGGAATGATTGAATATATCCCTGGTAAGCATAACCCAGTAGTAGCAGATGCTCGTAGTCGAAAGGCCAGCATCCAGGCAGTCCAAGAATCTACCATTTTCGAAATCACGGGGAAGGACTTTTTTTTTTTTCCGAGAAAAGATCCTTTCATTAGTTATGTAGAAAAAACGCCCGTAGGGCTACAAAAGAGATCTCTCCTGCTCCTAACAGAGAGAAGAGCAGTGAATACATCATGGCAGCCCGGGAGACTCTCCCTAGGTGCTGCAAAATACAAGCATCAGTCTAAAGGACTGAGCGGCTAAATCATACAATGGGGGGGGGGAAGAGCCAAACAGGTGGCCTGTAGTGCCAACGGGGGGATCCCGTGTGTAGGGTGTAGAACGGGCCGCAGCGCCAAGTGGTATGAAAGGCCTGGCGCCGTAAAATCGCCTCATCCGAGTCTCCCTGGATGCGGTCGTACTGTCCTCGCAGGGTGTGGATCAACTCCTGCCAAATCCCCCGAACAGTCTCTGCTGGTGGCTCTAATCTCCCCTCAAAGGCCGTGAAGCACCGGGCCCTCCAGGTGAACCAGATGGTGAGGCTGCTGAGGAGCTCCCATCGTAAATCCCTCTCCTGTGTCCAGCTGTCGGACGAGAAATCCGGTGCCGGAACCAGGCGAGGCTGGCCCCTAATAAATCTGATGGCCTGACTGCCCTGCTCCATCTCATAGCCCATAGCAGGCCCTGACAAAGTCGACCAAGCAGCGGCACCCCACGTAAACATACCCTCTGGAGAGAGGGGGGCTAGAATACGCAGCATCCGCAGCCAGATCTGCTGTGCCTGAGGGCAGTCCCAAAGGCAATGTCTCTGTGTCTCCATAGGGTGGCCGCATCGGACGCAGGCCGCCGGAAGACCGCTATAAACAAGCCAAGTGCCAACTGCTGAGCCCCTGTGGGCGACCAGCCACTGAAAAGCCGAGATCCTGCGGGCCTGTCGACTAGCCCAGAGTCGAGCCCAGAAATCCTCCAGGAACTCCTGTGATAGTCCCTGCAATCGCCAATGCCCAGCTGCCGCTGGAGAAACCGTCCTCCTCGCCGTCAAAATATGCCGTCCCAGCCGAACAGTATACTGGAAAAAAGTGATCTCTGTGGCCTCAAGGGATGCATAAGGATCATGCCACTCGTACTCTCCGGGGTCCCACTGTAGCCGGGCCAAGGGGCGTGCTGCATATGCCCATATACGCCAATCCGGGAGCACGTCAGCAGGGTCGGGGTCAATATGCCACTTCCGAGAAGCGGCAGCTACTACCCGAATCCTCTGAAAGGTGCACTCTGCAACCAAGGGCGACTCCACCTCCACTCTCTGGAGTCGGCCCTCATCCTGAATCTCATAATAGAGGCATCTGCCATCCTCAGTGCTAGCTCTGACAGCAATCAGGATCTCCAACTGTGTGAAGGCACCCATCCACCGTGGGGCCACTGGCTCGAGAGGTGTGAACCACTCCTCTGAAAGTGCCTCTTGAATATCATCCCGCATAATCAACCCCCCTCTGAAGTGACTCAGCCTCTCCACCTGGGTCTCCTCTGGTAGACTGCAGAAAGCCTGCCAGTCTCCAAAACTACGAGCTGGGCCTGCCGCTAAAGGTCCCCAGGCTAGCCGAGGCCGAGAACCCAGCATATGACCCTGCTCTGTACGAACCGCTGGGCTCCAGATGAGCGGCTGCCTGGCCCGCTCCTCAACACAAGACGGAGGCCGCTGAGAGAGCCCCGGTCTCAGCAACTCCCAAGCTCTCAGGATACTCAAAGCAAATCTGTCCTCCCATCCTCTACTGAGGCCTGTCCTCCTCATCTCTATGAATATCCAGCGAATCTCTGGTGCCCAAGTACCCCCTGCAGGAGGCGCCCGGGCCTGCAATCGCTGCAAGAGGAGCTCTTTCCAAGGCTCAGCGCCTGGAAGCAACCCCCGAACAATAAGCTTCCCCAATAAGGCTCTACTCTGATCAACTGGATCTATAATGCCCAAACCGCCCTGAGCCAGCGGGAGTGTAATAACTGCCCATGCAACCTTTGCCCGAGCTGGCTGACCGTCCCGCCCAGACCACAGAAAGTTCCTGATCAGCCTCTGTACCTGGCTGATGCAAGAGCTCGAAAAAATCCAGCAAGACGTAATGTACCACATGGTCGCTAACAGCACCTGATTTGCCACCACCACCCTCCCAGCCAAGGATAGTCGAGCTGTACTCCAATACAATAGCTTCTTCCGAATGCTCAGAAGAAGCGGGGCAATCTGCTGCTCAGGTGACAAATCGAGGCCAATCTGGCATCCCAAATACCGCACTGCTGTGCCGGGAGGAATCCATCTAAAACCGGGGTCCGGACTCCATTCCGGAGTGGGAGCACTACTGATCCAAAAGGCCACTGTCTTGCGCCAATTGATCAATGCTCCCGAAGCTGCACTAAAAACCTGGAGCGACTGCTCTGCCCGAATAAGATTGGCCTCTTGGCCATGCAAAAATAAGCCCGTGTCGTCTGCAAACTCAGCATCAAGCAAATCCTCCCCCCGGACTGGGAGCTGAAGTCCTCTCAAACCAACCTCCTCTGCCGTCAAATACATACTCATAGCCTCCGCAAAGAAGAGAAAAAGGAAAGGGGCGAGAGGACACCCCTGACGGACTGATCTGGTCAGCTCAAAACTCGGCCCCCGACCTCCTGCAATCAGCACCTGGCTGCGAGCTGTGGAATACAAAGCTGCCACCCCTCTGATCCATCCTGGCTCAAAGCCCAGGCGTAGCATAGTGCCCTCTAAGAATCCCCAATCAACTCTATCGTATGCCTTCTCAAAATCGAGAAGCATCACGACCAAGTCCTCGCCAAGAAACCTAGCTCGGGCCGTCGCCTCCCAGAAAGTAAAGATGTTGTCAAGGATACTGCGCTCCTTGACAAATCCTGTCTGAGTAGCATGAATCAACTCCCCCAGGAAGGGCTGGATCCTCAAACTCAAGGCCTTTGCCAAGACCTTGTATACAGTATTGAGGATCGTAATAGGCCTCCAATGCCGAATGTCATCCGATACTCCCTCCCCCTTGGGGATAAGATAGATCAAGCCCTCTGAAAAGCTCTGCGGCATCACCCCAGTGTCCAAAACATGCTGAAAGCCCCTGCGGAGGCCTGGCCCCAAAAGGTCCCAATAGCGCATAAAAAAGGCCGGCGTCAGTCCGTCCTCCCCTGGGCAACTATGTCGCGGCAGGACCCTCAAGGCCTCGGCAAGCTCAATCTCTGACAGAGGCGCACCTAGAACTGTGCGCATATGGTCTGTGACCCTCCTCTGCACATGGGCCCACACAGTCTGTCTGCATACATCTCGATCCTCAGTGGCTGGCTCCGCTGAAAGCAAGTCACGATAAAAAGCAGTGGCAATGGCTCTGATCTCCCCGAGCTCAGTAGCTATCGATCCATCCGGTCTAGCAAGCTGGCGAACCCCTGCTCGCGCATGACGGGGTCCAGTGATCTCAAAAAACTCCCCAGTCACTCTATCACCAAGCTGCGTCCACTGAGAGGCCTGACGACGATAGTAAAACTCATGTCTCTGCTCCTCTGCCTCTCTAACCTCCTGGCGTGCCTGGCTCAGCTGGGACGCCACCCACTCACATGCAGGCTGCTGCTCCTGAAGGCGCTGTAGCGAAGCAAGGCTGCGTCTCAGCCGTTGCTCCCGCTCGCGAATCTCTCCCAGTCGTGTCAAAGCTGCAGCGTGTAGAAAAGAGCTAAGATCAATGAGTCCCTGGGCACACTGGCCCGCTGCATCCTGGTCAGAGCACTGACTATCATGCCAGATCCTCTCAATGTCCTCAGCGAGACTGGGGTCTGCAAGTACCCTCTCTGGGATCCTCAACTGCAAGCTGGGCTCCCGTGTCCCCTCCTCCAAAGTCAGTATAACTGGCGCATGATCTGAAAATGAGGTGCCAGCAAGAATGCCGACGGAGCCCCCTCGCTCCCCCAACCAATCGCCCACATAAAAGCGATCAATCCGAGATAGATTAGTCCCTCCCTGCCGGCGATCCGACCGAGAGAAACTAAGACTGTCCTGAGACCGGGAGAAAGCCCCATGCTGCCATGCATCAGTGATCCTCAGTGTCATACAAAACCGGTCCCAAGCTGCAAGCTCCGTGCCGTGCACTGTAACATGACTGCCTCCCACCCTATCTGCCGGGTCCTCAAGCATGTTGAAGTCTCCCCCAACACACCAATGTGCGGCCTCTGGCAATGCATCTGTAACCTGAGTCCAGAACTCTGCTCTGGCACTAGCATGATTGGGCGCATAGATGTTGAGCACACCCAATAGCTCATCATGCATCCTCAGAATGACATACTGTGCTCTACCAGGCACAATGATCCCTCGGTCCACAATGGCCTGCCGCCATGCATCTGCAATAACCATGCATACTCCTCCCTGTCCACCCAACGGACCAAACCCTGCAGACCAGAAAGTGTCCCATCTACCAGGCATCACCGAACCATATCTCCGGATCCTGCTCTCACCCAAGTGGTGCTCCTGCATCATCAGAATGTCAATGCTGCCACCAACCAGACATCTCTGTAGCTCCTGCCTCAAGCAGCCTCGATAGCGTATAAAGTGTGCTCCGCCAAGGCCCTGTACATTCCATGAGATGATCCTCATGGATGTCCTACTGAGGTGGATGCTGTCTCAGCCGTACGGCGGGCCTTCGCAAGCGGCTTGGATGGAGAGTAGTCCCCATCCGAACGGCTGCGAGTCTGCCCACCCGGTGTACTGCAAGAATCCCGGATCAGGCGCCAGTGGCTGTGACCCATGGCGACTGCCTCCTGCTCTGACATAGTAACCTCGTGAATGCTCACATATCCTGGGTCGCGCGCCAAATCTGCAACTATGCGCACGACCAAATGTCGAATCCCGGATGTATCCACACCCTCGGGATCCAAGACAAAATGAGCCAACTCCCAAAGTCGGCCTAGCACATCTGTAACCTCCAAATCGCTCATGTGATGTGAAAACTCAACTGCCTGAGTCTTCAACGTGCTGAGAGCGAGCTCTAGAGTCCACTCCCGGTCACAAGGTCCACATAGAGGGAACGAGAAGGCCACTGCTGAGTCTAGTGCCTCCTCCCCGCGGGCCGGAGGTATCACTACATGCACTCGGATGGGTGCTGGCTCATGGGGGCCCTCTGCTCCAAAAAGCCGTGTGAAGGTATAATCAAACGCCGCCGAGCGCTGTCGAATGCCGAGGCGACTCAGCCGACTACGAATAGAAGAAATCCGTGAGGCCCTAATCGGCATAGGTCTCCTCTGTGATGCTCGAGCGAGGTCAGTGCTCAGCGCCCTCCGGACTGCAGGTGAGCGCCAGGGAGCTGCCAGGACCTCCCGGGAAGGCGAGGCGGGCGGAGGGGGAGGAGGGGGAGGCGAGGGAGGAGGAGAGGGAGCCGCTGCCGAGACCGGAGCGGGGGCGGGAGGAGGCGATGGTGGAAGCGAGGCGGTGGGAGGGGATGGGTGTGGAGGAGGTGAAGGAGGGGGAGCTGGCATCTCCTGGTCCTCGGGCGCTGCAGGGGTCTCCTCCTGAAGGGGAGCAAATCTGTTCCTCACGGGAACCCAGTGAGGCTGAGACTGTGGCTGCTGCTGCAGCGGTACCTGGGCGTGCTGCGGTGGCTGTCTCCCTCGACGGCGCCCCTGTCCAGGCTGCCACTCCGAGGTCTCTGTGGCCTGAGCAGGTGTCCCTGAGGCAGCCTGCCGAGCCGAATCTGTGGGCGGGCCATCCGTGGCCTGCTGCTGTGGTGAGGGCCGAGGTCTCCTGCGAGGGCAGGCCTTGGCCAAATGACCGACCTGCCTGCAAATGAAGCACTGGTTCGGGAGCCCCGAGAACTCCACTCTCTGATCTATCCACCCCCCCCCTATCCTAGGTAGCTGAATGACCTTAGGAAGGGAGGAGATGTCAGATACTAACACTCTGACCGAAGGTAGCCCAGCTGCTCTGGCCACCACTGAAGCTGCTGAGGGGCCCGTCTCAAGAACCGAGCCCACCAGTGCTCCGAGCCTGGAGAGGAGCGGAAGATACTCCCGGCGGAGACCAGGGAAACAAACTGTAATGTGGAAGAGGCGCTCTCCCTGCTCCGCCGCAGCTGGGTCAAATCCATGCTGCCAAGGCCTGAAGAAAGCCCGAGCACCCCTGATATCCAGAGGACTCATGGCAATGACCTTGGCAACGCTCTGGGCGGCCTCGAACTCGATCTGTTAATGTCCCCGGCCCAAGAGCTGTACATCAAGGATCTTGCCCACATCTGCAAGAAGGCGAGCCTGAAGTAGATCCCTGATCTCCCCTCTGCTGGGGCGAGTGCCGACTATACGGCAGATGGTGGAGTGAGCCTGAAGGCGTTCCACCTCTGCGGTGAGGCTCGCTTCCTCTTCCGGCGAAAGAGAAAGCCTGATGGGGAGGACCTCGGTGGCGGGCGAGGGGGCTGCGGAAGAGTCCCTCTGAGACGAGGCGGGAGGAGTCTCCATCAGAGTCTGAAGCTCAAGCGAAGGCGAGGCGAAAGCGGAAAACCTGCAAGAAGCGGGCTGCACACCAAGAGGCGGAAGGATGGAAGACGAAGAGGGAAAAAACACAAAAACCCCCAAGGGGTGAGAAGCAGGGAAGGGGGGGGCGGCGAAAAGAGGAAAGGCCCAGAGGGGGGGGGCGGCGACAACGCGAGGAGGAGGAGGGAGGCGGGGCGCTGCTGATAGGAGGCGGCGAGAGCAGGCGAAAAGGCGGGGGGGCGACCAGGCGGCAGCGGGGGGGGGGGATGGCAACAGGCGACAGCGGGGGGGGGGAAGGCGAACAGGCGGCAGCGGGGGGGAACAGGCGGCAGCGGGGGGGTGAGGCGAACAGGCGGCAGCGGGGGGAGGGTGGCGAAATGGCGAAGAGGGGGGGCAGCGGCGAGGAAGGAGGGGGGGCGGCGCAGCAGCGAAGAAGGAGAGGGGGGGCGCAGCGGCGAGCAGAGGGAAGCAAGCGGGGGGCGGAAGGCAAACAGGCGCGAGGAGGGGGGGGGAGCGACGGTGCGCAGAGCAGGGTGAGGCGGGGAGCTTCAGCGAGCGAAAACCGGGGTACCTTTATACCTATATCACGGGGAAGGACTTAGATAGTATGAAAGACCAATATGTTGACTCCCCTGAGTTTGGTACTCAGTACAATTTGGCCCTCAATTTTGAGCTAGGCCATTATTCCATCTAGAACGGTTGGTTGTTCTTCAAGAATTGCCTCTGTGTCATTCGGAAAAAGCGTTTTGCTCTTCTCCATGATGCCCATGACTCCTTAGTTGGAGGACATAGGGGTATCAACAGTACCCTCGAGAAATTAGAACGGTCCTTTTATTGGCCAAAGATGAGGCGTGATGTCTATGCACATGTACAAGCCTGTAAGATTTGTCAAAAAGTAAAGGTTCCACATACAAAGAAGGCTGGTTTACTTCAACCTTTGCCTATTCCCGACGGACCTTTCATCGACATATCTATGGACTTTGTAGGGCCTCTACCAGCATCCACTGGATCCTGTAACACTCAGTGTTTTACCATTGTGGATCTCTTTAGTAAATTCTGCATGCTCATCCCATGCAAGCATACGGCCACAGCTGAGCACGTAGCCCGTTTGTTTCTCAAGCATTGGTACCCAATTTGTGGTTTGCCTAGCACAATTACATTAGATAGAGATTCTAAGTTTACCTCGCATTTCTGGAGGGCATTATTTGAAAACTTCGGAACTAGGTTGGAGTTGTCTAGTGCATTCCATCTACAGATAGATGGCCAAACGGAAATTTATAACCAGTTCCCCTTTGATGTTCTCAAGTCATACTGTCATGACCAGCAGTCCAAATAGGAACATTATCTTCCATTGGTCCAAGCTATTTTGAACGACACTCATTTATCTAGTGTTGGACGGACTCCATATGAAGCAACCTTTGGTCACCGTTTCTCTTCTCTTTTGACGAGATTGGTGTCTCCATCTCTAGAGGCTAAGAAAACCACAGAAGTATTTTCCGAGATCATTGAGTCAGTCAAGGGCTACTTGACCAAAGCACAGGAAGCATATAGCAGACAGGTGAATAAGTCTAGATGAGATGTCCACTTCAAAGAAGGGGATTGGGTCTATTTGCGTATCATGAAACAAAGATTGAAACAAGTGGGCAAACGTTGTCCCAAGCTTTCATTCTATAGTTTTGGCCCTTTTCCGATAGTTAAG
Organism: Cibotium barometz; assembly: GCF_041138505.1. Lineage (NCBI taxonomy): Eukaryota > Viridiplantae > Streptophyta > Polypodiopsida > Cyatheales > Cibotiaceae > Cibotium > Cibotium barometz. The sequence goes on along the minus strand of NC_141046.1, from coordinate 18,843,529 downwards.
AAGTTAAGTGATGTCTCCATGAAGTTAAAGTTGCCTACGAGTTGGACAATGCATGATGTTTTCCATGTTTCTTGGCTAAAACCATATGTTGGTCCAGAAGTGTTTGATGTTTCAGATGAACAGCAGCCAGACGTGGTAGACGAAGCAGAAGTCATCGAGCCCGAGCAGATCCTTCTTCATCATTGGAAGCATGGTTCCGGTCGACGGATACGTCAGTTCTATACGAAGTTCCGAGATCGAGGTACCCACGAAGCCGTATGGCTAGACGAGGAGTTCTTTCAGGAGTACCCCCAGTTGTTGGCGGACTACTTGGATGCCATGAACGTGCCGCCAAGCTAAGCAAGAGGGAATGTCACATGCGCTCTGCACTGTAGTGCATGGTGACAAATTGGCTCATCATCAGCAGTGAAACATTTGTACAGTATAAGTACCATTTAGGATGATATTTGTCGTACGCTGTGACCCCATTGTATATCCTCAGTCCAGGATAAGTCAGGCACGAGCTACGCAGGTCATTCTCAGCCATAGTCAGTCAGTCTAAGTCCCTTAACCCACTTAAAGAGTCAGTAGAAACCTTAGGGTTTGCATCAAAAAGCATCCTGCATATTGCACAGCATTCATGCATAGCATCTTGACCATTGTAGGAACCCTAGATAGCATCCAAGATTTATCCAAGATTTTTTTTGGTTATTTTCCCATCATTTTCAGCATTTTATACATCATTTAGACATTTTATTTGGACATGTGCAGACGGCCAGCACTGTAGCCAGCCGACTGGCACATCTTGTCCATATAAATAGAGGCTTTGCATAATCATTTAGTCATTCAATCATATTCAGCAAGAGAGCCATCAAGCGCTTGTCATCCTCAGCCTCAAAGCATAAGCGATTGCAGTTTCAGCCCTCTCTCTTCAGCGTTTGTATCCTACAGCCCTAGGCGCCTCAAACGCATGAGCATTCAGCCATCTACATCAGTAAAACGCAGCAATTCAGCATTCAGCCTTCAGCCTTCAGTCCATCTTGCGTTTTCTGCATCCATACAGTTTTCAGCATTCATCCATACTCATTCATTTAGAGCATTCATACTCTCTCTAGAACAGTCCCAAACAGCCCCTCTCTCAGCCCTAGCTTTGCATCCCTCCCTCATTCCATTGGGAACAGTGCATAGGCTCGAGATTGGATATCTTTGGTGCTTCTATAGCAGGGCACAGTTCAGCCCAACACTTGGTCTTCAGAGGTCTTGCGTTTGGCTTATCGTCAGTCACACTGTCAGTCTCTTTAAAGATAATAAAGCAAATACTATCTCGGTAATGGGATACGGGGCCCTTTAGTGGTAATTCGGGACCCCATATGGTGTAGAGTTCTCATCTCTCTCTCATATCTCTCTAAAGTTTGAAGTATTAAAGTGGATTGCTAAACTCGCGAAACTCAGGATACAGAAGACGATGTGAGCATTTGTGTGACAGGATCCTCCAATACGAATACTTCCGCTGCATGTGACATTCATGCTTTTCATGAGTTGACTTATCCCCACAACTCTCTCTCTCTCTCTCTCTCTCTTGCTTCTCTGTGTATGTCTCCCATGAATGAACTCTAAACCCTATTTCTGGTTTTCTCCCCATCAACATCGTGAGCTAGGAGTACCACTGGCAAGAGGGGATTGAGCAAGACAGAAAAGCAAAAAGTTGCTTTTTCAAAAAGCAGCTCTAGGGCCAAAAAACAAGGCCCTAAAGCCGGAAAAGCAAAGCACAAAGAACTTTGGAAAAGCTGATCATATTTGAGTAATATTTTATTGTATAAAGTGAAAAAGAGCAAAAGCAAAGCAAAAACAAAACCTTGGCTAGTTTTCTGCCAAAAAGTAGGACCTCTCCCACAGGTATAAAACAAGCATGAGCCTCTCTTGATCAAATCAACAAGATCATTGAAGGGTGGAGCTCATCATCGCCATCATCTAATTGGGGAGCTCATCATCGTCATCCTAGCGTGGGGACTTATCTCACCGATGCCGGCTGTTCAACGCCACCGCCTGTTCAATGCCACCGCCTGCGCCGCTTGGCTGCACCACCTGAACCGCCACCTGTGCTGCCTACCAGCACCGACCTGTCGTTTGCACCACTTGACTGTTTGCGTCGCCTACTGGCCACCACGAACCACCTTTCGCCATTGCCATTTGCCACTTGGCCGTCGCCTGACTTGAATAGTGCCGTTGGCTGTGCGCCATCTGCTATTGGATAGCGCTACCATCTGCCCCCTGTGTGCCAAGTGTTGCTGTCGCTTGAACCACTACTGCCGGATCTGCCGATAGGACTGCTTGTCGATCTTAGCACTGTCGCCAGATTGCACGTTGCCGCCCGATCTTAGTGCCGCTTGCGCCGTTGCCATACGCTTGATCTACAGCCACCTGAATCGTGCATTGATTGGATTGTATGACCACCTACTGATTAGAGGACTATATGACTTCTTGCGCCATGTCATCTATCCGTACAAGCTATACAGAATTCTACCGCCACTTATTGTTGTCTACGTTGGCTGCCTTGTTGCCACATATACTTCATCCTAACCGTACACCCTTGTGCGTCCTTTTGAGGGCTGTTTCTACTCCAGATTGGGCATCAACCCTACAATTGAACATCATATACTCTCTCATCTACACGTGTCTCTTGTGTACCTTGTGTACGTACTTGAGGTTCGTTGGATTTGGTACTAGCCTGGTGAGAGATTCTTGTGAACCATCCCCATGGTGTGCTTGGCAACAAGATCTCGTGCCTGGACACCGACTACGACTTGGGTTTCTACATTGGCATATTTGTTTGCTTTTGTATTCATTGATCTTGGCTTGCAAGCCCGTGGATTGTTCTTGTGAATAAATTCTTGAAAGGGGGCGGGGCCTGTTTCCCGCTTAGTGTGTGTGTCCTATGCAAAGTTCCCTAAACCCCTCTCTCTCTCTCTCTCTCTCTCTCTCTCTCTCTCTCTCTCGGATACGTGGTGGAATCTATCAGAGCACTCTCCATTGGGCTTACAGGGGTATCAGAGTAGGATTTCTCTCGAGGAATCTTTCTTGGGGTGACAGAGCCATGTGGAGGGTAGAGGGCAACCAAGGGCCTATTGAAGGGAACAACTATGAGGCGGATCCAAGACTTTAGGTGGGATTTCGGTGGACCAAAGAATCCTTTGAAGCATTGAAATTTTATGCTAGCAAAGGACCGGTGTTGATTATTCCAGATTTGTCAAAGCCTCTTGTGGTTGAATGTGATGCCTCAGGAGATTGCATTGGAGAAGTCTTGAACCAAGAGGGCCATGCTGTGGCCTATGAAAGTCGAAGACTTCAAGGAGCCGAAAAGACCACACCCACATATGAGAAAGAGTTGATGACTATCGTTCATGCATTGAAGATTTGGAGGCATTATCTTGAAGACCCATGAGCCATGCGGTTTTTATGGGTTATCATCTGGATTTTACTTTGATGAAAGATCTTTATGCTATCGATGAGGATTTCCAGGACATTTGAAACAGATTGCAGAATGGAGATTTGGTGGCCTCCTATGTCATCTAGGAGGGTTTCCTTATGATGCAAACCCGTTTATGTGTGACAAAGGACTAGAGGCCAAAAGTGATGGAAGAATACCATGCTCCACCCTACATGGGGCATAGAGGCATCTTGACTACAACTCGAGCTTTGGAGAGCTATTTCTATTGGCCTAGCATGAGAAAGGACATTGACCGATATGTTCAAGAATGTTTGGTTTGTCAGAAGATTAAGTTTGATCGACAAAAGCCAATGGGACTATTGCAACCATTGTCGATTCCGAATGTTCCATGGGAAAGTATTGCTATGGATTTTATCTTTGGATTACCAAAGTCAAAAAATGGGAATGATGGTATATGGACTATTATTGATAGACTTAGTAAGCAAGCCCACTTCATTCCAGTGAAGAAGACCATTCGCACAGAGTATATGGCGAGATTGTTTATTCAGCAAAATTCAAGCACCATGGATTGCCCAAGTCCATTGTAGGGGATAGAGATCCTCGGACTCCCAGTTTCTTTTGGAGAGCTCTTTTTGACAATATGGGGACAAAGTTGAATTTCTCTTCGGCTTATTATCCTCAAGCTGATGGACAAAGTGAGATTACAGAACTCACTATCTTGGATATGCTATAGTGTTATGCTCTTGAAGGGAAGGATCAATGGGAGAAGTGTTTGCCTTCGGTTGAGTATGCTTACATCAACACCGTTCATTCAACGGCAGGCAAAGCTCCTTTTGAGATTATCTATGGCAAACCATTGTTGTTGCTTAGAACCAAGGAAGAGATTTTCCATGTGGATGAGTTTGTTTGAGACTTGGGTACAAATTTTGCACAGTTCGTGACCAGATGGCCCTGATGATTCATTGAGCGGTTCCTTTCGGGAGCTAGATAGCTCAGAACTGGTTTTTGATGAGACTAGATAGCTCAAAACCGGTTTCCGATGAGATCAGACAGGACAATCCATGAATAGGAGGATCTTTACATGTGCGTTGCATACTTATGTATGTTTGAATTTCTTTGACTTTGTGTGTTGTTTTTGATGTGTGGACAATGCTTGAATTTATGGCATGTGATAGTCCAGTGGACTCCAGATTACCTGGCTAGTATTGGAAATACCTAGTAGACGCGAATGATGCATATTTGTTTGTTGACTAGATTCTATCTAGTTTTTGCAAGGGGTAAGTATGGATTTCTTTTATCTAACATATGTCACATGTCATGAGGAAGAACCATCAAGGACAAAGCCATGGGTCAAAGATAAGGCATTGAGATGTTGCCAGATGAGTAGATGATACCACAAATATAGGTAATGACCAGATGCACAAGCAAGTACTTGCAATGTATGGATATGCTTGGTACACTTGTGTTTCAGAGTTGAGGACAATTGCGATATAAGAGGGAGGGAATGTAACTATTTGGCCTTCCTATCTCAATTCACATGATGGAACCCTTGCCCGGACATTGGATAGGTAGAAGAAGGCATGGGTACAGGGACCAGCTTCTACACGCTCCACAAGCCTTTCCCTCTGCACCTATTAACCCAACGGGCGGTTCACCTTTTCTCGCAACCCACATAAGGTTTGCTCATGAAAAAGCACCAGTTTTGGTCAAAAAGTAGAGAAAAGCAAAAAGTCAAACTGAGTTGACCATGAGCCAAAAGCACCACTTGCAAGAGGGCATTGAGCAAGATAGAAAAGCAAAAAGAAAAAGAAGCTCTAGGGCCAAAAAGCAAGGCCCTAAAGCCGGAAAAGCATAGCACAAAGAACTTTGGAAAAGCTGGTCATATTTGAGTAATATTTTATCGTATAAAGTGAAAAAGAGCAAAAACAAAAGCTTGGCTAGCTTTCTGGCAAAAAGCAGGACATCTCCCTTGGGCATAAAACAAGCATGAGCCTCTCTTGATCAAATCAACAAGGGTGGAGCTCATCATCGCCATGATCATCTAATTGGGGAGCTCATTATCGTCATCCTAGCATGGGGACTTATCTCACCGCCGCCGACTGCGCCGCCTGGCTGTGCCACCTGATGTGCTGCCTGCCGGTACCAACTCACTGTCTGCACATGGCTATATGTGCCACCTACTGGCCGCCACCTGCCACCAGCCGCCGCGCTGCCGTTTTCCACCCCGTTGCTTGACCTTGACAGTGCCACCGCTTGTGTGCCACCCGCTACTGGACAACGCCACCATGTTCTGCCTGTGTGCCAGCTGCTGGCAGCGGGGCCGCCGCCGCCGCTGCCTGAACCACCGCTACCGGATCTGCTAACAGCACCGTCTACCGATTTCAGCACAGCCGCCAGACTGCACTGCTGCCGTCTGATCTCAGCGCCGCCTGCTGTTGCCTGCGCCGCTGCCATACGCTTGATCTACAGCTACCTGAATCGTGCGCTGACTGGACTATACGACCGCCTGCTGATCAGAGGACTATACGACTCCTTGCACCACGTCATCTGTCCGTACAAGCTGTACAAAATTCTAACGCCACCTGCTGCTGTTGTCTACGCCGGTTTCCCTACTGCCACACATACTTGATCCTAACAGTACACCCCGGTGCGTCCTTTTGAGGGTCGTTTCTACTCCAGATTGGGCGTCAATCCTACAGCTGAACATCATATACTCCGTCATCTACACGTATCTCCTGTGTACCTTGTGTATGTACTTGGGGTTCGTTGGATTTGAATTTGGATTTGGTACTAGCCCGGTGAGAGATTCTTGTGGGCCATCCCCGTGGTGTGCTCGGCAACAGGATCTTGTGCCTCGACACCGACTACGACTTGGGTTTCTACATCGGCATATTTGTTTGCTTTTGTATTCTTTGATGTATTGATCCTAGCTTGCAAGCCCGTGGATTGTTCTTGAATAAATTCTTGAAAGGGAGTGGGGCCTGTTCCCCGCTCAGTGTGTGTCTTGTGCAAAGTTCCCTAAACCCTTCTCTCTCTCCCTCTCTCTATCTTCTCTCTGTGTCTTTCTATCTCTTGGATACATGCTGAGCTTATATAACGCTTAATTAAGTGAACTAAACAAGCCAATAAGATAGAACCAAAGATGCAATATCATTAGATCTCAGACAAGAGTATTGCCGAAATACATCAATTTATAGCTTCCACAGATTATCTCCAGATCCATTAATCTGTCCTAGATTTACTCCTAGGATCACTCCACCTTTCCATGATTCTCTCAATCATCCCATGTGGCTTGCTTGCGTACATCATGGCTTATGTCATCCGGAATCTACTCTTTGATCTCTATAGATCCTTTGGTTCTTCTTTTCTCTAAGGTGCACACTCCCCCTCATTCTGCATGTACCCTTCATTATTTGTTTTTCAACATCAGTGATCACCCCTTTCTTTCTCCTGGATAAAACCTAACAGAGACCCCTCTAACCCACTGCTCAGAAAACTAACTTGCTTCGAAAGTCATAATCCAGCCTTGCAAAGTCAGGAAGTAAACTGCAAGGGGCTTATTGCTGTCTTTTGGGGGATCAAATTGAAGCTGACAATGTGCATCTCTAAAGCATCTTGTACCCTCTCTACCATGTCAATATATCATGGATCAAAGGGTCTTTTGGAAATTTCTTGTCCTCTCTCTGAAGAGCTGTAAACCTCCCTCTGAAGAGCTGAAAATCTATGTCTAATCGTGCTCTCCTTACATTTTACTTGTTTTGCTAACTGTGCTACCAAATGATAATGATCACTGAGAAGTCGTAGGACACTAAAGAGAGAGCTTCGGCTGCAGGTTTTTGGCTGAAATTAAGAGGCCAAATCTTGGCAATCATGCCCAAGAAATCGTCTTCTTTAAAAGACTGATCAGGCGTGCCTAGCACAATGTCTCTAACGAAAGCACCAAGAAAGATAACTAGGAACACAATACAAAGGGAAGACAAATGTGAAATTGGTGATGAGAAAGAAGAGTTTTTATTTTGGTGGTTTGACTTTGAGGTCTTCGAACTGGTAAATTGGTTGTGGTTTTTTCTGTCAGGAATCTGTGGCTTTTTACCAGGCGAAACAACAGATTCTGGTCAAGGCAGCAGAGATAGTAACCAGTACAGGAGCATGCCTTGAGACGAGTCTACCAGTGGTGTTGCTGCCAAAACAGGAATTTTCAACTGTGGAGGTGGCCTAAACAGAGTAATGAGATGGTAACAATCAAGGTAGAGAGGGAAGTAAAATTATTATTTTGGATTATATTTAAATGGGAAGGGAAAGTTAGTGTTTGGATATGTCATGCATGATCCTGCCCTTCTTCAGTAACACTTCTCCTTTTGTTAATGGGCGTCTTGAGATGCCAGTGCACATGAACTTACCTTTCATGGAAAAAATTATGCATCTTCGTCAATGAAGTGTTTTTCCTTGAAAAGAGTGAATAGTCACCATTGACCACCTTGGGCGCTCTAAGTCCTGCGGGCTCATGCCTACCACTTCTGTAACAATTGGTTTCCTCTTTTGTAAAATCTGTTAAATATGCTTGGTTTGAGTCTGGAGATAATGCGGAGTCATGCCAACCACTTCTGTAACAATTGGTTTCCTCTTTTGTAAAATCTCTTAAATATGCTTCGTTTGAGTTGCCCTTTATCTCCAGAGAAGCAACAGAAACTCAGTACGGTGGTCTATTTATGAAGAGCTATCTACTTATGGGGACATTTCTTCATGCATTAACCTGCACGTACTATGTCATAGCACGTAGTCTGCCATGCATGATGGAGTTGATGATTTGAAGCTTTGTGAGTAGACTCTCATGGAGTTAAGGCTATACTTTGGTTTTAGTTAAATCTGGGAAATAATGTGTACTGTTGATTGGTATATATTAGTTGGAGTTGGGATTAATGGCAGATTTTTGGTCCATTTATTTTCACTTGTGACATTATGTGCTATCTGGGTCTTGGTTTTCTATATTGCAACCACCATGGGTGCGTGTGGTATATTTTTAGCACAGATGTGTTGTTTGATAATGCAAATTTCACATTGTGAAGTTTTCGGTCCAAGTTGCACCCAGTTGATATTATGTTAATTCTTTCTATCTTTAGTGGTGCATATGCCCTACCAACTATCTTTTTGTTGTAATAATTCTTTCTATTTGTTATGATCCTTGGTGCTAGTCTGCCCTGTATCTCCAAAGCTTTGACAGAAACTCAATACATAGACCTTTGTATGAATATATGCTGTGCGTGCGTGGGGGTGTGTGTGTGTGGGAGCATATATCGATACCAAGTTCTATACCCACTATTGGGCACCGATGACGTTAGTGGGGATGCCATAGTATCTAGTACATACTATGCATGATGGAGTTGATGGTTTATTGACTTTTGGATGACTATCATGAGGTTATAAATTGCACTTTCTTATAAGGTGAATTTGGGCATGTTCTTAGATAGATAGATATATATATATATATATATATATATATATATATATATATATATATATATATATATATATATATATATATATATATATATAGACTGGAGTGATAGACCAATTAGTAAGCTTTTGTATTGAGCTTTTTGTTCTTGGTTTAGTGATTCTTTTGGATATGCAATGGTCTAAGAAGCTGTTCTAATGAAGTGCTAGCATTACAAAAAGCCTCTTACATATGAGCAACTTGAAACTTCAAAGGCTCGTAACTTGCTAGCAATGAGGAAAACCATGAACACAGATGAAACAGGGGTGAGTTATGTCACTCCATAGAGGATTCAAAAGTTGCCTAAGGCTAAGAGGAGATAGCTTTCCAAACATATTTAGAAGAATAGATAGGACAAGAAGTAGTAGTGTCTTAGCATCACGTAGTGCGTACTACATCTGGGATGAAGAGTCGGTTCCACATGTCTTGAATTCAACTTGCTTTTAATGAAGAGTTTTTGAGAGAAGGGAAGGCCCTTAGAAAAGGGACTTTGTTTTGCTAGTTCTGATCTTTTTGTCTGGTTGCCATTTTCAATCTTGGAGGAAAGCCTAGGCTCCACAGTTTGAAATGGACAAGGTTCCTTTAAGGTTGAAGGTACACAGGTAAACTAATTCTGTATTTGATGTCCCTCCACGTTAGTAAAACACCTTAATTAGCACACTCCTTATTTAGATAGATCAAACATTTTGGTGCATAGAAAGAGCTAGTTTGCCAATAACCTTATCCAAGGGAGTATCAAGGACCCTTGTCCAAAAAATAAGTTCCCCCCCCAAAGAGTTTCATCTATATCCTAACTTGCCTTGCCACTTAATGCCTTGTAAAGAAATCTTCCGATTAATCAAGAGATTCTGAGCAAAAGGGCATCCCTTGATTTTTAAGGGAGTGTAAGACAGTCTTATCCCACCAAGGGATGCCATACCAGAGCTCCTTGAATTGAAGAAGAGAATCCTCAACCAAATTTCGTTGTTTAGAATGCAAGACCGTTGATGTGTAAAGATATTTCATTAGCAAGTAAGCCTTCCTAGCCACCACATCATTCTTGAAGTCTAGCAAGCATAGACACCCAACTTGCTAGGCAAAGTAATCCAATCCCTGTGATCATAGGAAAGGGTTTTTGATTAGCTTTACTCTTTCACATAAATTTTCTCACCAAATTCATCAAAACTTAAATTTCCCACCAAAACATCGAATTTATGCGGTCTATTATTATCCCAATAGGGTGATGGGTTATGTTGGTTCCAAATAGACTCAATGCAGGACTGTAGTGGACATGTACTGACATATCATACGACTGTCCCTATATTCAAATTATTAATTGGAGATCTACCTTCACTACTCTCAGTGCCCTTCTTTCAAAGTGCATAAAACCTCCGTCTTAGTGTCTTTCCAGATCGTCATCTAAGCTCCCTCATAGGTATGTACTGTAAGAAATGGCAACTTGTGCATCAACACAAATAGAACAAACTTTACAGAGATCAAGATCTAGCAAGAGAGATGGAAAATAAATTTGAATTATCATTGCAAACCAAGATTTTAACTAAGGGTAATCCCCTTCCACTTGTATACAAATCACCATGCCCAAGTATACCACTAATTTTTCTAACAAAGGCCACACATAGGGTGACATGTTCAAGTCAAGAGCTTAGCTTAGCCTCACTGAAGCTTGTGTCGTTGGGTCTTGCCTTTGAGCTGCAAATGCGACTTTCTATTGTGGTTGCGCTAGCTCGTTCATCATGTCCTCACTTTGTTGTTAGATAGGAATGTTCCTTGCCAAAGGGTGAAGGGAGAGCTCTCAATGCTTAGATGGAGGCAAGAAGAGATGGTCCTTCGCGATGGTTCTCTCTTACATAGGCAAGGGAAGAAGAAGAAGCTCTAGTGAGAAGAAAACCTACAGTCAAACCTATCTAGCATGTATCCATTAAGTAATCAAGATTCAAAAGCATACAAGCAAGCTAAGTAAGAAGAGGGAAGAGGGAGAGCTCATAAGTAAAGTATTGCAAGGGAATGATTGTGTCTTGATTATTGTAAAAAATGGCTTATATACTATTGACTAATTTTCAAACTAGGCCAACCAAACTTAAAAATGCTCTGGTCTCTATTACTAGTCTTAAGTAAGTATGTACACTAAGGCCGTAGACTTTCTTTATTTGACATTAATGCTTTATATGTTCTAGTGTTGTCTTACAAAAGTTAAGTACCTGTTCTCGTGTGGGTGAGATGACAAAGCGACTTACAGTAGGTCAGGTGGGCGAAACTATGTCGACATACAGAGTGGTTGACATACTCTCCTTCCTAATGGTGACTACGTCCTCGCATCACCCAAGTCGATGGTGAAGTTGTTGCTGGAAAGTGGATGGTGTAGATGGTCCAAGATACATAAAAACGGAGTAGTTGGCCGAGGTTAAGTGGTTAATTCAAGACCGATCCATAGCCAGATGTAGGGCAAAGTGATGGGGAGCTTTGGGCAGCCTTGATGTGGCAGGTCGCTTGTCGAGGTGCGGCATAGAAAGGGACATGTGATGTAGAGGTGTTGCATGTCAGACCTCTGTTGGTTGTGAATGCGGTGTGGACCCTTCAACATGAGGCACTTGGTAGAAGTAGTTCGACCTTGTGAGACTGGTGGAATGAGTGTCAAGATACCATGGAATGATTGGCATGGATGGATCGAGAGGCAGGATGTCTTGGCGCCACACGATATTATGCTAGGATCTCATAGCATGATGCTTAGAGATTTGGCTTCTTTGTGACAAATATGTCGGTCAAGGCGAGATGTAGTTGGTGTGAATTGGAGCCGAAGCAAATGTTATATACATTGAAGCGCGAAGGAGGTATGCAAAGTCGAGGGTTCTCTAGACAATGGGTTGTACCATGGGCCAGGCTTGCACTCACCATGGTCCCTCTATCCTAAGATTTACCTAGAGGGTTGTCATTGACGATGTTAGTTGCAAGTGCAAGTGTATGTGCATGCCATGAGATACGAGAAGTGAAAAAACAATGATGCCCATAGTGAAATATGTAAGAGATGAATAGGCAATGGGTGGAAGGTGTGCCCATGTGGGTGTACTCCTCCAACACAAAGAATTCTCTAGCACAACTTCATTCTTTCACTCTTTTTGCTGCTTTCTTTGACATTTACTTGACAGTCCTTTTCTGAGGAAGTTAAAATGTTTGAGACATGGTAGCGGATTTACGCATGGCTATGTCCACAATTGCAAGGGGCCTGGGCAGCCTTTGTGGCTCAAAGGATTTGGCATTGTTGAGCACTTGGAATAGAGGTGGTGTGGGTCAAATGAGTGGTGTGGTTGAAGACGAGGCGATGATAGGTTCATGTTGATTACGTGTAGAGTTCATGGATATTACAGGTGACGTGCATGGGCATTGGACAAAAGTTGGGCTTGTGTAGAAGCTTCTTCTTGTAAAAACTCCACCAACACTTCTTTCTTCGACACTTATTGACATGCTTTCTTTGACACTTACACATGGTTTGATATAGGAAACTGGTAGTTGATGTGTAATGAGATTGGCCAATAAGGCGGGTGAGAATGAGTTTGGGGTTTTCATGAGAATCAAAGGACAACTAGGATAGTTGGAACATTGATAAACCACACACTATGGGTGGATTTCGGGACCTGGGTGGATTTCGGGACCTAGTCGAATGCATCCACACACTTTTTGAGCCTATTTTTGAAGTGTTGGTGGCTCTTCGGAGTGCTTACACGAAGCTTAATGATAACAGGGGAAAGAAGTGAAGCATTACAGAGCTATCGCGGCTTGGGGGTGAAATGCCGGGAAACGGTGACCTATAGCATGCAATGTTGCTTTGACCTTTTGGGTATCTTGGCTTCGTTTGATTCGCATGGATGTAGGCTAGTTTTGTGCCTTGGGAAGAGATGCAGAGCATGGGTAATTGAAGCACCACGTTGTGTGAAGAACTCTATTTGGGTGCAAGGATCTGACGGCTCCATAGGGCATGATTGGGATGCCCATTGAATTAGGTGAGATGGAGGATTCTCCAGTGACTGTGTCTTTGCAAAGTCCAGGTATGCCACGCATGGATGGAAGGCTAGTAGCCCTTTGTGAGGGTGTAGATGCCATAATGGTGAGTCATGGATGGGAGGGCTGGATTAAGCAAGAACGAGACTCAATGCAAAAGTCAAGACAACAAGATCAAAGAAGGCAACCATGCAAAGTGTTGGCATGGATGTTGCATGCAAGAATGTGATTCATGTTACCATATTATAGTAGTGATGTGTGTGAACACACTTAGGATCGCCGGGGCACTTTTTCCCTCACTAGGAGGTTTTTTCCCCCGTGCATTGTATATACGCCCATTATCTTCTAGGGCTTGTTATCTTTCATTTTTGGCACTCATAATACACAACTGTGTTGTGCTCAAGCTTCCTCATCTTCTTGAAGTTGTGTGTGCATTCCTGCAACCCTAATTCCAACAATTGGTATCAGAGCAGGCTTCCACCTCCCGGGCAGCATCACCGGCACCTGCCGCTTCATCTCCTCCGATTGCGACGAGATTTCACGAGCGTCTGCAGGTTAGTATATGCCGTTTTGATCTGAAGTCATTTCGCCCTCCGATTTTGCATTCCAAGTACTGCGCAGGCAAAATCGTCCTACTGTGCAGATTTTCTGTCAAGATTAAAATCTGCAGGACAGGTGCCCATTCGTCTGTTTTGGGCTGTGCTACATAGCACAGGTCGATTTTATACAGGTTTACCTCTTACAGACAGCATTTACATCTAGTAGTTCAGTCATTGGCCATGGCTGACAACAATGATGTATTCCGCATGTTGGCTGCTGAGGATAAGTTGGATGGCACCAACTATCCATTGTGGGCATATATGATGCGACATGTATTGGTAGCAAAGGGGTTATGGAACATTGTGCAGGGTATTGATGCACGTCCTATTGTGGCTGGGAATGCTGCAAACACATCAGAAACAGGTACTGTTGATGATGGTGCAGGCACAAATGCTGTAGCAGCTGTTCGAGAACCACCACTTTCAGCAGAGCAGATTCGTTGGGATGGTAGAGATGCGCAGGCTCATGCCTTGATTGCGCTGTCTGTCAAACGTACCATTATCCCACATATTCGCTCCTGCAGGACTTCTAAGGATGCTTGGGATGTACTTGCCACATTGTATCAGGCAAGAAATGAGGCTCGTGTTGCTTATCTCCGAAAACAGTTGGAGAGTGAGCATATGAACGAAGGTGATTCTATGGATAGCTTTTTGACAAAGATCAAGGATTTCAAAGAGCAGCTCATTTCTGCAGATGAAATCCTGTCAGACAGTTCACTTGTGCAGACTGTTTTGAATGGTCTACCAGATTCTTATCAGGGTTTTGCTTCCACTCTTCGCTTGATGATGAAAGGCAATCCCAATGCCTTATCATTTGAGGAGTTAGTTTCTGTTTTGCTGCAAGAAGACCAGTCAAGGCAAAACAGGAATATTATGCGTGTCGCAGATCAAGCTTTCGTTGCTAGTCAGAGAAGCGGGAAAGGTAAAGCTGGCTTTTCTTCTAGTAAGCAGAAATCTGCAAATGCTGCGCAACCAAAGAAGGAAGACAAAGATGAGAAGAAGGGTGACAAACAGAAGACATTTTGCAAGTACTGTAAGGGAAATGATCATGTCATCAAAGCGTGTCCTAAGCTGGCTGCGAAAGAGGCTAAGAAGAAAGAGGCTGGTATGGCTGTTGCAGATGCCTCTCCTTCTAACAATGAATCTGCTAATGTTGTGCTAGATACAGAATGGGCATTCAATGCGCAGTGCAGTTATGACCCATCTTTGCATGACACATGTATGTCTGCAGTAGATTCAGATGTATGGTACTTTGACAGTGGTGCCACTAAGCATATCACCTCGCAGCGCAGTTTATTCACTTTCCTTGAGTCTGCTCCCACAGGGAATACTGTCACTTGTGCCAATAACTCCTCTTATCCCGTTGAAGGAGTTGGACAGATTGTGCTGAATGTTGCAAATGGCAACACCTTTACACTTTTTGATGCATTGTATGTGCCAGGGATCAAAAAGAATCTGCTGTCAGTCTCCGCATTTGCCAAAACAGGTTTGGTTGTAAAATTTGTGGATGACAGATGTACTGTTCATGATCTCTCTTGTGGTGACATCATTGTAGCATCTGGTTCACTATGTCGAGGGCTGTATAAGCTCAATATGGATGGCAAATGTGTAGAGGATTCAACATGTGCTATTATGGATACGCAGGCTATTTCAGATGCAAAACTGTGGCATGCACGTTTTGGTCATCTGAATTTTGCAAGTTTGCTGCGCCTGCAGAAATCTGAAATGGTGTCTTCTTTGCCTAAGCTTGAGGCACCTGTCAAGCATGTTTGTGAGGGCTGCATATTGGGTAAAATGCAGCGTGCTTCCTTTCCCAAAGATGGATCAGTGAGAGCTGAACGCAGATTGCAGCTTGTTCACAGTGATGTTTGTGGTCCCATGCAAACTCCATCATTTGGAAACTACCTTTACTTCGTGACTTTCATTGATGATTTTACCAGGCATGCATGGGTATATCCTTTGAAGGCAAAGTCCGAAGTGTTTTTGTGCTTCAAACAGTTTTTGGTTATGGCTGAAAATGTGTCAGAAAGTAAGATGGGCACCCTCCGTTCAGATCGAGGGGGGGAGTATATGTCTTCAGAATTTAATGCATTTCTGGCTGAGCGTGGGATAAAACACCAATGTACAGTGCCGTATACACCACAGCAAAATGGTGTGGCTGAGAGAAAAAACAGGTCTCTCATGGAAATGGCAAGATGTATGGTTAAGAGTCAAAGTCTACCACATGGTTTTTGGCTTGAGGCTGTCATGTGTGCCACTTATGTACTAAACAGGTGTCCCACCAAAGCATTACAGGTTGTCACTCCATATGAGGCTTGGCATAACCGCAAGCCATCTGTTGGCCATTTACGTGTTTTTGGTTGCCTGGCATATGCATTAGTGCCTGTGCAACATCGCAGAAAATTGGATGACAAAGCTGTCAAATGTATTTTTGTTGGATATAGTGCTGAGAGCAAAGGCTATCGTTTGTATCATCCACAGACAAAGCGCATTTTGGTTAGCCGTGATGTTGTATTTGTGGAAGATGCAGTTCAGCCCTTGGTTTCATGTACTAAGGAGACAGATATCAGCTCACGTGATGTCTATGATACATTGTTGCCTCTTTTCAGTGGTGCACAGTCAAGTGCAATACCTCATGAGGCAGTTTTTCAGCCTATGCAGGTTTTAAATGATGGCACAGATCAGCCTATATCTGATGCAGATGTGCATGATGCACTTGAGGATGAGAGACAAGAGATTGAGGGCTCTAGGAATATGCCTAGATGGCTGGTGCAGACTTTGCGTGACAGCAAGTTGGATGCCCCTTTGTCTAGTCGCACTCGTTCTGGCTCTCATGGTGCCTCTTATGCATCAGATTGTTATGCATTGGCTGTTTCTAGTATGTGCGATGAAAGTGAGCCTGTTTCATTTGATGAGGCACAAAGTTCAGAAAATTGGATGGCTGCTATGCAAGCAGAATACGATGCTATTATGAAGAATGGTACATGGTCTTTATGTGACTTGCCCCCTGGCAAGAAGGCCATTGGCACTAAGTGGGTATACAAATTGAAGCGTAAGCCTGATGGCACAGTGGATCGCCATAAGGCTAGGCTTGTTGCAAAAGGTTATGCTCAAGAGAAGGGCATTGATTTTGATGAGACCTTTGCTCCCACTTGTCGTATGACTACCATTCGTAGCATTTGTGCATTGGCAGCTCATAATGGTTGGAATGTACATCAGTTGGACATAAAGACTGCGTTCTTAAATGGAGATTTGCATGAGGAGGTGTATGTATCGCAGCCTCGTGGTTTTGTTCAAAGAGGGCAGGAAAACAAAGTGTGCAGGTTGAAAAAGGCTTTATATGGTTTAAAGCAAGCTCCACGAGCTTGGTATGAAAAGATACATGCATATTTGACTGCACATGGGTTTCAGAATAGTCCAACAGAAAGCACTTTGTATGTTAAACGTGTGGATGGTGTACATCTAATCATTGCTCTCTATGTCGATGACATGCTGCTCACAGGACCAAATGAGAGTCATATTGCTGATTTTAAGGCTGATTTGAATGCCTCTTTTGAGATGTCAGATTTGGGGCATTTGCATCATTATTTGGGAATACAATTTAAGCAGTGTGATGGAGGTATTGCTTTGTGTCAGACAAAGTATATTGAGACATTGTTGCGGAGATTTGGCCTTGAAGACTGCAAACCTATTGCTACTCCAATGGAGACAGGTTTGAAGTTGAGTCTTCATGATGCTGGAGATCACTTTGATGTCACACTCTATCAGACAGCTGTTGGTTGCCTCATTTATGTATGCATTACGAGGCCAGACATTCAGTTTGCAGTCTCACAGGTGAGCAGATTTATGCATAGCCCAGGCATTAAGCATTGGCAGGCAGTGAAGCGTATCTTTCGCTATTTGAGTGGTACTCGGCATCTTGGGTTGTTTTATCCCAAGGGGGGATCATTGCCGCCAGATTTACATGCTTTTTCAGATTCTGACTGGGCTGGTTGTTATGACACACGCGTGTCCACGAGTGGTTTTTGCTTCATGCTTGGAAGCTCATGCATATCATGGTTGAGCAAGAAGCAGCCTACTGTGGCCACTTCTAGTTGTGAAGCTGAGTACAGGGCAGCTTTCACAGCTACGGTTGAGTGTGTGTGGCTCAGACGCCTTATGGCTGATTTGGGTGTTGGGCAGCCATCTGCCACCACCATCTTCACTGACAGTCAGAGCGCATTGGCAGTTGCGCGGAACCCAGTGTTCCATGCTCGTACGAAGCACATTGAGGTGCACTACCATTATGTCAGGGAGAGACTCTCTGCAGGAGAGATCAGTTTGGCTTATGTGCCAACACAGGATAACCTTGCAGACCTTTTCACAAAGGCTCTGCCTCGTGAGAAGTTCGAAGCTTTTCGCAAAGCTTTGGGCTTACTCCCTTTTGTGGATTCGTCCACATAGCTAGACACTTCCCTATACATGAGTGCTAGCTCTTGTTCACCGCATCACTCCAGGGGGGATTTGTTACCATATTATAGTAGTGATGTGTGTGAACACACTTAGGATCGCCGGGGCACTTTTTCCCTCACTAGGAGGTTTTTTCCCCCGTGCATTGTATATACGCCCATTATCTTCTAGGGCTTGTTATCTTTCATTTTTGGCACTCATAATACACAACTGTGTTGTGCTCAAGCTTTCTCATCTTCTTGAAGTTGTGTGTGCATTCCTGCAACCCTAATTCCAACAATTCAGTGTGGGAGGGCATTGATAAGGTCTAGTTAAGACCATTGGGTGTGTGTGATCATCGGTGAAAAGCATGAGTGCATGGATGGACGAAAGGACGGTCTGGTTCTATGTGCCAAAGTGCCAATGGCAAACATATGTGAGTGAAGAGGATTGATTGCACACTGAAAACTTGCAAGGGTCTAGCTGTAAGTATAAGCTGATTTGGGTTTGGTCTTAGCGAGATTTTATGTTAGACTTGTGGGTTATTTGGTAATTGGGAAATCCGAGCAATGTACTTGTAAGCAGTTTTAGTTATACCAACTCTACCATCCATGAGGAGCATTGTACCCACTCAGTGGTGGGAAGCCAAAGCAAGCAGTAAAAGGAGGCTGAAGAGTGTACCCACTCAGTGGTGGGAAGCCAAAGCAAGCATTGTACCCACTCAGTGGTGGGAAGCCAAAGCAAGCAAGCAGTAAAAGGAGGCTGAAGAGTGTACCCGCACTTACCGATTTGTTGGGAAAGAAGGAGAGGTCGGTGTTGCATTGATTGTTGCTTTTGTTGGATTGCTAGTTGTGGCCCGATGAAGTCTTCTTCTCTCGTTGGTTGCTTCTTTTGCCGACGACAGTTTTACCTTATTGTCGATGTTGATGTGGGTGTGCTCATCTGTAGTGGTTGCACGGTTGCAGCTTCAAGGTTGGCTTGTTGGCATTGTGGTCTTCTTACCGGGGGCATGTAGCTTTGCCGATGGCCTTGGTGGTTGTGTTGATCGTGGGTGTATTGGTGCCTTGAACATGAAGGGGTTGGGGTTTATGTTGGTGAAGAGTCCAAGGTGGTCAGCATCTTTCTGGTCCTGCAAAAAGCTTGAGCCCTCCCTACTACACAATGACTATTATATCATGAATGTGGCTTCATTAAACATGATTGTTACATAGCGTTAGGTACGGTGCACACAGTCTCTCTCCCTCTCTTTGACTCTCATGCTCACAATGCCTATCTCTTACATCACATCATTCGTATATGTGCATGTGCATGTACATAAAATAAGATAAGCATGCAAACCACACTAGGGATGCCATTTAATGGGTTAATGCATTAGAAGGACGCTCTCTCTTGACACACATACCCTGCATTGGGGGGTGTGCCTTGGTACACATGGGTATGTGTGCAGTAGTGTAAATGGGAGCGCGCGTCACGTGTAGGGTCTAGGGCATGGAAATGGATGGGGTGCACGCGGGGACATGAAGTGTGTGTGTGACTGGGTGTGTACACACGAGTGGGTGTATGTGCGCGTGTGGGTCTAAGCGCATATGTAAAGGTGTGCATGATGTGTGTGCACATGCTTGTGTAAAGGTGTGATGCGTGGGTGCGTGGGTGAATGTGTGCGTGTAAGGGTGTGTGCACACATGCACAACATGTGTGCACGTGGTGCTGTGCAAGGGTGCGTATACACACATGCAAATGGGCTTATGGGGTGAAAATGTGTGCACCTATGTGTGCAAAAGTTTGTGGAATGCACATGTAGGTTCAAGGCTATGTGCAAACATGCGTGTAAAGGTGTGTAGATGTGCAAATGGGTGTGGGGTGCACGTGTAGGTGTAAGTGTGGTGGCCTGCACGGGGTGTGTGTGCATGTAAATATGTGAATATGTGTGCAGTGGGTGCGTGTGCATTTTTTTAGTTGTTATTTTTTATGTTTTTAGGTTTTTGTGTTTTTTTTATCATTCTCGCGAAGGTCGTGACTTTACACTTGGGGGTATAGGGGGAAAGTGTTTTGTTACATATGTACACATGAGCTAGGTTTTGAAGCTTACCATTTGCGTGCTTAAGCGCGGGCGAGGGTGGAGAATCGTTTGCCCATCCACGTTTAAGTTGCCACTGTGGCTAGCTTTGTTGGTGTGCTTGATTGAGCTGTGTCTTTCTAGTTCTAGCTTACGAGTTGGTATTGTGGTGTGGAGCACATAGGTGTTGTGGGGTCCTAGAGTGATCTTTTTGAGCCTTGGGGTTGCTTGGAAGTGCCACTAAAGTGTGTGCACTATTCTCTTTGGGATTTGGCACCATGGGTGGCTCTTCTTTGATGAGAATAAGGAGGACCAGTGCACATGGGCAATGTGTTGCCTCTTGCTACTTTTGGAGTCCATGGGCTCTTCCAACTTTTGAAGGTGGTGTCGGCACACAAGAGTTGAGGTGGAAGTCACTACTCCCTATTCTTGTTTAATCTTTGGAGTTGGCATCGCGGGAGGCATGGCTTTGGGTCTCCATGTCCAACCACTTGGATTTGACATTTGAGAGTGAGTTTGTGAGGGTCCGAGATACATGTTTTTTTAATTTTTA
This sequence comes from Cibotium barometz, assembly GCF_041138505.1. NCBI lineage: Eukaryota > Viridiplantae > Streptophyta > Polypodiopsida > Cyatheales > Cibotiaceae > Cibotium > Cibotium barometz. The sequence goes on along the minus strand of NC_141046.1, from coordinate 18,822,979 downwards.
CACCCAGATGTGGGGGTTTCCTTCGTAGAATCCTTGTGCTTCTAGCCATTTTATCAAGATCTAACAAAGTGTAGATTTTTGGAATGGTTTTGGGTACTAAGGTTGTCGGCAAATTCCAAATGAGATCTTAGTGGGATCATCAATCCTTTCTATGGCCTCGCAAATTTGATTGAACTTCTCTAGGTAGTGAATGGGATTTCCAGTTCCATTAAACTTGGTCATCATCCTTGAGATCTAGATTGGCTTGGTCTTGCCTAACTCTGAGCTGCTAGGTGCTATGTTATTTACAATCCCTTTGGTTCATGGTTTGGGATTCCTTGCCCTATGGGGTTAGTCTATGCAGTTTCAAATGGCACTTATTCTCCATTAGCCTGGCCATGAGGCTATAGGCTTGTTGTGGAAAGCAACAACCGAGGACACTCTTTGGCCTTGAGGTTATAGGCTTGCTATGGGAAGCGACAACTGAGGACACATTTTGTGAATGCCCTTATGGATCCCTTTGTGATGAGGTAGTCCCTGACATTAGTTCCATACCCCTCCCTGTGTTCCCTCTTCCTTGTCCAAATGGAGAAGAATTGGAACTGGGTTCTATTAGTAAAGGCACTTCTAGAATGGGATTTTGTAAAGAGCGGGACTCCTACTTGCGTTGTGTGTGCTTGCTATTGAGTGTATTGTGGAATACTTATTCTTGGTGCTACAACAAAAGAGAAATGTCCCATTTGCCATAAATTACGATTATTGGTGGTTGTTTGATGGTCATGGTCTGATTGGGATAAAGCCAGCTTAGGATCGACACCAAATGTTTGAAACATTATGGCCGACATGGTTTGACCACGTGAACTTTGAGGTTCCTCGCCCTGCTCCTTTTCTCCTTCACTGGAACTACGCCCAAAAATAGGACGGTTGAATGCCTTCTTCATAAAATTTTGAGGTTTTGTTTATAGATCTAATTAGTGAATCTATAGTTCGAAGGATTATGATGGCTCTTGTTTCTAGGTGTTCCATTGTTCCTTCACTTATATCTATCTTTCGTTCTCCTCGCTTCCTCCCAAAGCTCCTCGCTCTTCTTGAGGTGGATCAGAAGGAGTACTCTGTAGAGTGCTAATCATTTTCTAGGAGATGGAAGACTTTGGTGGGTTTTAGAAGGTGTGGTTTGATGCCCTACAATTGACTATATTGTCATTTCCAAAATAATTAGTCCAACTTGTGTTCATCTCTGGTGTTTCTAGATCAGGTATGAGAATGGTTTCAAATAGTTTTTTCAAAAAGTTTTTTTTTAGAGCTACTAGGTTCATGCCTCTATGCTCACGTTTGTAGGTTCACGTATTTAGGCTCACATATCCAAGTTCATGTCTCTAGGCTCACGTATACAAGTTCACATGTCCAGGTTCCACGTCTCTAGGCTCATGTATTAGTCTCACATTTTTAGGTGCACATGTCTGGGCTCATGTCTTAGCTCGCATATGTAGGTTTATGTATGTAGGCTTACACCTGTTTTTATATGAACTCCACTCACGTTCTTGTATAAAAGATTCCTATTACAAATCTAGAAACTGGGCCTATGATAAGGTTGATGTACAATTATTAGAAGTGTATTTGGATCGCTAATAATTGTGGAGGAAAATAGTTTTTCTTAGAAGTTATGGCTAGAATAGATTGTATGATAAGAAAATCTTCTAATTAAGGACATGGGTAGGTGTGCCCATACGGGTCTTTATAGTTTTAATAATTGATCCGTACTATATTAGGAATAACTATCTCCAAGCTTATACCTGTTTGTAGGTTTATGTGTTTAGGCTCACGGCTCACATCTACAAGCTCATGTTTGCAGGCTCACGTGTCCATATTCACATCTTTTTTGTGTGGTTCTATGAGCTCACATCCCCTATCCACCACAAAGCTAATTTGGCCTAGTTTTTGGTGATTTTTATTATTTTTTAGACTTGATGGTGGTGTGATTCATGTTTCTAATCCTAATTAATGATTGTACTATAGCTAATTATATATTTTTTGATGATATAGTATGCTTCTACTCTATTAATTTCATAATGCATGACTAAATTATTAAAATTAAATAAAATGCATAAATAAAAATTGATAATAATTTCACTCTAATTCAATCTGATGGAGCTTAATGCTCATGTTTTCAGAGTGGCGTCCTAGGGTTTTCTAGAGATAAAAAGAAGAGTGCAGCGAAATCACACATATAGCACTCATAAGAGTCCTAAACTATTGCTTTGTATTATGTACAAGAAAGAAGGAATACAATTATATTTCAAGGGGAAAGAAGAGCTGATTCTTCAAGATGTTTCTCTCTCACATAGGTGGGGGAAGAAGAAGAAGCTATTGTAAGAATGTACACTATGTCCATAGAATTTCCCTATTAAGCTCATGGTAAAGCTTCTTTATACGTTCGAGTACCATTTTACAAAAGTTAAGTTCCCGTTTTCATGCGGGTAGGATGACAAATTTCCTTATGGTAGGTTCGACATGCAAAACACGGAGTGGTTAAGACATGTCCACCACTTCTTCCCACATATTATCTTAAAGAAATTCCTAAAGAAATATCAAGTGCTTTTAATACACACACACACACACACACACACACACACACACACACACACACACACACACATTTATATAGTCCTTCATGGTTATCATTTAGGCATTTTAAATATAGGTACACACGCACACGCACACGCACATGCACATGCACACGCACATGCACACGCACACGTACACGTACACGCACACGCACACACATATACGGAGAGAGACATGAACTAAAATAACTTTTTTATACACATTCCTAAAGATAAGATTTTTATGTTTTTAAAGTAAATAAGGACTGTACATTTACATGTTTTTGATTTTAGGTAGATACATGCTAACAAAAAATTCTCAAGAGTTTCATGGAGTTCTAACTTGATTTGCCTTATCATTCTTTAAAATTTTAAAAATCATCTTATGCAACTTTGGTGGCTCAATTGTAGGACTAATGATACATAAATGGACCTAAAAGGAAAAGAGACCTAGAGCCCTCTCCTTAGACCAATGTGCCTGAGAGAAAACCCAATTGATTGCTAGGGATGTAGAGCATCATGGGGATACTCTTTAACGAAAATACAACATAGGGAAACTCTTTAGCATCCTGGGAGACTATTTAGTGAAAATATAATAGTTAATCTTCATAAGCTTCTTCTTACACCAAGAGACATTGATACATTTAACCCTATGGACCAAAGTGTCACCAAAAAAGCTTGCCTTAAGTCTTTTGACCTAGTTTTTTGGTAGGTCGTGTGAGTCTAAAGATATCCTCCTTTGTTTTTTCATATTTGAACACAAGTCAAAGTTTTTTTAATCTCTCTTATGAAAACCAACTCGTTCCTTTCATGTCATTTGACATTTCCCTAGAGCTCATTGCTAACACATGTGCTACATGCAAGAGGGGTATCCAAGAATCCAAGAACACACACATCCTTATATATAGTAAAATTTTTTATTTAACCCACATTCCTATATATAGTAAAGATTCTTATTTGACTCATGTTGTTATAAAAAGAGAAGTAAAGCCTAAAAAAGTAAAGATTTTAAAAAAAATAGGATTTAATATATTTTTCATGGTGTATCTATAAGATTTTCTCAGTGCACTATTCTTGAAGAGTGCAATGTTAGAAAAAAAGAAGTGAAGCCAAAAAATTAAAGATTTCGTTTTTGGTTTTCATGATATAAATAGAGGTCTGACAAGTGTATCTTTTTTTATTTATACTAGGGTTTTGCATCTAGGGTTGATGATATAAATATAGGTATGACAAATGTATCTATTTCTATTCATACTAGGGTTTTGCATCCACACTTCAACTCATGAGAAAAGTTAACCCCAATGCCCTTTACGCTTTGATGAGTTGGCTACAATGCCCTTGCAAGAACAGTAATCTTGGCAAAACCAGACCGTCATGAGTGTGGGAGATCAAGAATGCATTCCTAGTCAAAAAGGTAAAGGCAAAGCCTTCTCTTAAGGTGACTACAAACCAAAGGCAAAATCAGCATAGTCTTCTGGGTAAAACTAAGAACAAAGGCAAATGCAACTATTTTTGAAAGACAAACCATTATATCAATATGAATGTAGAAAAAGGAGAAGAAGAAAGAGTTAGGCATGGTTGTGATGCATTAGCTACACCAAGTGTTGAAAAGAAGTAGTTAACAAACTATACATATGATCATTAGGCATCCATTGTTTATTACAGTTATGACCCTTCTATCCATGATGTGTGCCAGTCAATATATCTGGTATTTTGATAGTGGTGCTAGCAAGCACATTACTTCTTGGAATTTTTCTCCCTTAAGTATACTCCTCAAGGAGGCACAGTCGTATGTGCAAACAACTCCTTATATTTAGTGAAAAGAGTTGGTAAGGTTGTGCTCACATTAACTGCTGTGTAAATGGTAGGAAAATCACTCTCTTAGAAGTCTTATTTATGCTAAGCATTAAAATTACTTGTTGTTAGTCTTTGCTAGTCTTTGCCATTCCTAGGTTAGGCATACTATTCAAATTTATTGATGACACGTGTACAGTTCATGATTGGAGTGATGGAGACATCACTGTGGTATTTAATACTCTAAGCCATGGGATTTATAAGTTGGACATGTATGAGGGATTGGCACATAATGCTTGTTCAGTAACCACACGTGCTATGAGTGACATGAAGCTATGGCATGCCTGCTTTGGTCACTTGAATTTTGACAATTTGCTACGCCTTAAAAGGAAAGAGAGTTACCATAGCATGAGGTCATTATTAAACATGTAAGTGAGCATGAAAGAGAAAATTGAAGTGTTTATTCACTTTTAGAATTTCAAAATGTTGGCTGGAAAGCAAACAGGTTTGTAAGTTAAGTGCCTAAGGTCAGATTGAGTACTTCCCTAATGAGGTACACTCTATAGTAAACTGGTGTTGCTGAGAGGAAGAATAGGCATATTGTAAATATTTCTCGTGCATTGATGGGATGACAAGAGCATGCCTCACCACTATTGGGTTGAAGTAATTGCAACGACAATTTATATTATAAACAAGACCCCATAGTGGCAGTGCATGGTGTGACTCCAGAGGAGAAATATACTGGCAAAAAAAATAGATTTATCACACTTGAAAGTGTTTGGATGTATTACATATGTCCACATTCCTAATGAGCTACGTAGTAAGTTGGATCCAAAGGCTGAAAAATGTGTTCATTGGTTACTCCCTTGAGCAAAAGGGGTACATATTTTATAATCTTATCACATGTGGTATGAGGGTGAGTAGTAGGGATGTTTTCTTTCATGAGATTAGCTGGTATGCTGCTGTAAAAGGAGTAGATGTTTGCATAGAATACAAGTCAGCAATCATAGTTATTGAGTGGATAGAGAGGGTCCTCTAGTAATGGGTTTGTTAACAAACCATGGAGTGGTAGGCTGCGTTAGAAAATGAGTCATGTAGGTTCAGCAAGTGTATCACATAAAATTAAAGAGAAGGTTGATAAGTCTCTTGATATGGCTAACATTTCAGTAGGACATTCATATGTTGATGGAGAGTCTAGTGGCTCAGAGCAGAGCCTTGATGAGGAGTTTGGGATTCCATGTATCAGGACACTTGGTGCAAGGAAGGCTAAGGTAGTTGCAAGGACACCGATAATAGATCTAAGACCAAGTAGGTCGAGTAGGGTCAAAAACCTTGTTATGCATACATGGCAAAGGTTGTGTAGGAGGTTGAACCCACATGTTTTGAGGATGTTGTTGGGCATGAACATTGGGAGAAAGCCATGGATAAAGAAATGGTTGCATTAGAATAAGACATGCAAATTAGTGCTTTTGCTTGAGGGTAAAAAGGCTATTGGATGTAAGTGGGTCCACAAAGTGAAGCACAAATCAAATAGCACAAATCAAATGGAAGCATTAGTAGGTACAATGCAAGATTGGTTACCAAAGGTTACCTACTACAACATTGATTATGAGAAGACATTCAGCCTCGTTTCCACAAGACGACAAACTGTCAGAGCTCTTATTACAGTGGGCTACATCAAAAGATTGGGTTTTGAATCAGATGGATATAAAGAATGTATTCTTGCATGGTGAGTTACAAGAATAAGTATATTTGGAACAACTCGCTGGTTATGAGGATTTGAGTCACCTAGCTTATGTGTCCAGGCTACGTAAAGCCTTGAATGGCTTGAAGCACACACATCCAGAGGATGCCATGATAAGGTCACATAGTATCTTATCACCGTTGGCTTTCATATGGCATATGCTAATCATTCACTATAAAGAGTGATAAGGGGTTTATGGTCATCACCATCTATGTCGATGACTTGATTGTTGGGGGTGACAATGAAGAGGAAGTTGAGAATGCAAAGGGTATTCTCTCAAGAAGAAGTTTGACATGAAGGATTTGGGTGAGTTGCTGAGATACTTTCTTGGCATTGAGGTCATTAGGACACCTGAGGACATATAGCTATCATAGAGATAATATGCATTAGACATCTTGTTTAAATATAGTATGGTTATGAACCCATTTCTATAATACCGTTGAATTAGAATGACAAGATGAGTGTAAACATAGCTTGATCTACATGACGATCACGAGGCTAAACATAATGATCACTAGGCCAAACATGAACTACATAGTTGGTGGGAGAGCCAATTTATGTAAGTTCCTCGGAAGTCGTATTTAGATAGTGTGAGGTGCACACTACGCTACGTGAGTTCCACAGTGGATTATGGACTCTTCTATGAGGCTAGTATATAGTTACATGTGTATGGATATATTGATATAGATTAGGTTGGTAGCATCTTAGACAGAAGGTCTACTAGTAGTAGGTTTATGTTTTCCTTCAGGAGCGGTGGTGTTACATGGAGAAATAAGAAGTAGCCTACATTTGCATTATCGAGTTTAGAGGTAGAGTATAGGGGTGCTACTATAGCATGTGAGGTAGCTTGCTTATGCAAGCTACTTGGAGATTTGGGGCTACATTTGGACAAGCAGGTTGTCATCCATTTACAACAACCTTAGTAGCATATAGTTGGCCCAGGAACCTAGTGTTTCATACACATACCAAACACATAGAGGTCTATTATCACTTCATTAAAGAGAAGGTCTTAGAAAGAGATGTTAATCTCATGTACGTCAACACAGAAGAGGAGTAGGTAGTTGACATTTCACCAAGGCATTGGAAGCAGAGAAGCTTCACAGATTTTACACTATGCTTGGAGTCTTGAATATGGATTTAAGCTTACATGGGAGTGTTAAGATATAAATCTCAATACCAACTGACACTCATGACATGCTTGGGTGATCGTTCCACCTTTATACCACAAGCGCATTTTGGTAATTGATATGATGAATCTTTACCAGTGATTCTACAACTGGACTATACCTACCTAGTCTTCTATGGCATACTTATCTTGCCAGCTCATCACCAACTTAGTGTGTTCACATTATGGACTGCTTGTACATAGTACTCTAGTACTTATGTTGGCTTTCACTTATCTTTTATAGACCTCTTTTAAGAGCAACAAGAAGAACAAGATTTCAACCTTCCATCTCTAGGTGTGTCTTATCCATTGTTTTGAGAGTGTGTGTGTGCTTGTAAGAGCTCAAGCTCTCTCTCCTCCCCCAATCTTTTCATAGGAGTAGAGGTAGAAGCCATCACTCCTAGTATTCTGTATAAAGAAAGATTACACTTTATGTGCTATTTCTGCTAAAAGAATCTAAGCTTTGATACCATATAACAATATAGCACAACAGAAAGATAAATAGAAAAATAAAGTGCAATAGACAATGTGATAAATAGAGAATATAAAATTTTGAGATAGGTATTACAAAGTGATGGTGCTTTCCACTTGTATGCTCTCAAGTAGAGCTTAGATGTTGATCTAGACAGAATATGGATGGAAGATGTAATAAGTGATGGTGCTTTCCACTTGTGTGTGCTCTCAATTAGAGCTTAGATGTTGATCTAGACAGAATTTGGATGGAAGATGTACTAAGTGTAGAGGGTGTGGATACTTATAAAAGCATTGGATACCTTAGCATATGTGATAACTATGTCCATATATAGTGCTATAAGTGGTGTGGTAGACATGTATACAATGCAGATGGTTACGCAATAGCAGACACGATTACACTACCCTTAAAACGTGGCCAACCGACCATCGCCCGCCCACTAATAATAAACCCATATGATTGGTCAAGGACTCTTGCCCCTGGGATCCCAAAGCAAGGATGAAGGTCATTCTTCAACTAAATCTTCCGTGACTTGGTGTTAGTTTCATACAACTTTACCAAGGTGTCTTGAGCTTGCCTCTTTGGGTGACTTAGCATCCTGTAATGCCCAATCATAGTGTCCTGTATGCTAATAGAAAGCCAATACATGACTTTCCTTGCTCCTTGATTCCAATCCTTGTATTCTTTTACATTTGCAGCAGTTGTATTAATCTTTGGTATATTTGGTGCCTCCTTATGTTCACCTTCAATGTAGTCCTAATAGCCCTTTTCCATTAGAAAGTTTGTCAATCTAGACCTCCAAGCATGGAAGTTGTTCTTGTCAAGTTTCTCTACAACAATCTGGTTAATTCCATCATTTGACATCTTGTCTGCAACACAAACTCACCAAAAACAACACTCTTATTTGACCTGCATAAACTATTGTATTCTTTGCAGTATTACTATGCTACACCCAAGCTGTCACAACAACCAGTGACCTCAACTTGCATACATACACCCAATAGGACATGTAAGACCTCTTTACTGTACACACAGTGTCTACACAACCAATCGCCCTTCCTGTAGCGTTAAAAATAGAATTTTGCAGAGAATCAAAACTTACCCCACAGTGCCCATGAACTTACCCCACAGTGCCCGTGATGCCCGTGAACTGAAAAATAGAGGTCCAGACGTGCCCGAAATGCATTTTAGGCCGTAAAATTATGTCCAAAGGATTTTATAGTTTCCCTATAGCTCCACTCCCACGAAGACAGCTCCTCAATTGAAGTTTGTTTGCCGGTGCCTCCCAAGAGCTCTTGACAAGGGTGTAGTAGTAGCCAATACATAGCGGGAAGAGTAGGTGAAGCTCTTACCCTCGTACCGCTTCCTTACACAACACTGAACACTTTTACCAATTTGGTTTAGCACCAAAGTGACAAGGTTAGGGTTTTATCTAGAATAACAAGAACCTAAGGTTTGTGACTTTCCATAAAATTTTAGCTCGTTTTGGAAGTCAACATCTATATTGGTTATATGAATCTATCACTTTCTTTTGATAAATTTATCACCCCCATTTGACACAAGGTCAAGTGGGCATGAAGGGTCCACCCCTGAGTGCTCCGTCTAAGTACATAACCCAAGAGATTCGTCTGATCTCTCTGGATCAGTGCTCACTCTTCATCTCATAGAAACCTCGACTAATCACTCTAGATTAGTACACCTTTCTAAAACGAGGAAGGCGATGATTGCTGGAAAGTGTGTGCGTATACAACAATACCATGCCAAAGTGCATGCGCATACAGCAACGAGGAAGGCGATGATTGTGCTGGAAAGTGCATGTGCATACAACAAACGAGGAAGGCAATAATTGTTGGAAAGTACACGTGCATACAATAATACCATGCCAAAGTATAAAAAATGATCAAGGTAACTACTGGGCATTCCATACTAGCATCAAGATCAAGATTTGTGTAATCACTCCGGATTAATGTCAAATCTACACTCCAAGATTAATGTCAAATCTAGTGTGGTTTACCTCTAATCTCTCCAGATTAGTTTCAAACCTTGAGTTTACTTCTGAACCGCTAGAATTATTTCTAACAAACACAATCATGGTTTATAAAACTATGTTGGATCCAATGACTAAATAACCATGCTTGTCTAGAGTGAAGTACTTCTCACTTTAACCTAGTAGTAACCCCATCACATACTCGCAATGATCCACTCATTTCTCAATGCCTTGCAATTGGTCGGTTCTACAAGGACATGAACTTTGCAATGCTAAATAGCCCAAGTAAACTAAGAATTTACTTTTTTTTATTTATGAAAGTCTGACTTCCATACTTCCATAATTTGTATGATAGCTGCCAAACATGATAGAGCTACCAAACATGATAGCTGCCAAACATGTGCTAAAAAATGAACATTGGTGTTGGATATAGAAAGATTACATTCCCTAAATATTGTAGGTTGTCCCCCACATATTAAATCCATCCAACAATACTAATCTCCCTCCTTAATAATGGTTCTATAGCACTCACAAACTAGAAACCGCTCTGTTCCAGCACTAGTATTTAATCATGGCTATGCTACACAGGTTCTCCGAACTCTGTCTCATTGGATTTCTTCCCAACAAAAGGCTATAAGTGAGTCTCAAACTCAATCTTGTCCAATTACTTGATCACTATGGAGCAAGCGTATAAGCAACCAAAGGGTCAACCTATGTGTATAAGCCTTGGTATCCCATACCACCATGACCTTCATGAACATTTGATGTCCCATACCATCAAATGAGCATGAAGCTCACCATGACACACAAGCAGACTCTTTTCCTCTCCTTGAGAAACAAAATCTCAAGCATATGGATGATTATGCACCCATGAGTGTTTGCACTAGACGAACCATGCACAAGCTGTTCCAAAGTTCATCAACATGGCTATAATTTTAAGGAGTTATAAAGAAGCTCCATAGCCTCCAATACTCAATCTAGAGTATTTTTAAAAGTAATCTCTTAAGACATTAAAGAATAGCCAAACAAGCTAGCTTTACAACAAGGCCTATTAGGGATACTCTCATTTCAAACAAAAGGAGGAATGACATGCTTCACCATAAGTAGGTTAAGTAGCTTCGTACTTTCTAGAAGTCATGTTGAACCACAGTTCAAGTCATCAACACCCAGGTTTCTCTATGTTGGGTAAACTCCAAACTCAAGGATCACTATGGACCTCACTCTAAGATTACTACGAATCTTAGAATCAGTTGATCTCTACAGACCTTATTCTAAGATTATCCAAACCTTAGAAAGGACATGAAAGAGGATCTTCAAGAAATGAAACTAATTGCTTTCCTCTCTTGTAAAACCTAAAGCAATTCAATGAATTAAAATCGGACTAGTACATCTTGTCTCTACGGACAAGACTAGCCCCAGTCAATCAAACAACACTATGTGTTGGTCAATCACAATCTTTAATTGTGATAATGTAGGTCTCTATCTTCTCATTTTATTAATTCATAATAGTGAACAATAAACACTCGCAATCCCATGCGAGTTGGACTAGAGTTTGGGTCAAAATCCATGTGAAGAACCCACTTAATTAAGGCACCACATACCCAACCAAATAGGCACTTCCAATAGCCAACTTGAAAAAGAAAAAAAAAGTTTAAAATTCAAAAAACAAGAATTAGAAACCTACGTGCTATGAGTTGAACATGACCACGCCACTCGCAGGGAACCATTGTGTGTGCAATCAGGGAGATTTCACCCCCTATTAGAATACTACATCTCCAAGAAAAAAATAAGATAACCTGCAAAAACAAGGAACAATCCAACCTGGTAGCTCCTGGTTTGCTTTTGGAGTATACTTGCCCATCATTGAGCCACAATAACTCCGCATTGTGCTACTTCACCCACGTATCCATGTTACAATGTCATCCATCTCTTCCTTTCGTGTCAAGTGGTGTAGTAGATAGCTCATCATATAACCTCCACGAGTGAGATCCTGATTGGATTGTCCAAGAATGCCATATGTGGAAGTAACTAAGTAGATGATCACCTCCTTACATGCTCATGTGAACACATGTTTGCAATCTGGAACTTGGGGGGGAAGGTGGCTTTGTTGTGGACTGATTGCAACCCTCTTTGTAGTATGGCTACAGACCCCCAAAGCGCACACAAGGGAGGCAGCAAAACATAAATATTGCCGACCCCAAGTAGGTGGGTTGAGTTGACATGGTAGGCGAGCAAATTACCATATTAGATTTGGACATCACACACGCTAGCTTGGGTAGCATAGGGAAAGAGGAGGGAAGCGTTACAGGCATCCACTTCTTGTCCATTGCCACCACGACAGCCAAGATTTGTGATGATAGCTCACTATCCCACCACTTACAAAAGCAACCATGGCATGAGGAAGCCGAGTAGCACTTCCCCTCACCACTACTCTTGTGTATGGTCTATACTACCCCCATTATCATCCAGTGCTGCGGTGAGGATGAGCTCGAAGAAAGATGCACCATACTTACAAAGGGGCCCTCTTGCATCACCGCACGTGCACCTCTAGGCACACATACTGCGTTCTTGCTGCTTCTACATGTCTCGGGGTCCACCTAAAAATATGTAAGTATACCACGTGAGTTCAAATGAAGGGGTTTTATAATTCAAAATTTTTAAGGTAAATTTACCAAAATACATTTATAGAAAGATATTTTTAAATTGATTTTAGAAAAAATCATGTAAATCTATAAGAAAAAGGAATCAATTTATTCTTGAAAAATTCAGAGGTAAGGGGTTTTTTAAATATCCCTTGACCGCACGTGATACATAGGGTTTTTTAGTAGTGCACCCCCTGAGCTACATATAGGGAAGGTTGCACGTGAGAAAGGTGTGTTGATCCACAGACCCCCAATGTCTACAAAAAAAACCGGGAAGAAGGAGAGATGTATTTTCAACCCTTCAAAATAAAAATAAAAAAATCTTATCTCTTCAAGGACCGTTTCACGTGTGATAGAGAGAGAGGCAGCGTCCGATCCGGAATTGGGCTTTGATACGAATGTTACATGGCGATAGTTTCTCTACCATATCAAGGAGGGCTCCAAGCTCTTGTCACCACCCAACCATAGAGGAATGTGGATAAGTATCCACATTGTTGGGCTTATATAGTGGCTTGCCTGCCCACACTAGTGCAGTTGCCCACGGTCCTCCAACTCGGGTGCCTCACCCTTGAATCTTGGAAACTCTTGCCACATGCGCTCTGACATGTGGACTCTGAAAGAACACACAAAGTGAGAGGCTGAAAATTCTTCTTCTTCTTCACACACAACAAAAGAGGTCTACAAAAGAAGATAAAGTGACTAACACACATAATAGAGTATAAACAAGTGGTCCATAATGTGAACACGCTAAGAGGAGTGGGTAGATGTGGACTAGTCAGTGTAGTCCCAGCTGTCGAATCTCTGGCAAAGATATGTTGGTTCCAGCTACCAAACCCGCCAGTGATGTAAATGTCGAATGGTCATGCAGGCGCCTCATGAATGTCAGCTCATGTTGAGCTTGACATCTCAACAATCCCTCTCAAGCTCAACTCCAGCTCATGAACTCCAAGCATATCTCAAAATCTGTGGAGCTTCTTAGCTCCCAAGGCCTTCGTGAGAAGATGTCCGCGACCTGATCCTGTGTGCTGACGTAGGCCAGTTGATGTCGCCTGCCAAGACTCTCTCCCCTGATGAAGTGGTTATGTACCTCAATGTGTTTCATCCGCGCATGGAAAACTGGGTTCTTGGGGCCAATTGTATACTGCTAAGATTGTCACAATATATGACAACCTTTCTCTCCACATGTAACCCCAAATTAGCAAGTAGCTTGTGTAACCAAGCTACCTCACATGCTGCCACTGTAGCTCCTCTATACTCTGAATCTGTACTCGATAAGGCAACTATGGACCGCTTCTTGCTACTCCATGTCACAGCAACACTCTCTGATCAAAACATAAATCCAATGGTAGATCTCCTATATCGGAGATGCTACTTGCCCAATCTGCATCTGTGTACCCATATAGCTCCAATGGTACACTTGCTACATAAAACAATGCATAATCAATAGTGACCCTCAAATACTAAAGTGTGCATTGCACACTATCAAGATGTGGTTTGCACGGAACCTGCATAAACTAGCTCTCTAAGCTAACACTGTAACGCAAATCTGGCATGCTGATTTTGTGACATAGATCAAACTCCCCACAATCTCCTTGTACATAGTGGGATCCTCTAACACATACCTGCACCCGCACTAAGCTTGCCATTTTGATCTAATGGTACGAAGATTGGCTTACAATCAGCCATCCCATACTTGGACAACATGTCCAATACATACTGTCTCTGTGACAACCAAATACCCTCAGGTGTGGGAATGACCTCAACTCCCAAAAACTAGTGTAGATCTCTTAAATCCTTCATCTCAAACTTCCTTTTGAGAAGACATTTCACATGATCAATCTCATCCAAGTTGTCACCCCCAACAATAAGATCATCTACATATATGGTGATGATCACAATACCCTTATCACTCTTGCGCACATACAAAAGTGATATGATACTTAGAAATCTTATCATGCTATACTCGTGGAGCTTTCTTCAACCCATACAAGGCCTCACGAAGCTTACATACATACTTTGGGTGACCTGTATCCTCAAAACCTGGTGTGGCTGATCCATATACACCTCTTCTTGCAAGTCACCATGCAAGAACATATTTTTTACATCCATCTGATCTAAAAACTAGCCTTTAGTTGCAGCTCTCGCAATCATAGCTCTCATAGTTGCCATCTTTGCAACCAGGGAAAATGTCTCCTCATAATCAATCCCATGTGTCTACGCATATCCTTTGGCTACCAATCTAGCCTTGTACCTACTTATGCTGCCATCACTGTTATGTTTTACCTTATACACCCACTTACAGCCAATACCTTTCTTGCCTTCAGGTAATGGCACCAAATCCCAAGTCTCATTTCCATACAATGCATCCATCTCCTCATCCATAGCTTTCTCCCAACACACATTTCCAATAGCCTCATCAAAACATGTGGGTTCTACAACTTGCACAACTTTTGTCATATAAGCATAGTGATGTGCCACATAACCATCATAAGTCAACCTTTGCAGAGAGGGTTTTTTACTCTTCCAAATCTTCGTAGTTTTGCATTCATGGCTTCCATAGCCTTCTTCACACCAGGTGTCCTCATTGTTGGAATCCCAAGCTCCTCATCAAGGCTCATCTTCGAGCCACTAGAAACTCCATCAAACAAGAGAATGCCCTGCAAAAATATTAGGCATACTAAGGGGCTCAACCACTTTCTCTTTGCCTTTAGGTGATGTACCAACTACATTTCTAGGACTGGTATTATGATATAGCATGCCACTCCATGGTTTATCAACAGAATCGTTGGATGAGGACTCTCCTGGTCCACTCAATGACTGTGATTGATGACTTGCATTCTATGCAAGTGACATTTCCACTTACATGAGCCCCAACAACATCTTTTTCAGCAGCATCCTAGCTACTCATCTTATCAAATACAACATCCTTGCTTACCCTCAATTCATGTGTAGCAAGATTATAACATCTATATTCCTTTTGCTCAAGGGAATACCCAATAAACACATATTTTCTGCTTTTGGATCCAGTTTAGTATGCAACTCATCTAGCACATACACATACTGTTTAGTACGCAACTCATCTCGCACATGCACATACCTGTTTAGTACGTAACTCATCTGGCACATGCAAATATGCAATACATCCAAAAACTTTGAAGTGAGACAAATTAAGTTTCTTGCTAGTAAACTTCTCCTCTGGTGTTACATCATGTATGGTTGTAGTAGGGATCCTATTCATGATATAAACTGATGTAGACATAGCCTTAGCCCAATAGTAATGCAGCATATTCTTCTCTCCCATCAATGCTCGCGCTATCTCTGCTGAGCAATGTGCGTGTTTTTCCGCTCAGCAACTCCATTTTGTTGCAGAGTGTATCTATCTACATGTAAGAATTCAGAGAACTCATTGGATTTAAATGCCATTCTTTTGCAAGAATTCAGAGAACTCACTGGATAAGTATTCTCTCCCTCCATTTGACCTTAGGTACTTCACATGCTTTCATGTCTATTTTTCAGCCATCACTCTGAAATTCTAAAAATGTGTGAACACTTAACACTTCTCCTTCATGAAGCACACCCACACTTTCCTCATGTGGTCATCAGTGAATGTTACGTAGTACCTACAACCACCCATAAAAAAAGTCTTCGCAGGACCCCATAGACATAGTCTTTAATCACATGACCCCATACATCTGAAAGCACAACATCTAGTACATTCTGCTCACATTTCTATCATATGGAAATACTTGTTTTGTTTGCTTTCCAAATTGACATGCTTCACAAAATTTTTGCATACCTTCAACTTTAAACTTAGGCAACCCTATCACAATTTCTTTAGTCTGCATAGACTTCATCCTTTGCACATTTACATGCCCAATTCTCTTATTCCAAATGTATGTATCTGTAACAACTTCTAAACCATTTGCAAACATTACAACACTCACTTCAGGCATATTTACATTCAATGTAAACATTCTACCCACCCTGTTGCCTTTTGCAACCAACCTGCACTTATCTTTAAAGTCTTTTACATAACATGCATCAAGGTTAAACCGGACTTGCAAACCTTGCTCAACCGGACCTACAAACTCTGCTCAATCATCTGGCCACCAACAGAAACCGGATTCTTTGTAATGTTTGGAACATGAAGTACATTTGCAAGGTACTTCACCTTACCATCCTGCATAGACAATGGCACATCTCTAACATGGGCAATCGGATGAGCAGTGTCATCCCTTGTTTCAACAAAACTTGGTCTTTCAAGACTCTTCATTTCCTTGAACCACCACCATGACTTGTCATGTGGTTTGAAGCACCTGAATCAACATATCATACATCATCTTTACATGCTGCTATATCATTTCCAGATGCAGCACTAACCACATGTTGCATAACAAACAACCTCTCATTATCCTCATTATTTCTGCTAGAGGATGCATAGTTGTTTTGTTGCACTTTTCCATTTCGCATGTCACTCTGCTTCTTATAGTAATCTGCCCACACATGTCTAGGTTTACCACAATAAAAATAGTCTCATGTATCATTATGCTACCTTTGCTAAGCTCCAAACATATAAACTGGTTGTCAGTAGACTCAAACCAATAGTCCAAAACCCTTTCAAGTGTCCCTTCTCTTTTAAACTTGTCTTCAACCAGTTGCCATTTGACATACTCTCAATCTATAAACCGGTTGTTAACCAGTGGTGGTTATAAGCCCTTCCAGTGGTGGTTATAAGCCCTTCCAACCCATAAACCGTTTCAAAGGGTTTGGAAAACAAGGCTTAAAAACCATTATAGCCCAATTTATAATTTGGTTTTAAACCAGTTTTTAAGTTAACTACCGATGTCTATATACTTGCACAATTTCATATGGTAGATTGTGATGCAAGTGACCAAGAGATAGTGCCATGGTGACGTTATAAGTATGTGACACACCAGCTCCAGAGTGGGGCAATCCAGGAAGTTGCAACTCGTGGACAAAAATACACCACGTTGCCACTTCATAGCCACATTTAGGGAGTAGATCTACCCCTATATACGGCACAGTCATTGTGCCAAGTGGCAAGATCGTCAGTTCTGAGCATGCCTGGCAGAGTTTCCTATTTGTGTGGTCGTCTTTGTGGTTGATTTTGCAAAGAACTACACCTTCATACCTTTTCATTGTTGACCATAATTCTGATTACTTGTTCAGCCCACCACCACCTTGGCCATGTCCACGACCTCTACCTCTTTCTCTACCTGGACTTTTGTAGAAGGCCTATTGCTCTGAACTATTTTTATTTTGTGAAGACTTTTGATCTTCACCCAAGTTCTTCTCAGCATTGACACCAAATCTGTGAAGTTGAGAATGTTCTTCTGAGTCTGAATAGACGTCTTGAATGCCTTGTATTGTGGCTCGAGACCACGTAGACACACTTCCACCTTATCATCACATCAATAGAAACACCAATTGATGCAAGGGATTCCACAATGCCCTTGATCTTCAAGGCATAATCATTCACATACATATTTTTCTTCTCCACAGTATGAAGCTCATTCTTCAACTGAATATTTCGTGCCTTGGTGTTGGTTTCATATAGCTTCACTAAGGTGTCCCATGCCTCCTTAGGTGACTTGGCATTTTGTATATTCCCAATCATGGTGTCCTGTTGTATACTAATAGAAAGCCAATACATGAATTTCCTTGCTCCTTGATTCCAATCCTTGAATTATTTGACATCTGTAGAAGTTGGATTAATCTCCGGCATCTCTGGTGCCTCCTCATGTTCACCTTCAATGTAGTCCTAGTATCCTTTTTCCATCAGGAATTTTATCAATCTAAACCTCTAATCATGGAATTTGTTCTTGTCAAGCTTCTCTGCAACAATCTGGTTTATTCCATCATTTGACATCTTTTCTGCAACACAAATTTACCAAAAACAGCACTCTTGTTTGACTTGCATAAACTGTTGTATTCTCTGCAACAATACTATACTGCACCCAAATTGTAATAACTAGTGACCCTACTTTGCGTACATACACCCAATGGCAACTTTAAGACCTCTTTGTAGCACACATAGTGTCTGCACAACCAATCACCCTTCCTCGAGTTCCAAAAATAGAGTTTTGCAGAGAATCGAAACTTACCCGCAGTGCCTGTGAAACTGAAAAACGGAGGTCCAGACATGCTAGAAATGCGTTTTTGGCCCGAAAAATATTGTCCAATAGACCAACGGACATAGTTTCCCTATAGCTCTCCTCCCGTGAAGAAAGCTCCTCAATCATAGTTCGTTTACCGGTGCCTCCCAAAGAGCTCTCGACAAGGGTGTAGTAGCCAACACAAAGGGGGAAGAGTAGATGAAGCTCTTACCCTCATACCACTTCATGTGCTTCTCTTGCTTATCGCTCAGCCCTTAGCATGAACCAAGCTCTGATACCATGAAAAGATGCAGGGGAGAAGAGAGCTTGAGCTCTTGCAAGCACACACACACTCACATAAACCCTAGAAGAGAACACACAAAGTGAGAGGCTGAAAATTCTTCTTCTTCTTCACACAATAAAAGAGGTCTACAAAGAAGATAAAGTGACTAACACACATAATAGAGTATATACAAGTGGTCCATAATGTGAACATGCTAAGAGGAGTGGGTAGATGTGGACTAGTCGGTGTAGTCCAGCTGTAGAATCTCTAGTGAAGATATGTCGGTTCTAGTTACCAAACCCGCCAGTGATGTAAATGTCGAACAGTCATGCAGGCACCTCGTGAGTGTTATCTCATGTTGAGCTTAACATCTCAACAGTCTCCATGTTCGGTCGAGCTCCATCGTCGCTACTACGGGTGACTCACGCATACCATTACAAGCTACGTAACAAGTAATGTGCTTGCTAATGCAACTATCAAAGTACCAAACATGTTGATCTATCACTAACATGCATACATCATGGATAGAAGGATCATAACAACAGTGCACAATGAATGCACAATTATCTTGTGCATAGGGTTACTGAGAGAAGCTATGGGAAAATTGAAACTTATGACCTTTGTTTATGATCCTCAGGGAGAGGGAGGCTCTATTGAGTTGCACAGTTTTTCATACCATCAGGATTTGTCTTGTTGATGCTTGGTGCATGTTTTTGTTTTGTTTGTAAAAAAAATGTTTCTTTTATTTATAGTGTTAGCCTGTACAATAGTATACCGCACAGGTGTAGGTGTAATGCCATGTGATTGTCTCACTAGGGACTTTACATGAAGTCATTCCTTCGATACCCAGATTTCTCTCGAGTTGAATGTGGATTGTTCCAATGTGAGTAGATCCCTTGATATTTTTTATAGTAGCGGGATTGAGTAAATCTCTCGTTGGTATTGTAAAGTGGGGTGAGTAGACCCTCCATCGTGGCGGTGATAGGATTAAGTAGATCTCTCAGGTGTCATTGATTTTGGCCCAATCTAAGGGCTCATAGTCCCATATGTCATGGAGACTGGGACCTATGAGAACTTAGTGGAAGATGATTATATCTTTTGTAAAGGTCTACTTTTTACGAATGATTATGATTTTTCCAGTGTAAAATTGAATTGTGTAAAGCATATTGAGCGAAAGCTAAAAGGAAAATTCCAATTATGGGTATGTGCATCAATCATCAAATCCAGAGAATAAGTGGTTGGGTGGAGGCTAACCCATTGGGTCAGATGAGGTTAGGTTTGGCCCCAACAGATTTAATAAGTGTTGAACGAATAAACACTGGAAAGTGGATGGCAGGGTGGCCTACAAAATATGGGTACTTTACAAACGTCAAGACCAAAAGTTATTTTTAAATAAGAAAATGGAAAAAATGGAATATACTTTAAATTGTAGAATCCAAAGGTGATTTTTAAACAAGAAAATGGAAAAAAATCTAGGAATCCACTTTAAATTGTAGAATCTTCTAAGGAATTAAGGTAGAATTGTTCCCTTCATAATCGAGGAGTAAGACATTATGCTGAGCGCATTGGAGCCATCAATGCCCCTTATTTGTGAGAATTATGAAGAGGGCACTTTTTACTTGGAGGAATCATACTCAAATCCTACTGTAAGGTCTATTCTAGTCTAGTTGTGTTGAGAAATCTGTTGGATTATTGAACGGTAAGATATTAATGTATGGAGGCAAGTGAGTTCACTTTACCCTTAGTTTAGTTTTCCGTTATGGTTTCTCTTTTAGTACAAGATAGAGGTATCATAGGAGGGTTGAAAAAACTCTCCAGTGGGGGGTAAAGTGTGTGGGAGAGTGGATAGAGAGAGGTATGTACATGTGTGTGTGTGTGTGTGTGTGTGTGTGTGTGGGTGTGTGTATGCAAATGCACATGTATGTGTGTTTGCATGTGTGCATGTATGCAAATGTGTGTAGAGAGTGTGCATATGCTTGTGTGTGTGTTTTGCTCACGTGTGGGTAGCAGGTACACATGTGCGGGTTTTTATATTTTTAAGGAGTGTGCACATGTGGGACTATGTTTTGTGTGTGCACATGCATGCAAATGTGTGTATAGAGTGTGCATGTACACATGTGTGTGTTGTGTGCACTTTGTGGGCAGAGGGTGCACATGTGTGAGTTTTTATATTTTAGGGAGTGTGCATGTGCATTTTATAGAGAGTGTGCATGTGCACATGTACTTGTGGGTAGGGGGTGTGCATGTATGGGTTTTTTAATCTTAAGGAGTGTGCACATGTGTTTTGTGTGTGTACACATGCATGTTGTGTGTGTTTATACAAACATGTGTGTAGATAAAGGAGAGTGTGTACACATGCACATGGTTTTATGTGTATTGTGTGTGTGCGCATGTGATTAATTTATTAATTTATTGTTTTATTTTATTCTTTGAGTTTTTAGCCCTTTTTAAGGATATATGTGTCTTTACAATTGATAGGGGTGCTACATTACGTATGTACAATGATGATTTTAAGATTTTCAGCTTACCATGTGGGCTTAGTAAGTGAAGGTAGAGAATCCCTTGCCCATCCATGACAAAAGCTTTGACACCACTACCATTGGCTTCACTAATGCATTTTGTTGATCTTTGTCCTTCCAATTTCAAGTGGCAAGTTGATGTTTTTTATGGTGTGGCGCACTCAATTGTTGTGGGACCACAGTGATCCCTTTGAGCCTTGGGGGCACTAGGCAGTGCCACAGTGCATCTCTCTTTGGGATTTGGCACTTCTTAGAACTAGGTAAGACTACTGTACATGGGCTTGGTATGGCCTCTTTCTTATTCATATCCACAAACTCTTCTAACTCCTTTGAAGGTAGTGTCCGCACGTGAAATAATGTGGTAGCCATTGCTCTCCATTCATGCTTAAGCATTGTGGTTGGCGTCAAATTTTTTTTGGATTACTTTGGTTAACTCATATGATCTTGTTTACCTTGGTACTTTGTTAACTCATCTGACCTTGTTTGCCTTTAAACTTAAACGTTTCCTTTCCTTTAACAGTGTTCACCATTGGATAGGGCAGCATGCATGTGCATGCACGCATACACACAAACACACACATAGGATATTAAAGTGAGGACTATTTTTGGACAGACTAGACCATTTTGTAGCTTTTATTTTCCTTAGAAAAGTGAAAAAAGTGTGCATGCACACGTGTGTGTGTGTGTGTGTGTGTGTGTGTGTGTGTGTGTGTGTGTGTTGTTTCTATGGAACCGCCTTATGATATACCAATCACAATGAGTTGTGAACGAATGTTTTAAATCTCTCCAACTCCTATGTCTCCTTATCATAATTATCACGACTATCTATAGTAGCCTATATGCTCTTTACTAGTTTATAAAAGGATATAAGAATATCCTTGTTTGGTTACACTACTATATCATAAAGCAACTATGCTACTATCTTGTGTTAACTACATAAATGGTGCATTACCAATTTTTAATGGAAATTGGCTACTTTCGATGACAAATGGGTACTTTGGATGGTAAATGGCTACTCAAATCTAGCAGCAAAGCATAGTAAGCACTCTTTCAAAGTCTAGTTACCTCTAAATACTAAACATAAACCAAGCTCACTTTTTTTCTTTTAGCAATGGTTTGCCAAGTGCTTCGTGCCTTCATACAACCATAGAATTAGCATAATCATGCTTGGGGTTATAAGGTAATTTTGTATTATTTTACTCATCTTGTAATAGTATAAAACCCATATGTATACTGGGTTGAGTTATTTGTATGGCTCATATGGTGGCTTAAAGGTATCATGAATCTTATGTTTTTACCTTAAAGGGTATTTAACCTTAAAGACAATCCTAGGAAAGATTTGAATGCACTAACATCCTTAAGGATTGTTAACCTAATATTACTACTATTTTCTTTGGATCTATCTTTACTATTTGCCCCTAGTTCTCTCCTCTCAACCTCTATCTCTACCTAAATCTCTCTCTCTCTCTCTCTCTCTCTCTCTCTCTCTCACACACACACACACACACACACACACACACACATGTATGTGCACACAAAAACACAAACAAATACACACTTCGTTATATTTAAGATTTATTGTTTTGATCCATTTTAAACTCAAAACCTTACCTACCTCCTCTAACCTTGTTATATGGGATTTGATGATTTAAGCATTAACCTAGTTGTTCATGTATCTTGTGTTAGAAATCCTCACATATGATCCTTTGGAACTGGCAATGAGGGAACAAATTACACATGGAAATGTTGAATTCATTTGACCTAGTTTGACTACATTTAGTAAGTCCCCTTTTTTGTTTTCTCCTTATTTGGTCGTCTAGTAAGTCCCCTTTTTATCTTTTTACATTTAGTAAGTCCCCTTTTTTGTTTTCTCCTTATTTGGTCGTCTAGTAAGTCCCCTTTTTATCTTTTTACATTTAGTAAATCCCCTTTTTACCTTTCTTCTGAGTTATATGACTGGTTTTTTCCTTACTCCTTGTGCTTCTTGCCCTATTACCATGCCGTCACTGATACGCATATTCCCTTTCATTGATGCCAAGTCACTGATACGCATATTCCCTTTCACTTTACATTAATGTCAAGTGATGGCATAAGAGCAGTAATAGACAGTGTGTCAAATGCATGTGTCTATTGTTGCTAGCATAAGAGCAACAATAGACATAGTGTCAAATATAGGTGGTGTGGGCTACGTTGCAAGCCTCCTCAAGTTTGTAATGGACCTATTCAAGTCTATAAGATAGTTTCAAGCTTTCTACCTTTGGCCTACACTATAAAAGCATAGCCCTCGAACATCTCAATCACATTTAATAATGAGTGGGTATGAAATCTCTTTCCCTTTGTAAACCATTAAGTTATAAATCAAGTTAGAACTAATTTTGCTTACTCATCCTATACTCGGCATGTATGCTATTGCATGCTTATATAGGCTGGTCTTCAAGTACATTCAAGTACATAATGGTTTTTTCTTGACGCATCATGTTTACCTAAAACTGGATCCTTATTTATAGATGTTGCCTTAAGTTTTTATGTGTTTAATACTACGTGGTCTCAATTTGAAATATAGAAGCATCGAGAAGATCATCTTCCACTTTTAGAGGGGTTTCTCTATTTGGAATTCTTGAGAGGTGATCGGTGTGAACATGCATGGATCCCTTTCTCAGTGTGGTGTTAAAGTTGAATTTTAAAAAAGAATAAGCAACCAAGTTGCACCCTATGGTGGTGCAAGGCTTAGTAAAGCAAGGCTTGATAGTCGATAAACAAAACACATTTTGTATAGCGAAGAGATAATGTATCTAATTCCAAGATCACGTATATCTTATTTTCATATTTAGAGATCATACCAGTCTCGGAAGTAATGTGCCCAAAGATGACTTTGCATATTTCACCCAAAAAATGGCACTTTAGAGTGGGTTTAATGAGATGTAGAGTTTGTCTCTCTTAAAAATGACCTTAGATAAGGAAGATGATCTATCACTTCAGGTGCCCTCAGTGTATGAGGGGATATGTATGAGGGGATAGTGATCATGGACTATAGTAGTAGCATTAACCTTTTTAAGGTTAGCACACACTCTAAGATTTATGTTCTTTTTGGGAATGGTCACTATTGGTGGTGACCTCGATGTGGTTAATTTCATATGTAAGCCTCTATTATTACAACAACTCTCTCCTACATATAGTTAGTGTATGAGTGGATAGTGATCGTGGATTGTAGTAGTGGCATTAACCTTTTTGAGGTTAGCACACACACTAAGCTTTATGTTAATTTTTGGAATGATCACTATTGATGACCTCAGTGTGGTCAATCTCATGCATAAATCCCACATCAATAAGTTTCTCTAGCTCTTCTTTGGCCATTTATCTGTACATGGGATTCATATGGTAGGCTCTCTGCTTTAATGGTTTTGTACCTTCATCTCAATGAGAGACATGGTGTGTTTCGTCACTTCCAAAGGAATTCACTTCATGTCAGTGTACATTTCCATGCAAAAACATCTTGGAAGTGTTTCACCACTTCTTAAGGAATTCCCTTCATGTTAGTGTACATCCATGCAAAAATATCTTGGAACTCTTTGAGCAAGGCTCTTTGGTAGTGAATACTATCTTAGGTTCTTTAGCTTAGCTTCTTTAGCTAAGGTTCTTCACTTGGGCTAGTAAAGTTGTTTCTCACTAATTTCCCTATCAGTGGAATGGAAAGACAACAATCTGGTGTGACAGACTAGTCATGCAATGTTGTGGGAGACTTGAAGACTCTTGCCAAGAGGTTCTGGGTTCAAACACCAACTCTCAAGTGGTTGTGGGGGAAAGTATCGAACTTCTCTCTTGTGGGAAAGCTTAAGCATAGTGTATCCACCTCACTCTCTTCCTTACTCACCTCTTACATAGAATGTACACATGAGCAGAAACACATGTACATTCACTACAAAGTAACATATGACACAGAAGGGAAGAGTAAGAGCAAGTAGTGTGCCTTTTGATCCATTCCAGAAGCATTACAAAGTAACACAGAAGAGACACCCAATACAATTACCAGTTTCTAGACTCTGACATATTAACAAAGCTCCATGACATGCTAGTCGATTAACATTGTGAGCTTACAAGACTACATTGCAGTACACAGACCGCATGTTATCACACACACCCCCCAACACTCTCTCCTTATCCATCTCTCTCTTTTGTAGCAATTAAGTGCTCTTTTAAGTTATTCCTTCTTGATCTTGGCAAACGGCTCATGGTAGTTGTAGATTGCCGCCTTTACTACACGTGTGAAACCGAGGTGGTGCTCACATCATGCGTTGTGGGTTGACTACTCCGCCAATTGCCACTGACCCTTCCGCTACCATTGCTTCGATAGGTGCAACACTTGGCATGCCGCCCAGTGATAGAGCTTCTGCTTTTGGACCAGTTCCCTTGAATTTAAAGAACATCTCTGAGGGAGCATGATCCGGAATGTAAACTTCGTCGGAGTAGGTGGCACTTGACAAATCTTTGCTTCTTGAATTTAAAGAACATCTCTGGGAAGAGCATGATCCGAAATGTAAACTTCGTCAGAGTAGGTGGCACTTTTTGTATTTTCTTCATCCTTTCTGCACGTTCTTCTAAACAACCTAGAGCCATGTTGGCTGCATGTGATCTCTTTTGATCAAAGAGTCTCACCCCACTGGTCTGAGTGGAGTTTTCCCCATAATCTTTTTTTCTGCCGTTGGTATGGGTCTCCATTTAACCTGGGTGGCCTCCTCATACTCTTCTAGGTTATCTAATGATGGGATTTTTACCTTTTATGCAAAATTGCTTCTCCGGTGCCCCATTCCCATGTGTTGATATTTACGGGTGGTTGCATTCTGGGTGGAAGCATTCTCTTTCCCTCTGGTGTCTAACGAGAACAAAAATTGAGAGTACGGGTGTTCTAGGGGAAGAGGTTTCTAGGTGAGTGTAGACTTTATTCTTTCTAGGAGAGTACGGGTGTTCTAGGGGAAGAAGTTTCTAGGTGAGTGTAGACTTTATTCTTTCTGCATTTCTAAAGTACTGCCACAATTCCATATTCGCCTTTATCAATTCAAAAAACATTACATGACATGCTTCAAAGAATGGGTTATCTATACTGACCCATGGAGCTGAAGAACTGTTGACCAGACGGTTCTTTAGGCATTCATTTTCTTTGAGCAAAGCTTGGTTGGCATCCTGCAGCTTCCGAACCTCAACCAACAGTTCACCTCTTTCCTTTCTGGGTACACCGGATGATAACCTCTGTGTATTTTCAGTGCTCTCAGCTCTGCATTTGCTTTTACTTTTGCAATCTCTGCTTGGAGTTTGGAGATTTCTTCCTTCGCTTTACTCATCTATAATTTCCATTGTAATCTTGTTTTTTTGGGTCTACTGCACCCTTTTAGCTACTTGCCATGCTTCTTCTATTTGTACCTCAAGGGCAGCTTTGTAATTCTCCCAGTCTCTGGGTCCTTCCTTTTTGAGCTGGCTTTCATCCTCCATGCACTGCTGCAATTCTAGTTTTAGTGCATTCAGCTCCTTTGATGGCATCCATTTCAAATTTTGTACTTCTTTCAAACTTTTTCTTGTACTCCTCTACTTGGTCTTTTGCCATGTCCCTTTCATGAAGTGCATCTCTTAATATGTCTGCATATTCCTTGTAGGAGTGGCTTCCTACAACTATTTTGCAATAACTTGTTCTTTTCCACCAACTTCTTTGCTTTCTTCTCCCAATGTTCCGCCTTCCACATGTGGTGGCCTTCAGTACTTGCATTAGACTCAGATCTTCATCTTCTTTTTGTTTTTCTTTTCCAGAGGTACCAGTGCTAGAATACTCATGGCCTACTGGCTGTTGTTGTTGTTGTTGTTGTTGACGTTGGTGGTGTTGCTGATGTTGTTGTTGTTGTTGTTGTTGATGTTGGTGGTGTTGTTGACGTTGGTGGTGTTGCTGATGTTGTTGATGTGGCTGTTGTTGCTCCCCATCATTATCCTTGTCGCATGACATTTTCTCATGGATCTCCACCAAAGCTTGCAGCGCTTGATCCCATACCTTGCTTAGTCTGACCTTCGCTGTGCTAATCATGACTACTTTGGTGTTCAGTGGAAGACACAAAAATTCTTCTTCTTTCTCCAGGTTCTTTAGGGCTTGTGCTTTTGACTGTGCTACGGCCAACACTGTCTAGCACTTCATTCTTCAGACCTTGAATTGTGTTGGCGCCCAGACTTTGGCTGGAGTCCTGGCGTCTTCTTCCAACTCCACTTTCAACCTTCTTATCTGTGCTTTGAGTAATTGTATGTCACTAATGAGGGATTTGATTTTTCCTTCACTTAGCTCCTTTTGGTCTACCAGTGACCTTTCCACCATGGCTATCTTCTTTTGCAGCTCCTGATTTTGTTGCGTCATTGACTATAACTTGTGCTCTAGCTCCTTGGTTCTGCTTGTGGCACTCATTAACGTACCATGCTACTTTTGTGATTAAGTGCACTCAGCTAGGTGATTGTACTTCAGGCCTTTGTTTCATATTCCTTTACTGTAGAGAGAGTGTGTGAGAGAATCTTATGGGCCATGGATAGTAGCCCTTTGTCCATGTGAAGTTGTTGGCTAGGGAGTTCTGCCTCCGAATTTTTGGGCAATTTGCCCTAGTGACTCGGCCCTTCTTGTGCCTTCTGTGCTAGTGCTACTACCCACGGTTGCAGTTGCATTGGTATAATGAGCTCTTTCCTGGCAGGCATCTTCTCATTTTGGGCTGCTTCTTTCCTCTTTTTCTAATGTTCCTCTTGTCTCCTCTTCTTCTCTACTTCCTCCTTCCTTTTTATTTCTTCTTCCTCCTGTCTTTTCTCTGCTTCTTCAACTTTTCTTTTGGCTTCAGCAGCAGCTTCCTATTTCTTCTTCTCCTCTAGTTCCTTTTTCATTTCTTCTTCTTCTGCCTTCTGTTTCTTGACCTCTTCCGGGTCAAGCAGCAGTTCTTCATCAACTCTATTCTTCCTCTTTTTGCTCACTTTTTGGGAAATCTTTTGCCACTCCTCCTCATCGTCCACATCGTGTCCTCGAACAAGCTAAAAGTTACCTTGGGGGATTTTGAAGATCTTGCGGCTTCTTTGTGCTTCTGCTTGTCGGAGACGTCCTCCCGTCCGGCGGTCTACAGATCTCGCCTCTTGGGCGATTGCCCTTAGGTGTACATGCACTATAGTGGTTGTTTCTCCTTTGCCCAGGTGGCTGCTCTCTTCGCCAGATTCTCCTTATAAATTGTCACCTAATTTATCTTTTTTCCCGCTTCCGCTTCTCTGAGCAATCTGTAATTCTTGTTGGACATGTCCTCTAGCTTCCCCATAAACATGATGTTTTGTAAGAAGAAGATAAACTTATCCCGCTGGGTCTCGTTTGCTACATCCTTCACCTGGTGCATGTTACCTATCTTAGGAATATCTTCTTCTACCCTTGGCTTCATGCTGGTGTCTAGAGCGCAATCCATAGGTAGACCCAACGCATGGTGCACTACATTTTCTGATATTTTTATTGGCTCCTTCCCCTCCACATGCACAATGTTTTTTTCCAGAAATTGATTAATGAGTTTTCCTCCATCTTCTAGGTTATGCAGCTCCTCCCATTGTCGATCTAGAAGTTTTTCGAATCTGCACCTTTTTGCCCATTCTTGATGCTCCTACTTCCTCATGTCTAGTATGAACATGGGCATGCATAGGCCCTTCTTTGGTTTTTTGTCGGACCTGAGCATCTTGTTGATTTTTGGCATGGTGCTATTGTCTAAAAGAATGTTGCAGATGGGTGAGATTGTTTCAAGCGAGAGCGCAGAATGAGAACGCAAGTGTTTGTGCTCTTTTTGCCGATGTTTCCTCTTCTTGGCTTGCTTTTTTGGGGTGTTGTTGTTTTTGGCTTCCCTATTTTTGATGTGATGTGACCTTTGATTTACATCATGGCTACCACCTTGGTTTAATGGAATTAAGGCGTTTTCGCCATTTTCCCACCTTACTTTGTGAGTGGAGATTTAATGATGCTATGACACTTGTTCTTCATGCAATTATCCATGTGGCTCGGGCTGGCGCATGTTTGGTCACTTGCTCTTTTGTCGTTTAGGTTGTGATTTGCTGGCCACTCTTTTGCAGTCTTGCAATTTGTGGGATCTTCCACATTGACCTCTACAAGTGAAATCATGCTGCAATATATGCTCCTGATTGTCTCTTGATCTTCCGCTTCTTCTTTTCCGGTAGAATCTCCATCAGATGGCCTTTGTATTTTCTCATTCTTCTGAAGCCATTGACCATTTTTGGGAAGGGTGAACCATCCAAGTTCTCTAGGGAAAAAGCATTTTGGCTAACCATGTCTTTTACTATGAATGGTCCTAACCACGTGATCTTGAATTTCCTTGGATGGGGTCCTAGTTTGGCATTGTAAACTAACACATGGTCAACTTTTTCAAAAATTATATGCTTGAGATGTCTTTATGTCCAAGCCTTCCTTCTTCGTTGCACTATTTCTGCTTTCATAGAGATGATTTGTCTTTCTTCTTCTAAGGCTAGAAGTTCTTGTATTCTATGCTCCTAGGATTCTTCCATCGGAAGCTTCTCTTGGATGGCTACTCTTAGACTCGGCACCACATACTCCATTGGCATGACTGCTTCCAAACCATAAACCAGTTTGAATGGTGTTTTCCCAGTCGCAACCTTAAATGATGTCCGGAATGCCCATAGGGAAGCAGCTAACTTCTAGTCTCAATCATTTTTGTTTACATTTATGATTTTATTCAAAATCTTGGTAAGCACCTTGTTGGTAGACTCTGCCTAGCCGTTAACCTGTGGATAGTAAGGTGAGGACTTCTTGTGCTTGATCAAGTATTTCTCCATTAATCCCTTCATTACCTTGTTCATGAAATGAAACCATTGATTATTGACTATTTCTACTGGCAACCCGTGCCTTGTAATAATGTCTTTGAAAAGGAACTTCATCACCACTTCTATAGAATTGCTTTTCACAGCCTTGGCTTTTGGCTACTTGGTGAAGTACTCTGTTGTTACAATGTTGTACTCACATCTTCTTCCTTTTGTGGGTGGTTTGAAAGGTCCAACAAAATCCATTCCCCACTTCATGAATGGTGCTAGCGGTAGTATGGGTGTGATGGGCAATCTATCATAATTATTTACTTCCATGTTGGCATCTCTCATGACAGTTGGCCACCACCATAAGCCTGCTTGTAAAATTTTCTCGGCTGTTATTTCACCACCCATGTGTCCTTCGATAATGCCATGGTGTGCTTCCCTTTTAGCACCGATGGTCTGGAACACATCTTCAAAGAATCTAATCTATGCTTCTTTTGTAGAGTTTCTCGGCAATCATGGTGAAATTTTAGCTTCTCATGGTGATTTTCTTCTTCTTGTCAGCAGTATACCCCTTCGGAAAAGACCCATCTTCCAAAAACTGCATCATGTCATAATTCCAGTGTTCTTCTACTTTGGATGCTGCAACTATGAACAAGTTGGCATCTGAAAGTTGATCTTCTGCACCCTCCAAAGCAAGTTCTCCAGAATCTAGCCTGGACAAAAAGTGTGCCACTGCATTTTCTTTTACAGGTGTGTGTTGAATGGTGAACTCAAATTAATAAAGGCCTTTGTTCACTAGATAGATGAGAGCTTGATGATCCACATGGAAAATGAATTTGTTTCCCAAAAGGTAGTGCCGGAACTTGTTCACAGCGAAGATCATGGAGAGGGCTTATCGCTCTGTTACACTGTAGTTTCTTTTCACTCTTGTGAGAGCCTTGCTAGCGTAATGTATAGGTTGCATGTACCCTTTCTATTTCTCCTGCATGAGTGCACTGCTTACTGCTTTATCTGAAGCATCTACATAAATATGAAATATCAGATTCCATTCAGAATTGATCATTACCGGTGTAGATGACACCATGCACTTTAGCCAGTGGAATGCCTTTTGACATTCCAGGCTCCATTCATATTTAGCATCCTTTTTTGTAAGCGCATATGGATATGCTACATGGGCCAAATATTTCAGAAACCTTGTATGCCACTTCACTTTGCCAAGAAATCTTTGAAGTTGCTTTATGTTTTGGGGAGCGAACATTTTGGATATGGCCTTTGCCTTAGCCGGATCTATGGCCAATCCTTGGGCTGACACAATGTGTCCTAATAGTGTTCCAGATTTTACTGCAAATGCACATTTGGCCGGATTCAACTTCATCCTTGTATCTCTACATCTCTGCCAACATAACCTTAAGTGATAGATGTGTTTAGCCTTATCCCCAGACACACTGAAATCATCCACAAAAGCTTTCATGAAATCTATCAGATAGTCATAGAAGATTTCCTGCACCATTCTCTGGAAAGTTGTTGGTGCATTCTTCAAGCAAACATCATGATAGTTGCCACAAAGACCCCCCATTCGATGATGAAATCAGTCTTTTCCCAATCTTCCGAAGCTATATTCACTTTGTTTTCCACTGAAACCA
The DNA here is from genome assembly GCF_041138505.1 of Cibotium barometz. Lineage (NCBI taxonomy): Eukaryota > Viridiplantae > Streptophyta > Polypodiopsida > Cyatheales > Cibotiaceae > Cibotium > Cibotium barometz. The sequence goes on along the minus strand of NC_141046.1, from coordinate 18,791,218 downwards.
TCTAAGAAGGAATACATCTCTTTTCCAGCTACCTCATCTAGCAAGGAATCTGTGAAAGGGAGCGGAAAAGGATCTGAATTGGTTATTGCATTCATTTTGTGATAATCCACACATATTTTGATCTTCGTGTTCTTTTTGGGAACTCCTACAATAGGAGATATTCATGCAGCTTTTTCTACTGGTACAATGAAACCTACCCTCAATGATCTATCAATTTCTTCTTTTACTTATTGTTTGGCATAATTTGGATTCATTCTGTAACTCCGTTGCCTGACAGCTCCTTTTAAATTGATGCTATGCTGGAAGAACTTAGGGTCAATGCCCTCCATGTCTTCATATGACCAAGCAAAGACATCTTGGTATTCCTTTAGCAGTGATACTAGGTCCTATTTGAATTCATCTTCCAGTTCTAGGCTAATCTTTACATTTCTTTCTTCTTTTCTATCCCCTAGATTTACTTCTTGTAGATTTAGCTGCATTGTTTTCCTAGTTCTCTTTTTGCTTTTTCACCCAATCTCGGATCTCTCGGATCTCTTCTTCTTGCTCCAAATTCCAAGCCCACTTAATTTCTTCCATTGCTTTCTCTTGCAAGGCTTTGCTTAGCTTTGAGCATTCTGCTTTCCCAAAATGTGCTTCTGATTTCTTTGATTGATCATTAACTACCTCTGCGTTTCGGACTTTGTTTTTGTGTGTTGCCTTATTGCCTCATCCACATTTACCATGTACAACGGTATCAAGTTTGGGTGCTCGCAGATTATTTTAGTTTCTTCATCATCATCAAAACCTTCTGACATGTTGTGTGTAATAAAAGAGGACCCTCGCACTACCTTTCTGCCACCCACAAGTGGGGCAGATTGGCTAGTGCAAAGGCCCTTATAAAGGCCATGATCCACCCGAGTTCAAGTCCCACCGTTGGTCGTATATGCCCTCGTGTTGCATTCTACTGATGTTAATACCTCCTCTCTCCCATGGTGTGTGTGTGTGTGTGTGTGTGTAATAAAAGAGGACCCTTGCACTACCTTTCTGCCACCCACAAGTGGGGCAGATTGGCTAGTGCGAAGGCCCTTATAAAGGCCATGATCCACCCGAGTTCAAGTCCCACCGTTGGTCGTATATGCCCTCGTGTTGCATTCTACCAACATTAATACCTCCTCTCTCCCATAGTATGTGTGTGTGTAATAAAAGAGGACCCTCGCACTACCTTTCTGCCACCCACAAGTGAGGCAGATTGGCTAGTGCGAAGGCCCTTATAAAGGCCATGATCAACCCGAGTTCAAGTCCCACCGTTGGTCATATATGCCCTCGTGTTGCATTCTACCGACATTAATGCCTCCTCTCTCCCATAGTGTGTGTGTGTGTGTGTAATAAAAGAGGACCCTCGCACTACCTTTCTGCCACCCACAAGTGGGGCAGATTGGCTAGTGTGAAGGCCCTTATAAAGGCCATGATCCACCCGAGTTCAAGTCCTACTGTTGGTTGTATATGCCCTCGTGTTGCATTCTACCGACGTTAATACCTCCTCTCTCCCATAGTGTGTGTGTGTGTGTGTGTGTGTGTGTGTGTGTAATAAAAGAGGACCCTCGCACTACCTTTGCCACCCACAAGTGGAGCAGATTGGCTAGTGCGAAGGCCCTTATAAAGGCCATGATCCACCTGAGTTCACGTTGGTCGTATATACCCTCGTGTTGCATTCTACCGACGTTAATACCTCCTCTCTCTCTCTCTCTCTCTCTCTCTCTCTCTCTCTCTCTCTCTCTTCGTAATAGAAGATATATTACCAAAAAATACTTTAAAAATGGCCACATGGCCACCATGTGATGTCTTTCACTCTCACTAATTACTTCGGAGACCACAGTTGTAGCTCGGAGTACCCTCATCCAATATAAAGCCGTGTCATTCTCCACCAAAAGAGCTGACCGCAAGGAAGAGACTTGCCAATAGTAGCCCTTTTATATGACCTATGTGAGCTGTAATACCAGCTTTTATATCAAATATGAATGCATTCCTAGTTAACGAGATATGCAACAAACCTGTCCACCTAAAAAAATGAAAGAAAACTAAATGTTCTAGGTTATTCAGCCCATTCAGAATCTTCCCAAAAGTCTTTAACCTTTATGGACCTATCTATCAACATTGGAATCCATACGCGAGAAAGGAAATCCAACACCTTCTTTGCCATCGGACATGAAATGAAAAGATGCAAGCATGTTTCCAAGCATGTAGTACAAAACACATAATTACCATAAGCAATCCGTTGCTTTTGCAACTCTCTCTCTCTCTCTCTCTCAAGAAGATAAGAGCAAGTAGACATACATAAATCAATTGGCACAAAGGAGGATTGTGTCTTTTTCATTATGAGAAATTCACTTATATACAACTAGCCCTTATTCACACTTGGTTGCCCAAACTTAACCCTAATCTACTAAGCTTGGTCATTTACCAACTTTTCTCGTGATATATATAACTTTTTGAGTGCCGTTTATATAACACTTATTGGGCTACTCCCATGTGTAGTAGGGAGGGTCTTTGTTAAGCCTAAAATGAGGTTAGCATCCCCCTACGTAATGTTTGTTCCATCCTCAAAACATTCAAGGCCTAACTCCCAACTTAAATCTATAATGATTTCTCCTTGACCGCATCTTACAGAGAGTTCTGGTGTCTAGAAAGATGTATCTATCATGTCTTCAAAAGTGACATACATGTATCTCAGCACAATAGAGACGATAATAGTAATACATAATGTCGTGTTCTTTAAGTCCCCTATTCATGTCAAAGCATAGTACTTCTTTATCAAAATTTTCTTTTGTCTCATGCTTTTGATCTAACAAACCAGGTATGAGGATGATACGCCTCCATGCTCTAATCCAAAACAATAGCCCTTTTCTCTATCTCTCTATGCTATCAAAAGTGGCCAAGTCCAAGGATGATCTTTGATCACAATAGCCCTTTCTTTGTCTCTCTGTCAAAGTGGTAGGCTCAAAAATTATAACAAACATGAGAATCCCTTTTCTATTTTGCTACAAAGGTAGATGGGGGGCGAACAACCTCTTGATTGGCATGTACAGTGGTGGGTGCATCGAATGCTTTCATACTCAGGAATGAGGATTTATTTCCTCCATTCTAGTTGGATCCCAAAATCTTCTATCTTTGGCTTAGCTTCATCTATATCTATCCTTGAGTATCCACTATTACATGTATCTACTAGGTGCTCCTTCTTCCACCTATGATAATTGTAAACGATAATTATACACTATCATGTAGAGAAAATCTTACAATTGTGGGCTAGCAAGCTTGGTGGAGACTACCAAATTCTCCCATAGAGTACCCTCCTAGAGTACCCTCCCGTGCCCATTGGCATTAATTCTTCTCATTATGGTATGGGTGCTCTAATTGGAAAGGGAGCATATGGCAGGCTATTAGAAGCAGTACTATAGGCCTTTAAAAAAATCCTTGTTGTTGGGTTGAATGGAGTCACCTATATGAGCACCTTTAAGAACAGCTTTGTGTCCTGAGTATTAGGTTTCCAACTCTGATCAATTCTTCATAATTTGTATTTAACAGCTGCACCAAAACATCTTCATTAGGATACTTAGCATGCAACAATATAGATCTATCAAGAGCACTGTAATGGCTTCTTCTCTCATGGCCCATGCCTATAAAACAACTTGTCATACTTGGTTGCAGCTTCTTGAGATGTTTGTACATGTGCTTCCAACTGTATTAATTCCTAGTGCAAGTTCCTCCTCCTCGGTTTGTGATTTTACCTTTGAGTCTTGGAGAGAGGTGTGATGAGGTGTGCTACCACTTGTTAGTGGTTTATCAATTACTGACAAGCTACTCTTTGCTCTCTTTTAGTTTCGTGTTGTGGGCTTTGCAAGTGCAAGTTGCATATTCAACTCCTCCCACTCCTTCTCAAGATACTCAATCCTCTGCTTTTTTACCTCTTCATCTTTGTGTAATTCCAAGATCCTTTCCTCTATCGGCTTCTTGCTTGTGCCTTGAAGTCCCTTTGTATTTATTGTAGCTTTTCTTAAAACTCTCCAGTCTTGATTATCTCCTGGCTCACATTTTGTTCTCACTTTGTACTTGTTGTAGCTTGTCTTGAAACTCTTAGGTCTTGATTTACTGGGTGATGATATAGCTGGTCTCATCATGTGGCAAATCAGACACCATCTTCATAAATATCGAACATTGGATGTCCTCCTTCGGTGTTATCACCATAGCCAACTCCGCTAGGAACCACAAGATATAAGCAAGATGTAAGGGAGAGTAAAACAAAAGGCGCATGGTTGGAGGAGATTAACATAAAGCACGGCCAAGGTTGTGTATGTTAAATGTGGGAACACACATCATAAAACATGGCAAAGATTGCAAACTCTTTATCAAGATGAGGAGATGACCCCTACCTTGACCTGTGGAGGAGGAGCTATGATGTAGGCGACAGACAACCAAGGTGAGAGCAACAGCCATGGAGGACAGTGATGGAGGAGCAATCTAGAGCAAGAAGAGAATCAAGAAAATTTGAAAACGATAGCCAAAAAGAGAGGACAAGTAGTTTTAAATACAAAAAGAGAGGACAAGTAGTTTTAAATACAAACCATGATTGCCAAGTATGGGCAATTGAGTCATTACTAGGGCCCAGTGACACCTGTAAGTGTACGAGTGTCAAGCTTTCCCACATGAAAAATGTTTTTCACGATCATGAAAAACTAGGTTTCTCATAAATGTAAAAAAGTGAGATTTTCACCCTTTAAAAATCATCTTATTTTATTTTTGAAGTGATGCAAAGCTTCCCTACACCCTCTAAAATACTTTTGTCACCTTAGATCAATATTTTAATGTATTTTTTTGGGCGTGGAAAACTCAAGTACTCACACCTAAGTATCTACTAATTTTTCACGTCAAAAAATCTTTTTGTTTTTTTCAAGCTGAATGAGCTTTTGCCTTCTCGTGTAACTTTTTGTGCAATTTTTGTTGCTTGTAAACCAATTTGTTTGGGCATGAAAAACTCAATTACTCATGGTTGTGAGTATCTTACTAGTTTTTCAGGTTGAAAATCTTCTAAGCTTTTGTTTTTTGAAGTGATTCCCTATGTCTTGGGATCCTGCTGACTAGTTGGGTATGTTTTGCTTGCTTAGCTAATGTATTTTTGGGTGTGAAAAACTCGAGTTACTCACGGCTGTAAGTATATCTCGGTTTTTCATGTCAACTATTTTCATGATTTTATACCCAAGACTTCATAGATTGATCACCTTGACCTAGTTACATTTAGCATGAGTTTGCTCCACCTTAAAAACTACCTTATGCTTGGCACAACTTGACTTAATCAATCTTCCTCCTTTTTTAGTAATTATCTTTAGTTCTGAGTTCCTCCCCCCTCAGTCTACTATGGCAGCCTTTCCTTACCTAGTTGGGAAAGGATATTGTTGTTAAAGATCGTCCAGTTCCCTTTTTGAGTTACACATTTCCTTATCTAGTTGGGAAAGGATATTGTTGCTAGAGAGCTTCCGGTTCCCTTTTTGAGTTGCACATTTCCTCTTCCAACCACTAAATATTATTGCTGGAGATCTTCCAGTTCCCTTTTTGAGTTGCACATTTCCTCTCCAACCACATTAGATAAAACTGATTGTTGGATTAGTGTAGCTTCCTCCTCAACTTTGCACTTGTCCTTGTCATTGATGTTACTTCCCTTTACTAGTTCTGATTCAGCACTGGTTCTTTCAGCTTGCTCATCAATGGGATGTGGTCGTACTTGTAGTTTTCATTTCCACACCATTGCTTATTTGCCTTTAGTGGTGGCTTCTCTCCCTTTATTACCAATGACGTGTGCATTCCATTGTTGCTTGAATACTGGTGCTTCAGTGGTGCCTTAACCTTATGAACCCTTTTTGGTATCCAAATTTTTGTGGCACCTTGGTAGTACCTTTGCAAGGTTAGCATTATCGTTGGCACCCAATAGATTTACTTGGTTTAGCCTTCTTATGTTCTTTCTCTGAAGCTGTTTGGTGGCATCGCTCTTTCTAATTTTGTGGTAGAGGCTTGTCTACCTTCTGCTTCTTCGGTATCCAAACCTATTTATTTCCTTCATAGTAATCTTGCGCCTTCATAAGGTTGACCAAAACCCAGTCCTCTGTTTTGTGCTGATGTGAAAATATGTTGTTTTGGGAACTATCAAAATTCTTGCCTTAACTTGTCTTTCCCTGGTGTCGATCTCTTGGCTCATCAGATCATCCTTGGAGCTTGAACTACCCTGAGGTATTGTTAAGTCAGATCATGTTTTGGAATTAGGGATCAAAAGGGTACCTTCTTTCTGTTGGCCCAGGTCTTGTCATAGATTAGGGTCAGGGTTTCACAAAGACACACACAAAATCAGCAGACAGGCAACAAGCAAGTACACATAGGATAGTGATTGATGCTCACACAATAGATTGCATTGGAATTTGTGGAGTTGGAGAGTCAACTCTATAATATCAAAATACAATAAAAGTGGCAGTTTCCTTTCACACCAGATATCCAAGGGGAAAAACCCATGGGATAAAAGTGTCCTTGGTTAGCCCATGTTCACATGTGATACTACTCATAGCATATATGATGCCAATAAATCCCCCCTATAGTGACAATGTGAACCTATACAAGGTCGGAAACATATCATTCTCTGTAGAAGAGTAAGCCTAAAGCTTTGCAGAAAGCTATAAACTTCTCTCGAGGCAACGCCTTCTTGAAGAGATCTGCAACATTGTCCTATGTAGAGCAGTAAGATAATGAGATCATCCTTGCATGTATCCTCTCCCTGACATAATGATAATGAATCTCTATGTGCTTAGTACGTGCATGAAGCACTCGGTTTCATGCCATGGCTATAGCACTCTGGCCTATCAGTGAGAGTATGGTGGTGGATATCTGTTGACACTCACGAAAATCAGCCCCATCAATCTCCTAAGCCATACACAATCTACTATGTTGTAAGGGCTACCCTGTACTCAGCCTCACAAGTAGCAACAATGGGTTTCTTTTTTCTCAACCACGATATGCATGAATGCCCCAAAAAGAAACAATTCCCACTGGTGGATTGCCATATATCGTAGTCACCCACCACCTAGTTCGAATCACTGTAAGCATGTAATTGCAAGTTGTCACCCCTGGGATATACCAAAGCAAGATCTAGGGAGCCCTGAAGATAGCGAAAGATCCGCTTTACTACTTGCCAATGCTTTGTACCTAGGTTGTGCATAAATTTGCAACACTGGGAAACCCCAAATTGAATATCCGGGCATATGTTGCATAAGTATATGAGGCAGCCCATTTCTTGGTTGTAAACACTCATATTGAAAGGCTCTCCAACATCATACATGCTCAATTTGAGCCCTGGCTCCATCGGAGTTTAGATATGCTTACAATCTTGAAACCCAAATTTGTGCAACAGCTTTTGAATGTACTTTGATTGATGTACATAAATCCCAACATCTGTCTACACAAACTGTATGCGCAAATAATAATGCAAAAATCCCAAATCTATCATCTCAAATGACGTTTGCAATTCAGCTTTGAATGCTGAAAATTTTCCATATCATTCCCAGTTAGCAACATGTCATCCACATAAAGAATGAACATAATCAAAGTTCCATGATCCTCTTTCACATAGAGGGTGCTCTTTGTTGGACTATTGTGAAAACCTTGCCTGGTCAAATAAGTATGTATCTTCTCATACCAAGCTCGGGGAGCTTGCTGCAGACCATAAAGTGCTTTTCGAAGCTTGCATACTTTGTTTTCATGACCATGCATCACAAAGCCAATGGGATGATTTACATAAACTTCTTCCTGCAAATCCCCATTGAGAAAAGCTGATTTTATGTCCAACTGATGCACTTTCCACCCATGATGGGCAACCAATGCAACAACACATCTAATTGTGGCCATACGAGAAGCAGGTGTGAAAGTCTCATCATAATCAATGCCTTTTTTCTCGGCATATCCTTTGGCCACTAGCCTGGCCTTGTACCAATGCAACAACACATCTAATTGTGGCCATACGAGAAGCAGGTGTGAAAGTCTCATCATAATCAATGCCTTTTTTCTCGGCATATCCTTTGGCCACTAGCCTGGCCTTGTACCTATCAATGGTACCATCAAACTTTATTTTCAACTTGTATACCTACTTTGTGGCAATAGGCATCCTACCACCAGCAGACAAGTCTACCAAATCCCATGTGTGGTTTTTATGGATAGAATCCATCTCATTTTGCATGGCTTTTACCCAATGCTCATCCTTATGAGCCTCTTCAAATGAATCTGCCTCATATGCATCACAAAGTGTACTAATGCAAGCAACATCTACATGTTCTCTTGCATTACGTGAATCAGCCCATGTCCTGCTACCAAGTGGAGCTAAAAGTTTGCTCTCTTGTAAAGCATGAATCAGCCAACACATCAGGTGAAGATGTACACCCTATTGACATAGCATCTAACACACCTGGTCATGGTGCTCAACAAGCTGCAGTACCATGACTAGGTGTGTTAGATGCTATGTCAGTAGGGTGTACATCTTCACCTGATACATAACCCTATAAGCCTTTGGCCACAAGAAGATTTCGGACCATGAAACTCTAGAAGGAGTAGTTACTACCATCTAATTTGTCCTCTTGGGATAAATCCTTGAATATATCGATTGTATTTCCAGCCATAATGCTGAAATCTCTTTACCACGAGATATGCAAACACGTGCAACCAAATATGATGTAAAAAGAGATATGCAAACACATGCAACCAAATATGATGTAAAAAGCACCTGCAAGCAACCAAATATGCAAACACATGCAACCAAATATGCTATAAAAAGCACCTGCAAGCAAAACCCAATGCACCGGAGTGCTATGCCAGGCAATGGACAAATCCTTGAGCAATCTTTTTGCCTCAATACATTAAGGTTGCAATAATTGTTTGGAGTGTCGTCACAACACAAGTAATGCAAATCTCTACACAATCAATGCATAAATATCCAATCAAGGCATGTAAAATGGAAATATTCAAATTTTTGTGTGCTAGAGAGCTGAATGATGTGCCAATTGCACACAAATGCGAAAAGGTCCAAATTTTAATGCATTGTTGGGCTCAATTTTGTGCCAATTGCACATACATTGCAAAAGCCCCCAATCTCTGTGTAACCTGTAGCTGCAATTGTGCAATTAAGCACAAATTTTTTAAAAATCCCATATTTTTTGAACCCTACACCAAATCTTGCCCTATTTTTTTTTGCAATGAAGCAAGTAATTCACAAAAGCCCCATGAAATGAACCCAAAATTATGGCTGGAACCAGATCTGCGTTTGCAGAGGTGTTGAGAGGGGCTATAGGCAGGCTGCCACTGTCGGTCCTGGGGTGGCCGGTCACCTGGTCACAAACGGACGAGGGACTCACCTGGTCACGAACGAGCGGGCAGGAGAATGGAGGCGCGGCGGCGTGGAACTACAATGTCGGGCAGGCAGGCGACTGGAGGCTGCAGCGTTGTGACGGCGGCGTGGAACTGTAACGTGGGGTGAGCAGGCGACTACAGCATTGACGGCGGCGGCGGCGTGGAACTGCAACGTCGAACTACAACGACGTCGACGACAACAGGGAGCTCTGTCAGACCGCCTGGACGGAGGTCTGCCACCGGCGGACGGGACTGTGCCGGAGCATCGAAGTCTATCAGACAGCTTGGAAATTCACATAAGGCACAAAGTTGGCGGAGGGCTGCCCACTATTCTGCGAGCACCTGCCGGCTATGCTGGGCCCACTATGTTTTACTAGCACCGCTGCTTGTGGAGGCGAAAACGGGCGGGAGCAACCATGATGCGCCAAGGATGGCGGCGGACATGAGGTGCAAAAATCATCGGCAAAGCAGAGCAGAACCGTCAGACGGAACGTCGTGCCTGATAGTCACCGGACACAACCTGACAGTCGTTGGACGGAACCCAACAGTCGTCGTCGGACGGACAGTGGTGGCGTGCGTGGTAGGGAGAAGTGGCTCTGATACCACTGTTGGCCCAGGGCTTGTTGCACATATTAGGGTTAGGGTTTCAAATAGACACACACACACATAGAATCAGCAGTAGCAAAAGCAAATACACCGAGGATAGTGATTGATTCTCACGCAGTGGAATTGGAGTCATCTATTGCATTGGAATGAGTGGAATTGGAGAGTCAACTCCATAATATCAAAACACAATAAAAGTGGCAGAGGATAGTGATTGATTCTCACACAATAGATTGCATTGGAATGAGTGGAATTGGAGAGTCCACTCCATAATATCAAAAAACACAATAAAAGTGGTAGTGTAAGTGGCAGAGGATAGTGATTGATTCTCACACAATAGATTGCATTGGAATGAGTGGAATTGGAGAGTCCACTCCATAATATCAAAAAACACAATAAAAGTGGTAGTGTCTTTTCACACCAGATATCCAAGAGGAAAACCCAAAGGGAGAAAAGTGCCCTTGGTTAGCCCGTGTTCACTACTCATAGCATAGCATATATGCCAATACTTTCTGCCATCTTTTGTTTGCACTTGGATGGTCCATTCTCTCCATTCTATGGAACAATCCAATGTAGCAATACATGCTCTTCCTAGCAATACCTACTCTTCCATCACACTTTAGGCCCGACATATGCCTTTCTGACCCACAAGCTTATTGCTAGCAAGAATTTGTACATTTAGACATCCTTCAACCTTAGATATGCTATCATAGAAACTTTGGGTCTTAACATTGGTCATTTTAACTTAGGTTTTCCCAAGGATTCCCATGTTTCATATGACATCAAGTTGTGACTAGCTCGTGTTAAGTAGAGCTATTCTTTTTTTAGTGTTTCCAGCCACCACAGACACTCGAATACTAACCCTTGCAGGATTGATATCAAGGTCATCATTTTCCATGGATGATAGTGTAGCCATGTTTATTGATAAGGTTTTACGCATTCTCTATTTTGCTTTATTTATCTTGGCTATGGCCTCCTCCTTGGGCAAGTCTTTTCATTGTGCCTTGTTCCTTCTCTTCCTCCCTCTTTTATGTATTTGGGCCAACATATCTTGTGTCAAGGGTCCATACCATCCAAGGTCTTAATTCTGACCGATCCTTATGGAGTAATCTCAATAACCCGGAACAGTCCCAATCCCCTGAGTTTTAACTTTTTTTAAAATTACTTCAATAGTGCTAGGTTACTCTCCTTAAGTTCCTTGTCCTTGACATTTTGGTCAAACCATTTTTTATATTGGAGCTTTTCTACCATCAACCCATGTATCGTGATAAGTCTAGTTTATTTCAACTTTTCTACATCACTGAGCCATTCAGCCATTGCATTCTCCATCAATCTCTCACTGATAGCGAATCTCAAATTGGAAACTCGGGGCATCACTATGTCAAACCTATAAGTTAACCAAAATGGGGTGCTACCTTGTATGAAGTTCGATAAGCCCATAGAGCAATGGTAAGCTTGTTCTCCCAATCCATCCCACTTACCTGAACAATTTTTGTTAAATTTCCACATACTATCTTGTTTAAGTCCTGGCCATTAGCTTGTGGAGGGTGAAGACTTCATGTGTGCACTATCATAGAGCCTTTCATGAGGTGATCGATCACTTGGTTTTTGATGAAGTGTGATCCTTGGTCACTTACAATCTCCAAAGGGCATCTAAATCTAGAAATGACTTGCTCATAGTGCAAGCCTTCCTAATAGCCCTAGCTTCTACCCGCTTTGTGCAGTAGTCTGTGGCTACTATGATGTAACGAGCTTGGGTCCTTTATGTAGTAGGACTAATGAGTCCTAAAAAATCGATTTCATATTTTTCAAGGGCTGCTTGACTATTACTAGGGTAAGGGGCATTTTGTCCCTCTACTATGGTACAATGAACCCATCGCAACCTTTGACAAAGTTGCCTCATCACCAAACAACGTTGGGGAGCACCATAAGCTTTCTTGGAGAACCTTTTGTCACTTCCCCAGTGAAATGTCCTCCCGTAATTCTAGAGTTGCACAAATTCATCTTCTCGCACACACCTCCATAGAAAATCATCCTTACCCATCTTATATAGTTGTCTAGCTATTAGTTTAATATGATGCAACTATTATATAGTTGTCTAGCCATTGTATCTTATCTTCATTCAACGCTCAATCATGTGGAAAACCATTAGCAAGGTATTTTATTACTCCACTCAAGTACCATGTTGATCTTAAATAAGCAAGTATCTGAGAGATCGTCTCATCGACCCCTGTGCCGGTTCACCATTAGGAATCTGTGATAAATGATCAGCTATAGTACATGTTATGTACTCTCGGGGGGTTCACTCTATGAAAATTTACTATATCACGTGCGTTCAAGACCTATTTTTAAAATCCCTAATCTATGAATTTTTGAATGAATATAATGTATCCTTTTCTATTCAAATCTGTAAAAAACAAATCAAAATATAATAAATAAATCCCCTCTTTAAATAAATTTCTGTAAGTTTCAAGTATTTAAAATTTCCTTCTGTTGAACTCTCGTGATAGGCACATTTTTTGTAAGTGACCCCCCCGAGTATGTACTCTTTCCAGTGGCAATGACTGTAAGGTCAAACTCCAAGAGTAAGAGCAATTGTCTTGTAATCCTTCTGGTAGTGTAGGGCTTATTATTAAGATATAACAAGGCGTGATGATCCCCGAAGGATACAAAATTTTTAGCCAAAAGATAATGTATGTACTTTTTCATGGCATAAACCATGGCAAACCCTTCTTTAGTCTGTGGTAGTGTAATTTATTTCCACCTCATTGAGTTGCCTACTAGTGAAACAAATAGGGTAGTTTAATTTGTGCTCCCCTGGTTGGCACCATGATCCTTCATCGATGCCCTACATTGACTAATGAGCTCGTTGAATAGCACCAAAAATTTTATGAAAAGGACATTGAACCATCCCATCTTTGGCTGAAGCTCTTGTAAGAAAGGGGAGACCAAGACGAGGACTATCAAGGTTCGCTCCAACCAAAAGAGCTTAAACCATGTCAAATGCCACACTTTTTCCAACTGGTAAACCCCAAGTTGGGAATGCCCCTAATAGCCCCATCATTCCTCTTGTAATTGGGACACATGCTTTTATAACACCATCAGGGTAGGAAGCCCATAGGGAAATCCAAAAAATGATCTACAAGCACACATAGTGCAAGCAAGAGTACTACTTGCTAAAGAAGCCCACTTTAAAAGCTTTTTCACCAGGAAACCAAGTTCCATCAGTTCCTCTTTGTTTGTATAAGGAATCGAGAATACAAATAAAGATAAAGGACTAGATTATAAGGACTACTCCTAACCTAGCATTAGGGCAATCTCTTAATTTGTCCTCATCCACCATCGTAAGTTTGCAAGCTCATCAGAGCCATGTAAGCATAGGACCAGTGTTATTAGAAACCACAGAGCCCAATCCCATGGGGTATGAAAATTCAAACCTAGAGACATAGGGTTTTACATAACCTTTGGTTTATAATGGAAATACGGTCTCACCACAAACTTAAGACGATGGTGGTGGTGCTAACATAATAACCATAAACTTGGAAATACGATCTCACCACAAACTTGGACAGTGGTATTAGTATTAACATAATCACCAATAATTGTTTGGAGGTGTGGAGAAGCCCATCACTCCTAGGCACAAGCCTTGCCAAAGCATGTGTCATTGAGCCTTGCCTTAGAATTGTAACATCTCGATGTAGTTTCACTAGCTCATCCGTCGTGTGCTCACTCTGTTGTCACATCGAAAATGCTCCTTGCCAATGGGATTCAATAACATAAGCGTAGAGAAGAACGAGAGCGAACAAGCAACAAGATTCAATAGCATATAAAAGCAAGCAAGAGTAGAGAAGTAGAGCTCACAAGTATTCTATTGTTGCAAGGGAATGATTGTATATTGCTTCAAATGATTAGTTTTCACACACTAAGCCAACCAAACTTAAAAATGGTATGGCCTCTATTACTAGGCTTAAGCAAGTATATATACGAAATTCTTAAACTTTATGTATTTGACATTAAGCTCAAGGTAAGATCATTTTATATGTTCCAACTCCGTCTTACAAAAGATATGTGCTTGTCCGAATGAGTAAGGTGACAAAGCACCTTATGATAGGTTGGGCAGATAAAACCATGTTAACTTATGGAGTGGTTAACATTGAGACAAAATGCTCACACTAGATTGAAACTACAAAAAAAATAGAAGTGTAACACAAAGTCTAGAATGACCACATTACCTCATATGGGGGCGATACAAATTTAAAAAATACCTTAAGCTAGAGTGTCTACACTAAAGCCAGAGAGAGAAAATTTCCATAAAATAGAAGCACTAGAAGATCATCTCTCTCTTATGTATCACTTTTGTGGTGTGTTGTATTTCTGCAGTTATATTTTTTACTTCCTAGGATCAGCAATTGAACCCAATAGAAAGAGGAAAATAAGTTAGATATCATCACTCCTCAACTGTTCATGATCTAAAAAGATCAAAGTGAAGTAGCCTCAACTGGTCATGATTTAAAAAGAGCAAAGTGAAGTAGCTATCTCATGTAAAAACTGTTCTTCAGCAACTATGCCGGAAGTATTCTAATGATGGACCCTACACCTTTGCTTCCGCACAAACTTGGTGGCGACTAACAACGAAAATACCTCCCGATTCAAAACATGTTAGGTGAACGGACGGACAAGGGAGAAGAATTCACCACAGGCAATTTGAAAGCCGAATCACGTGTTCACAATCAGCCTGACAAAATTTTCATTAGACGAACTTCCGGCCCGGCCCGCCCCTTTCCTTTTGATCTGCTGGGAAATAAAGGCACCTATAGCTGTCAACTGGAAGAAATGAAGCACAAATCCAATTAAAAAAGCTGAATGAAAAGTCTGCAATCTTCTAGCTTGTTATGTACAATGAAAATGTACATCACCACCATCATTTATTGGGTTGTTTTAAGACAAAAGGCAGGTAGGTGCCTGATAAAAATTGTGCAGATATTTCTTTTCGCCTTCTGCAACTAGTGCACTGCCGCAGAGATGCAGACAATACACAATTAGGTGCTATTTGATATTCACCACATTATATGTTTATGTACAACCTTTTGTTGCCAGATTGGGCAATGCGTACAGTTGGTAAATTCGAATCTCCTGTACCCAGACTTTAGGGGCGAGAGCACTACCGTTTGGTGGTCTAGGGACCGCTGGCAGTTCATGTACCACTACAACTTAAATTATTATTCGGTGTAGCTTAAGAACGCGCTTTTGACATAATCTCTCTCCACTGTGAAACTTTAACAGTTCAAGCCTTTGTCCTCCTCCATTGGAGAGTCCAAATCTGCCTGGACCCCCTAATTTGCATTTCATTTGAGCAGCTCTATCTTGCAAAGGGCATAGCTCTATCTTGCAGAGGGCATTGATGCCAGGTTTGATGTTTGGAAACGCACTTGGTATTAAAACGGAAGAGACACTTCTGCCAAAGCATTCCCCTTATATAAGCCTTCTGTCACACGCTCTGCTGGTCTATTTTAGATGACTCTATAAGAAACTTCTAGTTAGTAGTCATCCCAACTATGAGAATTAGATATGTGGTCTATGTTGCAACCAAAAGAAAGATGAAGACACTGTCAGAGAGGATTTTTTGAACCAAAGCAGCGGAGCAATGCATTTGTATGCTTGTAGGAGGGCCTCCGTAATATACTCCTGTTTCGTTCCAGATGGTTTGATTCCTGTATTGCTTCTAGCACTTCCACCACTTTTGAAAATTCTGGTCTCTTGTCTGGCTCAGTAGACCAGCACTGATGCATCAAATTTCCCAGGGCATTTGGGCAGGTCAGTGGAAGGGGAGGGCGTGCATGCTGCACAAATGAAAATAAGTTTAATGACTCCATCCGCACACACAAACCATTTATGATAACCCAGAGTGCCTTCATTATTCTTTGCAAACGTTAAGCAATCCATACCTTGTGTACAACAGCGAAGGCGGCCTGGACAGGTGATAAATCCTCGAAAGGAACATGCCCAGTCAGAAGTTCCCATAACACAATCCCAAAACTATAAACGTCTGCTTTTCTAGAAAAGTGCTTGCTGCTGATCATCTCGGGTGCCATCCATCGGTAAGTCCCAACATCATCAGTCATGACAGACGCTTCTGACTCAAAACAGGCAACACCAAAGTCTGTAACTTTGACACAAAAGTCATCTGCTATGACCAGATTTTCTGACTTGAGGTCCCGATGTATCACACCTTGAGAATGCAGATATTCCATGCCTCGTGCAATGTCAAGGGCCATGTCAATCACTAACTTCAAGGACAAAGGAAATGGTTGCTGATTGTGCAGATAACTTCTCACAGAACCAAGCACAAGATACTCTGTGATTATACAAAATACTGGTGGTTTTTTGCATGCCCCAACAAACTGCAGAGACAGAAGAATGACATCAAAATCATACACTGCAGCATTTGCAACAAAATCAAAGAGATTGAATGATTGGACAACGTAAATGGTGACCACTTTAACTGCACCAAAAATCATAGATTTTATATGAAACTCCACTTCTGATCCTAGCAATAATCTCGCTAGAAAAAGGTGACTTTAAGCTGTGACAACATGACAATTCTTCCTTGCCAAATAAGTCCACTGCCTTCACTATAAGATATCATGAGTCATCCAAGGAAAGTGTTACATGCGGAAGCTTAGACAAACCTTTTACTTGATAATACAGAGATCTTCAAAACTGAATTTGCAAGAAGGGAGATAGAGGTGGAGAAGAGAAAAAAAGAAAGGTTTACAAAACACGTGAAGGGCCTATGAGACCATGAATAGTACAATGATACCATTGGTATACAGTGCCATGGAAAAACTAAAGAATGTGAAAACTTAATACTCAAAACATGACTCAATGAGCCTCCTGATGGGAGATGTGGCTATGATGAGGGCATGTCATGTCGTCAGAGAATGTCGTGGGTTTGTCTCTGTGTGGTAGAGATCCTCGATGCTTTGGGTCGAGGGTGCACCTACTAGCAAGTAGGATGGAGTAAGCTTGTGTTATGTTTAGGAGAGGTGCACACTAGCGCGGGGTCAAGCTGGAGGCCAGACATGGTGCTGAATATTTGCAGTTTTTCTCTAAGAGTTGGAAGGCTTGGTCATTGGGGAAGATTAGTACCCCTTGACAAGTATATATTGGCTTCTACATACATCCTTTATATGTTCATGGATTCTTGGGCATGAGACAGATAGCCCTATTGTCACATTTGTTTATGGTTATGTACATGGATAATCCGGCAAGAACCCCTGTTATGGGTGAGCCCTCAAAGCTTGTACAGATTTCAAATACTTCTTGGTAATAAAAATATCCAAAAGGGGGGTCGGCCCATTCTGGCTCGAGTGCAGCGCCATATGTGCAAACATCTATATCTATTTTCACCTTTCCAGTTTCTATGTTTTATGCAAAATGACTGGAAATATGTCAAGGCTGTGGCCATTTTTCATGTTTAAATGTGCATTTGATGGTATCTAAAAGTGTGCCAAAGTCAGTCCCTCTCGGGCAAGTGAGCTACATTGGTATCAGAGCATAGGCTTTCTCGGAAGCAGAGGCTTTCTTTCATCAATGAGGAAGAGAGAAAAGATCTCAAGTGAGGACCACATTTACCATCATTCCTATTAGCCATGGCCAACCTATTCACTTATGGAAGCAATCATATGTCAAGAGCATAAGTAGTAGACAGCTTCGTCTAAGGCATAGTTGTCACGGTACGAAAATATGATACCATACGGAAATTTTTGGTACGATATGAAATTTTTGGATCCCGTACGATAAATTACGGTTTTTTTTTAACATTTACAAACTATGGAGCTTCAAGCTTGAATGTGAGGGAAGGTTGGGGGGGGGAGGGGGAGGGGGAAGTCTACAGTGCTTGAGGAACCAAAACATGGAGATGTGTCTCTTCAAGTTGGATCTCCCAAATGTGTCTCGAGATGTGTCTCTCCAAGTTGGATCTCTCAAGATGTGTCTCTCCAAGTTGGATCTCCCAATTGTCTCCAAAAAAGAACCTGCATGGGTAATGCAATACCAAACGTCTCCCAGTGTAGCGTTTATGACTAAGGGACCGTCCTCGCACAAATATGGGCAGTGCAACTAGGGTGATAGGTTTAGGGACTCCTCTCTAGATCAAAATGGCCATGTACAAATCTTCTCCCTCGTACATAACTTGAGGATCTAACGATCTAGCCTACCTATACTAGGGATCTCCAAGTGATGTAGCAAGATTCTCTCATCCTACCAATCAAATGTACACTACGAGTCTACCTTGCCAGATTTTTTAGTCTACCTTGCTAGATTCTTTTGGTCTCTTAGCAACCCCATATGAAATACTAAGTGGACACGAAAGTTGCGGAGTATTGTGGGCATTTGGGATCTTTGTTAAGTAGGATTTCTATAATTTTTTTTAGCATTTGGAATTTTTCTCCAAAAAAAAAAAAACTCGTACAATACGATATCGTGCGATACCGTACAAACCGTATGGTACGAATGGGTTCGTACCGGTACTACGAGAAAGAGAAACAACTATGGTCCAAGGATTTATGGATTCACAAAATTTATCTTGTAAGTAGGAAGTTGACTTTATGTGCCCATACTCTTTCCATATGGATACTATGGATTATATAATCAAGCTTACAAGCAAGCTATATGGAGACGTATCTCGGGATATCTAATGGATGTCCTGCAACAAGAATGGAACTCATGTTGTCACTATATATAGGTATTGGATCTTTCAACATTGCCTCCAAATCTACTAAGACCATGCATCTTCACATGCTGCTTGTGCTGAAGATCTATATTTTGTTTTTGTAGTACTCAAGGCTATTATAGTTTTGGCTTCATGACGAACCTGGCAAAGAAAAGCTAAGTATACTTTGAGCTTTTCAAAGGTGGTGCTTTTTGCAATTTATTGTAAGTGTTTTTGGACACTTAACCCTTGTACGCCCACACAAGGAGAATTGTGTGTTGTTTGGCTTGAATTGTTTCAGGTAAACACTGTCAGTGGTAGCTGAAAAGCTTGGTTTATATGGTTTTCATAGGGATATGTCCAAGGACTATGGACTATATTTATGGCACATCCTTTGCTCGAGGATTTATACATATATGATGGTTTGGCGCATCTATATGGTTATCATTGGCCAAGTGCTTCTCAGGCTTTATGCTTTAATGGGCATATATATTACCAATTCTATGGCTCCTTTTATTGAGATATGATGGATTTATGAAACATATATTTTATGGATCAAAGATTTTCTCTAGAGTTATCTCACTAGCCAAAATGCCTATAAACTGTGTGGCAAAAATGCTTATGTAGCACGAGGCTATCTATGCCTCCGATGATTGTTTTATCTTATTACTTGAGCCCACCTCTCCTCCAATGTGTGTGGTCAAAGTACCAACACGGGGTGCATGTGGTAGCGTGCCATGGCCAGATTACCAACACGCGGTGCATGTGGTAGAGTGGACATGGCACTCTGTTAGCAGGGGACTTTGGTCCATGCTGAGGGTCATGAGGATTGGCACCTGTTTGTGTGCCTTGAGCATGTTTGTGCTCGTAGTTGTTCGTGTGCCTTGAGCCTTTTGGCTCCGGGGATTGGCACCTATTTGTGTGCCTTGAGCTTTCTGGCTCTGGACTGGCACCTGTCTGTGTCCCTCTTGAGAGAGCCAGGCGCTAGTATGGGAGCGCCAGTGTTGTGTGTGGTCCTAGAATGCTCCCATCGAGAGAAAATTTTGGATATTTGTATTATGGAACTGTTTTTTCTCGCCCATTTATTTGGGATATGATTATGACATCTAGACTTATCGGACTATTTTGTCTCGCCCATTTATTTGGAACATGGTTATGATATCTGGACTTATGGGAGTGATTTGTCTTGCCCATTTATTTGGGACATACCGGCTGTACCGGCTGCAGTGAAGATTGCATCGATTGTATCCACCCATATGATTCTATTGTGGTAGAGACAGAGAGTTATTTATGGTGCTGAATATCTGTAGTTTTTCTCTAAGAGTTGGAAGGCTTGGTCATTGGGGAAGATTAGTATAAGTACCCCTTGATAGGTATATTGGCTTCTACATACATACTTCATATGTTCATGGATTCTTAGGCATGAGAGTCCCAGCCCTATTGTAAATTTGTTTATGGTTATGTACATGGATAATCTAGCAAGAACCCCTATTATGGGTGAGCCATAAAAGCTTGTACAGATTTCAAATACTCGGTAATAAAATTATCCAAGGGGGGGTTAGCCCATTCCGGCCCCAATGCAACATCATATGTGTAAGCGCCTATTTTCAGCTTTCAATGGATGTTTCCAATTTCTCTGTCTTATGCAAAGTGATTATGGAACTATGTCAAGGTTGTGGCCATGTTTCATGTTTAAATGTTAAGTAAGCACTTGATGGTATCTAAAAGAGTGTCAAAGTCCTTCGTGCCCCACGCAAGCGAGCTACAAGTGCAAGTCTCAACTTGGGGATGAGTTGCATTAAAAAGATTAACGGGGAGGTGTGGAGTTTAAAAAACAAAAAAGCATGGCTAGCTTTTTCTTCTGCTAAAAGTTGGGGGGAGGGGGGGTGGTTATTTTAAGCCTTAGTTTTTTTGGGAAAGCACAAAACTACATCAAGCAAGCTTTTTAGATCTCTTCCCCTAAAAATTCAGCCTTACCCTTACTTATATAGTGATAACTACGCCATAAATACCTAACTTGCTACAAAAGGCCATTAATCTTGTTTTATCAATCCAGGAACCCTACCAAGTATCAACCTATTAATCCCTAATCTTGCCCCCCTCCCCCAACCCCACCGGATCAGTCCCTAATCCATAGATTAGTGTCTAGGTACATAACACTCTCCGCCCATTACTATCTCATATAGTGACATCACAGCCCAAATTGCATCATGTGGTAGCTGGAGCTCCTGCAAGCATCCAATGAGCCACGATCGAGGGACCGAATCAAAAGCTTTGTGGAAATCCACAAAGCAACAATACACATGCTTCTGTCTCGTGATCGTTCTTCCTCTATGTGAGCCCGTAGAGTGAATACATGGTCCAATGTGAAGAAATTTCTCTTGAAACCTGCATGACCAAGAGCCTTGTAACCCATATACTCGACCTGCGTGACCAACTACCACAGAGCTGATTATGCCCTCAAGCACCACCCCATAGATCTTGGCCAACTATGACCGATCACAATAGTCTTGTAGTTATCTGTGGGAGCCTTCACATATTGCTCTGTTAAATAAGGTTGGCAAGAATGGGGGCTAAAACATGGTTCCATGTGCAAATTGCTCCACTCGTAAATCCTCGTGGTCTCTTAGGGGCCCTGGTGACATTCGTAGTTCAAAAGATGGGATGATGTGGGCCTAAGGATGTGTACGATTCTATGCCTATCACCACTATAAATTTCTCTTCATCCTTGTCCCACTGATGACCCCACATGAATAGGAATTGATAAGGTTGCCTGAAGTAATATTCTCTACAAGTGAGATAAAATATGGCAATCATTACTTTATCATTAGCCAAATGCTCAAATGCAACTTAGATGGCTTGTCGTTCCAAGGTAAAAGACAAGTTTTGGGGGATATTGCAACGTCATTACTCAAAAGGATAAGATTTTTGCAAACAAGAGACAAAACAATATATTTTATTCCATAAGTTTTATTTGAGTACAATAAAAGAGGCTATCTGGTTATCGATGATCAAATCTCACTCTCATGGAGCGGTGATACATACGAATCAACATGCCATAATAAACACGATCACAGGCTCAGCAGCAGTCAAGATCCAATGCAAGGAATATAGTTCCCAAGAGTTCTATACATCAAATGATGGACTCTGAAATCATGCCAAAGTAGTCTATAGAGACCTATCCCTCTCATGATGTCTAGCAGAATGAGAATCATCGTGAGGGAAATGTTCTGTGTCATCCTCTCATCCAGGCTGATCCAGCACATCATATAGCTGCCTCAGATATGCCTCCCACGTGACAGGGTTTGTGATGGGGTGGGGGTTTTCTTCTCATCCAAAATGTGCCAAGCCTACGAATTGTCTTCACTCAGGAAGAGTTGATACAATTCCGTTCCCGTATGACAAGGAAAGCCTTCTTGCATCAGGTGAATCAGCCAAAGCTCGGTTGCATCTCTCGTATTGTGGTATGTCCAAGTTTCCTCTCATGTCAGAGGTGCAATCTGGTGCTCCGCCGACACTCATCATGTCCCCCTGGGCCCCTGCATATGGGAAGGATGTAAATCTGCCTGCTGACTATGGCCATCTTGTCATCCCGTTGTATATAACCAGTTCTTGCATCCCCCTATCTCTAGGAAGTGCCTACCCTAAGCTGTGACACCCCTTCATCTTTGTTCTCGGACTTCAAGGAGCCTTGGAGCAAGTGTGTGCATGGCATTGCTTCAGAGTACACCACTCGGGATCGATGGTTGTACTATAAGGATCGAATTTGTGTCGTCAAGGGCACTGATTTCCGCCGAGTGCTTTTGTATGAAGCACATGATGTTCCCGTTTCAAGACACTATACTGAGGGCCTAACACTGGAGAAGTTATCTCGTCTTTTCTTTTGGCCTTGCCTGAAGAAAAATGTGCGTCACTATGTACGTTCTGCCAGGTTTGTCAAAAGTCAAAGCTCGACACCAGGAAAGTTGCCAGCAAGCTTCACCCATTGCACGTTCCAGAGTTACCATGGGACTCGGGAGGACATTCTATGGACTCTATGGTTGGATTGCTAAAGAGTCGAAGGTTCCAAAATGATTGTATCCTTACCGTAGTTGATCGATTGAGTAAGCAGACCCACGTTATTCCTTTTTGGAGGGCCTTGTTCTATGGTTTATGGATGAAGTTACAATTCAATACGGCGTGCCATCTCCAAACGGGCGGCCAAACCGAGAGCATGAACAAGACTATGATCACAATGCTACGGTGTTATTGTCAAGAGCATCAGACTCTTTGGGAGGCATTTTTACACATTGGTGGTGTTATGTGTAAGACATGCACTAGCATATCTCACAGCTGGTCCTGAAGAGGCAACAAGATAAAGAACCAGATAGGAGCAGATTTTGGAGCATGAATTGCTAGATTTGGCAAGCGATTGACTAGTGGTGGACAAGGGACTCCTGTTGGCTGCAGCAAGACTTTGGCTTTTGTCTAGGAGCTGGCCAACTGCTGGTCGGCCAGTTCACTACGTCACTCCCAAGGCCTATAAAAAGGCACAAGTGCTCATCGTTTAGACTATTCAGTCCTCCATGGGCTGGATGATAGATTAGGCTTCTAAAATAGGGTTTATACCTTTTCAAGGGGGCAGCCTATGGGTGCAAGAACAGTTGTACCTTTTTGTATCCTCTGCTCTCCTCTTTTATTATCAAAACCCTAGCACATAGGCACAAGAGCTCTACAAAAAGTGTGACTTGCAACTCCCCCTTTGTTCAAATTCCTGAGCTCCCATTCTGGTAGCAGCATTGACAGCCGTCTTGTATTACTTGGGCTTGAACACTTACTCCATGAAAATCTTTAGTACCTCAATACATCAAACAACTTATTGACCTGTCTAACTCATTGCACAGCTGCATGTCAATCTCTGCCTTGCTGCTCGTAATGATTAAGCTCATTCTTAATCTTTTGTTGCAATCTGAGCATTGGCAAAAAAGATTAAGCTCATTCATATCATAGAAGGCCATTACAATGTGGCATAAACGTTCTGCCCTTGCATAATCATAAACCATCTCAAAAAATCAACACCAAGATCCAACCTTGGACCTTTGTGATGCCGTTGAAAGAGAGAAGCTGCTAGGCCCCTGCCTTGCTTTACAGATCCCCATTTTCTACTAGGGCACTACACCATATATATAGACAAGGCATAATGGTGCAGTATTAGTTTTTAAAAAAGGCCTCCTACTGCCCCCACCCAGCCGTGTAGCCGAGTGGGTAAGGAATTGGAGTCCCAAGCATGAGGTTCCCCATTCAATTCCTGCTCGCTGCAGCTGGTGGATTTGCTTGATGTAACATGAAATTAGAAACTTATATACGTATGTCTATATATATATACATATATATGTGTACATATATACATATATATGTGTATATGTATATGTAGATATATATCTGTAGATATATACATATATATATCTCTACATATATATGTATATATAATGTATATATATCTACATATATATGTCTATATACATATATAGAAAGCCTTGTAGTATGCTCACAAGGATCAACGGTGCACCTTTTGAATAATCCATTTCTGCTACCAAACCTATATTTAAAAAGAAACGAAGACCTGTGCATATTAAAGAAGAGAGAGAACAACAATTTGAACAAAACTAGAGAAGACCCTGTATAAATTGGAGTGATAAAATGCAGAAAAATGAGCACCTTTACAACATTCCGGTGATGAACGCGAGAGAGTGTGTTAACTTCACATCTGAACTGCCGCTCCAGCCTTCTTGAAATTTCGTCATTATCATCAGGTTTTCTCAGGATTTTGACTGCCACAGCAGAGTCCTTGTACTTGCCAAGGTAAAGTCGACTGTGAGCTCCAGAAGCAAACTTTTGCCCCAAAAACAGCTCAGACAAGTCCACCATCCACCCTTCCACTTCCTCAACTGCAGACTCATTCCCCGATGTCACAAAGTACTCAGACCATGAGGCAGCCCTTGCCACATCTGACTGGCCACCACCATCACAACTGTCTTTAGAATACTTATCACTAGAGTAGTGATCCTTTTCATCGTCGGAATCATGCTCACTGCGCTTGGATGGGAGCGAGAGGAAGCGGTGGAGATGGCAGCTTGCTTTGTGCCAGATTTTTTCTGGTGAGGCTTCTGCAGAGTTGGAAGCATAGAGGGGCTGGGTATTTTCTGTAGAGGCGGAGGCAAACATGGCTTCGCTACTTTGCCCTGAAAAATTTGACCTTCCGAGGGTTCCATCTGAGATTGATTCTTGTGAGGAGGACTGGCTGTTGGGGAATCCTTGCATTTTCACAAAACCCTTTGGGCCGGAGTCTTTCAGAGGGGGCAAAGACAGGTTGAGAAGAACGCTGCTGTTGAGGGGGTTGGAGTCTTTCAGAGTGGGCAAAGACAGGTTGGGAAGAACACTGTTGTTGATGCGGTAGCAGATGGACCTTGAAAAGTGTGTGCGGCCGACCCAAGTTAATTCACCGCTACTGCAGCCGCTGCTCTCTCTGCTCTGATTCTCCAATGAAGGTGCCATGGCACTTTGCCTGCTTTGGCTTTTCTTGCTTTCGAAGCAAATTTCAGCTTCTGAAACAGAAAATCGGACTTGAGTGCTTCCTCCCAGTTCAGGGAAGATGAAGAGGTGCGAAATGGAAAGCCTGCACTGGCGGTCCTCTCAATAAATGTATGAAAATTTTATGCTTTTTCTGCTAAGGCGTTCTGCAAGGGCAACCAGAAATAGCAGAAACTCATGCATTCAGATGCGGGCCCTGCCGTCTACAATAGCTAGGGTTCTGGAAGAGAGCAGATTTGTTTCAGAAATGATCATGCTAGGGATTTGAACACAGAAAATCTGCATATACTCAGCAATCCCTGCTTATGCTAGTGTTTTGAACACAGAGAAGCCTTCTTATGCTAGGGTTTTTAACTTAGAGAACCTGCTTATGCTAGGGTTTTAAGAAAAAGAACTGCTTATGCTGGGGTTTTTGGACACACAGAAACTGCTCCTGCTGAGTCTCTGAACAGAGAAAAGATTGGCAAAAAAAAACATGCTTCCGCTCAGACAGAAAACAGCATGCTTATGCTACGGTTTTGAACGGCGAAAGTCTTCGTAAGCGAGGGTTCAGGGCAGAGACAGGATACTGATCATGCCAGATTTTCAAAAAACAGATTATGCTAAAGAAGCGCTAACGCTAATGAGTCACAGAGATTATCTGCGCTGCAGTTCACCGACCAAGTTAGGGTTTCAAGCAGGGATTTCTCTGCAGAAAGCGAGCAATGGTTTTTTCCAGGATGCGAAGAAAACCAGTTCAGCAGGAATTCAAACAGAAAAGTGTGCAGATTCTTACGACAATTCAGAGGTGGTGCTGCATTAGGTTGCAGGCGTGTCGTGGTTTCCATTGGATCTGGTGAGGGCGAATTTGCGGAGGAGAGGAGACCCGAGCGCCATAGCCAGTAGCGAGCTGATGCAAGAGGTGCCCCAGCTGTGTTTTTTCAAAGTTTCCAATTAAGTTATTAATATTTTCTTTAAAACATGAACGTTGAAATTGGTTATTTAAATAATTAATGGAGAATATTCGAGCTTTGAAAATCGATTTGGTACATACGTGCCCTTCTGCTCTATTTTTTTATCCCTCATGCAAAAAAAAAAAAAACATTGTATATATGTGCAACACAAAAAATGTCACTCGCTATGATATTAAGGTCAAAAGGGGCACACATACACATGTATCATTGTATGTGTGTGCATATATATATAATGAATACATACACACGTATGCATTATACATGTTTGACATATATAATGCATTATACATGTTTGTCTGCTCATCTTCTCACATCACTATCTATGATATTAAGGTCAAAAGGGGCTGATGTTCCCACGCACATACACATGTATGTGTGTGCATGTATGCATTATGCATGTTTGGTATATATATAATGCATACATACACACGTATGTGTGTATCTGTATGCATTATACATGTTTGACATATATAATGCATACATAAACGTGTATGTGTATGTGTATGCATTATACATGTATGAAGGAACATGCGTGTTATGTATGTATGTGTATATGTTTGTACTATGTGTGTGAGAGAAAATGGTTGTGACGCCAAATGTTTATTCATACAAAGAAAAGATTATGCACTCAACTTCATTAGTTGACGAATGCAATTTCATGTGGAATACACTTTGGTGTTAGAATTCAACTTCATTAGTCGACGAATGCAATTTCATGTGGAATACACTTTGGTGTTAGAATTCAATTTCATGTGGAATGATGTGCTTTGTTAACACCAGATTTCCATGTCCCTATGGAAAGAAATTGTTGGTGGCTAACCTTGAAAGTAATATGCAAGAGTGTGTTAGTAACCATAAAATTGGCAAACATTTCAACGAAAGGGTTCGTAAAGACTTCAACCATCCATTTTTTAATATGAGTTGCCTTGGACAACATTACAAAAACCGGGTGTGTGTAGGGTGTGGTGTTTGTAAAAGGGCGTGTGGGGCCCTGAGAGGAGTCCTCTCATCAACTAGGAATTAGTTGCGCAAATTTTAAAAAATAATATGAGTTGCCTTGTAAGTAATATGTAACAGTGTTAGTAGCCATCAAACTGGCAAACATTTCAAAGGAAAGGGTGTGAAGAGTAAAAACTTCAACCATCCATTTTTTAATACAATACGAGTGTTAATAGCCATAAATTTGGCAAACATTTCAAGGACAAGGTGTGAAGAAGTAAAGACTTCAACCATCCAATTTTTAATACAATTTGCCTGTAAGTAATATGTAATAGCCATAAAATGCATTTCAAGGAAAGGGGGTGTGAAGAAGTTGTCTTTCCTT
This sequence comes from Cibotium barometz, assembly GCF_041138505.1. Taxonomy (NCBI): domain Eukaryota; kingdom Viridiplantae; phylum Streptophyta; class Polypodiopsida; order Cyatheales; family Cibotiaceae; genus Cibotium; species Cibotium barometz. The sequence goes on along the minus strand of NC_141046.1, from coordinate 18,763,647 downwards.
AAAATGTTTTACGCTCATTAGACATAATCATAAACACATGCATAACCCACGCCATGCCACACACACACACACAAAGGTCTTTAAGGGGACGGGGTTTTAGCTTGTAAGTCCACGTGCATGGTGGTAGAGGGAGGGAGGTAATCACTTTCCGGGATCAGGTGGATCCCAATGGAGATGGATAGAAGTCATGTGGATGCCACATGGCTCCTAAGCCTCCCTTGGAAGCATAGCTTGCCAATGTCACCATCGTTAACAATTAGCTCAAAGCTTGGTAAATCAAGGGCGGCACCAAAGGCTACTTACCATTGTCTTTAAGAAAGAACATTTGGAGCCAAGGAGAGCATTGCAAAAGGAAATGCTAAAGAAGAGCACACCCCAAGGTCTAAAGTCAAGGATTCAAGCTCCTCACATTTGATGAGAATGATCACGGTGGTGGGTGAAGCAACTACACCTAAAGAGTAGGGATGCATTACATCTACCAAATTGTAAATATGCAACATGTGGCATGAGAAATCATATGTATATACGTGCACTAGAATTTCACATGCTTTGTTTGGTACCCAAACAAAGTGAAAAGCACAAAAAAATAGGGGAGAGAGAGAGAGAGAGAGAGAGAGAGAGAGAGAGAGAGAGAGAGAGAGAGAGATGATACTTGCAATGAGATAATAAGAATATGTAGTTCCACCTAGGACTTCCATCCATCATCTCATTTCATAAATATAAGAGAGGTGTTTATCCTTTGGACAAGTACTTTCATATGTTATTTCAATTTGTTGCCTCATCTTTTTGGGGCCCCCCTTTGAATAATGCAAATCTCTTCGTATAGATTTGAAATAATGGTGTGACACCCTTAGTGCTTCTCATCTTACATCATTGTCAAGATTATCATGGACAATTCGTAAAAAAGGGTGTGTACTTCTTATGTCACACAATTTCAACCTTTTTACTAGTCTTATTTCTTACACCCCAACTATATATAGTCTTACAACTAATTTGCACAAATCCGAAGATATTGTAGAGGCAAATTTATCCTTGCTTGCACATCATTGACTACAAAAGGGTCAGTATTTTCTAATGGGAGATTCAAGGCAGGTTACCCCACATGGTTCAAGGAAGTATCAGTTGAAAACCAAAGTAAAGAATCTTCAACTTCTCAAGTTTCCTACTTATTGAATCTAAAACCCTAGACCATGTTATGCCTAACAATTTGCTAGACCTCCCCACTTTTGAAGTACTATAAGGGAGCCTCTACTTGTTTTTCATGCACCCTTAGGCCTTCTCTTAAACCCTTATCCATTTTGTACAAAGGGCAAAACCTAGCTTTAAAAAACACTAGGTATGTACTCATCATAAGGGCATTGAGTCCCCCCTTTTTTCTACCTTCTCCACCAATTCCTCCCTTTCTGCATTATTACACCCACTTGTCTTTTTCCCGTCTAGTGAGGGATTCCTTATGTCTCTATCATTATTGTAATAATGAATCTTATGTTCCCCTATTGGTTTCCATGTGCGTGTCCCTTTCTTCTTTGCTTACAAGTTTGAGAAAGCAATCATCTAGTAACCTCATACATTTATGAGTGTTTAAGATACTCTAGAAAATTTTAAAAAGTTATATGTGATATGAAAACCAAATCATTGAAATGTTCCTCATTTTATATGTATGTAACTTTCATATCCCATCATAAACATGTGATGTCTTGATTTTCCTCCTCGTACTTTTCAATTTCCTCCACCCAAAAAACTCCCCAATCTTCACCTTCTTTGTCTTTACAAATTTTCACATACTCGTCCCTTCAATATTTTCTTTTAGTTTGAAAGGAAAAAGAAGCCAAAAGGGGTTACTTACACATGTCCATTGTGAGGATCCTATTAAAACTCTAGTATCATAAGAAAAGTTATGCTTTTTCACAAGAATATATAATACTTTTTTAAATTCTAAAATATAATCTCAAACGATAGGTCATGGGGAAAGTAGCATGATCTTTGCTGAAGTTGACTTTTGAAAGCCTTGTCAAACTTTAGAATAAATGCATTTGTAGAAGGTAGTAAATATAACATAAGAGTTGAGATCAACTATAGATATCAACAAAGTATAGTGTCTCCCATTCAAAGTTAAGGTAGCTTCAATAGCTCTTTAAGGACTAGTAAAATTTGAGAAGTAGAAAATTGTTCATGTGGCTATCATCTCTCTATTTTTCTTTAGGGGGGAAGGGGGGGGCATGTAGCTATCTCTAAAACATCTATGGAAGAGTTACTATTTAAAAAAATGGGTTGGAAAGTTATTTGTAAAAATAATAACATCATAATAATTTTGATATTGGGCAAGCCACTCAAAAGAAAGTGGTGGGTGATTAGTAAAAAAGAATTAAAACAAAATAGAATTAAGGACTTAAGAGAAGTCCTTATTTATGAGAAGTTAAGTAGCATAAGTCTTCCATGTAGTTGAAAAATCCAAAAATCAATATAGGTCCAAAGGTAATATCAAATGATCATTGTGAGTTCTCACTTTGATCCTCTCTATGTGTAGAGAAATTTTCCATAGCTTCTTGTATATTCTCTAGTCTATAAATTGAGCCTTTTGATTATGACCACATGAGCCCCTTCATTGATTTGCAATACCCACAACATTAGGAATTGCCATAGTGTGTGATAAATCTATTAGAGGACCAAGCTCCTGCCTTCATGAGGATTTGACTTGTGAGTTTGGATTTTCCTAATGACTTTTTCTCACAAAAGGCTAAACATCTTTGGTGTCGTTCAACTTTGCTAATTGTAGTTTTCATTTCTTTGTGTGTTGAGTCTCCCATAGCCATGCCTAACACACCAAAAGGCACCCGTAATTTGTGTATGATTGTGTTATGTCCTTGGTTGATTTTGTGTCTTTTTTTGTGTAACCATTCAAAGCAAAAGTCTTGGATGAGGGAAGCACAAGTACAAGGCTATAGCTTGAGGAAACAAAATTTAAGTATAGATTTTTACCCTCTTTTTGTTTTCTTTGTTTTTGATTTAGATTCCATTTCCTCAATTAATCTTAGATTCATGGGTAATTTTTGCAATAGTTAGATCATTAGATAGCTATGGGTAGATTTTTGCATTAACTAGATCATTAGATAGCTACAAGTGCTCAAAAATAGAATAAGGTTAGAAAACGCTCAAAGATTAGGAAAATAATTCCTAATTTAGGTCTAAAATTATAAAACTACAAAATTGTGGAACTACAAATCATGTAGTTCCATAGTTGGTGCATTGCCATCATGTGGACTTGTGTGTTGCCATGTGATAGCTGCATTGATGAATGGGTTGCACATAGCCCATGAATACCCAATAAGGTGTTGTATAGAGTATTATTTTGATTGGTAGTGTACCACATTTTTGGTTTTCATATTATTATTTCACCCATTTTAATTGGTTGGGGTTTCATATTATTATTTCACCCATTTTAATTGGTTGGGATGTTTAATTATAAGTTTACATGCTTAGTTATTTATCTTATGCAGAAACCCTATATGCGTGGACATATGATTATTTTTGTAAAGGGAAGCCCAATTTTAATAAGGAAAGCTACAATTTTTAATACCCACGTGAGATCCTCCTTCTCTCAATAAACTATTTGCAGCCTACGAGACCTTGATGTAAAGGGGGGGAAACTTTTTAGGCGAGGTTTTCGGCCATAAAATCTCCAAAAATCTCACCTAGATTTCTCCAAAGCTCACCTAAATGTTTGTAGACTTTCCAAAAAGTTCACCTAACATTTCTAGGAAGCTCTGTTGTTGGCGCTGGCCTCTCTCTCTCTCTCTCTCTCTCTCTCTCTCTCTCTCTCTCTCTCTCTCTCTCTCTCTCTCTTCGTGATAGAAGATATATTAACAAAATTACTTTACAAATGGCCACATGGCCAATTACTCTGAACCACAAGTGTAGCTTGGAATACCCTCATCCAATATATAGCCGTGCCATTCTCCACCAAATGAGCTAACCGCAAAGGAAGAGACTTGCCACAATAGTAGCCTTTTATACAACCTATGTGAGCTGTAATACCAACTTTTGTATCGAATATGATAGCATTCCTAGTTAACCAGATATGCCACAAACCTATCCACCTGAAAAAATGAAAGAAAATTGAATGTTCTGGGTTATCTGGCCCATTCAGAATCTTGCCAAAAATCTAGTCTTTAACCTTTACGGGCCTATCTGTACGAAGTCCATATGCGAGAAAGGAAATCCCACACCTTCTTTGCCATTAGACATGAAATGAAAAGATGTGGGCATGTTTCCAAGCATGTATTACAAAGCACACAATTACCAGAAGCAATCCGCCGCTTTCGCAAACTGGTCCCCCAATGGTAGGCCTCCAACTAGCATATGCCATAGGAACACCTTCCCTTGATATGGAATCTTAGACCACCATCCCTATAAGATTACTTCCTTCCACTAGGACCTACTCTTCCTGATGTTCCATACTCTATTAGCCTTCTCAGTGATCCAGCGCTTATCTTCTACCATCATATGGTGCACTTGATTTGTTGTACGCTGGACAATGTCCTGAGGATTTCTAACCCAATCTAACTAAGGGTGCTGAGAGGAATATCACCAAACGGTGTAAGTGCTGCCCTCACCTTCTCCCATAACTGTACATATCCACGTGGAACCCGAAAACATTGACGGATTTTTTGAAAAGATAATAAGTAGCCTCTACATGGTGGCAGCAAAGCATCCGAAATTCTCACTAGTCCCATCGAGCCATTCTATTGAATTTTGGCCGCTCAACAAGTTTTTCAGGTCACTCCAAAAGTTGTGAAGTAGCCAACACCTCACTTGCCATAGAATTCAACAATAATCATTAATCTGAAGGCTTCCATTTGGTGTGTGCCAACACCTCCTTCCATGAGATAATCAAATGAGAAAGGAGAGGTGAAGCCACCACTCGAACCTGTTGGGAACCATTCACTACATCCCACCATGTACCATCAATCCTAGTATTACCATGCACAAGTGCGACCTCCTCTATGAGGGCCTTAGCCATTAGCGCCCATGGCTTTTGATGAGATACACACATATCTTGCAATAAAGGCCAGCGAGCATATGTAATCTGATATCTAATAGGGCTGCCCCTCCACTTCTCTTCGGAGTAGTAACATGTTCCCAAGAAATCCACGTCTGCCATGGCTTACTTCCTGCTCTTTTCCATAGCATTAATCAAATTGGATGTTGTATCTGATGCAAAGCTTTGCCCATCCATGGCAATAAAGGCAAGAAAAAAGATATCATGCTAATCATAATGGATTATGCCACTTTGAGCTGAACATGCATAGGCCAACCCTGAGATTTCCAATACACAAACTTATCATTTATCCAAGCAGAAATCCATGCCAACAAAGCCTGTGAATCAACATCAACTCTAATCAGATAACTCAAGTGGCATGTGATTTATCCCCTTTGTAGTATGACCTACCCATTCCATCCTAAACCAACCAAATCGCTCTCAGTATAGCTTATTAGAGTAGATTTCTTCATATTAATGCATAACCTTGAAGCAAGACCAAAAGTATCCCAAACAACCACCATAGCCTTCTGAACATTATCTCTTTGAGCCTTAAGGAACATGAAAGAATCATCTACTAATGCATGGCTGACCATTTGCTCTCCACTTGGAAGTGTAAGCCCTACAACTTCACTGTCCTTCACTAGCTTATCCAGTAAAGATAAGATTGGATGTGTAACAATTGCAAACAAGAGAGGGCTAAGTGGGCATCCTTACCTGACCGATCTCGTCAAATGAATGGGCTTAGCCACCCCGCCATTAATCATAAGCCTAGCCACTGCATGTTGGCTAATAGTATAAATCAAAGAAGACATGCAAGGGCCAAATCCCATAGCCTACATAAGCTGTTATGAAAGAAAAGACCAACTAACGTGATTATAAGCCTTTTCAATATCTAGTTGAATCATAACCACCTCTTGCCTCAGAGCCCTTGCATAATTCCAATTTAGTATATTATGCAAAATATTTCGACCTTTAATAAATCCATATTGCCTTGGATGAATCAAAGTAGGAAGAAAATATTGCAACCTATTGGTCAAGACCTTTGCAAATATCTTATACATGGCCTCCATCAATGTGATTGGTCTCCATTGACGTAGATTAATTGGGGATGGAACTTTAGGCAGTAAACGTACAAGCCCAATCTTCCAACTCATAGGCATGATACTTGTATTCCACACCCCATGAAAAATAGAATCAAGAGGGGCCTTCAACTCATCAACATACTTCGTGAAAAGCTCATTCGGGAGCCCATCCCATCTTGGACTTTTCCCTTTAGGTAAATACTTCAACACAATTTCCACCTCGTTCTCAGAAATATCTCTTTCCAATTCATTTACAGAAACATCTAATACCTAGATGAACAAAGAACCACGCTGATGAGGCTAGTGGACATAAAATACTTTTCAGATGAACCTCCTAACATATCGAAAGTTTATGTTGACTATCTAAGCTCAATCCCTAGAAGTGAATATCATTTGGGACAACAAAGACCAATGATGTGGGACACATAATAATTGACTACTACCTTAATGTAAATAGCATTAGGAGCCTATAAAGACCATGGGTCATTAATGGCACGAGGAGAGGCCCTCTTGCTTGTTTTAGATGTCGAGGTCCCCCACACAGAGTGGCTAAATGCCCCATAAAGGCAAATCCAAAAGTAGTAACAAAAAATCCACCACCCTTAGATAGATGGTGCATTAGGTGTGGCATAGATCACTTAATCAGTGATTGCCCACATAAGCCTACAACTTTAAATCCATCTACCATCGCACGGAAACCTCCACCACCAGTAAGCTTTGGGATAATCAGTGCCATAAGCCGACCTTTTTCGGAGGAAGAACCGAAAGTACTAGATGAGGATTGTGATTAGGATTAGGCTCAACAAAAGAAAAGTCAAGCTTGTCCTCAGTCTACAATGGAAGCTTTGGGATAGTCAATGCCATAAGCTAACCTTTTTCATAGGAAGGACCGAAAGCACCAAGCGAGGATTGTGACTAGGATGTAGGCTCAACAAAAGCAAAATCAGGCTTGTCCTCAGTCTACAACGCAAGCTTTGGGATAGTTAGTGCTATAAGCCAACCTTTTTCAGAGGATGAACTGGAAGCACCCAGGTGAGGATTGTGACTATAGGATGTAGGCTCAACAAAAGCAAAATGAGGCTTATCCTTAGTCTACAATGCAAGCACCAAAAACTTCCAAAAGTAGGACCATAGCAAGGGAAAAGCTATGTCACCTTCCTTAGAGATAAATCAACCAAGGACCTCAAGCAGTCCTAATGGGATAAGGATACAAGGGTAAGAAACCTAAAGAACCATCCAAGAGATGAGATCGAAGATGCAAATAACCTTGGATGAAGAGAAGGGGTTAAATAATCATGACAGACCCGTGCTAATAGAGAGAACCCCAAAACTTTGAGAGAAAGCAGAAAGAGCTTTGCAAGCCCATAGATAAGAACAAACAACCCCGAATTGATGATCCTAGTTATCTAAAAATAGAAATCATCCCAAAATTGCCAATTTAAATCACACCAATAAGGAACATGGCAAAGAAAGTGAAGATGGCGATCATAATGGACCGAAAGATGAGCGTCTTAAAATGGCCGTAAGGGAAATACAAATTCAAAGGATTAAAAGTGTGAGAAAGAAGAGATGAGAGAAGAGACAATGTACTCATGAAGAAGTAGAAGACATAGCAACATATGCAGTCTTGGCGGTACCGTCTTCCGTCTTGTCGTCGTTTTTGTCGTGAGAAGATGTTGATGTAGAAGAACCCTTAGATTTGGATTCAAGTTCAACTTTTACCTTCTTGGATGCCGCCTTCTTAGCAAAACAACAAACTCCTTGGAAGAATCCTTTGATTTGTCCTTGTCGCCTTTGGTTGAAGAATCTTTAGCATTGGAATTAGAGCCTTTGTCTTTGCCTTTGCCCTTGCCTTGGCTTACAAAAGCCAAGTCCTTTTTGTTTTGCTTGCGAGTAAGGCACTTATCATGAAGAAGATCCATAGTCTCTTCAAAGGAAGGGAAAGGAACTCGAAGAAAGATGTTATCTTTGAACGATTCAAAAGAAGAAGGCAATTTACCAAGTAGCTTGTGGACTGGATTGCTTACCAATGTACCAAACTCTTCAAGTTGCTGCTTGATTCGATTGAATTCTCCAAGCTTCTCCACTATGTTGTCAGATTCGGAGATAGAAAGCTTATCCAAATCTTCTTCCAACTTAGCCATCTTAACCGTTGAAAGTCTTCCATATTGCATTTGTATAGCGTGCCATAATTGTTGAGCCGTACTCCTTGTAGAGAGAAATTGAGACAAGCAAACGTTGTCCTTGAAGACTTTTCACTTATGGCTATTTGTAGCTACAATCCTGACCAGGATTCATGTCTCAATGCAACTGTCGCACATTTGGTTTTGGATAGTGGTGCCTCTAAGCACATTACTTCTCAAAGAAGTTTGTGGAGTCTGTGCAAGTTGGTCACACAGTTAATAATGTCTCTTATCTTGTGAAATGTATTGGTGAGATTTGCCTTACTACTGCTAGTGGTGAGGATCTTTGCTTTCAAAATGTACTTTTTGTTCTTTTTATCTGACACTAAATGGAAGGATTCAATTAGCGTGGATGTATCAGAATATCTCACGGTGGATAACAATAAATCTTCGGAAGGACGAGGGTGCTTCTTGAAGCACAAAATTGACAAAGGCAACTATATATATATCCCTTCCCATACGAATTATTTTTAGAAATAGGTGCTACCTATTTTGAAGGTTGACCTTCGTACTTATGGAATAGTGTACCCATTTTGTAATACCCTTTGGGCTCTTAGCCTCCCAGAGCGTTGTCACACCGCCGTGTTGCACTACGTGTACTCATCCCTCCTCTAACCTCACTTCACTCACCCACACATTTTAGCATGGATTAGAGAGAAATTATCAAGAGGATTAGCAAGAGCAAGACTCTATTGCACAATGGGAGAGTTCTGTATATAATGAGAGATTTTCATCTATATACATGGCCATAAGTGTTTACACTCACTTAAATTGTGGCGGTCGGGCACTTTAGGCTCATAAGAGGCCTATTGCTATTACAATGACTACTCTCATAATATATCCGTGAAGTACATCACTTAGGACTTCATCCTAACTTTCTACCACACACTCTTGAAGCAGAAATCGCCATAATTATTTCGTCGGATCCTTATGGGTGCCTGTCCAAGTTGTAGATATAGACACCATTGCTTTAAATCTTGAATGTATAACCTTTTGGTGTGTCTATCTTGACTCCTTGGTGTATCTATCTTGACTCCTTGATGTAAGATAATGGCAGTAGCTCTTGTTAACCCTAAAAATGGGTTAACAGATGTAGAATTACCTTTGAGCCACATGCTACGGTTACCATAGTTGCCAACACCACTTCACACATGGAGCCTCGTGTGCCTAGCATATCCAAGTACTTGGCTAGGGTTATAATGGTTGGGGCTGAGAGGATTGCTCTTGAGGATCCCATTTGTCTTTTCAATACAAGCCTTAAAGATGGAAAGTTTGCAATTGTCATCAAATCCTTGTCCATACACATGCAAGAGAATACAATAGATAATGAGCTAGTTCGATTTGCATGCACCCATGCCCATTATTCTAAAGGTAGTCGCTTGGTGTATCCTCCCACCATTAGGGATTCTTCGAGGGCATATTGCCTCTCTTGGTTAAGGCTATTGCGAGTGATCTACAATAGTGGACCTTTTGTAACTCGTCTCCCCAATCGTCTAAAAACTTTCCATGTAAGTCAACCGCACCCATGTTCTGGAGCCATTGCCATGGTAGTGGTTCTTTCTTGCAACCTTTTATGATGATTCACTGCATAGCATTTGCATCTCCACCATCTTCGGAGATGCTCCTTTTGGCACCTTGATGAAATTCATCCCTTTCCTCAAATTGGGAATCCATATCAGATTTGGAGCTACTCCTTGAGGATGTTGTGAGCTTTATTTTTCTTGTGTGGTGACTGAGGAGTTGGTGTCGCTTTCAATCTCTGTTTCAGACCCCTTATCACTATTTGTGCTTGAGCTTAAGTCATCCCATGTGGACTCAAGTTCAATATAACCTATCCCCTCGATATCAGAAGATAGAGCACAAATCATTTGTAGAGGCACAACCTTAGGGAGCTCCTCACCACCATCACGTGTAACCCATGTAGATCCTCTAGCTCCCCAGCTCTATCAATTGTAGCCATCATATGTATACAGTTTAGATCATCTTCTTTGAGCTCAATAGCTTGTTTTTTAGCATCCTTGTGGGTTGGATCCTTTCTTGCCCCAGTCTCTTCTCTACACAAGTATAGCAATATTGCAATGGGGCTGAATCAGTGGTGGTGTCGGAACAATTTTCAAAAAGTCCTCCACTACCCATAGGATGTATGCGGACAGTCATCACACAAGATTAACCTTGATGATGGAATCATCAAAATGGAGGTAGACATGGTTCTTAGACTAGTCAAGTACCATCTTTACTTCTCTCATGAATGGGCATCCTAAGATCATTTCATATGATTCTTGTTATTTGGAAAAGTCCATAACAATGAAGGTATGTTTAACGCAATGTTTGAGAACCTTGATCTTTAAATCTCGTAGCATCCTAATAGGTCCTGTCAACCATCTTGACAATGATGTGTGAGACTTCTAGACGTGGTTTGGCCATATTCTCCCAGCATTCCTTATGCTCACTCCCGTGCCACCATCTAGGACTTCCATTATTGTGATGCCCTTAGATGTAATTGGTAGTACTGCGTTAGACTCATCACCTTCAAAATATTATCCCAGTTTGTTGAGTGGAATTTTAACCATAGATTTGGTATTTTCTTCTTCCACTGGGACTATTGATTCGGGTGCAATTCGAGTGTCCCCATTGTATATTGGGGACGTGTCTTATGCATAATCCAACATTGATTCTCCATTAAGGAGAGCTCTCATCGCTTCAAACAATTCAGGATCTCCACTCAATCGGGCTGTTATAGTTGTACTGGTTTTTTATGCCATAAAGTCTAACAATTTGGGGATATTTAGAGGTATGTTCATGACCTCCTTTCCATGAGTAGGTACCGATGAGACTGGAAAATCCATTTCCGAGATGGGCTTAGGGTTTTCGTATGGTAGTTGTCCCTTGAACCAATCAGGGATCAAACTATGAAAGGTGGTGGAGGCCTCAGTCTCTTCCATGATGACACTCGGCATATCTAGAGTTTTACAAATCTTAGTAGTAGGCATTAAGGTACTAGGGTGTACAGTATCTAAGACTCTCACTTGCTTGGGTTTTGGTTCAAGCTCCTCTTGGGTTTTTGTATAACACGTGGTACTACTTGAGGATGCATTAGTCTAAACCCCGGTGGGGGTAGATGTGCGACATACGGCATGTGTCCTACTGGCGTCCTAATAGGTCTCGTAGTAGCAGGAGTTGGTAGCACACTCACTCTAGGGAGAGGATGTTTCATGGGTGCACTAGAATAAGATGTGAACCCTCTAAAAATGGTAATACTAGATATACTAGGCCGCATGGGGCTCCATTTATATGAAGTGGTTTTGGCTACTATGGCATGTGGCTCAAAGGCAATTCTGCATCAATCATAGGTGCCATAGTTTATGCGATGCCATCCACTAAAGGAGGCAATGTACTAGTATTATCTTGAGCGAGGGAAGCCCTAGGATCTAAGAAAGTGAAGCTCATGCTAGTTTGCCCTTGAGTCCCTATAGAATGGCCTTGTGGGTAAGAGGATGTGAATTGGTCCATGGTATAGCTGGGTGATACTACAAAAGTAGGATCTGCTAGGCTCACAGGAGGTGTTACCATTTCGCTCATTCTAGGCATTCTTGCTTTGGATGTCCCAACTTGCGCCCATGGGTCTTTGGATCCTTTCATGTTCAATAACCCTATATATACAATCGCAGATAACCTGTAAAATCGTTCCTCCTCTGTTGTGGCCCCGGATATGAACTCTTCTATACTCCCCCCCCTTGGACCCTTTTCACGCCGTGAAAGTCAGGGAACTTTCACGTCGTGAAATGGATCCATGCGTAAAAAATTTTATTTTTTATTTTATTTTATTTTTACTTCACGGACCTATCTCACGCCATGAAACAGAGGGTATCTCATGCCGTGAAATGCATCTAACACATGAAAGGTATTTCACGATTGATTTTTTTTCACAGACCCATGAAACAACAGAGGGCATCTCATGTCATGAAATGCATCTCACATGTGAAAAGTATTTTATAAAAAAAATTTAGGCCACGGGAAACTTTCACAATGTGAGTGCACATTGTGAAAGTTGGTTCACGATGTGAAAGTGGGCATTTCACGAATTTTTTTATTTTATTTTTTATTTAATGAAGTCTAGAGGGAAATTCGAGTTTCCTTGTGTGGATGGAATATTTTTTGAATTTTCAATTGGGGAGATGGGCATTTTTCCAAAAAGGTAAGTGGAAATAAAAAAGTCAACACTTTTATGACACCCCCTTACATCCTTCACATAAATGACTTTGCACCCAGCACCCAAGCATTACAAGTTATACACCATAGGGGAATGCAAGTTAGTGTTTGATAATGCCAAATGTAACCCCACAAATGAAAGTGGAGGAGTCTATGATGACTGGCCTACAGAGGTCAAGGAAGTACACTTGGGTGAACCAGGGGAAGATCCTAAGCCTATCTACATAGCCAAGGACTTAAATAAGGTCGAAGAGACTGAACTTATAGCTCTCCTCAAGGAGTATAGGTATTGCTTTATGTTGACATACCATGATATGAAGGAAATTCTTTGAGAAGTGGTTCAACACACCATCCCCATGGTACCTAAAGTTAAACCAATCCAACATTGGCCCTATCCAATGAATCCCAAATATGCAAAAGCATTGTTTAAGGAAGAGATCGATAAACTCATTGAGTGTGGATTCATCTATGAGATTGAACACTCACAATGGGTCTCACCCATTGTGATTGTTCCCAAGAAGAATGGAAAACTTAGAGTGTGTGTTGATCTCAAGAAAGTGAATGCTGTCACAACACCTGCATATCAAAAGAACGAACATATTTGACAAGCTACAAAGTGGCAACCCAAATCTACCTGGAAATGGGTTCCAAAGATTTCTCAATCCATACCACCTCAACCAAGCAAGGAAGGATGACCTCAACACAAGAATCGACGCAGGAATTCCAAATTAAAAGTTACCCCAAAATGGATCCCCAAACGCTTATTAAAAGCTCAAGGTTACTAGGAGGGTAACCATTGTATTTGGATACCAAAACATAAAAGTATACCACTAGTCTCACTACTACTGCCACTTACCAATTCCCAAATCTCCTCATCAATGATGGATAAAGGATTGAAAACCTCAAATGCAAAGGAAAAGCTATTCCCCCTTTCCAGACCCACTCACGCAATTTTTATACACCACTAGGGAAGAGATGTTGTGGAGCCACCTTTGTGGACTTGTTCTACCTGCAATTCCATCCCCTTACACCATGCATTACTTGTAGGCATTGCATGTTGCATGCAACATCCTACTTATGTTGGCAGTGTAGAACTTATTTTAGGCGCCATGGGACAAGACTATTGTAGTCATGGTAGGAGAGACACCATAATGACATGATCACGAGAGTGTACATTACCCAATGGGAGAACCCTAGCAAGATAGAACTACATAGGAACAGCTTGTAGAGCAATGGAGGAAGGTGAGAACTTATGGACTTACACCATTAGTTATGGCATATATGTTTCCACTTCCTTGTTCCTTCTCTGGTATAGTGGGTGATTTCCTAGATACCTTAGCTCTCACAATAGCTACTTAGCTAACTTACCTATAGTACCCATGCCATATCACAGTGAGGATGCACTCAGACCATTACTAGTAGACCAAAGAATGGATATATATATGGAGCACACCCAAGTGAGAGGGGAAATCAACCTAATGAGATGAAGAATCGGAGCATGCTTTACAAACTATGGTTATCTAATGATGTGCTTGCTCTTTACTATGTGTTCAGTGCTTGTTTGCATTGTTAGGTATCTGGTCTATCAATTTTCAAGTTATTACATGGGTATTCAATCTTCATTGAGATCGACCTTAGAGTATGCCAAGTAATCCACCTTCCTTAGTATGCCCTCTTTAGTTAGAATAGAGCCTCCTAGGTGAATTTTGAAAGTGCAACTAGTTTATTAAATAAAAATAAAAATATTTTTAAAAAACCCCACAAGAAGATAACCATCGCCATGTGTGATCTAGGTAGTAGGACTTTTGGCTCTTAGTGATTGAGCCTTGGGACCGTAACCTTGATCTCCATGGGATGGAACCTTGTAGCTACAAATCTATCAATAAAGGGCTTTAAAAAAAAACATTGCTGTGGAGGTACTTAGCGATCCTTAGACTTGTATGAGGTCTCTAAACCATTGCTTGGGTCTCTATAGGGTGGTGCCCTACTTTTCTATTTTTAGAATCAAAACAAAACCTTATAATAATCACTTAGAAGTTCATTTAAGAAGCTAGATAATAGCTAGAGATGGTTTCACCAAAAGAAAATGTGTCAAGACTAAGGTCATAACCCGAGGCATGCTTTTTTCTCCTTCTTAGTTTAGCTCAAATTTGGGCCAATCTTAATATTACCCTTTGTCTTAATTAAAAAATTCGACCAATCATAAATTTCAATTCTCACTGCTTGATTGGTGTTTGCATTATTATACTTAAATGCACCTTACTCGTCGTGGTACCATGCTGCCTTTGCATACCTTCCAGAACCTCCGAGATTTCATGCATCCAACACCATCCTCAAAAAATCTTCATCGACATATTCCGAGGACATAATCTACATCAGGAAGGGGGGCATGTTAACCCTCATCGACCTCATTGGACATCTCTCTAGCATCATTGTATATTTTACGTGTGCGATTGTTTTTTTTCTATGAAAGGCGTGCCACGAGATTAATTATGGAGATTGTATTCTTAGATTAAGTGTTTGCATAAGCCTAGGCAGTTGTGGATAGCCATGGACCTATTTCTCAAGAATGACCATCCAAGGTGTGAAGGCTAGGGACCAAGTTAAGGATCATTGTGTATTCTCACCATTCATTCTTTTAGGCGAATTCAATAGAGTGCTCTTCTTCTCTACTCTCCTATGCTATTACTTTCTTGCCTGCCTCTTGTTTGTTTGAGATCTTGTGTGCTTGCTTGCATGTGTGTGAGAGAGTGAGTGTGTGATTGAGTGAGAGAGGAGGGTCGAGCTTCCATTGGAGTGCAAAGGCGGTGTTGGAGTGGAGCTTGAAGTGAGGCTGCACGGCAACATCATCTCCTATGAGAATCAGAGCACAAGCAATCAACAAGGTGTGTGACACATCTTATGTATGCAATTTTGGGCCAGGTTATGGTAGAATAACCTCTTGGTTTGAGCTGTTTTATGTTCTCGAGTGTAGTGAGGCAAAGCCCCAACGACATTGTCTAGTTCTTGCACTCTTTCTATAGTGCAAGGGCTTCCCACCTGGTTTAGGCTTCCTTGGTGTTTCCTCCTCTAGTTCCCTACTCATCAAGACACTTCCCTCAAATGGTTCTTCTTTAACAAGCTCTAACGACATTGTAAATGGGGGTTTCTTAGTGGGAACAAGGGAATTGGTCCTACAGGCCCTTCTATCTCAAGCTGGGCCTGCTGCACTAATTCTTATGTGTCATTCAACCTCAAGATATCCTCTCTTGGGTTAGGGTAAGCTTGTAACATCTTGGTGAGTGGTTCTTTTTGTTGGATAGGTGTCATCTCCAGATGGTGTCACACTAGTGGTACACTCTTTAGCCTCTAGGCATTTTTGGGATTTATAGCATTCATTTCTATTTTTTCCTATTTACACACATTTTTGGGTGGAGGATAGGGTGGAGGAACTTTCCTATATATATGAGGCATTGTAGTTCATTTCTAATCAAGTTGGCTAGTGGTTCATTGATGAGTTCTTGAGTACATTGTCTCTTCTCTCATCTCTCTTCTTTCTCACATGGTATCAAAGCAAGGTGGTGGCGCACATAGAGCCTCCTTATCCTTCTTCCTCTCTACCTCTAGTCCTCTTCAACAACCCCGCTTTCAATTGCGTTTTTTCATTCTTTGATTTTCTGCTAAACGAATGCGTTTTCGAGGATTGTGCTTGAGAGACCTACTGGAATCATCGTGGTTTACAACTTTGCAGAAGAAAGTTTTCGCAAATTCTTCACTGTTTTTGAGTTATTCTTCGCAGACTGCCTGCATGCAGAATTTTTGCTTGCATTTTTTGCAGAAGCCCTTACTCATCATCCTTGCACTCATTCAATGATGTAAGAGGATTCAAACCATCCCCTACAAGTGTGTTTTTAAAGCACTTCAATCCGAGTCCTACAACTCTACTTGCAGTGAAAACATTACCAACTAGTTTTCCCTACATGCGGTAGCGTTTTTTTGGAGGCTTCTTGTGGAGAGATTTCTTGGCTGCGTTTTCATCATCAACTTCAGCCCTCTTCATGGTATTTTGAGGTACATATTCATCCTCTTTTCTACACCTTTCTATCGGCTGAAAATTCCGCTTTGCTACACACTTTGTGTTTGCGTTTTTGTGGACAATCAACTCCTCCATACTCCTTCTACCTAAGGCTACATTCTCAGCCCTCTTTTGGTGGTTTCTACGGAGTCTATTGGTTCATATATCGGCTGCGTTTTGTGGCTGTGTTTTTGCACTATCTTTGTGCATATTTTGGAGATACTTCCTTGGTGGACAGCCCATCTATTGGCTGCGT
The DNA here is from genome assembly GCF_041138505.1 of Cibotium barometz. NCBI lineage: Eukaryota > Viridiplantae > Streptophyta > Polypodiopsida > Cyatheales > Cibotiaceae > Cibotium > Cibotium barometz. The sequence continues at coordinate 18,746,822 of NC_141046.1, read as the reverse complement.
TTTTGGAGGTACGACACTTCTTCCCTTGTGTTTTCCCACCCTCCTCTCCCTATGGGATCTCGGAAGTCCTCTACTCCAAAAGACAAAGGCAAACTTGAAGATACTATGGATCCTACATCTCCTACGACGGTTGGACCGACAACTACTACAATGGAAGTTGGTGCAATTCCTTCTTCGGTGGTAGGTGCTTCTACTTTCTCTTTTCCGTCATATCCATTACCTTCTACGGATCCTTTCTCTCTTTCTTCTTTGTCCTTTATGCCTTCCTATCCACATACTTCTATGCCCTCTATGGTATATCCCCCTACATCATCTATGCCTTTTATGGCAACTTCATCTACTATGATTCCTCCTTCTACTACTCCTCTCCCCACTCAATCATAGCAGCCCTTTAACCCATTCACTCAATCTTTAAGCCTTCCAAGTCTTTCCGATTCACAAAAGCTTACCCCAAACAACTACCACACTTGGTCCTTGTTTATGCAACTTCTTTTGGAAAGCGTCGGGATGTGGTCTATAATCACTTCTCCTCATATGGTGCCTTCTCAATATCAAACCTATATGGATGCACGGGCCAAAGCTTTACTTGTGCATGGCATGTCTACATCGGTGGTGGAATTGCTTCTCAAGGAGTTGTGGAGCTTGGAGACCTCAAGGGTTATGAGCTCGGCCAATGGAAAGATCCCTATGATAGTTGTGGTTTGCCAGGTAATCTTCTTGTTGGATGTGTTTCAACGAGGGTTTGGGTGAGTCATAACATTTTTGGTGCTGTTGGGGGGAGCTATCCCTTGGCTTTTTCCACTATTTGCTCTCTAATCTATGCATATCCATTGCCCATTGTATTGATTAGTGGTTTCCCATGAAAAGGATGTGGGTTTGATAGAGATTTATGTGTGTGATTTTGTGAGAAATAGCTCTCTTGTGAAAGAATGATTTTTTGGCTTAAATGTGTTGTTTTGTTAGTTTTAATCTAGTCTTTAGTGTTTGTTAAGTATGCACATAGAATGTGTTAGGTTTAGTTTGCATCCATTGATCCATTGCATCAAACAATGCAATGGATTGCAATTTTATGATTTTTTGCTCTCTTTAGATTAAACAAAGAGCTAAAATCATTAATTTTTGCTTGATTTGTGTGGTTTTTTGTTTGATTTGTATGCATTAGATTGTTAGAAAATATTAGGGGTAGCTTAATCATTTAAAAATTTTCTTAAAAACATTAAAAAACTCTTGAAATCGACTAATCTACCTTAATTGACTAGTTTTTATCATTAAGGGGTGATTAATCCAGTTCAAGAGGTTAAAAAAAACTAGAAAATATGTTTTTTGGGATCAAAATTAATCATGTAAGAGGTGAAATTAGTGTTTTGACTGTTTTGAGAGTATCTAGATGCATCAAAACACCTAATTACATCAATTTCTTCATCAATTGAGGAATTTTGCTCTCTTTTGCTTAATTTTGCATAAAGAGAAGAGAAATTAAGAGTTTAATTAATCTCTAATTATGAACTAATTTACACATTAGTTGATACACATAGCTTAGCAATTTCATCCCTATCCAATGATGTGCTCAATGGTATAAATTAATTAGTTATTAGTGGTTAATTAGGACTCCTAATTAGTCCAAAAGAGGGAGAAAGATTAGTGGAAGAATTAATCTTTGATTAATTCTTAAGTACTTTTTCCATAACTCATTAAGGCTGATGAGCATTAAATGAAAATGGCCACTCAGGCTCATTTTCCTTCCCTTCGTCAAGCTGCTTTAGCTGCAGCCTTAGCCTCTCATTCCTTCTATGCGAGTTCACGATTTTGTTTCCTTGTAGTGGAGAGACTTGGTTTTGGTTCATGAGAGGCTTCCACCTTAGCTATGTCAATTGGGGGTAGTTTATAATACTAAAACTTTTGTAACCCTTTTTCCCAATCGTCTATAAACTTTCGATGATGTAAGTCAACTGCACCCATGTATTGGAGCTATTAGGCGATATTGGTTCTTTCTTGCAGCCTTTCGTGATGATCCATTGCATAATGTTTACGTCTTTGCCATCTTTAGAAATGCTCCTTGGCATCTTGAGTGATGAACTTCATCCCTTTCCTCAAATTGGGAATCCATATCAAATTTGGAGTTACTCCTTGAAGTTTCTTTGGATGTTGTGGTCTCTGTTTTTCTCATGGTGATTGAGTTCGTGTCACTTTTAGTCTCTATTTCAGACCTCTATCACTATTGGTGCTTGATCTTGAGTCATCCCATATGGACTCAAGTTCACTATAACCTATCCCCTCGGTATCGGAAGGTAGAAAACATTCATTCGTAAGGGCATGACCTTAGGGATCTCCTCACCATCAGGTGTAACCATGTAGATCCTCTAGCTCCCCAGCTATCAATTGTAGCCATCATATGTATCCCATTAAGATCATCTCAGGCTTAATAGCTTGTTTGTCCGCATCCTTGTGGGCTAGATCCTTTCCTGCCTCAGTCTCTTCTCTACTACAAGTATAGCAATATTACAATGGGATTGAATGAGTGGTGGTGTCTAAAAGGTTTTCAAAAAGTCCTCCACTAACCATAGGATGTATGCGGCTAGTCACATCACAAGATCAACCTTGATGAATGGAATCATCGAATTGGAGGTACACATGGTTCTTAGACTAGTCATGTACCATCTTTGCTTCTCTCATGAACGAACGTCCTAAGATCATTTCATATGATTCTTGTTGTTTAGAAAAGTCCATAACAATGAAGGTATGTTTAACCCGATGTTTAAGAACCTTGATCTTTTAATCTCATTAGCATCCCAATAGGTTTGGTGATAGTCCCGTCAGCCATCTTGACAATGATGTTTGAGACTTCTAGACGTGGCTTAGCCATCTTCTCCTAGCATTTCTTGGTGATTATGCTCACTCCCACACCACCATCTAGGACTCCCATCACTGTGATGCCCTTGGCCATAATTGGTAGTAGTGCGTTAGACTCATCACCTTCAAAATATTGTCTCATTTTGTTACGTGGAATTTTACCATAGATTTGGCATTTTCTTCTTCCATTGGGACTATTGATTTGGGTACAACTCGAGGTGTCTCCATTGTATATTGCGGATGTGTCTTATGCATGTCAGCAAAATGGTGGTAATCCGACATTGAGTTTCCCATTAAGGAAAGCACTCATCGCTTCGAACAATCTAGGACCTCTACTCAATCGGACGGTTATAGTTGTACTCATTTGTGAGGCCATAAAGTCTAACAATTTGGGGATATTTAGTGGTGCATTCATGACATCCTTTCCATAATTAGGTGCCTGTGAGATTATAAAATCCATTTTCAAGATGGGCTCAGGGTTTCCATATGGTAGTTGTCCCTTGAACCAATAAGGGATCAAACTATGAGAGGTAGAGGCCTCAGTCTCTTCCATGATGATAGGCATTAAGGTACTAGGGTGTGCAGTATCTAAGACTCACTTGCTTGGATTTTGGTTCAAGCTCCTCTTGGATTTTCATATAACTAAATCACCAAATTATTGGAGTTCCTCAATTTCCTTCTGAGGGTTAGGATAAGAGCCAAGTTTTGTCATGTGTGATCTAGTTTCAGGAATCGCATGTTGTGGTGGAGTCTCCTTCCCTATGCTCTTGGTTTTGAAGGGTATTTCCCTACCCTATTCAGAATCAGCTCTTGTGTACAAGGATTTCGAGTCCTCATCTAGATCCCTAATGAAGACTGACACTTGAGGCGTCCCAAGATTTATATTTTTGGTTTCCTTTATTTTCCCATTCTTAACCGACTTTTTTCTTATGTTTTTCTTCTTCTTCTTGGATTCTGCTACCGAGGCCACATATCGTTGCTCAAGAACATGTTGGTTTTGGTCTTGTAGCCAAGTGATAGCATTCAATGGTGTGTGATCTAATTTTTAAGGATCTACCTTCGAGTTTGATTGCTTACCCCCCCAATCATGTTTAGGGGTGTGATGATGGGTCTTGTTTGTGGGCTTGTCACCACAACCTTGTTGGGAAAGTCCTTAATCCAATGATCTATGCCACAACATTACAATTAGCCGGTGGCACGTTTGAGGACACCGCTTGGTTGAGATGAGGAAACTTTAAAGGGCATTCTAAAACTCAATGGGGACCTTGACAGTGGTAGCATTGAAGAGGCATTCTTCTAGTTTTGGCATTAATGTCCCAGCCCTTGCCCATCACCAGCAAGTTGGTAAACTGGCTTTACTCTCCCTTTGCCATCCACTTCATGTTAGAATGAAGCTTTGTGGGGTCCTCAAAGAGGTGGGGGGTGGTTTCGACATGAACCTCATATTCTTGGTAATCAATAGGCTCCTCAAAGCTTCCTTGATTAAGAGGTGTGATCCTTGGGGGTGGAGGTTTAGGTCCTAAAATTGGTGGAAGTACTGACACATTTTGTGCATTGGAAATCCCCCTTGCAATGGGTTGTTGTGTCTTTTGATCTGCATTGGGTTGAGATGTTGCAGGCATTATGGCTCATGGCTGTGATGGGGCTAGTAAAGCCAACTCTTGAGGCCTAGAGACATTAGCAAGGGTTTGCAAATGCGTGCGGCACTGTGAAGCCTCATGACCATAACGTCCACAAAAAGTACAATTACCATTATAACGTGCCCTTAGGAGTGGACACTCAGTGGTTGAATATCCTTGCCACACGACAGATTGAGCAGCATTGAAGCTCTATCCTTGGGTACATATGTACATTTTGGGGGTCTTATTGGCCTTCGTTCCCTCTTGGAGTGCTTTCATGAAATCTGTGAAGTTCATCTCCACTAAAGTGTTGCCTTTAGCAAGGGGTTTAATTATAGAAGTGCTTTGTCCTATAACTTTGGAGGCAATAGATTTAGAATCTAATGCTTTTTCTCCTTTGACCATGAGATTATCCTCTAGTTGGATGGCATTCGTCCCATGTAGTGATTCCTCTAATAACTAAGCCATTATAGATTGCTTCATGGTTAAGCCCGAGGATGAATCTATCCAACAATTGATTGTTTGAATAGCATTCATGTGGAAGCTAACGAGAGTTCAAATGCTTGAGACGGCTTCAAGAACAGTCTCCTAAGAGCAGTGAAGTTCAAGTGTTCCTCAACCACCCTGAGAGTTCTATACCAATCCCCAACCTTACCGTCTAAAGTTAGACTAAAGGCATTAGTCTTGGAAACCTCATTTCTTTGTCTTAGGGCCTCACACACTTGATCAAATACTTCCAAATGTCTCTTAGGATCATCATCTCTAGTGAACTTATAAGTTAGCTTGGCTATCTGGGTAGCCTTTCCATGGCTCTGTCGACCACCATCTCTCACAACAGGTGCTATGCTTTTCACTAAGCTTGGGATGAAATCCATCAATGGATGAAAGAAAAGCTCAAATCAATTGGGAAAATTGAGGAGATAAACCAAGCTAAAATAGATAACCCATGACTGCTTTTACAAAGGGGGAGGCTTCTATTTATAGGAAAAAGTGAGCCTCTAACCAAGCAAACTGATTCTAGAATTTTCCAAATCAGTTTGGTCAATTTTTGACTATTTTTGGGTCAGTTAAGCTTACTTTTTGGATCTAGTTTTGAAACAAGAGAGAGGAGAGATGAAAATATCTCATTTTATTGATTAAAAATTGGGGTTAATGATGAGAAAAAGGCACCTACTTCATGAGGGGAGATCCCCACTCTGAGGTGTCAAAATTCAATTTTTTTAATTCTTTTCTTTGGTCCTTAGTCCACTCTTCATCTTATGTGAGCATTTGCTCATTTTTGGGGGGTTTTTCTTTTATTCTTCAATTTATCTCTTTCCTACATTTGGATTAATCTTATTCGTCCATAGGAACCTTAATTGGACCATAATCCAAAATTTTTAAAAAATCTTGACCCTTAGGCTAAGGTTTTTGTGCACATTATAATTTATTTCTAAAGCACCTTAGGAATTTCTTTTTAAACTTTTGTTTTGGGAGAATTTATTTTAATAAGAAGGGATATTTTTCCATCCAAAGATATCTAAAAACTGGAATACCTCTCTCTAGAACATTTTCTCTCTCTGGGATAGAAACAAGATCTTTTATTATTCTGAAAAGGGGATTGGTTATAGGGGAAGAAACTAGACATCTTGAGGGGCTGGGGAGGAATCTTACAGGCAACAAACACATCTTGGAATTCCTTTAAAAGATCTATAAGAGACCTCTCCTCCTCTTATGTTAGGTCAGTTTTTTGCAATGTATATTGGCTTAGGGTCTTCACCCCAGGTTTAGTAAGATTAACTTGTTTGACCTCCTTACCCACTGTAAACAATGTGTTAACCTATGTTATAGTTTCTAAAATACTTAGAGATTTTGGATACATCTTCCCTCGAGTTGTTCCTCTTCTTGAGTATTCTTTTTTGCTTCTTTCTCAACCTTTTTCAAAATCTTATTCTTGTTCTTTTTGGCACTTTGAGTCATGTTTTCAGAGGAAACCTCATCTAGAATTATATTTATTGGTCTAACTCAAGGGTTTGAATATGAGTGATTCGATTTAAATCTTCTCCTAGGGTTTGAACTAGCTTGTCATAGGATTGTACAGCTCCCACATATTGTAAGAAATGATTTTCACTTTCAAGATCTAGATAGGGGCTTGACCTAATCCTCAAAGGTTTGTTCTTGGTTTTATCCAACTTTTTTTTTGCTTTTCTTATTTTTTTTATAAAGGATATCATAGCAGTCGCTTCCACTTGAAGCATCATAAACTCAAAGAGCTCTCAAGCCTCAAGAGGAGGATCTAAGGTAAGTGCTTGAGTAATTTAAGTCCTACAACATTTGGGATAAAGTTACAAGAAGCCTAGATGGAGTGTCGCATGTCTCTCATGAAGCCCCATTAGGATCAGGGAAGAAAATCTTTGTTGCACCTGGTGTTGTAATAGAAGTGGAAAGGTCAGTGGCAGTTAACGGAGTAGTCACCACATCAGTGTCACACATGTAAAGGCAGCGGTCTGCAACCACCATGGAGCCGTTTCCAAGATCAAGAAGAAGGCACAACTTAAAAGAGCAATCAACTACTGCAGAGGAGAGAGATGGATAGGGAGAGAGTGCTGGGGTATGTGTGTGATAACCAGCAGTCCGTGTACTGCAACGTGACTCACAATGTTAATTTACTAGCATGTCATGGAGCTTGTTAATATGTCAGAGTCTGGCAACTGATAATTGTATTGGGTGTCTCTTCTGTGTCACTTTGTCATGCTTTTGGAATGGATCAAAAGGTATGCTTGTTGTTACTCGGCCCTTCTGTGTTATCTGTTTTTCTCTCTAGTGTGAATGAACATGTTGTGTTTCTACTCATGTGTACATTCTATGTGAGAGGTGAGTGAGGAAGTGAGTGAGGTGGATCCACTGTGCTTAAGCTTTCCCACAAGAGAGAATTCCAATACTTTCCCCACTACCACTTGAGAGTTGGTGTTTGAACTCAGAACCTCTGGCGGGAGTCTTCACGTCTCCGACAACATTGCCTGACTATTTGTCACACCAGACTACTGTCTTGCCATTCCGTTGATAGGAAAATTAACAAGAAACACCTGGCGATCCTGCTGGGGATTTACCGGAGAGTCTGGGGAGTACAACAATCATTTGGATCAAACACATGGTGAAAGTGCAATATGGAAGGATTTTTTTGGAAAACTTAATAGGAAGAGTTGCTCACCGCACAACCCAACCACATTCAAGCATACTGCTCTTATATGCAAGAAACTAGAAGAGGTGAAAAGTAATGCCTCCCAAGAGACCCTCTAAGAAGCTCGCACAGCTGGGAGTACTTCGAATCATCAAGAAGACAGTGTGAAAATATCTGCTAACCCACACGAGCAAGAGGAGGCTTCAGAACTTAAATACAAATCGGACCAAGAAAACGAGTGCCAAGAAAGAGAAGCAGCACACAATCCAGGTCTAGAAAATCTAGGAGGGGTGAAGCAGCCAAACCAAGAAGGACAACCACAAGTAAACCCTCGGAGAAGGTTCAAGGGAGCCATGGCATCACTGGCCAAAAGTTTCCCGGTGTTCTCAGGCAATAAAGGGGAAGATGCAGACCTGCATGTAAGGAGGTTTGAGCAATACTAGAAAGTGGCTAGACCTTGGGATTTAGAAGAACCATAGCTGAGTGAAATTTACAGAGATGCCTTCATGAATACCTTCAAGGACAAAGCAACAAAGTGGGTGTCAAGATATCATGACAACCACTTCCAAACCTATAAATAAGTCATGATCGCCTTTTTGGGAAGATTTCGCAAGATCAAATCTGTAACTTAACTCTGTGATCAAATGAGAGAGCTCTATCAAGAAGAGGACATGGATGTGGAAGCTTATGCAACAAAGCTATTAAGCTTATGTAACTTAACTCTGTGATCAAATAATGAGAGAGCTCTATCAAGAAGAGGACATGGATGTGGAAGCTTATGCAACAGAGCTATTAAGCTTGAGGCAGAGAGTGGCAAAGCAAACTCAACTCTCGATGTAAATTTTTGTTGACTAGTTTGTCCAAGGGCTTAAGCCGGGGACATTCATGCAATGGTCAGCACGAAGCAAGCAAAAACGGAAGAAGAGTTTGGAGAATTGGTGGAATTAGCCAAAAGGGCAGAGAAAAGAAGTCGAGAAAGGAGACAAAAGAGGAAGGCAAGGAAGAGTGTCACCACCAAAGAGGACAATTTAAGAGCGACACTCTGGTGGCAGTGGCAAAAAAAAGGAAAAAAAGAAGAAGTCCGAAAAGGTACAAGCAAGTTCCGGAGAATTGATGCAGCAGGTAAAGGAGCTAGTACAAGAAATGAAAAAGGAAAAAGGAGCAAATTTTTGAAAAAATGTGTTCTGCTCACAATGCAAACAAGAAGGCCACCTCAAAGAGGAACTTGTTCAATTTGTAACATGTACAACTACAATACATGGAATTGCAGGTACAACATGAAAAATAGAGCTCCTATGGTGAACAACATAGAGGGAGTGGAAAGAAGATCTAGATTGGGAATGTTACATATCCGTAACGCCGCCACGGGCGTCACCACGAGAGGGGACGGCCTCTGGCTCACCACCCAGCCATAGAGGAAGAATGAGGATTGCCCCTCATCCCCCAGGCTATATAGTGTGTGGCCTGCTGTCCACACTAGCCTGGCCGCCCATGACTCTGCATGGGTGTCCTCTCCCACTGAACCCCGGACATGGCCATCCGGTCTGCCCGTCGGTCACAAGCATTACAGCCTACGTGACATTACCCCCCCTTAAGAAGAGTTTTCGTCCTCGAAAACAAACTGGGGAAACCTTTTGGAAATTGCACTACGACGTTCCCAGGTAGCTACCTCCTCATCCCTATCTGTCCATTTAACAAGTACCTCCTGGTACACTTTATGTCGGGTTTGTCTGTCACGATACTATAGAATCTTTTCAAATTCATGTGGTATCTTTGGTGGCTCTATCAAGTCCACCAAAATCTCTGGAGAAACTGCGTTCTCTAACCCGTGAACTGATTTCTTTAGTTTACTAACATGGAAGACAGGATGAACTTGAGAACTCTCCGGTAACTCAAGTTTGTACGCTACGTCCCCAATATTCTTAAGGACCTTGAAAGGACCGCAATATCTAGGAGAAAGTTTATCACACTCTCCCGTTTTCATGGTTGCTGACTGCACAGGAACCTTTAAAAATACAAAGTCACCTTCTGCAAAGGTCACTTGTCTGCGTCCTTTATCGGCAAATGTTTTAGCGCGATCCTGTACGCTACGAATGCTCTCGCGTGCAGCTTTGAGCATATCATTCATATCTTCAAGGAAATCCTTGACAGATTGAATCTTCTCCTTTTCTAGGCCTACAGCTATCGGAGATCTCGGCTGGAATCCATACATTAACATGAATGGTGTAAATCCAGTCGTCTCGCTGAATGCTTGGAGTTGTTATAAGCAAACTCCAATATGGGCAAATATTCTTCCCAATTTGATTGCTTCTTACTTACATAAGAACGCAACATATCCTCGAGTATTTGGTTAACTTTTTCAGTTTGACCATCAGACTCCGCATGATCTACCATATTCATACTCAGAGTAGTATCCAACTTTTTGAAGACTTCCCTCCAAAAATGACTGTTAAACTTTCTATCTCTATCCGACACTATATCTGCGGCGGGCAGGCCATATAGCTTGTAGAGATGTTCAATAAAGAGTTTTGCCAACTTTGGCGTTTTAACAATTTTCTTCGTGGCAATAAACTTTGCCATTTTAGTTGTCCACTACTACCCACACCGAGTCATTCCCTCGACTCGTCTTGGGTAAACCGGTAATGAAATCCATGGAAATGCTTTCCCATTTCCCTTGAGGAATCTCCAGCGGATGGAGTAGTCCTCCAACCTTAAGACGTTCATGTTTATTGACCTGGCACTTATTGCATTTTAGCACATAAGTCTGGACGTTCTTAAACAAACTAGGCCAATAAAATCGTCTTTTTACTAGTGCATAGGTCTTCTGAATCCCAGGATGACCCGCACTTGGACTATCAAAACTATACCCCGAAGACTCGGCTAGCCTCTCCGGACTAACTCTCGCCTCGCTACCCGTCGCACCTACGGCCAGTCTCTCCGGACTAGCATTACGTACCGGCGAAGAAGGTGGGCGAGGCTATGACAAAGTGCATACGCGTACAGCGCGCCAGACCTCTGTAAAGACAGGATCATGCTCACAGAAGCCATGATCATGCTCACACAAGCCATGATTTGGTATTTCAACCAAAACCTTAAGGCAAATTTCATGCCTTGATTTTGCATCATGTCATTAGCACAGAAGCTAATGTACTAGAGAGCACTCTAGTAGCGCAAGTTCTTAGACCATGCTACTAGATATTTGTAGACTACGCTACCATGTTGCATCACCAACTTGTTAAAATTTCTCCTTGGAAAGCTCTACGGCCATAGGAGAAATAAACTAGAGCCAATCTAATCATGCATCACAAGGATTAGTTCCAAAGTTGAGAGATACTTCTCTCTCAGAGTAACATCTTTGCACAAGCATATGCTCTAGAATCTTGTTGAGTTTCTAACTACCATCAATCTACGGATGGTTAAACTCCACTCTAACTCAGAGTAAATGTAACTTTTGAAGATTTCCCTTCAAATATAACAATCAAACTTCTTATCTCTTATGCCATACTATATCTGCTGCTGTGCGGGCAGACCATATAGTATGTGGAGATGTTTGATAAAGATTCTTGCACCACTACGGGTGTCTGGAGTTACATCCAATCACTTACAACTCTTTGTTGCTATTACCAGACACATCTTTTCAAGTATTGTCTGGACTCACACAACTATTCCAGTTTATGTGATATTTGAGGATATTTCTCCTTTCCCTTAAGAAAGGTTTTTGTCCTCAAAAACTCTACTCTCAAGCGGACTACGCGCTAGTGTCATAGGTCCAAGAACAAATCTAGACCGTGTTTAATATCATATGTTATATTCTTGAGTCCTTCCAAGAAACTTTTAAACATCTTGCAACGAAGATGTGGTATAGTGTCTACGCACATATGGTGGTACTATTGATAAACTGCTTTGCAACAGATCAGTGGTTTCACACTTGTAACAAAGTGCTTCATCGTTGCATATTATTACCCTTCATAAGCGGGTACACACTTATGAATTATTTGGGTGGGTTGTACCATCTATCAAGAAAAATTCCAAACTACTAATAACCACATTATCAATCCACAGATAATGACTAAGCTTGCTGCGAAGCCATAGGTTACTAGATAATTGATGGTAATTACACAAGCCCAATGTCCCATTCCATCGTACATTCAATATAAATGCAAACATCACAGTACTTCGTGATGATGAACTTAGGAATTTCATCCTATCCCTGTTTGGTGTTGGTATGAAGTATAACTATGAGAACATTATTTGCTGCCTCCTCATTATAGCGGCAAAGCTACCTACCCATCATCACAGGTGGCAATCTCTACCAAGCTATAATCAATGACAAGCAAATAAACGAGTACTCTTGTAAGAACTTCATAACCATATCTCACACCAAACTCATAATCACTACGGATTAAATGCCACCAGGGCTTGCAAAATTGAATGTTATCTGATAGGTAGAGGGGATCATCAAACTACGGATGACCTTGACAACTCACTAGGACTAGTGATGTGTAACTTTTTAAGTTACTCCACTCTCCTTGATTATTCCATACCATCGAACAAATCGGTCCCTCGATTTGAGCAACGTCAACATATTTATGAGTACCTCGATACTCATGTATTGTGGTTCGGTAATTTAAAATGTTGATCTAGAGTATCTTTCACTCGAGGATTTAATTTTATTAGCAGCTATGTATTAGTAGTGAGTAACTACGTACCCACTATCATCACACTAGTGAGTAACTACGTACCCACTATCATCACACTAGTAGCTCCATACTAGTCTGTGAGTAACTCCGTACCCAATGGCGTACCTCCCCCGAGTGGGAGTACCATATACAGCCATCTATAACAAGATGCTTAAGTCACTTGCTGCTAAGAAGTGACTACACAAATTGACATACTAGTCTGTGAGTAACTCCGTACCCAATGGCGTACCTCCCCCAAGTGGGAGTACCATATACAACCATCTATAACAAGATGCTTAAGTCACTTGCTGCTAAGAAGTGACTACACAACTTGACCCCTCCATTGCACATTGCAGTACAATTTTTGGTATTACAACACGAATTTTTGGACGTCCTTATCATAGAGGTCAACTTAAAAACTAGTGCATAGGTCTTGTGGAGTCTCCGCTGACCTAACCACACCACTGGTGACTTCCTACAAAAAATGTGGCGCCGAAGTCACCACCCATGTACTTTAACTCCGTAAAGTACATGGTCTTCATCTATCATCTATGGAAAGTTGTAAAACATTCCTGCGATGGATTTTTATCACCCTAAAATTATTGTGCACTATTTTAGTGTGAAGAGCTTTTTTCCTGGGTACCATGGTTCACCCCAAGCTCATCTTTTGCTAAATTCTCCGATTTAACAAAAGATATGTCTGCCTCCGAACACTCCAGTTCAGCCCCAGACTTTGAGTTTACTTCTTAACACTCCGGTTAAGTCAAAACTCACCAGATACAGTAGGATTTACCACTAAGCTCTCCATCTTAGCCTTCTATCCTAACTCAGCCCGAGTTTATGTACACTTCATATGTCGGATCCGATTAACAACAACCAGGCTCATCTGGAGTGAGATACTACTCACTATTGCCACGTAAAACCTTATTAAATCCTAGAAATGCTCCACTCATTTCCCAGGGGTCATACGACTTATAGGGTTTACACGCACATGAACTTTGTAAGCAAAATAGCGGGTCATGCAATATTACAATTGCTTATGTAGGAAAGTAATATATTTCCCAAATTCATATGGTAGCAACTAAAATGTGCTCACAATCGCACACTTATGTTGAACATAGGCAAGACTACGCTTGCAAAATGCTATAGGGCATCCCCCATGCATGAAACTGTCCAACCAAACTAGTCTTACTGCTAACCTCTAGATTTAGATCACTCCGGAACTAAATCACTTTGTTAGCACTAGTACACCATCATGGTCTTGCTACCTAGAGCTTCTCCTAACTCTGTAAAACTGGGTTTTATCCCAACTTATGGCTATATTTGTAATTGTCAAAGTTAAAATTTTATCTTGCACATTTTATCACTACAGACAAGTGTACATACAACCTGCCAAAGAGTCAAGTTACATGCACAAGCCTTGGCGTCCCATTCCACCAAGACTACAATCGTCGATTCCGTGAGAATTTGATGTCCCATACCATCAAATTACTGCCAAACCAATTGATGTGACATATAAAAAGGCTCTTTCCCCCCTCGAAAGATCACCACAAACTCTCGAGCAGTGGGATGTCGACGCATGGCAATAAAAAGAAGAGAAAACCATGCTAGTAAGTTTAAGAACAGTTCTCTTCGTCGATCAACTTCTATATGGGCATTGAGCATTACATCTCAAGATTATACCCCTTCAGATTTATTCCTAAATCTGCTATTATTATCTAGGCGTCTGCTAATCCCTCAGATTAGTACTCCTAGATAAACCATTCAATTGAGTACTGCTAGCAGCACTACTAGCCCCTTTATCCCAAGGAATACACACCTTAGGGATTACTTTGACCAGGCAATCACGTGACTAAATCAAACTAGTCACTAATCTCTAGGCCCAAGTAGTGACACTATTTTGTTACTACCAACAAGGGCCAACTTGCCTTTATGGGCCAAAGCTCTCTTGTTGCTACAAACAGTAAGCAACTTGTTTGGACACAAGGCATAACCACATCAAGACTACGCTTGTACATGGTTCTCATTTGCCAAAGTTTATCACAATCTTCTAGCATCTGTTAAAAGATTGTGAAGGGTTATGAGCACTACGGCTCAATTAGGCTTATCTTGATTTTTCGTGATAAGCACTTCGTCTAATTTGGGCACAACTGACGCCATTACCGGTCCTCTTAGCCCAAGTAAAACACATTGTAGTTTTAGATTTACACTACAGCCAAACTACGTGACTTTTATGGTCAATACTAAATCTATGCTCAGCTTAAATTTAGTCTCTCTGAACCAAATGTGTGATCTCTACATGTGCTACTCTCGAGGCGTTATGGCCATAGAAGTGTTCACTAGGCACAACGGCCATAGAACGGCTCTCTCTCGAAGGACTCGGCACTACGGCCGTGGGATTTGTCTCTCTCTTAGCACGCGGCGCTAACGGCCGTGTGCAGTGGGTCTCTTTCGTGGAAAACGGGCACTACGGCCACACGGCACGAAGGCCGTGTTGGGTTTGTTTCGTGGGGTGTACCGTTGTTTTGTGTGTTTTGTTTTTTTTTTCAAAAAAATAAGTAAAAAAAATAACGGGCCGGGCCGGCCCTCGCTGCTTCGGGCGTGGCCGCCCGCCCGTGGTGGGGAGTGTCCTTAGGGCCGAGTCTGGCCGCCGTCTCGCTGGGGCTGGCCGCTTCTGCTGGGCTGGCCGCCCGCTTCATTTTTAATTAAAAATAAACAATTAAAATATATGTTTTTTTTCTTTTCGTGCGCTGGTCGGCTGCCTGATGGTCTGTTGGCCGCCTGGCCGCCTACCTGGCTGGCCGCCTGCCTAGCCGGCCGCCTGCCTGGCCGGCGCCTAAGGCTGGCCGCCCGCCTGCCTGGCCGACTGGCCGCCCGAGCTGGCCGCCTAGCTGGCCTGGCTGCAGCGCTTTCTCGTTTGCAAGGTTTCGCCCTCCTTAACGCAAGGGTCTTCGCCCTCTCAACGCACGCGGCCGCCTAAGGTTGGCCACGCAGCCATTGCATTCAACAGCCGCTTTGGAAAGGCAAGCCCATCCCCTTCGCACAACAACCCTCACCGTAGACAGTGAGTCCGTGGGCTGCTGTTCTCTTCGGCGACCGTGCCTCGGGTGTCATTGTGGGCGCTTTCTGCCGGACGACGCTGGACAACG
Organism: Cibotium barometz; assembly: GCF_041138505.1. NCBI lineage: Eukaryota > Viridiplantae > Streptophyta > Polypodiopsida > Cyatheales > Cibotiaceae > Cibotium > Cibotium barometz. The sequence continues at coordinate 18,731,365 of NC_141046.1, read as the reverse complement.
CGCCCACCTTAAAACACAGTGTTTTCTGGCCATTGCCGTGGGGCTGGTGCCGCCCCCTTCAAACGTGGTCTTCGCCGCCTTCAGCAGCATTCGTTTAGCTTTCAGCTACTACGTTTTAGCATTTCGCGCCCACCTTAAAACACAGTGTTTTCTGGCCATTGCCGTGGGGCTGGTGTCGCCCCCTTCAAACGTGGTCTTCGCCGCCTTCAGCAGCATTCGTTTAGCTTTCAGCTACTACGTTTTAGCATTTCGCCCCCCACCCCCACACACAGTCGAGAGAAAGGCGACTTCTTTCTTTTAACAAATTCAACGATTCCTTCGCAACGCAGAGAAAAAAACAAAACAAAACGAAAATTGCTTTGCTTACCTGCGATGCTGCTTGCTGTGTGTGACGGGAAGAGAGAGAGAGAGAGAGAGAGAGAGAGAGAGAGTTCTTCCCTTCCATTCTTCCATGGCCGCCTCCTCCACACCCTCCATTCGAGATACTCGAATGGTCGAAAACCATTGAGTGGGCTTCGGTCCCCCGGTCACGCGCGGGCTCTGACAATCCCATCGAACCACGCTCTGATACCAGTGTTACATATCCGTAACGCCGCTCTACGGGCGTTACCACAAGAGGGGACGGCCTCTGGCTCACCACCCAGCCATAGAGGAAGAATGAGGATTGCCCCTCATCCCCCAGGCTATATAGTGTGTGGCCTGCCGTCCACACTAGCCTGGCCACCCATGACTCCGCACGGGCGTCCTCCCCACTGAACCCCGGACATGGCCATCCGGTCTGCCGCCGCCGTCGGTCACAGGCATTACAGCCTACGTGACAGGGAAGGTTTGGGAATAGAGGTCATGGAATTTTTTCTACAAGAAGAGGCCAAGGATGTTCCGGAGGAACCACTAACTTCACATGTTGTTATTGCAATAGCCCAGACATACCAAAGTGGAATGTGCCATGAAGAAAAAGCATGATGAAGAAAGGCAAGCAGAATTGATGCAGCTCAAGGAGAATCCACCAAGTGCCAACATGATGTAGACAAAAGACATGCAAATGGAGGTTCATGACATCCTAGCAGTTAACACGGGCTAAGGCAAGCAAATCTAAGGTAGAGATAACCCTAATTGGTGGTCAAGACTCACCCAAAAGCCACAAAAAGGCAGTTGTGGATTGGGAACAGCAGGAAAAGGTGAGAATCCAAACCGCAAAGGAAATAGAAAGAAGACAAGGCGAGCAAAAGGATGATGACTCAAGAGAAATCCCTGTGCAGATATTCCAAAAGCAAGTGGAAGGAAGCCTACGGAGCACTTCAACAAGGAATGCTTGGAAGAAAACCAAAAAGATGCTGGCTGGTTGCAATCAAATGTGATGTCATTTCTGCTAGTGGATAGATAGGTTTGGCTAAAACAAGTACTAGATTTATGCCCAAGGTTCAAGGCCAAAATCTTGTTATAGCAGGCATTAAAGGAATTAGCAAAGAATCAAAGCACACAGTGAAGGAAGAGACCCCAGAATGTAGCAATATGCAAGTAGAAGAACCACCAATATCCAGAGATGATGAAGTGGCTAAAGTCACGATTCAACTCAACAATTTTCTTATTAATGATGCAGTACTAGATGGAGGATCTGGAGTGAATGTGGTCACATAAGAAACCACATTAGATTTAGGACTCAAGTGGGAGCCCATTCAGTTCAACATAAGAATGGCTGACAAAAGAACACTGGTGCCAAAGGGAATTATCAAAAATGTCTCAAATGAGAATCAAACAGGTTGACTTCAAGGTCAATCTAGTGGTTATCACTACATAAAATCACACCGGGTCCTACCAAGCATTACTAAGAAGACCCCGGCGGGGCTGAGACATGGTAAAGTAAAATAGGAATGGGGTAGAGACATAATTACCATTAGAAAGGGTAAGCAGAAGGTGTATGTGGATCTCACGAATACTAAGAAACCACTAAAATCTGCTCAAAGGCCAGTCCATGCCGAAACATACTTATCCTAATCCTTACACTCTACTCCCAATGTAATCTATGAGGAAGGACATAAAAGGTCTTGGGTTAACTTATCCTAATCCTTATTTTATTATAATACTATGCAACAAAAGAATTCATAGAATTTAGTAAGGTATCCACAAGGTTATGCATATATTTTGATTTTCCTAAAGTTATAAGGTCAATTTTAGACCTTAGAGTACTCTATTCTTGAGGTTGTGTAGAAGTGAAAAATACATTAAATTTATTTAATCTAAAACTCAAATTATTATGGAATAGATAAATAAAATACAAGAAAATGAAAGAAATGATAATTTTCAATAAAGGTCTATTTGTACCTTGATAATTAGCTTGTATGGAGATGTAGTACCCTGTATTAAAGCTTCCTCCTCCACAAAAGCCCACGAGTTTTCTAGAGGATCCCAAGGGATTTGTACAATTCCTAACTATCACTGATTGAGTGCATCACTGAAATCTATGAAAAAAGTACTCTCCTCATTTAAGAGCGAAATTCATGGATTTCTCATGAGCAAGGATATAGTTGAAAATAACGGCTGGCTACTCAACATACCTCACCTAGTTAACTCAAAGTTGGTAGCACGCAATATCCCATGCAACTTAACCTTAGACTTCATGTATCCTCTTATTTTCATGCACTCAACCACTTCCGCATACATTTACTCATACATCAAGTTAACTCCTACATTTATGCATAGCTAGAGTTATATGTTAGTTTGCATGCTTACCTCCACATTTAATATTTATTTTACTCCCCAAAAGTCCCTAATAATTTATGCACATGGAAACATGACCATTGATCTTAAATTTTATTTTTTAATTTTTATTTTCTTTGACTCCTAAGTTTATCCCATTAAAATGCACAACTTTTTTAAAATTTCACATTCTCTGACTAGAAAGTGCAATTTAGATAAATATTATCTTAGTTAAAATTAAGACATAGGAAGAGGGATCTCTGAGATGTCCTCATCTCACAAATTCAAGTAGCATCCTTAGCCGGGCAAAACTTCCACTTGATTAAATAATATTTTAAGATCCTATTTTTAGGAGGCTTTTCTCTCACGTCTAAAACTGCTTCTAGTTCTAATATTTAATTATTTTATGAACAGTCTTAGGTTATAATTCCTAGAGAGAAAAATACGCCTAGGTGCACTAATATGCATAAATGAGGTGTATCCAATAATAAATATTGGATTAGTATTTGAAAGGTTGAATTTAATAGGAAGATTAAATACAAATTATGAATTAGGGAGGCACCATATGTAGAGAGAGAAGGAGAAATTAATGATGTACAGAGGGAAGTAGTAAAGAGATGGGCATCACCCAAACTTATTGGAATATTTCAATTGTTAGATTTGTAAATTTAGAACCTCTTAAGAAACTTTAAGGTGCAATTTACAGAGTGAGGTTAGAATTCTAGAGAGAGAATATTTTAAAAGTGTAATAGAGGGAGAGACTACGTGTCTTCATGCATTCGATGTGTATGAATGAATTAGAGGTAATGTTAATAAAAACACTAGGATTAAAATCAAAAGATTAAAAGTCAACATGTGGGGAGTAAGATAGAATTGGATAAATCTCTTCAAAGACAATATACTTTTAGAGATGAAAGTCCTAGTTACTCCGTAAAATTAAGGGTTTAGAAGCACATTATCTACCTAAATAAGTGCAAATCATATTTGGCATAGATTATAATATTAAGACCAAGTATAGATAAGAGTAAGGACTAGGAATGTAAGAGACATGATCCTTAAGCTTATGGAAGAATTGTCAGCTTAATGGATAGAAAGGAATGAATCCAATCAAGAGAGAGAACCCAAAGTTGGGATTGGTCGAGATACTCTTGACAATTCTAAGAAAAGAAGAAGACCCTAATTCTAAGAAAAGAAAAAGACCCTAATTCTATGTGCATAAGTATGCATTGAAGAATGATCATAAGACTCTTAAAGATTTTCAATATCAAGAAAGAAAAAAACCTAGATAAGAGACTTAAATAGATAACCTTAGAAAGATGCTCTTTATACGTGAAGGACTCTTTATACATGAAGGACTCTACTTGAAGTTGAGTTGAATGAATTAGGAGTTGTAATCTCCTAAAAGAACTTGGAAAGTGACCCCAAGGAAGTTAGGAAAGGAATGTCTTGAGAAGACCTCACTGGAATTTATGCAACTTAAAGAAATTCGACTTGCTCATATTTTAAATGTGGAGAACTGTGATGTCTCGTCAAGCTTGCGATGGTTTACTCTGCCTCGATTATGTGTATGATGATGTTTGCTAAAATCATGTCTTGAAACAATTGTTTAGATATTGTATTCATGGGACGCATATGTGCTGTTTGTTTATGCAAGCTTGTGAAGATACCACAAAAGTTTATGGATTGCCATGTTGGTGGTGTTCCAACCAACACTCCTCCTTATAAACCTCTGCCACCTTACCATGCATCCGTCTCTCTCTCTCTCTCTCTCTCACCTTTTTAAGGTCCCATGTCTATGTTTTTCAATCTTTAGCTTACATATGGAATATATGTAACACTTTTAGTCTCATAGACCCATTGAATCTTTAGTAGACATTACTAAAATCTCTCTCTCTCTCTCTCTCTCTCTTAGTGAATGAGACACCATCTTTAAGGCTACTCAAAAAAATGAATGAAAGTTTACATGATACAATTTCTATATATTTGAAATCCCTATCTCTAGCCTAATAACAACTCACATTATATATGACCATGATGTAACAAATGCCCAACCATTAGGCTTGTATGTATTAGTGGAGATAGGCTACGGGCACCCACTTGAATTGGGTAGATGAGCAAAGCCACTTGTATATATATAACTTTTGATAATGTGAGGGAGAGAACAACTATTTCTCTTGTGTAAATCTTTCTTTTTCTCTTGATCTCTTACCCTCTTGCTTGCGTCTGGTATGCATGCCTGTGTGAGTGCTTGTGGTGTGTTGAGTGTGCTTAATTAAACTAGAGTGGAGTGGAGTGGAGAATGGTTCAAGCTTTCTAGCTTAACCTTTGCCATTGAAAGTGTTGCCATGGAGGATTAAGAGTAGAGAAAGTTTTCTACTAAGACAGATTGACACTCCTTTTGGCCTCTTTTGCCTCTCCTATTAAGAGTGGAGAAAGTTTTCTACTAAGACAGATTGACACTCCTCTTGGCCTCTTTTGCCTCTCCTATTAAGACTTCCACGATCCAAGATGAGTAGTTTTTCACTATCCTATAATTCCTTGCATGAGGGCAAGAAGGTTCTTTGACATGAAGAAATAGTGCTACCGCCAAGGAAGGACTAATCTTGGATGAGAGAATGAACTAGAACCATCGTCTTCTAGAAAATCCTCAATGCAAATCCTTGGTTAATGTTGGGAAAATAATATGTTTGAAAGTAGGATATTAAGTGGATCAAAGTGTTAATGTGTGATTTAAAAAGGAACTAAACATAACCGTTTTGTTATTTTTTGTTGCTAACTTGATCCATTTTGTCTCAAGGGAGTGATGGAACAAAGAGCAAGCTCTCCCAAGAGCGATTGAGGTAGGTTAACACTCCATTTGGTTGCTTTCATCACAAGCATTGATCTTAGGTCAATTAGGTAATTAGTGTACATTTGTATTTTTTATATTTTTTTGGTCGAGCATAGCTTAATCTAGCTATTAATATTTATAGTTACTTTTTAAAGAAGCATTAAGTGTAAAGTCATGGCATTAAGGTGTTACTAAGCATTGCCACTATATTAGAAAACCCAAAAATATCCATAAAAACCTTGAAAAAGCCAAAATATTAAAAAAAACCATGTATTTTTGCTCTCTAGATTTTTTGTATTGTTGACTAAATTTTGGTTTGTCTAGCATTTGACTCATCGATCCGAGGTTTAGATCATTTGTGACTAGAATTGAAAGTTACTATTCTAGGACAATTAGTGGTAAATGACATTCATTTCCAATTTCCACACACATGAGCTAAAAGAAGGGGAAGGTTGAAGTTTATTTCCACACGTCTGAGCTTAAAAAAAGGGGACTATCAATGATACAAATCAAATATTCTCTTGTAAGAGAGGATAAAGTGGTGTAAAGATCCCTATTGTACTTGGTAAAGTACAATAGGAACCTTTAAACCTATTGTACTTGAAAAAGTACATTGAACATTGCAAATATGAATATAATATGTCTGTGTGTTTATGCTTTCTAAAAGTCCAATCGAATCAGCGATCTAGATCTGGGATTTTTAACGATCAACGATCCGGTACACAAACAATCTGGATCTCGAATCAACGATCCGGTACACAAACAATCTAAAATTTGGAACGATCCTAAACTTCCAAAATAATCATGGATTTACACACTTCCAAATTTGACAATCTGGTATTGGGATCGACAGTCAGAACTTGTGATGTGGGATCAATGATTAATACGAATAGAGATAGTAGTTGGTGCCATGCACATTTTTATTCATTTATCTGTTTGTTTACTGTGAAAAGATCTTGGAAAAAAATAATAATTTAAAACCATAAAAAACCCATAAAACTTTAAGGAAAAAAACTTAAAAAAGAGAGCCTCAATAAACGATTCAGGCGTTGGATTAGGTGCTTCTACATTTGCAGTTAGGCCGAGTCAATGTGCAGTTCTCATTGCTTAGTCTTATTCTAACCTGACCTTCAAATACAAGACTTCGTCTCACACTCCGGCTTTAGAGAGTGGTACTGAACAACACACAGAGTTAACCTCCCTGATTATGCCAGCCACGAACACTAGCTCAAAAGCAGACCAAGAGTCCTCCACAACAGAAGAGACTAGATCACTACTGCAGGTTATAAACTCTATAGAGCTTTTGTTAGTAGGAATGGACTCTAATGAGCACAATGAATTGTCAAGAAGGGCTGAAAGGGCTCAAGTAGCTCATGAAACTGGAGAGACACATGAGAACGAGGGGGAACAAGCACAAACTTGATCAGTTAGTGAAACCTATGTGCTACATGGTTATGTCAAGGCTACACAAGTTCCAATCTCTATTGACCATAATGGGGTGCTCTTGGAGAGCAATGGTCTCACTTCCGGCATTGCCAAGTCATCGTGAACCAGAGATCCTAGACAACCCAAAAGTCATCGTTGCTAAGCGTGATGGACACATTCTATGTAGATATGGAAGGAAACATGTATATCCCCACGCAAAACACCTCCAATATTAGGTCGTTTGGTGTGCCAACTGGAGCACAAGGACCTCATAGAGTCCACCAAACCTCAAGAGCCTCACACAGAGGAGCCTGTCAAGGCTCAGCCTCTAAATGTAGTGGATAGATTCTTTCTGAGGAGAGTTTGATCCAATCAAGGTGACATAGGCATATATGAGGATGCTCTTGGTAACCTCTACACCATCACCATAGTACAGAGGGATCTGGTTGGAAACCATAAGTTTCTAGATGCACCCTCAGTCAGCAGGTGTGTTATCATCCAACTAGTGATCAAACTACATACACGGATGAGGACGGTAACACGTACATCCCAAGAACAGTTGAAGAAGTAAGAGGCATGGAAAGGTCTCGGCAAGAGGGAGTCATCCCATCCAATACAAATATAGAGCATAGAACTTTGAGGCCAAGAGAAGTAAGGACTTCTCTTGAGGAAATTACTTCAAGACTAGGAAGCTCTACAGGAAGAGGGGAATTTTCATTCTATTCCACAAAGGAAACTATCCACAAACCTGAAGCTGAAGTCACACTTCATTCTATTCCATGAAGGAAACTACCCGCAAACCTGAAGCCGAGGTCACGCTTCCCTCTACATTAGACCCTATAAGGGAGGAGCATCTAGCTTTTGTAGTAGGCGAGAAACTACACCTTTAGAAAGAGCTAGATTGGTAAACCAAGTTGTTGAACTTGTAGTACCAATCCATTTAGGACAGGAAACTGTAAGAGTTAAGAGCCAAGAATATAGAGCCTTAAACTCCTGGAGTACTAGTAACTCCTAGGGTACCAGTATATGGATACCCTATGACATATTCAGGCTTTGTACCTCTTGAGCGACCAAGAGAAGCATCTTTGGGGCACCAGTCTATGCTTATACGAGACCATCCTATACTTAGGTACATCCCAGAGTTGAACCCAAGCACATGGCTGATATTTGGCCCTGAGCCAATAGCAAAATCGATTGAAATAAGTGCCAAAGCTCATGTAGCCCATGGAATGAGAAGAACTATAGACAAATCGTTCCGGTAGTAGTTAGACCCACAAAGGGGATGAGAGAGGTAAAGTCATCCCAGGATAAACCCTCTCTCATAGCCAAGCTAGTTTACAAGTTCAACGGAATATAACCATTTAGCTCTTTTAAGCAGATCTGTATAACAGAAAGGGTTTGATCGATCCTTGAATGAAGATAGACTCTTTTAGCTTGACCCTGGAAAGTAATAATTTTCTTTGGTTTCAAATACTCGAAGATTCACAAAAAGAAACCATGGAAGAATTGGAGGAAGTGTTTACGATGGGTTTTTCCAAGGCAGGTGTGTTAACCATAGCTCTGTAACACAATTATATCAATTCAACCAGCTTGAACACAAAACTGTGAGAGACTGCATCCATCGTCTCAAGAACTTGAACAACAGAGGAGAAACTCAGCCAAACTAGGGTAATCTCTTTGTTCCTAGAAGGATTGAGAAGCATGCAAATGATACGCTATATGCCAAGAGGCATTGACAAATGCTAGTGGAGTGTTGCTTGGATGCCATAGACTTTGACGATAACTTTATGGGCATCCCATCTATAGATAGCCTAAGGTTAAACTAGTTGGTCAAACCAAGCATAGTACCAAAAGCTAGGATTCAAAGAAGGCTGAAGAGCCCAAGAGTGCGGAAGACATAACAAATGTTGTGATCAAAGGACTCCAAGGAGTAATCAAAGTAGCACCAAGAAAGGCTGGCCATCCTCATTTGGCTCCTAGAAGAGAAATGATGTGGCGTGTTGTTTGTAGAAGCAACCACACGGCACATGGATGTCTAGTTCTAAGATCAAGAGAAAATCAGTGGTGTGGATACTGCAGAAGATATGTGATGAATCATCTAACTGCTAGCATGCCCAAAGAATGATGAGACTACCGGGAGTGCCACCATTACCAGTGCCTCCCCAACCATTAGCCTTGCTAGCACCACCTGCTAGTGGTACTAATGCCACCTATGGCAATAGGAACCCAATTCTCGTTAGGAATACTTACAGGGACATGGAGATTCCACCTCCCCACCTTCAATATTACCACTCAATCAACCTTGCCAGGAACAACTCCTATGAGACTTGTTGGGACTGATTCTATACCTCCTAACCCATCGAATTTCCAGGTGGAATACCCCACCCAAGGAGTGAGTGCCACATGGCCCAACCAGGACATTTGATACTAGACACACACCAAATGACAACATTAATGCAAATAACATCAGGAGCTTACCAAGCAAGGGATGTCAATGCACCAAGGCGAGCTCCCTTGGCATGCTTTGTAAGGCCCTTACAAAGTGGCCGACTGCCCAATGAGAGCCATCCTAGAAGCTGTTCTGTTCACGACAACTTCTACATCAGAATCCCCTAAGAGTAAAAAAGGAAAAAGAAGGAACAGAGACAGTAACAAAGGAAAGGCAACGGCATTGCCAAGCAAGCCTCAAATTGAACAAACCAATCAGACCAAGGACTCCCAGGTCCTAAGGGAGTAAAAGAAACAAAAGAGAAGGATCCAAAGGACCTTCCATGGTATTTTGAGATTGAGGGTGTTCTAGATCACCATAGAAGAAGAATGGGGAGTAGAAAACCTACACGGGCCAGTTCCTAACTGACAAATCTTAAGGACTAAGGGAGAAATCCCAAAAAGCATCACAAGCTCATAGAGATAATAAGTACAGACAAACCAAGGATCCAAGGGATGATCCGAGCTACATGAAATTGAAGATGTTTTGGGACCTCTGATTCAAATAACTCTGGATGAGGGATCGAAAGTAGTGATACAATGCAATTGGAAACAACCAATCTGAATGCATGCCTGCAGGCTTTATGTGCAAATTTTGGCAGAGTTCCTATTATGGGGCTGACCCCATGTCAATTCTGTGAGATGCTTTCAAGCATACGTGTCCTGCACCAACCTAGGAATCAAGGCATACTCTTCCTCCATGTTACCCATGGAAGCTATGCTAAATTCTGCTGCAAGAGCAATTACCTTTTGTTTGGAAGTATCCCACCTTGTCTGTGGTGTAAATCTGGTATGGGATGTAAGGAGGTACTGGCTCCTTGGTCACTGGTTCCTTTGTCTTGCCAGTCTTTCGAGACCTGACAGTGCTTCCCACCACAGATATGACTGCCCGGTGTGCTATGAGCTTGGCCATCCTATCCATCAGGATTGATTGAATGAATGCATACAGTTGAGGGCTATGCTTGAGTAAGAACATAGAAAATTGCATTGAAGGGTTGCCAGACAGCCATGCGCCTGTAGCCAAGCTCATAGAACACTGAGCAGTCATGTTTGTGTGGCAGGAAGCACTGTCGGGTCTCGAAAGACCGGCAAGACAAAGGAACCAGTGACCAAGGAGCCAGTACCTCCTTACATTCCTGTACCAGATTATCACCGCAGATAAGGTGGGATGCTTCCAAACAGATGGCTGGAGAAAGTGGGAGGCTTTGTGCTCAGATTCCATATTAAAGATGGCCATTACAACAAAGCACTAGTATGCCATGATCCCATCTCCTGAATGTCACCACTTTGTTGCTGGATGATGCAAAAGCCAGTCAGCTGCTCTAGAAAGTGGGGGATGGACTATCTCTGCTGCTTCCAGGCCATGGATTCATATGACAGGACCACCAAAGCTGTCCAGGTTGATTCAGTTTCTAGGGCTAGCATGGACAACGAATCATTCTCAATAGTCACAAGAAACGGCCGTTTCAATCCCTAGAAACGCGTTTCTCCATTTCAGGACCCCATTTGTTTCCATGGCTGTTTCTCATTTCCCAAGTGATATTGTCACAATGGCCGTTTCCACCCCTAAAAACTCATTCCCCACACCCCCAAAGAAGAGTGGAAGAGACCCCGCATACCACCACAGCAGGGCTCTCGCTGGAGCCAAGATCCGAAAGAAAAGGTTTGTGCTCAGAGGAGTAGATCTTATCATGGTCTCAGAGTCAGGTATCGGAGAGAACCCTCTCTTGGGACCCGCCACAAAAGGGGAAGGGCAAGGAGGAAGCACAAATAGAGAAAACAGTTAAGATTGGCAGCAGCAGCAGCCAACATGAGAAAGAGGCAGTTTGTGCAGAGAAAGAAATGCCTAAGGGCATCATGTGTAAGGGCATCATGTGTATGCGGTCTGACCCGCTACACCCTATCCCTCAAGTTACATAGATGGTGGTACCATTGTCCCCAAATGCCAAGAAAACCGCCGAATGGACCCTTATGAAAGCCAATGGCTAATTGCTCAAGGACAACCGAACATCTAGGCAGGATGTATCGAGTTGATCCAACATCATGCGGTACAGTCATCTCAAATGCATATCATACAGGCCTAAATGTCTACAGAGAATGCCCAACAAGTGCCAATACTGCAAGAGAAGAAACTGGAGGCTTAGAAATATGAGCTCATGGGGACGAGGGATGCTTTGTTGGCAACCATCCGTGAGATGGAAAGATCCCAATCAGAAGCAAATGCCCAACATGTGGCTAAACCTAGATAGGCTCTCTTCCTAGCTCCTAGCTCATAAATCCTTACTCACGAAAGGAGGACAAAGCCATAGGCAATCCACAAAAGAAGCGAGATTCAGCCAATGAGGTGATAGCTCAAGTGGTGAAGGTGTTTGCCTATGACCGAGAGGTCCTAGGTTCAAAACCCCCCCCTGGTGCTTCCTCGGCGGCATCGCCTACGGGCGGTGGAAAATCAGTAACTATGGGAGGATCTTGGGCCTAAGGTCAGTCGGGGAGGGGGGGGGGAAGGAGATAGATTCGGTGTGAGTAACAAAAAGAAGTCATAAGACTTACAACAGTGGCCAGAGACACGAATGCCTTGCATGTAGCAGAGCATAGAAGAAAGTGTGCACTGATGTGCAGAGGCAACATATTGCTGAATGCCGAGCAGTTTGCAGAAATAATGGACCATGCCATGCAATGGATTCATGGAGAAGGCCTCGGCACTAATGTGGGCCACACACAAAGCAATGCAGGTGGGTCCCTTGCCTGCCACCTATAGCCCAATCGATGTAGTAGTTCTCTACCACCGTATTGTGGCCCAAATCGAAGTGCAAAAGGAAGTTGATGCCTTCTTTTTCACCACTGCCCATGTGGCATATCCCTCCTTTGACATGATGAAAGAAGATGAGGCCTTGGACTTCATTGACAATCTTGATAAGAAAGAATACTTAAACAAATTCCACAAGTCAGGAGGCTAAGACCCAAAAGATGCAGAGAAAGACACAGAAGAAGGGGACAAGGAGCTACCCTCCGACAAAGTGATTGAAGAACCACCTAAAGGGCGCTCAGTCATCCCACCTGGCTGATAAGGAACAAGAAGAGGGGCCCCAAGACGTTGATTTCCTTGACCTCAACAATGATCCATTGACGAGCCACAATAGCCGAGAGAAGCCCAGAAGCCAATGGAAGAAGGTGAAGTTCTGCCAACGCTACATCAGAGAACCATGTCTCAATGGGTACAGGGTTCCCTCCCAGGTACATCCAAACCACCTAACCTCTTCTTTGAAGCCGAAAAAAGACCACTAGGGGAACTCACATGGCACCTCTTGCACCTACCAGCCATCCGCAATTGCGATGACATTATTTAAAAGTTTGATAAGTCCCTTCCTTGTAGAGAGCCCATCCATACAATTCACAGGCTGGACCTGCTGCCGATGATGTGTAAGCTCTACCTAGAAAAGCCTTTCAAGGAATGGCTGTAGCAAACTCCAATACAAGAAAGAGGAGGATACACCAGGCCTGCCAATGACAGCATTCAACAATGCAGAAATGAAGAATAAACCAAATGGTGGCTCCGTTACCTGAAGAACCAGGATTTTTGGGCCACATATTATGCTGCGCTAATACATGGCCCAACGGCCCCATGTATATGCCACAATGCAGGCGCATGTGTTGGAAATAGAATGAAACCAAAAAGAAGATCAACCTGCTGCTTCTTAACTTTTTGGAGTTTGAATCACCGTCCTTCGGCATGATCCCAACAGAAGACTAGATGTGCAAGCTAATTACTCAGTTTATCAACTCCTATCAGGGGAGGTTCCCGACATCGCAATCCAAGCATCATCAAATTCTTGGATACCATTCAAATATTCCTCCAAGATCCTAAAGAGGAGAAGACATGCATGCAATGGTACAAATACGATGAATCCCACGTACAAGGCCTTGCCTTCGACCTCAACATAGAGCCCACTCTCTTGTTAGATCTATGGGCTGTTCACACGCGTCTAATTCGTAGAAACCTACAGGATGTGAGCCTTCAAAGAGATGTTTTACTCCGAGTTCATCCTCTTTGGCTATAACTTTGTGTTCACCAAAAACAGTAGCAAGCCATGTCAACGTTTAAAGTCAGTGCAACACTTTCACATGCAGAGATCTTTACAAAGATGAAAGTTAAAGATGGAAGCAGGACCAGGCATGGGGGATTATTCACACTTTCTGTACATTTTAAATCCTCGCCTCTAGCCTAATAGCAATTCACATTATGTAGGGCCCAATGATGTAACTAATGCCTAGCCATAAGACTTCTATGTATTAGTAGAGATAGGCCATGGGCACCCACTTGAGTTGGGCGGCAAAGCCCCTTGTACATATACAACTTTTGATAATGTGAAAGGGGAGAATAACTATTCCTCTTCTGCAAAGAGTTCTTCTTCTCTTGAGCTCTTACTCTCTTGTTTGCTTGTGGTATGCATGCTTGTGTGAGTGCTTGTGGTGTGTTGAGTGTGCATGCTAGATAACTTGAGTGAGAGAGTGATTGAGCTAGAGTAGAGTAGAGAGTGGTTCAGGCTTTCCACCTTAACCTTCGCCATTGGAAGGGTTGCCATGGAGGATTGAGAGTAGAGGAAGGATTCGAACAAAAGGGATTGACACTCTTGGCTTCTTTTGCCTCTCAAATTGGGACTTCCATGATCCAAGACAAGTGGTTTTCCACTATTCTATGATTCCTTGCATGAGAGCAAGAAGGTTCTTTGACATGAACATTGAGACCATACAAAGCATCAATATAAAACGTTAGAATCATGCACTGGTTACTCTCCCAACGAGACCGTCTCAACAACAAAAAAACATAAGGGCATGTCTTTATGGGTAATTGATAGCTTACATTAACAACTTGATCAAAAGGAACATAATTAAAAAAAAGTCCAAGCAACCCACAAGTCAAAGAAGTGGGCAATCTATCAAGAAGGAAGGGTAATCATTCATGAGCTCCAGATCCTCAACCCAAGAAAAAGACCATGAACAACCTTTCATGTAAGATTCCAACCCTTTTAAAGGATACATTGTATTAGCTTTCTTTTTGTTCTACGATTTGAAACCACCATTGGTAATCATTGTGTTCTGGTCCCATGGGTCATATTTGGCTCACATGGATGTTTATCTCTTTTCTCTCTCTCTCTCTTGAAATGCCCAACCTATGCTACCATTTGCACATGTTTTCCTCACTTATTTGAGGAAGAACGCAAAATTCACACCCTCCCTCTCATAGAAGGAAAAAAGCATTGCTTAGTCCGCCTCTCCCACCACTGAGATACTTTCTTGCTAACTCTCCTTTGTATATGCATGACATGCCTTTGTATGGGTCTCATAGGCCGCATTCAGCCTTAGCAGACGGTAACATGATACCTCTCTCTCTCTCTCTCCATTGTGGAGGCACTACTATGGTTCACATATCCTAGACTTCACCATTCGACTAGCGAGGGGGCTTGCCTCTCTAGCATGTTTGGAGAGAGAATGTTTTTAGGAACATTTACAAGAGCCCCGTAGTAAGTGTTGGCTCTTTAACACTTTAGTACAACCTGCAGATATGTATGGTGTATCCTTTTGGGGGCCAGGCTGAGGGAAGGATGAGTGGAGGAACATTCAGGGGCTCCAAGTGATGATGTTGTCACCAATGATCAGGGGTAAGCCATCACTACCACATGCACAGAGTTTGGGGTGGCCCCAGTGGCTACAGATGCCCTCTTTCAGACTGTCAGTTACAACATTCAGAATGTATACACTCTTGACAAAGACCGCCTCCCGTGCCTAGCAATGCAGTCCTCTATGCAGTTACATCAAGAGAGGAATAGCAAGTGAGATGGGCTGCATGGACCGTCTCCCCCCATTTCAGTACAGCCCAGATCCCCCCCTACCTGGACCTCTCATGTCAAGAGATCAACCAGATCATCCGATTAAATCTACTTGGACTACACATACATCAGACATGGGTATCCCTGTCAAAGATTGGTAAGAAATGTAAGTTCTATAGAGATCACTTCTTGAGATTCTCTGAGGATGGATTCTTTGAGATCCCGAGATACATACAGATACACATGGTGTATCATGATTGCCCAGCTCAAGATATCCTCCCACCACCTAAAGGTAGAGATTGGCCGAGCCAAGGATATCTCAGAGTCACATGATGAGAGGATATGCAAAGTATGTACCACGGGAGAGGTAGAAGAAGAGGCACACTATATGTTTAGCTGCTCGGCGAGATGGGGGGGGGTTGGGGGGAATTCCACTGCCTTTTCCGAGAAGGATATCTCACATGATGAGAGGATATGCAAAGTACGTACCATGGGAGAGGTAGAAGAAGAGGCACACTATATGTTTACCTGATCAGCTTACCGTAAGATAAGGGGGGGATTCCACTGCCTTTTCCGAGAAGGATTCGGTACTGAAGCAATCTCAAGAGGACACCTCTCACGGAGCCATCACAGATTCCTTCACAGTACAAGCATCCACATTAGAGTCCACCACCCATATCAATACCTTTGCTCCAACAACAGGGATGACCACCCATACCCATGCTTCAGCTCCATGCCCTGGAGAAGTTCTCAGTAAACGAGCCCGATCTATCCTACAGGCTAGACGCCCTCAATTTAGAGCACCACGACCCTCCATTTGATAGAGGCAGATCCAAGAGATTCTCCGCCAATATGACGTGCTCCTCTCAGAGATGGATCAAGGGAGTTTCATGCATGTATCGTGATGCCCATAGTAGAGTTCTTGCTTGCGGTGATAGAGGAGAGCGGTTTCAGATTTCTCGCTCAGTACGACAGGGCTGCCCCCCTTTATTATATATCATAGTTGTAGAGGCCATGAGCATCTTTCTCCGCTCCACTGCTGGTATTTCAAGATTGAGGTTGCCTCTTCGTAGTCATGAGGAGTTGGTTGACTCTCAGTTAGCTGATGACACAGCCCTGTTTTTGGAGGCTTCACATATATGCTTTTGTTCCTTCCGGGTAGCACTAGAGGAGTTCAGTTTGGCAGTAGGGGCACTCATTAATTGGCACAAATCTGTTGGTTTTTGGGTTAGTGATTCACCGAGAGTTGATTGGGGTGCAGAGCTTGGTTTTACTTGGATCAGCAGAGGATGTATTGCTAGATATTTAGGATGCCATGTTGGGATTGATATTTCTCCTGCATAGCAGTTTGCTCCGGTACTTATGAGTATCCGGAAGAAGCTCCTCCATTGGAGCTCCAGGAGATTAGATTTAGCCTCCAGAGCTATGGTGGCTAATCAGGTTTTGCTTGCCTCAGCTTGGTTTATTGCCTCTTGTTGGTGCTTCTCTCGTGCGTGCATCGGCCAATTGCGGAGATTGATCCGCAATTTTCTCTGGTCAGGCTTGGATGGCACCTCAGACACTTGTGCCAGGGTAGCTTGGCTCACAGTTATTCAGCCCAAAAGAGAGGGGGGCTTGAATATTATCGATCCGGATGTTCAATGCAGGGCGTTGCTTTGCAGAGGTTTCCTACCACGCACTGAGCCGCCTTGGAAGGAATTTTTCTTGTCTCAGATTTCCAGATGTACACCCAGGGTCGGGAGAGACTGGATGCCCAACACACGTTTTTTGTTCACAGAGGCTGATATTAGGGCACCATCTTCCCCTCTTATTGCAGCCATTGTCAGAGCATGGAGAAGCATGAGATATTTTTTGCGACAAAGGCTTCCTAGGTCTTTGGACAAGGCTGACCGACAACCTATTATGTGGAACGAGTTCATTAGGGATGAGGCTGGTCGGCCACTTGGTGCATCTCATTATATGCAATGGTCAGGATGGGAGAGATGCGCATACACAGTTCTTGCTTGGAAGACCTTTAAGAGTCTTCCGGAGGATCGGAGAGTTGCATCCACTTAGCATCTTAGGGGCTCTCGCATTTGTATTGATTAGATTGATGCAGCTATTCCACATGAGTGGCTTTCTGGGACCTTCACGGAGACTATCATCCGAGTTGGCTGGGAGTTTTTTCGTGGATAGGCATACCTCTGCACGTTATTGCTCTGCCAGGCCAGGAGGATATAGATTTCCTCATGTAGTCTCATGCCTGGTGGGAGATTGAGGAGATGTAGTATAGAGGAGATCATACCAAACACTAGGCTTAGTCCAGTGAGGATTGTTGGTCGCTCGGGGAAGCACTGGTTCATTGACCCTTCTCCTCAGATAGTGACTCATGGCTCTTGGTGTTTGTGGCTATATGGTGGCAGTCCTATTAGATATCTTCAGTGGGATCCAGGAGAGTGGGAGTGGATTGATGCCTTCGATCCTTTGAAAAGCCTTCCTTTTTTCAGTTTCACTGTTCGGAATGCCAGGCTTCTCCTCACTCGACAGATGCATAGGATCCCTACTCTCAGGTCTCATTGGGAGAGCTATGATATTTCTCCAGTGATACAGCGCAGATATTGGCAGACTTTGGCACTCATACAGAAGGAGTCAGATCTGTCATTTCTTTTGGTTATTCTTACATGGTGGTCTCCCCACCAATTAGTGGAGATCAGTTTTCGGTGTAGCACCTTCCTGTCCTAGATGTGCGGCAGATTCTGAGTCCGTACAACATTGTCTATGGGGGTGCAGCATTGCACAGCAGATTTGGGGTCCTGTAGCCCAACTTATGGGCAAATTGAGTGGCCGAGCCATGCATGTGACTTGGGGAGCAGTTGCTTCGCTCTCCCAGTCCGGTCCGCAACTTTTTTATGAGGGCAGTGGTACAAATTCTGTTTTTTTCATTCGTAGAGGTATTGCCCAGCATGGTTTATTGCAGGATGTTCCTCACTCTGATTATACACCCCCTAGACAGAGGATTGACACCAGTTGGGAGATTATTACAGCATGGCAGATCTGGAGAGCTAGATGCACGGAGGCTATTGAGGGTGTCCAGATTTTTGGGTCTCAGTGCATTAGTACTATATGGGGTGATATCATTCACACTCTTATGGCTACTTGGGCTCGCATCAGGGGCCCTCTCGTTCTGCACAGGCGAAGCGTGTGATATTTATGCGGGAATGGGACCATGGCATCTTCTTTTCCTCTAGTACCACAGGTCTTACATGGCATCATGATGCTCCTCTCAGTGGTTGAAATCACCTTACATATTGGGGTGACTCTATTCTCTTCCGGCTTATAGCTGTGATTGTTGTATGTTTTTCTCATACTTAATAGAAGTCTCTTTCTGAAAAAAAAATAAAAATAAAAAAAATGACGTGCTCCCACCATAGAGGCCTGATATACCTCTCCGCCATGAGATTAGTTCTAGCCAAGGCGGGTAGCATTGGCATTAGCTGATCACGACATATCTCACTCTACATAGGATCACCTAATGATTACATGCACATACACTTGTGCTAGATGTTTTTTCTTTCAATTTCCCATGGCTAGGTACATCCATGGTACCCATTGTATCACCTTTGGTCAAACAGACCCTTGAACTCTCACCCACAATATTGAGTGGTTTTTCTTCTTTTTTGTGTGTATGTGACAAAAGAACATAGTACATAACACATGGCATAAGAAACATAACACATGATATGAGTCTCCACATACACAACACATGAGAAGATTGAGAAATAATAAATGATAAATTACACTTGATTTCAAAATGAAATAAATCACTGACATATAGAGATGTTGTGGACCATAGACATACTTGGCTACTATCTAATGAATCTTTGCTGTCAAAAGATTTATCAACTAGCATAGTTTTGTTTAGCAAGAGAGATGGACGAAGTAATGCGATTTCTGGAATTTTTATGATGCTAACACATGGAATTCTTGAAAAAGCATGTACATGATCCATAATTTTGTTTAAAGCATCATCATTTATTCTCGATTATATGTTATATTGCTGTACACCAAAAAACCCCATTCAAGAGGAGCTTTTGCTATGTGATGTGTGTGGTGTTTTCAGCACATAATCAGCACGTTCCAAATGCCCTTTGACAATGTATGCACACATGCTCACGGTGGCTAGACAATGTGGACCAGCTAAAACATGTACGACCATATGGTCCTCGAAAGATTTTCTTGTCAAGGAGCCTCAGCCTTCTGTACAAAAAGTCGATCTCCACAATCTCATATTTTTATTTGTAAAGTGCAATGATTTGATGGCTTACTTAAGCATTGATGATGAGACCTTATTGATGGAAGACAATTGCTTTGTTAATTGCTCTATGGTCTTTATTTCAGCATCAACTTGTCTCGGTCTTGAGGAGAAAAATACATGAACCTGAAAACTTGAATCTCAGCCTGCTAATAGACTCCTCTCTCTCTCTCTCTCTCTCTCTCTCTCTCTCTCTCTATCTATCTATCTATCTATCTATATATATATATATATAATATCTTCTGTAGCCAAAGGTGGCCTATGAGACCTACTCATGTCTATACAAGAAAATAAAAAAAGGTAATTCAAAAGGTCCTAGCATTATGTGTGGATTTGTGTGTGTGTGAGAGAGAGAGAGAACCTTTGTATCATCACTAAGATATTTGGAGGGTTTGTCTAGTTCCGATCTCGAGGAAAGTGAAAACAACTTGCCATCTACAAATGCAGTGTTGAACCAGAAGTAAAAAATTGGCTGCATCAAGGGGGAAACCCGGCTTAGCTTGAAAATAATGATGCACGACTTTATCATACCCTTGCATGGAACTCTCTCTCTCTCTCTCTCACACACACACACACACACACACACAAACACACACACATGTCCGTTGCCACCCGCCGAGGTCTTGATATGACTCTATAACCCTATCAGGCTTCAATATTCTATCCATATATTATTCATATACATTATGCTTTGTTTAGATGCCCTTTCCAGTTGTTGTATCGTGCACTCAGCACCATCTGATACTCAGAGATACCACATACATTGTACATGGCTTTGTCTCATAGGCCAGTCCTCTTTGGCCTGAGAGAGACGTTAATACAATCTTTCTTTCTTTCTTTCTCACACACACACACACTTTTTTTGTTGGTAATATCCAGTGCAGTATATTTATATGCTCATGAATTTACATGATGGGAGGTCTCCGAAATGGAGAGTATCCCAAAGATCAGAAACATAAAAAGAAAAGCTCTATGCAAGAAGCATCCATATCACCCTCATGGCAGGCATCATATAAGGATTGCCGCAATGAGGCTCGGAAAGATTCATATGACTTGTGAATCTGCCGACCCAAGTATGCCAAATTATGCTCACTCCAGATTGTCCAAAGAGCCCAATATCTCACCCAAGAGAGAAATAGTGAGTATTGAGACAAAGACCTCATAAATCTGCCAAAGAGCCAGAAATGTTTCCCAAATCTGTGACTCGGGAAACGGAGCCGAAGATAATCTGAAATTCTCCTGAGGAGGATCCTAGAACACGGGCAGTGCCAAAGCAAATGAAGAACAGTCTCTGAAGGAGCCTGACATCTTGTGGATGATGCAATGCGACGTTTAGCAAGTGTGACCCCCACTGACAATGTGCCTGTAATACATCTCCAAAGAAAAAGTCTTTGTTTCAATGGCATTTTACACTTCCATAACATCCCGAGATTCTTCCGCCACCATGAGAGGGGCTTCCTTATATGCCACAGAGAATTAGCATGTTGCTGAATCCATGGAGCAGGCTGAAGAAGCCTGTAAGCTTTGATGGAGGTTAAGGCAGGAAGAGGAACAGGATGAGTGCATTGTTGGAAATAAGTGCACACTAGGTGTACTATTTCTCTAGTCTAGTTTCAGTTGAGTCTTTGTGTCTTGAGTCTAGTGCCATGTGGCACCTCTATAATTGTCCCATAAGTCAGTCTACTCTATCTTGTACTTCTCACCTATATATTGTGGGTGTCACATCAATGAAAGTATCAATCTTGTGTCTTGTCTACACTCATCTCAAGGTAACTCTTTGTCTTTCATTTGTGTTCTTGTTTCATTTCTAGTCTGCTCTTGCTTTCATATTTTCTACATGGTATCAGAGCAGGTTTATCCTGGCTCCCCTCATCTTTGCCCCTGTTTCCTGTGAGCGACTGCCCCTCTTCTTGCTGCAGTCACTTGGTTCAGAACAGGCCGCCGCCTAGCTGGGTGCTGCCCCTGCTCTTGGTAGTCAACCTGCTGCTGTAGCAGCCCAACAACTAGCTTCTGTCCTCTAGTATTGCACGTGCAGCTCGTCATATTAGTAAGCAACCCGCCGGCCTGAATTTTCTGTCCGCCCATTTTCTTGCTGTCCACCCTGTTCAGGCTCATACAGCCCGCCGTACTGTTGCTGCTCTCTTGGCTGCCTTCTTCATCGACTCAAGGGTGCGCATCATCTAGAAGCAGCTGCAGATCGACTTTCCTCCTAACGAGCTATTTGCTGCATTCAGTTCTGCCATCGCTTTCTCTTGAAGAGTCTACAAGGTACTGTGCATTGTCTCCTTCAGTTTGCTGGTCAGTCCTTTTCTTATCCTCATATCTGCAAACTGCTAGTTCCTCATGCTTCGATGGGCTGTCACATGCTATGGCCTTGACAAGTGGTGAGAGAGCCGGCTTCTAAAAACAGTTTGGATCTCTTCTTTCATTCATTTCTGCAATCTTGTAAGGGAATAGACACTGCCCTTGCATTTTAGCAAGAGGTAAGACCTTCCCACATGGCCTCTTCTACTCATTCTCTCATGTCTATCGACAAATTCAATGGGTCCAACTTTCATACTTGGCAAATCAAAATCAAGTGCCATCTTATGAAAGAAAGTCTTTGGGACGTTGTTCACCATGCTGCTTCCGAAGATTCCGACATTGAGCAAGTTATCACTTATGCTCCCACTGCCGAGAATGACAAAGCCTATGCTATCATCTTGCTCGGTCTTGGAGATGATTACATTCATCACATCTCCGACATACAGTCTGCTTCTCGAGCATTGATCACTTTGGATACCCTTTTTGGACCCCACTCTAAAAACTCTAAGATTGCACTTATGATCTCATTCTTTGATCTATATATGCAGGAGGGAGCTACTATAGCCTCTCATGTCAATTATTTTTGCAGTCTTTATGGTTCAGCTTGCATCAGTGAAGTCCCCCATCTCCGAAGATATTGCTATTGCTGTGCTTCTCAAAAGCTTACCTGACACCTATGCTACTCTTGTCACTACCTTCAAGTATCACAATAATCCTACTCTTGAAGGTATCATCAATGCTCTCCAAGAAGAGGAAAGAACAAAACAACAAAAGGTAATTGACACTGCATTTTTAGCAAAGAAAGGAGGTTCTAAGGTAAGAAAGCCTTGCACCCATTGTGGAAAAACTAATCATATGGAGAAGGACTGCTTCAAGGCTCATCCATGCACCATTTGTGGCCGTGATAATCACCGGGAGAAGGACTGCTACTCTAAAACCTCTACATCAGCCCCTGCATCTACCTCAGCCCATGTTGTTGTAGCATCTTCATCAGCAGATCTTGCTGTTCATTCCTCACATGATGAGGAGTGGGCTTTCTGATTACTTCACCTTTCTTGTCTACCACTTTGACCACCGATGATGTAGGTCAAGGGGTTCTAGTGTCTTACTCATTATGCTTTTTGACCTCTCTCTTGTCCCTACCCAAGAGGCAGAGATTGCCCTTGAGGAGGGGATGTCTTCAAGGTCCATCTGTTTGTCTACAGTCAGGTCTACAGTCAATCTTCTGTCTATCTAGTCTTGTCTGTCTGTCTATTTGTCTATCAATCTGACTGTGTCTTGTTTTAGATCCATCTTGTCCCTATCCTTGTGAACCTATATGAGGATATCACTTGAGGAGGGGTGTCTCAGGATCTTTGTCTGTCATGTCTTCTGTCTTGTCTCTCAGTCTATCAGTCTTTATGTCTGTCTTCTAGTCTTGTCCATCTTGTCTTCTAGCTTGTCTCTCAATCCTTGTCTAATTTCTTTGTCTTGTTCTTATCTTTTGTCATGTCATAGTCTTGTCTTTTTGTCTTCCTCCTAGTGTCCACTTAAGGAGGGTGTTGGAAATAAGTGCACACTAGGTGTACTATTTCTCTAGTCTAGTTTCAGTTGAGTCTTGGTGTCTTGAGTCTAGTGCCATGTGGCACCTCTATAATTGTCCCATAAGTCAGTCTACTCTATCTTGTACTTCTCACCTATATATTGTGGGTGTCACATCAATGAAAGTATCAATCTTGTGTCTTGTCTACACTCATCTCAAGGTAACTCTTTTGTCTTTCATTTGTGTTCTTGTTTCATTTCTAGTCTGCTCTTGCTTTCATATTTTCTACATGCATGTAGCAGAGGGTTGCAATTGCCAATCCGTAAGCCTGTCTGTGTCAGCCACAGGAGGAACAGGTAGAAAAGGATGTAATAAATCAGCAATTTTCTTCCATATAGACCTATGATGCATTCCCAATGCATAGGAAGTAGTGGCCTGAGGAAAAGATAAGACATAGCCCTGATCATCTACCACATAATGTATGTATCTAATTCCCAATTTCATGAGATTGTATGCCCGAACAGGTTCCTATAAAGCGAGTGGAATGTCAAAGATGGCACTCCAATGAATACTTTCTTTCCTCATTTGTCCCCGAGCAATTATCAGGAGCCCATTTGACCTTAGAAAGTACTTGTTTCCAGTCAAGTATCAGAGCAGTAGAGAAAGGACAGCCAGGTATCTTCCCTACACATCTCCCAATGACTACCTCCCAATGATCAGTAATCCAATGACCATAAGCACAAGTTCTCATGTTGACACACATGGATGCTAGCATACAAGTCCATGGCTGTTGTTGGCGGAAAAAAGTATGCAGCATAGTCGCCTTCCTTGCAAGTACATGATATCTTATATTGAGGACATTAAGTCCACCATGCATCCTAGGAGAGCACACCATTTCCATCTTCATCAGTCTCAATGCTTTCACAGCAGCTTTTGTCCTCCATAACATCTCCATAGCTTGAGACATAAAGGCTGAAATATCCCTGGAGCACCAATGCAACAAAGGCAAATAGAACTGGACATATGACATTACAATGGACTGTACTATTCTGAGCCTGACATGAAGAGGCCAAGTAGAAATCTTCCAGTATTCCAGTTTATGTTGAAGTCTTTGGAAGATCCATTTTAGCTGCTGCTTCCTGGTGATATGCCATCCTATGGGATATCCCAAATGCCTGACTACATCTTTGGAATGCACCACTTGACCCGGCCGAAGAATAGAATGCCAGTCACATTGTTTCAAGGGAAGTAATTTAGATTTGTCAAAATTGACATGCAATCCCGCTGCCAAGCCATACAATGAAAGAGTGGTCATAAGCATTTGAACTTCCCGGGAAGAATTCTGTGGCATAAAGAAGGAATCATCAGCATATGCTTGTGCCAAAAAAGATGCAGCTCCAGGGATTTTAAGACCAGTCATCTCTCCTGTGTTTGTAAGATGATCAAGATACATTAAAAGGGGATGGGTCGCAATGGCATATAAGAGAGCACTAAGAGGACAGCCCTGTCTAACTGATCGACCCAATGTCCATGACCAAGACAGATGACCCCCAAGAATGCACTGAGAAGTAGAGCCAGAATAAAGCTAGTAAACTGCATTTGCCATCTTGGGACCAAAGCCCAACTTGGTCATGATTTGAGAGATAAAATCCCATTGAACAGTGTCAAATGCCTTAGCAATATCCACCTGCAATATAAGCACATCTTGATGCGAATACTTAGCATATTCAATTGCAGTCAAGGCATTGGATATATTGTCATGGATTTGTCTTCGCGGCACAAACCCATACTGATGAGGATGAAGTCCCGCATCCAGTATCCTGTGAAGCCTATGCACAATCATTTTAGTAATGAGTTTGTAAACTACAGGCATCAAAGTAATAGGCCTCCAATCTGACATATGGTCACATAGATGTTTTTTGGGCACAAGTTTGACTATGCCATGCTTCCAAGAGTGCGGCAACTGATTTTCTTGCCAGGCAACATTGATCATTTGCAAGAGGACTTCTTTCAAATCATCCCAAAAAGAAATATAAAATTCCACCGTAAGGCCATCCCAGCCAGGGGACTTGTATTTGCTGAGGTGGAACAATGCATTATCAAGTTCTGTGTTAGTAAAAGGTCTCTCCAAGGTAAGAGCTTCATCCATTTCCACTATTCCAGAAACATATTGGAGAAATTCAGTCCTAGCCTCAGTCATTTGATTTGATGGGGAACCAGGAGCGGAGAATAATTTCTGGAAATAATTCTGGCATTCATCTTGGAGATCAGAGAAAGAGTGCGTCCAAGAGTCATCTAGCTTCCTTACCCTTAGGCATGAGTTATTCTTTCGAGTAGCATGCAAGCCCTGAAAAAAGGCTTTTGATAAGCAACCCTTATCCATGAGGGGCTTCACAACCAGGGATTTTACCTTGAAATTTGCCAAGTACTACTTCCGATGGATCAACTAGCCAATGTCCATAAGCATTTGTGCGCATCTGACCACACAAAATTGCCAACATGATAGACCAAGGCTGCTCTTGTTGAAAAAAGGTTTTGAGCATAGTGATCTTTCTTGCCAACACATGAAATTTGATGTTTATAATATTCAAATCACCATGCATTCTTGGTGAGCAAAGCAAGTCCATTTTGAGCAACCTTAAAGCTTTTTTATGAAGCTTAGTTTTCCAAAAAATCTCCATGGCTTGAGACATAAAAGAAGAAAGATCTCGAGATGACCAATGTAATAGAGGAAGGTAGAACTGGACATAAGCTAGAACAATGGACTGAACAATTCGAAGCCGTACGTGCAATGGCCAAGTGGAGATCTTCCAATATTCTAATTTGTCCTGAATTTTGTTTAATACCCAAGATATTTGTTGCTTATTTCTGATTTTCCAGCCAATGGGATAACCCAAATGTCTTACTATGTTTTCCGGATAAATAATCTGGCCGGGCCACAGGATAGCATGCCAGTCACAATGCTTGAGAGGTAAGAGTTTTGATTTCTAAAAATTGATTTTTAGACCAGCTGCCAACCCGAAATCTGAAAGAGTATTCCATCAATAGGCGAAGCTCCAGAGGACTGTTCTTTGGCATGAAGAATGAATCATCTGCATAAGCCTGTGCAATGAAAGGCCGTGAACCAGAAATCTGAAGCCCTTCTAACTGTCTAGTATCAACCAGATGATCCACATAAAGAAGCAAAGGATGTGAAGCAATAGCATAGAACAAAGCACTCAGAGGGCATCCCTGTCGAACTGATCGTTCTAGAGTCCAAGACTCAGACAAATGATTCCCTATAAAGCATTGAGCAGTGGAATCTGAGTAAAGCCAATATATGACATTAACTAGCTTTGGCCCAAAACCAAGTTTAGACATGATTTGAGAGACATAATCCCACTGTACCGTATCAAATGCCTTTGCCACATCCACCTACATGACCAAGACATCTTGAGCAGAATATTTTGCATATTCCATTGCGATGAGTGTATTGGAGATATTATCATGTATATGCCTTCTTGGAACGAAACCATATTGCCTGGGATGAAGTCTATCATGAAGGATATCCTTTATCCGATGTACCAACATTTTAGCAATAAGTTTATATATAACAGGCATCAAAGTGATAGGCCTCCAGTCATCCATTGTCTCACATAGAGGTTTTTTGGGCACAAGCTTAACCAGACCATGCTTCCAAGCTGAGGGAAGATGTTGATGCTGCCAGGCTACATTAATGAGCTTCAAGATTGGACCCTTCAATTCAGCCCAGAAGGCTACAAAAAATTCAACCGTCAAACCATCCTAGCCAGGGGATTTATGTTTACCCAAATGCTTGAGGGCTTCATCCAATTCAATATCTGAAAAGGACATTTCCAGCATTGAAGCTTTTTGCAAAGAAACAATAGGAGAAACAAGCTCAATAAATCTGCTCTGAGCCAATGCAACCTGAGGTGTAGAAGAAGATGGTTGAGAAAAAAGAAGCTGAAAATGATCCAGACATTGTTTTTCTAGCTGAGATAAAGTCTGGGTCCAAAGACCATCGGGTTTCTTGACTGTCATGATAGATTGACTTTGTCTATACGCATGTAAATTTCGAAAGAAAGATTTCGAGGAACAACCCTTATCTAGCATAGGTTTAACTCTAGCCCTTGTCTGCCATTTGGAAAGCTTGCGTTTATCATTAGCATCAATTATGGAAGAAGCACAAGACAATGAATTCTGCTCAGAAGCAGAAAGAGACCTTTGATGGCTAATCTGTACCAAGGACTGCTTGTATGATTTTGCCCACTGGATATGCTGTTTGGTTTCTGCCATGTACCATCTTCCATATTCCTTGATGACATTTTGAATACAATGTACAAAAGAGTTCCAAGCAAAATCCAGATCCTCTTGAGCATGGGATAACAATGGCCTGCAAGCCAATCTGATCATTTGCTGGAATTTTTCATGAGAAAGATATAATTGATTGACCTGCAAGTGTCTGACTAAAGAGAGCTGCATATCATCCAGAGGCATACCAAATGAAAGGTTGAGCCAAAGTGGAGTGTGATCAGATAGTTGTTGAGAATAATCAGTCCACATTTGACATGTATAATCATCATATTGCTGAGCATGAATAAGATACCATCTATCAAGCCTGGCCCAATATTCTGTAAAAGCATTATGATGATATGTAAATCCCAAAACTGAAGGGTGAGTTGCTGTCCATAAATCTGCAGTATGAAGTGATGAAGTCATATGTTCCCATTGCTGGATTTCAGAGGGCAGCATATGGGATTTATGTGTGGTATTGTCCTTCCAGTGAGGAGAATTATTGAAGTCACCACAAAGTAGAGCATTTGAGGACCAAGGATATTGCTTTATGGAGTCCCATATTTGAGCTCTGGAAGCTGAAATTTGAGAGGCATACAAGGAGCCTATTTCAAAAATCTCTCCATTGATCATACATTGGATAATCATCCATCGGCCACAAAGATCATTATATGCTACGCAGGGCTGCAGATCATGTCTGGCTAAAATGCACAGCCCAGAGAATTGTTCAGATCCTGCAGTTGGTTACAGAGTGTACCTTTCAGAGGATACGGGTAGTGGCCGCCGCTTCTCGGAAGTGGCATATTGACCCAGACCCTGCAGATGTGCTCTCGGATTGGCGCATATGGGCATATGCAGCGCGTCCCTTGGCCCGGCTACAGTGGGACCCTGGTGAGATCTCTGAAGATCTTGTTGCGTATTCTTGGGCATAAAAAAAGAATCATCAGCATAAGCCTGAGCCAGGAAAGTACGCCCAGCAGGAAGCTGTAAGCCATGCAATTCATCAGTGGCTTGCAAAAAATCCAAGTAGCAAAGAAAAGGATGCGTGGCAATAGCAAACAACAAGGAACTAAGCGGACAACCCTGGCGAACTGAACGTCCCAATTTCCAAGAATCCGAAAGAGAAGAGCTCAAAATCAAAGAAGCATCACTGTCATTATAGAGCCAATACACAAATTTTGCCACTTCGCACCGAAACCAAGATAACTCATAGTCATAGCTATATAGTCCCAATGCACGGAATCAAAAGCTTTCTCGATATCAACCTGCAAAATGAGTACATCCTGCTTAGTGTATTTGGCATATTCAATGGCAATATAAGCATTAGCCAAATTATCATTGATTTGCCTCCGAGGCACAAAACCATATTGCGCAGGATGCAAACCATCATGTAAAAATTAATAGGATTTGCCAACATCTTAGTCAGAAGCTTATAGATGACCGGCATAAGAGTAATGGGCCTCCAATCAGAAAAAGCTTCACAAAGATCCCGTTTAGGGAAAGCTTAACCAATCCTTCTTTCCAAGAAGATGGTAGTACATCATTTGCCCAAGCTTCATTGATCATATACAGTAATGATTGTTCCAGCTGAGGCCAAAAAGCATGGAAAAATTTCGCTGTCAATCCATCCCATCCGGGAGATTTCCATCGACCCATTGAACGTAAAGCATCTTTAAGTTCAATATCAGTGAACGGAGATTCTAATTCCAAAGCATCCTGTGGAGAAATAATGGGCCGAACATGATGCAATAAAGCATAACGAGCATTAAATATGTCAGGTGAAGTAGTTGGCGGTTTAGCAAAAAGAGCTGCAAAATGCTGACTAGCAATATACGAGAGCTCCGACAAAGAATGAGTCCATTGACCATCAGATTTTTTCACCGTTCTGATGCATTTCCTTTTGTGTTGAAGCATGTAGATTTTTGAAAAAATCTTTGGAAGAGCAACCCTTATCTATGATAGCTCGATGTCGCAAACGTGTCAACCATTTTTGCAATTTTCTCTGATCATTTAGCATGAGGAAATGCTTAGCCTGCATTAAAGATTCTACACACACACATACACACACACACATACACACACACACACACACACTTTTTTTGGTGAAAGCACTGTTCTGTTTATTAATTAAACACACACACACACACACACACACACACACACACACATTTTTTTTTGTGAAAGGCTATGATCTATTGCTTCACTATACAAAGATAGAAATCCTCAAAAAAGAGGCAAACTTCTTAAAGAGCAGTCACAGAAGCTAAAAGCACTGAAAAAAAAGAAAAAAAGCCAACTGGCCATCATGAATCTGATCCAGGTGGATGGAACAAAGATTGATGCAACAATTGATGAAAGTAGGGATATTGCGCAATCCTTACGGAGTGAAAAACCAACTGATTTCTTGCATGCCATATTGTCCATAAATCCGATATCTAGTCCACATTAGAAAGAGCCGTGCATGATGCAATGTAGAAGGCCACCTGCCAAAGAGCCAAACAAATCTGGAGAAGGAATACCCTAGAAATGAGTCAAAGAAAATGCAAAATTTGGCAAAGGAAACTTTTGGTCTACAGACAAGACCAAAGAAGATGCATCATAGTCCTCTCTTCTTTCACCATCCGGAACAATCATAAGAGGAGTAAAAGGCTGCAACATCCATCATAAAGATGTGTAGTGCATACTCAACTACCAACATCTTGGCAAACCTCTGTGCCTTTTGTAGAAAGAAAGTAAGCTCACTGGGGGGAAGAGAGAGCCAAAGGAGTAGGAAATGCATGGCTCCAAAAGATATTTTCTTGTCTCAATCTCAGGAGGTCTACCTAACCACTGAATATATTGCAAAACAAGCTTCTAGTTTGCAAGGAGATGAGAGACATAAGGGCATCGAGCAATCTTACCCTCCACAGCCAAATAAAAGTTTCCGGTGATATGCTGCCATTTGCCAAATGCATCTGTATTCACATCAAAGCAAAGAGCTGCAATCATAAGCATCCAAGGTTGTTGTTGCGCAATAAAAGTTGGAAGCAGAGTGATTGAAACAGGTCTTCGTAAGGGCTGTGGCACGGGTACTTAGCTTATCTTCAAGAAAACAATAATTTCACGCGTAAAACCTTGAGAAAATCTGAAAATAAACAAAAGAGAGAGAGTAGAGAGAGAAGACGCACACTAGGGGTCGAAATAGCCTTGGGCCGACCCCCCTCCCCCCTTGAAGTTATATTAGATAAAACTCCTTGGAGGAGTCTTGAGTACAAGTTCTTAGAGCTAGAGAGCTCTCGTCTTTTTACATGTCTCAACAATGAAAGAATAGTTGGATTTATAGTTCTTGCCCAAAAGCACTTGAGAAAAGTGCTTTGAAACTCACTTATAGTCCAAAAAGCTCTTTTAAATAATAAACGCTCTTCTCTTTTTAGTTTTTAAAAAAGCTTTTAATCTTTTGCTCTCCAAAAGCTAGTCACATCATTCCAAGCCTATAAGGTGACCTTGCGCTGCTTTCCTACCATGTGTCAATGCCACACCACTTTTTTTTTTTCAAAACTTGGAAAAAAGAAAAACTTTATTTTTTGGGAAATTTTTTGCGTGTTGTGTTTTTGCATACGAGCAACCTATATTTTGATGCTTCAGTGACATCCCCCTAACTTATTAAATTGTTGCCCTCAACTGTTAGGTCTTGCTTTTCTCTGCTTTTTTGTGGACTTAGCTCTTCTCTCTCTGGCTCTTGAGACATGGTTCTTCATGTGGAATGTCCTCCTCTTCTCTTGTGCTTGGCTTTGGGAGTATCTTGCCCTCACAGTTTTCACCCTTCACATAGAGTGACCTTGGGTTTGACCTCTTTGGCAGATACTCCCACCCCTTG
Organism: Cibotium barometz; assembly: GCF_041138505.1. Classification (NCBI taxonomy): domain Eukaryota; kingdom Viridiplantae; phylum Streptophyta; class Polypodiopsida; order Cyatheales; family Cibotiaceae; genus Cibotium; species Cibotium barometz. The sequence goes on along the minus strand of NC_141046.1, from coordinate 18,699,832 downwards.
TATCTAAAGAGTATCCCTCAAGTAGGAGTTTCCCAGCATGATTCTCTTCTTGTCAAGATCAACACGCACCCATTTTATGTTAGAAGACACAAACACATGCACACATGCTCGTCCTTGGGTTTAACTAGGCGTCCCTGACCCTTGGCACACACACAAATATGCTCACAAGCATAAATCAAATAAAAAAATGAATGCACAAACAGTTCCTTGGTTTTGACACCCATTTCTTGGTTTTTACACCAGTTCCTACTGTGGTCTAACTACCCATGTTAGTGTTTGACTATGGTAGACTAACAATATTCATATCCATGTACTCAGTTCTCATTTTCTTCACTGATAAATAGCGCCTCCATGAGATGGCTAGTCCCATGACTCTTGTACAAAACATTTAGTGTTGTTCAATCTCAAAGTTTCTCCTTTTAGATACAACTTAGACAAAACCCCTTCGAGTTCTAGAATACTCAATTCCCTATAGTGGAATATAAACCTTGAGCACTCTCCTTTGTTCTTGGTTCCTTGGATGTCAAAATACAAAGGCCGGTGACATCCCCTCGGCTTCTAATCACTTGTCGTCAACTCAAAAGCTTCCTGATATACAGGTAAAACATGTGGATACTCCGCAAAGAGGTTCTCATCCACCCACTTAGCATCCATAGCCGAATAATTCTTGAACTTGACAAGGTACTTTCTAGTAACCTTGCCATGCGATCCCCTTCTTTCCTTATGAAAGACAATTTGCTCTGGTTGAAGACCGTCCTCTAGCTCTTCAACTTCTATGGATCCTCGTTCATTGGTTCCAAAGGTTTGGGATAGCTCTTAGGAGACTCACATGAAAAGCATGGTGAATCCTCCAATGATCGGGTAACGCTAGTCTGAAAGCCACATCATTGATCTTTTCCAATATTTGGAAAGGTCCATAGTACCTGTTGGACAACTGAGGATAAACTTCTCTTTGCCCTTCTGGATCCTCCATAGCCAATGTCCCATAGGCCGCCTAGCGCTAATCGGTGGCCTTGCCATCGATGATGACACGACCATCGCGATAGAATGCTCTCTTGCCCTCTTTCCGGGCCTGTAGGACTCTCGGCATGCATGTTTTCCTATGTTCTATCTGCATCCTTGTAAGGTCGTCATCCAAATAGATGGGATCTCCCTGTAATCCTCGTAAAATCACCCTCTTTCTCATGAAGGTGACCCTCTCCGTCTCTCTTGCAAACTGTAGGTTGACCCGTGTGAAAAAATCCAAAGGAGCCGCTTTTGATAGCCATACCACTTCCAGAAGCATGAATACTCCAAGCATCGACATCAAGAGCTACATACGACTGACACGTATGTCCAAGAAACCAGACCTCCCTTGCCCGATACAAATTGGAGTCGCTTCCTATCCCTCACACCAATTGTGTCAGGAGCACACCTGTGCTTAACCGAGATGGATCAATGGTCTCACGCTGACCGTCTTCGTGACGCAGCTCACCACACAGATGACATCCGCACAGCATAGCACGAGCCTGTGTGGTACCTTCACACACTTCCACAAAAGCAATATCCTAAATGAATACAATATCAAACACTATAAGACGTGATCGAGACAATCATGCATCCCACATGCAACTGAGACTGTGTAAACCATTGCAAGTTCGACGAGACATTCTATGTTCTCTAGTCGTAACTTCGATTAAAAATCCTCTAGCCACATGATTTTGGCAAGGTCTTCACAATACCACGAGATAATTCTAAATCTTGAGACCCAACTTTATCAATCCTTCATCTAACCTTGGACTTCTAGTGTATGGCTGCTAAGGTTCTCACTTTACTTGAGTGAATATCCTTCGTTTATTCTAAATCTTTCTAAGGTCTTGATAAAATTAAGGATCTAAGTCAATAACTAAACTAAAGTTCAAACGGTTTCTCATACCTCTATATTGTATAAGGGTATAAGATTTTGCATATCTAATCATTTGCCTTAGATTCTTACTAAAGTCATTCCAAGGTGTTACACGCATCTTCAATAATTGATTCTTATGTCTTCTAGAAAGAGAACATTCTCCATATTTCACACAACTTTCTCAATTATATTTTATGAAGTTCAAAATAAAATTTGTACCTTTATTTACTGAATTTCACACCTTAGGAATCTAGAGAGAGTGAGATTCTCATCTTTCTCTCTCTAAAACTATACTTGTAAACTTATTGAATTTATTCTTTTCAAGGTTCTCTAAACTTATTTCAAAGATTTGACCTTGCCTTTAAAACAAGTTACTCTAAATCTCTTGATTAGAGATTAACCATGACTTTCTCTCTCTAAAATTATGTCTTCCTTGAGAGAATTTGAGGTTAACCTAACCATAATTGAATCAATCTTAATAATTTAAAATCAAATTTACAAATTTTACTTATCCTCGATCTTAATTCTACTTGTTTATCTCCCAATCCGGTCCGCAACTTTTCTATGAGGGCAGTGGTACAGATTCTGCTATCTTCATTCGTAGAGGTATTGCCCAGCATGGTTTATTGCAGGATGTTCCTCACTCTGATTATACACTCCCCCAAACAGAGGATTGACACCAGTTGGGAGATTGTTGCCAGTATTATAGCATGGCAGATCTGGAGAGCTAGAAGCACGGAGACTATTGAGGGTGTCCAGATTTTTGGGTCTTAGTGCATTAGTACTATATGGGGTGATATCATCCATACTCTTATGGCTACTTGGGCTCGCATTTAGGGGCCCTCTCGTTCTGCGCAGCCAAAGCGCGTGATATTTATGCGGGAGTGGGACCATGGCATCTTCTTTTCCTCTAGTACCACAGGTCTTACATGGCATCATGATGCTCCTCAGTGGTTGAAATCACCTTACATATTGGGGTGATTCTGTTCTTTTCCGGCTTATAGCTATAATTGTTGTATGTTTTTTTCATACTTAATAGAGATCTCTTTCTGAAAAAAAAAATCTACTTGTTTAGAAGGTCATTTCTCTCTCTCTCTCTCTCTAGAATTCTTCTTATTTCTTTCTTCTCTCTCTAGAATTGTAACATACCCATCTCCACTAGTAAAGAAATGTCCATGTAATAGATAAATTTATGAGTTTTTATGGTATAAAAATCAATGATTTTATTATTTGAGTCATTTCTACTTAGAATCTTCAAATTCTGAGCCCAAATTTGGAATTTGCGCGCGATTCTACCCTAATATAGGATTTTACAGCATCCAAAACGGACACCGAATCAAGCTTATACGCAAATTTCAGTCATTTGAGTTAAAAAACGACGACCTTTAAACCTTAATAAATGCATGACCGGGCGTCCGATTGACAAACGGTCTGAACCCCAACGACCAGGAGAACCTCCCGGACAAAAAAAAAAAATCGCTCCCGGGGTGGTCCGGGACGCAAATCGAGACAGGCGTCCCAAATTTAGGGACCCCGCTCCAAAATTTGGACCGTACACACTTACCAGGGTGCCCGTACGATGGCCGCACAAGAACCAAAGGATGGCCGCCCACTGTGTGGTTCACACGTACAGCTACGTGGACACCCATGCTACCCCAGACCAGATAAGGTACATGCGTACCACTCCTTTCCGTGATAACCGACACCGTACCTTTCCCCTAGACCCATGCAGGCCACTGATCCATAGCCTTTGATGGTACACCGTCCTTCCGTCCTTGCTTTGCGTAGTGCCCGTACCCGTTCCCCACAGCTATATAAACCCTCGGTTTGCTCCATAGGCAACACGCATTTCTGCGCAGCGTATGCCCTGTTGTACCGCCGTCCGTCCCTGTGCAGTGTACTTACTGTAGTACAGCCGCCCCTTGCAGCCACCCCTCTCACACCCCCTCATTTGCCTCTTTTCAAATAAGGCAATTTTCCTCCATCCCCCTCTTGCTAGGAGGCAGTGTCCTTAACTCTTCTCCCCCCTCACCCCGTGTGAATAGACTTACAGCAGCCCTCAGCCCTTCTCCCCTTTTGCAACAAAACGTTTTTGTCTTAAGGACATCTCACAATCCCCCCCCCCCCCCCCCCCCCCCCTCCCTTTGCGTAGACTTTAATAAGAGGTTTTTGCCTTAAGAAAGGGTTCATGCGCTATAGTCTTTTGCTCATATGGTGAGCAAATGATCTTAGAATTGAGATCCGACTGAAGCGTTTCGACCGCGACAGCGAGCCCTACAAGTCGATGTCCAAGATGGCCCCATCCCGGAAATGTCAGAATATTGCCTCAAGAGGAGCGCGCAACAACGAGATTAGGGAAGATGCTCCCGATGCGGCTCCAACCTTCCCTTTTCAAGCTCCTCAAGGAAATGGTGGCCAGGTTAGCTTGGTTATATTTTAAAGAAGAGTTATTTTTTATATTAGTGCTAATAAATGTGTATCTTTTCCTTTTTGAAATAATGACATAAAATTGTATGAAGTTACGAATTGTGTGATGCTGTATTCAATAAATTGCATTGAAATTGCTATCTTTAAAGAGTGCAAGTTTTTCCTGGCTTCAACGCTAACTCCGTTCCGTGCTTGTGTAGCCGGGCGGCGTCGTTAGCAAAGCCCGGGAATGGCCCAAGGTATCCCTCATACCATTGGGAGAATAAGGTTCACCGATTGAGGCGAGAGGTTATGATGCTGCCTAGTTCTGAGGGCCCAGGCTAGTGCCGTAAATAAGCCCACCCTAGTGTGCAGACATCTCTCTGAGAGGCGGGAGGATCGAGCGATGGAGCCTGGAGGGCGACAGGCCGGCTTGAGTCCTTGCCAGCGGCCGACGATGAGGTGTATGGTCTCGTAGGGTTTTTGGGAATCACGGGATGGTATAGGATTTTTATCAAAGATTATGCCTTGGTAGCTGCACCTTTAACGGATCTTCTTAAGAAGGATTGCAAAATAGTGTGGCGGCCAATCCATCAAAACAGTTTTGATCAGCTCAAGGTCATTATTACTTCTGCCCCAGTCCTGAAACTTCCTGATTTCGCCAAGGAATTTGAAGTGATTACTGATGCTAGTAGTCCAGCACTTGGTGGTGTAGGAAGACCAGTCGCTTATACTTCCCGTAAGCTGAAGCAATATGAAGCAAATTATGCCACCCATGATTTGGAGCTCTTAGCAGTTGTTCATTGCCTCAAATTATGGAGACATTATCTCTTGGGGGGCAAATTCCAGCTTGTAACTGACCACAAAAGTCTAAAGTGGATCTTCACCCAGCCTAACCTCAACATGCGGCAAAGGAGATGGATTAATATTTTCTACAAGAATATGACTTCGACATCAAATTCCGCCTTGGGAAAGATAATGTGGTAGCAGATGCACTTAGCCGCAAATCTTTCTTGAGTGCAATTTCAATGCCAAATAATCCCATACTGGTCAAGGTGGAAGAAGTCTCATCTCATGATCTAGATTATCAAAGGATGATGAAGTTAGTAGAAGAAGGGAAAAATTTAGAGAAAGAGAAGAATCTAATCAAGGGATACTCCACTCATGAAGGAAGCCTCTACTTCAATCATAGGCTATGTATCCCTAAGGATCCTGCTTTAAAGAAACTAATCCTCCATGAAGCTCATGATAGTCCTGCTCCTGCTGCAGGACACCCAGGCTATGCAAAAACATTAAATGCCGTAAGAAGAAGCTTTCATTGGGCAGGCTTGAAAAATGATGTCCTTTGGTACTTGAAGCAATGTCTCTCATGCCAAAGGATTAAAGCTGAAAGGGTCAAGATGCCTGGAAAACTTCAACACTTGGATATTCCCCAAATGAAGTGGGAGTGCATTAGTATGGATTTTGTCACAAGTCTCCCCACTGTTTATCTTGTCTTTGGCATGATTGTATTGTGTAAAAATGCTGTTTTAACAAACCTTGTAAAAAGGGTCTTAATTAAGGAGCATGTTTATTTATGTCAAACAGTGTCGTAGGATTAATTAGAAAACAAATTGATGCGTGAGTAGGGTGGAAAGTGGGAGGATGGAATGCCCCAATGGCACCATCCTACGGACGGGTGGACCCGATTAGTCGGGTAGCTTTCCAACAGATTAAGTGACAGCTCTACGCTAGATAATTAGGTTGTTGGAACTCTATTCTAGAAGACTAGGTTAGCCGCTGTGCCTTGCATGGATGAGGAAAAAAGCGTTGCCTCTAGAAATCAACTCTAGTAGTTGCCCAATTTATGATAAATTACCCTATGGGTGATTTGACTTTTAGAAGATCACGCTTCCCCTGTGGGATAGGACTAGGTCTTACCTATGAATCGTATCCTTAAATCTCTACATGGTCAAGGTGTCGATAAATAGGAAATTTTTCTCCAAGTTAAGACTTAGTGGACTATCTTAAGTGTTTCTCCTATTTTAGAAGGGGGGAACCTTACAAGAATCATTTACACTAAGTTCTCAACAGAATTATAAATAATCATCTAGTAATTTCTAATTGATCAGAATAATTTTCTACAACATATAAACTATTTTCTCTCTCTACAACTCTAATTTTTATTTTCTCTTTTTAGACTTAGGATTAACCTTAAATTCATAATTAATTTATAAACCTTATAATTCACCGTTTTTACTCATAAATTAACCTAAGGGCATTTCTAGACTAGGGCTTATATAAAAAATAATGCTTTTAGGCTAATTTTCTCTCTCTAGAAATAAAGTTAGCCTAAGGCTGTCCTCATAATTTGATAAATTAATTATCCTAAGGATGGGATTTGAGTATCCGCATTTACTCTTTAAGGTTCAAAACAAATTAATAATAAAAAAGTTGTTCTAAGGTCTGTGCATTAAATTAATGCAAGAATGAATAAAAGCTAGACTTTAATGGTCTCTTGACTAGGAATTTTGCAGAAAATTTTAAATTACATTGCTAATTTAATTTAGATTTAAATTGTCAAGTTTTAATGAGAAATAACAAAGAAATGGTAAATTATGAGTATTTAACCAATATACCTTAAATAAATAGGCTTGGGGACGCACTACAGTGACCAATGGACAATAGATGAAGTCTCCTCCTCCTTAAGAAATCCACAAATTTTCCCAGTAGACTCCAAGGAAGTAAAATCACACTTTTCCAATCCTTACACTAGAAAATGACTACTCTAGCTTGAAGTAATGAGGCCTAAGACTAATTTTGTAGGTACTGCACTAGTTTATGAGCAAAGTACAATCAGCTATCCTTTTAAAAAAGAACTCATAGAATTCTCCTAAGTGGAGGAGGGTACTTAAATTTGAATTGAGTGATTATGAGCCTTTACATGTGCATTAGGACAATGGGTGGTTGTGATTGCATTCCTTTTTTGAATTTCATGCAAACCATAGATTTTTCGGGGCTAAAGCTCACTTTCAATTCTTATGCATGCACTTCATCTTTTTTGAACTAAAATAGAGAGTACGACTACTATTTTTCATGAGCCATCAACCATATACCACAAATCAAATACCATGGGTCATTTGAATACCACTTACCAATCAAAACCCCTTGTTTTTCATTAAATCATGGTTTCTAAACCTTAGGGATTCAACCCTTTCACGAGCCATCAACCATACACCACAAATCAAATACCATGGGTCATTTGAATACCACTTACCAATCAAAACCCCTTGTTTTTCATTAAATCATGGTTTCTGAATCTTAGGGATTCAACCCTTTGGCTAAATAAATTAATTTTTATGTCTACACACACATCTCTAGCGTTCTTGTATCACCCATGATGGACATCCTAGACGGGCCGTTGCCTAGCATACATGGTTGATTGACTGTTTTTATTCAGCTCTCCCATATCCCATCACTTATTGTACCCTATACCTGGTATAGTAGGATCTAGATTTTTCATCTTGTATAATCTCAGAGTCTAAGATCTTAGCTTTAGTCTTTGGGTCTAGCATACAGGTTGATTGACTGTTTTTAGTCAGCTCTCCCATATCCCTACCTATACCTGGCATAGAAGGACCTAGATTTTTCATCTTGTATAATCTCAGAGTCTGAGATCTTAGCTTTAGTCTTTGGGTCTTTTGCAGACGTTTAACTTTCTTTCTTTCCCTCTCTGGTTGAGGAGATGGACATCATCACAACTCTGTTTCTTGTTCTTGGAGGAGGTTTACAAGATTCTTATCCTATATGTATACAGTGGCACCTTGCCACATGGCTACGTGTGTTATCACACATGTACTTTTGTATTGGTAGCTAGTTTCTTTTCAGTTTTTTAGTCCTTTTCTTTTCATGGATTAGTATCTCATAGAACCATTTTTGGCCTCAGACCCTTCGGGTCTTTCGAGGACGTTAATCTCTCTCTCTCTCTCTCTCTCTCTCTCTCTCTCTCTCTATCTTTGGCACCATCAACCGACATTGACTCATTTCAATCTTGAGAGGGGAGATCAACGATCCTAATTTCTTTGGCCTTAGTCACAAACCGGTTTCCGCCAGACTTGTAGGGGACGAGAGGGGTGGCCCTCCCTCCAAGGTCTTTAGTAGACGTTTCTTTCTCTCTCTTAGCCACAGATCACCAGCTTCTTCATGCCTATCAGCGAGCCACATCCCCCTCCCCATATAGCATCTACCTCTCGACGAGGGCTCACACTACAGAGAGCCTTGGAGATCAGAGCTGCCAGGAGACTGTGACTACCCGGACTCAGACCACCAATCCATCAGGCCTAGTCTGCCTAGATCTAGGCATGATACCACAGCGCTATGGAGGAGGGAGTCTAGAGGCTACACCAGGGCATAGTAGATGTGAGAGTCCTCACCCCATGCCCCATGTATGATGTACTACACCCCACCATCTCCACTGGGTGGAATTAGTGGTATATGATGTACTACACCCCACCATCTCCACTGGGTGGAATTAGTGGTATACCACTTATCACGATTGTACGTCTATAGCATGCTAGACAGTGACTACATAGTGAGCTGCATATAACTAGGATTAGCTTTTCATTTCAGTTTTTCTTTCCATGATACTCAGGACATGGACTTGTTGTATACAAATTTGTCTCATAAGCCAATCTGGCCTTCCATAGATGTTAATATATCTTTTCTTTCTTTCTTTCTCTCTCATGATGCAGTGCCCTATGTGGGATATTTTAGGGTGATGTGAGAGCTTGACGCTCTTTGTATTGGGATCAGTTTTAGTATCTCAGCTCCTTTCTTTTATTTTTAGTACCCATGATGATGTATTCCATGGACATGATGTAATCTTTTGGTCTCATAGGTCATTTTGGCCTTTTGTAGACGTTAATATAACTTTCTCTCTTTCTCTCTCTCTCTCTCTCTCTCTCTCTCTCTCTCTCTCTCACCACCATTGAGGAGGAGAAGATGAGGCATGCTCGCCGCCTCAACATTCGAGTCACAGGTATAGCCGAGACACCCGACTCCACTCCCGAGAAAGATGGACAGCTTCTATGCATGAAGCTCGGCTACAAGGAAGAGCACCCTCTCCCCTTCACCAAAGCATGGAGAGACGGGAAAGACTCAACACGCAAGCGAGCCCTCATCCTATAGTTTGCAGGAGAGACGGAGAGGGTCACCTTCATGAGGAAGAGGGTCATACTACGGGGTTTAGAGGGAGCTCCCATTTTCTTGGATGATGATCTCACGAGGATGCAGCTTGAGCATAGGAGAACTTGCATGCCACGAGTCTTACACGCGAGGAGAGAAGGCAAGAAGGCCTTCTATCGAGATGGTCGGGTCATCATTGATGGCCGGCCCATGGATTAGCGGTTTGGGGCCTATGGGACACAGACCAGGCCACTGACAGAGATACACATAGCAGTGTGGAACTGTAATGGTTCACTATGGGTGCAGCCTGGACGACTGGAGCATGTTATGGTGGGGAGAGACATCATACTTTTGACAGAGACACATCAGAGCCCAGAGAGAGGGCTACCTCGAGTAGAGGGATTCCAGTGGGAGTCAGCATACAGGAGGACCACACGCCAGGGTACCTCGAGAGGGTCAGGGGGAGTAGCAGTCCTATTCAGACGGGAGCTACAGGGGAGACTGAGAGTGGTAGCACAGGATCCAGAGGCCAGATACATGTGGATCAGCTTACAGCTCTCACAGGACAGGGTTATATACATAGCTCTATGTTACTTTTCTCCATCAGGATTCTCCTATGTCATTACAGAGGACATGCCACAGGAGGAGGAGACAGGAGCCTCGCCATACACTTGTCTGTCAGAGGAGATTATGCATTATTCTACACTAGGGGAAGTATTTCATTTCTTCATGAGCAGAGATAGCCCTGTCTCATGGCGGCACTTCAGAGAGCCCCGGACCCCGACACCTATTGCAGACCCACAGACATGGCACACATATGCAGAGGGTCTATACCATGCCCCACAGCAGCCACCTATACCTCAGCCACACAGGAGCCTCGACCTACCACAGCTAGCTTCTTTACCCACTCGATGGTACAGGAAGCTATCCGCCGCCTACAGCATGGATGGGCAGCCGACCATATGGGCCTGCAAGGTGAGCATCTCATATATGCAGTAGATTCTTTAGCTCCTTTTCTTGCACACCTGTTTAACAGGGCACTAGCAGAGGGTTTGCCTGCGGAGTGGACGACGCACACCATTGTGCCGATTCACAAAACAGGGGATATGCTCGATCCGAGCAACTACAGGACGGTTATGGTAGGCCACGTGCTGGCCAAACTCTATGGTGCAGTGCTGGAGCAAGAGCTTAGCTTATATGCTGAGCGAGCAGGTTTACGCTCCTCAGGGCAGGCAGGCTTCAGGAGAGCTTTCTCTACCACTGACCATGTATTCACTTTGAGATGTATGATTGATCAGGCCAGAGTGAGGAAGAGGAAGCTCTATTGCTGCTTTGTGGATTTCCGCAAGGCATTTGACACAATACCACGAGAGAGGCTCTTTCAGCGCCTGCGGTCTCTTGGCATACCAGCAGATATGACATGGGGCATCTATGCATTATATGAGCAGGTTTTTGGGCGAGTCAGATGTCCAGGAGGTATGTCCGAGACTATTGCTAGCACCATTGGTGTGAAGCAAGGATGCCCACTTTCCCCCACGCTATTTGGGTTATACATTGATGAGGTGGCTGACTTCATTACACGGGGAGGCAGAGATGGAGTTGATTTAGCAGGTACCTCAGTACATATTATGCTCTATGCTGATGATATTGTATTAGTGTCTGAGTCCCCAGGTGGTCTACAGCAGCATCTACATGCACTCGATGATTTCTGCACACAGAGGGGTCTTACTGTGAACCTTGGGAAAACCAAGGTTATGGTCTTTCATACATGAAGACAGGGCAGGAGTCAGCTGACATTCAGTCTCGCAGGATGCCCGGTGGAGGTGGTGACATCATACGTGTACCTAGGGGTTACCTTCTCTGCAGCAGCCACACGCTTTACCATGGGTTCAGCAGCCAGAGCTAGATTGACACGGGGATATGCAGCATTGGCTATGCTAGAGAGACAGTGCCACCAGGTGCATTTTCAGGAGCCCCGGACGAAGGGGTGGCTATTTGACACATTAGTCACACCGGCATTGATGTATGGAGCAGCAGTATGGGCGCCAGGCCTTGCTACCCATTGGTGGACACAGATAGAGAGACCACAGGTCCTCATGATGGCACGCATGATACGTAGCAAACCGTCAGTACCTCATGACATTATCCGAGCAGAGTTTGCTGCGCCTCCTATGATGGTAGAGGCCATCTTTCAGACTATATGCCTGCTAGACAGATTCAGAGAGATGCCATAGGACAGATTATCATACAGAGCTTTTCAGGCATCTAGACAGTTGGCTGAGGCAGGAGACAGAGGATCATGGTATGCACAGGTCACACATTGGTTCTCACAGCATGGCCTAGACATGGATCATCTACCACCATTCCAGTATGACAGGGATGCACCACATATCCGTCTCTCTCATAGTGAGAGGAACAGAGTATTGAGACAGGATCTATGGCAACTCTATACACGAGAGACATGGATATCGCCTGCACAGCCTCTTCTACCGAAGATGCTATACTACAGAGATCACTTCATGAGTATCACTGATGATGGATTCATAGAGAGGCCTAGATACATGGAGGGCTTTTTACCACACGGCTCCCGAGTGGCTATTGGTCAGCTCAGAGTTTCATCACACCGATTGGAGATTGAGACTGGCAGAGCAGCACGGATCCCCCGAGAGGAGAGGGTATGCAGATTGTGCAGAGAGGAGGTGGAGAGTGAGGAGCATTATGTATGCAGATGCAGAGCATATACAGCCATCAGAGAGAGATATCCCATTTTATTCAGAGAGCCACATTCCCTACGCCAGATCTTTGAGGCTGCAGACCAGCGCATACTGGGGAGATACATTCTAGACATACAGCGCCACAGAGAGACATTATTACAGGCTCAGACAGCTCCAGAGGGGGGGCGACAGACACAGATTACTACATTTTTTCAGAGATCCACACCCCTCCCAGCCCCTACACGGCAGGGAATTACTCTCCAGAGAGCAGAGACACTTAGAGCCCGCAGGAGACAGAGGACACCTGGCTTTCGGACACCACGCCTATACCAGAGAGAGATGACAGAGATCAGAGCTCAGTTTCACAGAGAGGGTGCGGAGCGACTGGCTCGCTTCAGAGCACACCCAGGCATGTTCTTCAGGGAGCTGTGGACACCCCCTTCACTGATGTATACCATTTTATATCCCCAGTATGGTACAGGATGGAGCTAGCTAGGTTGCATATCATGATTGTATACTCCATGCATATAGCTTTGCATTCTCCTAGTAGTAGAGTTCCATCCCCTGCACACCCAGATTCAGCTTTTTTATTCATTACTTTTTCATTTTGTTGGGATGACAGAGGATACCCCATACAGGTACTCCGATTTGTCTCATAGGCCGAGTTCGGTCTTTTGGAAGACGTTAATAAAATCTTTCTTTCTTTCTTTCTTTCTCTCTCTCTCTCCCCTTATATGCAAAAGAAAGATGTCACATGTATAGGAGAAGGTAAGGACCTTTTCTGAGGAACGTGCATTGTAAACAGTTACTTTGACGTCTCCCAAAATTCGGACTTCAGAGAAGAAGAAAGTCGTGTAGTTGCCTTCTCGGACAAGATTTGTCACAGAGCTTGCATGCTGAAAAGCTATCCAAAAACTGAATAAAAGAGGCTTAAAAGAAAATAGAGTAATCTCAATGACTAATGCCAAAGATCAAAAACATTATGGTCAAGAAAGCATCAGACAATCATCATACATGTTACTGATGCAAGAAGAATACGCTATCATATGTAGGATTTTTTTCACATAACAAACATGTTGAAGGGCAATCAAGGAGGTCGGTGTCAGGCAGTTCTCGCTGGCACTTATCTCACATGCCTTGACAAGGCAGGCCAGAATTAAGTCACAATTACTGCCCCAGTTGCCTCATCAAGCACATGATCCCTACATCATGTTTTCTGGAGTAATAGGAAAGCTAATAAAGAACCAATCTTATTTGATTAGAGCACATTCATCTTCATCAAACTTTACCAACTCCCCATGTTCTGAATTCGGGTAAGGTTCCTATGGAGCAGGGACAGTTCAGGGAATTGTTCAAGGGCTCATTGGCCTTTAGTTCTTATGTGACCCCTCTATTGCTACAATCACCTTTGACAGTCTTGGGGCTGCCCTATCGTACAGCATGACACGAGAAACCTCTAGCTAATGACATTAGGCTTGATGTTCTCGCTTCAATCCAGGCATCTGCATGCAGCACAAGAAATTGTAACAAATAATTGGCAGGACAGCTTTACCTTTGATTTAACCGCGTGTGACTGACATGGTGCGGCCTTATTTAGCATTGAGATTGCGCATCTCCAAACCTTGCCATATTTAGGCTTCATTTCATTTATTATGTTCTAGGACAGCATTACTTTCATACATAGTCATCTACCCCTCTAGACCCAGAAAAGGGGGCAACTTCTTGGACAGGATTATTAGTGCATGAAGGCTTGCCCCATGCCATTTCTCTACCTTACTGTGAACTGAAACACACATGTACATGGAAAAATTCGATGTGTCAACACATTTTGATTTCTTTCGTTCCTTACTGCAAACCCACACACTTAGTGTTGTCCCATCAAAATGCTTACTTCTGATTCCAAGATGGGGTTTAACTTAAAGCTACCATTGCCACCATTGCAAGCTATACAGACTTGAATATCTACAACCAGCTAAGAAAAAAATATTTTAGTAACAAAGGTATCAGGAAGACCCTCGAAAATAAAGAAGAAAAAAGGTCTTTGAGGCATACCGCATTTGAATGAAATACTTGAGTAGAAACTTATTTTTGATATCACCAAGGGTACTAAATTCCGAGGCCCGTGCTTCCATAGATCGTAAAAGTAAAAAAGGTAACGCCTTTGACTAGGTATGGTCACACCCTGAAATTTTATTTTTAAAAATTGCTGGATATGGTAACATGTGCCATCCAAAATACAATCTCTCTCTCTCTCTCTCTCTCTCTCTCTCTCTACAGCACACTCCATGTCCACGGGCCCGAGGTCTATGACAGCCCTCCACCCGGAAGCTCTAGATTGTGGAGATTCTCCAGCGATATAGAGACAGACACCTCCCCATTGTGGGTGGACTTTCTGATTCTCTTAGTAGTCATAGACTCACCTATGCTGGATAATCTAGATGGGCGAGGATGATCATCACAGCCATCTCACATGTATCGACTTGGAGATGTATCTTTGACATGCATTCACAAGCTCACCATAGTGCAGACCATGCTGATAATGATGATGATGATGATGATATGGACATACAATAATCTATCCTTTTGTATAAGTTTTCTTCAGTTTTGTTAGTCATTTTCTCATAGACTCATCAGGTCTTTTGAAGACGTTTAATAAAGCTGAAGAAAACTTATACAAAAGGATAGCTATGTTTATGTTTTCTTTCTGTTTTATTTTCCATTCCATGATGAGATATGCCATGGACATTATTGTATCACTTTGGTCTCATAGGCCCATTGGGTCTTTAGTAGACGCTTAATATATCTTTCTTTCTTTCTTTCTCTAACCCTTGATACCACTTCACCAGGGAGACGGCATCTGGCTACGCCAACCACTTGTACATTGCTCTCCAGGACATGGACCCACATTGTCCCACAAAAAGGCTAGTACGATGATGAATGCCAGGAAACCCATACCTGCCTCATCCGAGAGGAAGCACAGGGGATCTGTACACATCGCTAGGCACGTGTGATCTTTCGCCACCTCGTATGGAGGAAGAAGCGAGCCTACCCGGCGAAGTTGGACCATGAGTTGTACCATCTTTTCTTGGGACAGGACACCAAGGAAGCGTGGCGAGTTTTCCAAACACCCAGAGCCTAGACACCTATTACATCACCGGAGACATGGCATGCTTATGCTACCTCGCTCTACCAAATACCCGGACAGCCACCTGTCCCCCGACCACTAGAGAGCCAAGTCACCTCCTCCACCTTCTTCTCCGTCGGCATGATCCGTGCCGCCATTGATAGGTTGCAGAATGGCCGAGCCCAAGATCATGATGGATAAGTGGCAGAGCACCTGTCGCATGCGAGGGATGTGCTCGCGCCACTCTTCGCCCACCTCTTCAATCGGGCCGTTTGCAAAGGTTTCCCTGCCAGTTGGTCAGCGAATACTATAGTGCTGATCCTGAAAGCGGGTGATCCTACGGTTCCGAGTAACTATAGGACCATCATGGTTGGCCACGTGCTAGCCAAGCTCTATGGATCGGTACTAGAGCATGAGTTGAACAAATGGGTAGAGACACATCAGCATCGAGCACATGGACATGCGGGGTTCAGGAGGGGATACTCTACCCTGGATCACATCTTCACGCTTTGGGCCATCATCGAGGAGGGCAGAGCTCATGGGAGGAGAGTATATTGTTGCTTTGTGGATTTCCGCAAGGCCTTTGACACAGTACCACGAGGGAGGCTGATGCAGAGGCTACAGGACATGGGGGTGCCCGCTGAGATGAGATGGGGAGTCTTAGCATTGTATGAGTTAGCCAGAGGCTGGGTCCGGGCTCCGGGAGGGATGTCAGAGGAGATCACCAGCACTATTGGGGTGAAGCAGGGTTGCCCGCTATCACCCACACTCTTCGGGCTATACATTGATGAGATCTCCGACTCCATTGACAGCAGACTAGGAGGACCTAGAGCTAGCTTGGGAGGAGTGTTGATCCCTTTGTTGCTCTATGCCGGCGACATTGTACTTATCTCAAATACACCAGAGGGGCTGCAGAAACACTTGGATGCATTATGGACCTTTTGCCAAGATAGGGACCTACAGTGAACCTTGGGAAGACCAAGGTAATGGTGTTTAACACCTCTCAGCAGTGGGCTGACCGGTTCCTTGAGTTCACCTATGGTGGGGAGACAATACAGAGAGTCAGGAGATACGTCTACCTGGGGGTCACTTTTGTTGGACCACGCTTTACCACGAGGAGGGCGGCAGAGGACAGATTGACTAGAGGATATGCTGCACTTGGAGCCCTGGAGAGCAAGTGTGCACACATCCAGTTTCATGAGCCTTGGACGAAGCTCTCGTTAGTTGACGCGTTGGTTACACCAGCGCTTTTGTACGACGCTCCCATCTGGGGGCCGAGTCTCTATCACAGGCGGAGGAGTGGATCTACAGCAGGGCAGGCAGCCTCGAGTGGAGGGGAGTTTTATGATGGGTGGGAGCAGATGGAGAGACCACTAGTGATGATGATCTCCCGCATGATTAGGAGTAAATCATGAGTACCACATGAGATAGTATGAGCAGAGATGGGAGCCCCACCGATCGTAGCTGAGGCCCTCTTTCAGACGGTCACTTTCACACATAGGCTATGGAGCCTCTCTAGGCACAGATACTCTAGACTCGCTCTAGAGTCGTCCAGATAGCTTGCATCACAGGGTGACACGGAGTGCTGGTATGCCCAGACTAGCACATGATTACAACTACATGGTATGCATATGGACCGCCTTCCAACTTTACAGTACAGCCTCGACTCCCCCTTCCTGGAGTTGAGCTGGAATGAGCTCAACAAGATCATTAGGATGGATATCATTTAGCTACACATAGCACGCACATGGATCACACCGGCCGACGAGCCACTAGGGACGAAGATGGCTTTCTACCAAGATCATCTTCCCACTTATCCTCAGATGGTTTTGTTGTCCGCCCGAGGTACATGGACATTTACCTCTCTCATGGAGTCAAATGTGCTATTGGCCACATCCGCACGTCTTCACATCAGCTGAGGATAGAGACCGGTCGATATGGGGCCGTCTCCCTTGCCCCTAAGGAATGGATTTGCCAGCTAGAGCCAGAGACTGAGGAGCACTACATATGTGGGTGCCCAGTGTACTATGAGATCCGGGGCGCTTTCATTGCCTCTTCCGAGATGGATTTGGGCCATTGTCCAGAGTGATGGACTACTCAGACCAGCATTGCCTTGGGCTTTTTCTCCTCGAGCTGCGCAAACACCGAGACCACATCCTACGCTCCAGACAGGGGGGACATGTCTGAGACACAGGCCAGCGTACCCTTACCGACTTCTTCAGAGCAGCAGCGACCCCGCGCACCGTTGACCATGAGTCGACTCGGCCCACATAGCCACCTTGAGGAGTCACCCTAGATAGAGCTGGAGAGCTATGTAGAGCACGGCGTCTAGGACCCGCTAGGCCGTGGCCCCAGCCGAGACATTATCAGAGGATACAGGTGATATTGGCACGACGTCGTGCGGTACGACCTCGGCGCTTCAGCATGTCTATGCCAGATCAACCTATGCGAGACATTATGGGACGAGTCTATCTCAGATGCTTCCCATAGCCTACCATTTTTCCAGTTCCACACTTTTATCAGATATGCCTTTTTCTGGTAGTTGTATCAGGCCACTAGTTCCTCTTTGGCCACATGTTATAGCTAGTTGTTTTTCAGTTTATGCTTTTCATTTTCTACTCGGGACATTTAGTTTCCTTGAGCTTTGGATGTATTGGTACTTTTGTCTCATAGGCCACCTTGGCCTCTTGTAGATGTTAATATATCTTTCTTTCTTTCTTTCTCTCTCTCTCTCTCTATGCTCTCTGATGTAGCCTGTGAACCTCTGTCAGCGCTGCCCACCTGCACGCCTCTGTCTTTGCGCCTTTGCCTGCTCTATGCGGCGCCTCTGTCTGCGCGCCTCTGTCTACACACCCCTCTGTCTGCGCTGCCCATGATGTAGCTCTGCCTGTGCTGCCCACTTGCCTGCTCTATGTTCGCGCCTCTACCTGAGCTGTGCGGAGGTAGGGCAGTCGCCTGTCTGCCTCTGCCCGCCTCTTTGCTCTGCTCTGTGCGTATGTAGGGAGTCGCCATCCTTTTCCCACCCACCCTTGCTCAGGCCCGCAAGGCAGCAACTAGGGGGAAACATGTCTCAATCCCAGGAGGGAGAACAGGATGGTGAAACAATCTTTCACACCCCCATGAAGGCACCAAATGCCTACCGCAGAAGATTGAGGGAAGGGATCGTGTCCCCTGGCTCACGAAGGCTTGCGAAGATGGCCCGACGAGATGAGGCACTTTATGAGGAGATATAGCTGCACATTAGGACAGAGATGAGGACCATGCGACAGGAGCTTGAAAAGGAATGGATTAGGCAGATGCATGCCCAAAAGAAAGTGATATACGAAACGCTGAAGGAAGAGATATATGCCCAATTGAAGGGAGAAATGCAAGCCCAAGTACGGGTTGAGATGGAATTAGCCCAAGCCTTGATGCACACGGAAATGAAAAAAGAGATGCAGAAATGGAAGGATGACATGCTCTGGGAGATTGGCACAACGGTTGCATCGGACGAAGGAACCTTGAAGACATGTATGGCTGACCGCCGTGAAAAAGACATCACACAAATGCAAAACACTTTGGAATCATGTAAGGCAAAAGTGGCTGCGGGTGAGAAGGAAATGCATTCATGGGCTGAAATTGCCAGTGCCACAAAGAAACAAATTGAGGAAGTCAACCCATGGATTGAAGTAGTAAAAAAGCAGAAGGATACACCAGTCAATAAAGTAGAGGTGATGAATGCTACATTTGAAGAGGAAGCCAAGAGACGGGCACGTGTCTTACATATACGCGTAGTTGGTTGGGAAGATAAGGGAAATCCCCAAGAGGATGCAAAAGCTCTTGCAACAAAAATTGGAGCCACTAATGTACCCATTATTGGAGCATGGCGAGTAGGCAGAGATGAAACTAGGGCGAAGGTATTGATCATCAGGTTTGGTGACTTGGAGAAGAAGAAGGCCTTCCTCTCCAAAAGGATGGCCCTTAAGGGGGAAAAGATTTATTTGGATGAGGACCTTACACTAGCAGAAGATAGCACACCGGAAGGAACACAAGCCACGTGTGCTTGAGGCAAGGAAAGAGGGGAAATGGGCGGTATACAAAGATGGCCGAGTAATCATTACAGAGAGGAGGCCCACCTGACGATGTGTGGCCTATGAGACCTTGCGATTCACGGTGTGGAATTGCAATGGAGCCCTTAGAACACATGCAGGATACTTTGAGGATACTTTCAGACATAGTGATATTGCTATGTATACGGAGACCCATCAGTGCACAAACAAGAGGCTTCTTGATGTGCGGGGTTATAGATGGGAATCAGTGTTCCGCCCTCAGCCACGCACAGTGGGAGGCACTAGAGGATCTGGAGAAGTGGCAATACTTTTCAGGGAGGAGCTTCATAACAAAATACATGTGGTACATAGAGATGTAGATGCAAGGTACATGTGGGTCCAAATATGCAGAGAGGGGCTCCGCGAGCTATATGTGGCGGTATGCTACTTTCCCCCAGCCCACTCCAGGTTTGCACCATCAGGAGAGTCGCCATGTACGCCACTATATGATGATATCATGAGGTTTGCTAGCATGAGAGACATATTACTATTGGGAGACTCTAATGCACGTACAACCACATAGCAGATAGAGCTGAATGATACTCTGGAGGCTTTGTACCGGGAAGTCACAGCAGAGGATGTAGGGTTGCAAAGATCATCACAGGATGAGGCAGGCATTTTCTCACACTCGGGAGTGCACATGGGTTGGTCATATACAATGGCCTATCGAGATGGCAAGGATCAGATGCTCTCACACACTGGAACTCTAAAGGGGGAGTGAGCACAGTGGACTACTTGATGGGATCTCCTTCATTGATACCTGATGTGCGGGGTTTCAGATTTCCAGTCAGCCCATTGGCATAGCAGCCGATCATGCATACCTGAGTTTCACACTAGTGGGTAGATCCCCGAGAGATGGGCCAGCCACTCATCTACCTAGGTAACCGAGATATCAGTTTACACGTGAGACAGTTGGGGTTTACCGAGATGCAGTATCAATATCAATCTTTATTCTCTAGCTCATCGAGCCTAGAGTTTAGATTTGAAATAAGAGACTATCATTGAGAAGCATCTATTTCCAAAAGATATAGCCATAAAGATGACTATTATTTTTAAGACAGAGACAGAGAGAATTACTTTAAAGAAAGCATTCCATTTAAGGATAAAGATTAACTTAATCTTAGCTAGACATTAAGTATCTTAAGGAAAGCTTGATTTAAATAAAAACAATCATTTTGAAAGTTTCTCAAGCTTGAGAGGGTTTGAGAAGAAGAAAGTCATTGAGATGATTGAAAAAAACTACATAAATTAATTTTACCTCCAAGTTTGGCTTGATTCTTAGTTAGCAGTGAAGCCCCTAACCAATCAATTGGTCCACCAAGAGGAGAAGATCAAACTTCAAGAGTTGTTGGAGAGAGAGAGAGAAGCTCCAAGCTCCCAAGAGAGAGGAAAATTCAAGGGATAATAGAAATATGATTATTTTAAGATAATACTAGCATGGTATAGCTCCCATATGAAAATACAAAGAAATGAGCGTCTATTTATAGGTGAGGGAGGCCACTAACCAAGTCCAACTAGGTTTCTAGAATTTTCTAGCTTCAGTTTGACTCAATTTGGAGGACAAGATTTGGACCAGTTTGGCTCCCTATTTGATCTAGTTTGTTCCAAGGGAGAGAGGAGAGATAAAAATATCACATTTTTTTGAATCAAAAAACCCAACCACACATGTGAAAAAGGCTCCTGCCTCAAAGGTCCCCCTCTCCTTACCAAGGTGTCAAAAATGGATTATTTCTCCAAAATATCTCATTTTTTTAACTAATATCTCTTAATTTTTAACTAATAAATCTTGTACTCAGTCAACTCTTCATCTTATGTGAGCATATATTATTTGCTTTAGACCCGCATAGCTGTCTGGACGAGATTACGAGAGGATTGGCAGGTGTACTACATGCATCCGCCTCATATGCGTTTCCCTGCACTATGATCCCTTCCACCTCCCCCCCCCAAACAGTTGGTATGATGATAAGTGTCGTGAGACACGGGCAAAGCTACAGCGTGAGATTGCCATTGGGACTCACACGCATAGACCGGCTAGCAGCACCTTTTTTACGATGGGGATGGTGCTAGATGCGATAGACAGGTTACAGAATGGAAAGGCACAGGATCATGATGGGCTAGTTGGAGAGCACTTCTCATATGTGCACGACACTTTGGCTCTGCTGATTGTACATGTGTTTAATCGTTTCATTTGTGAGGGTTTCTCAGCAAACTGGACAGAGCATATCATTGTACCACTCTTTAAGAGTGGGGACCCCATGGTACCAACCAACTACAGGACGATCATGATTGGTCGTTACTTGGCCAAACTATATGGCTCTATATTGGAGTCAGCAGAGCTCAGCCGCCGCTGGGCAGAGAGACATGGTCATCGAGCATAGGGACAGGCCGGCTTCAGGAGAGGATTTACTAGCTTGGATCACATACTGACAGTTCGGGCACTTATTGAAGAGGGCAAGGCACAGAAGAGAAGGATAATACTGCTGCTTTGTGGACTTCCACAAAGCCTTCAATACCGTACCACGTTCCAGGCTTATGCACAGATTGCATGACATTGAGGTACCTGAGGATATGCAATGAGGGATATATGCTTTGTATAAAATTGTGACAGGCAGAGTCCGAGCTCCAGGCGGACTATCTGATATGGTGACCAGAACGATAGGGGTGAAGCAGGGATGCCCGCTATTGCCCACCCTCTTTGGATTGTACATTGTTGTGGTCTCCAATTATGTAGACAGATTGGGAAGCCCAAGGGCATGCTTGGCAGGGGTGTTGATACCCATCTTGTTATATACTGATGATATTGTTCTAATCTCAGACTCTCCGGAGGGATTACAGAGACATCTAGATGCATTACGGGCATTTTGTGCGCATAGAGATCTGACAGTGAACCTTGGGAAAACCAAGGTTATGGTGTTTAACACCACACAGGCATGGATGACGAGATCAGAGCCTCAGTTCACTTTCTGAGGGGAGCCGGTTGAGTACGTCAAGTCATATGTCTACTTGGGAGTTACTTTCACAGGACCGCGCTTCTCCCTAAAGGAGGCAGCAGCAGCTAGATTAGCTCGAGGGCATGTAGCCTTGGGGGCACTTGAGAGGCATTGTGCACACATACAGTTTCAAGAGCCGCGCACCAAATTGTGGCTATTTGATACACTTGCAACACCGACCCTCCTGTACGGAGCTCCAATTTGGGGGCCCCGCATACATCACAGATCTCAGAGACGGACGGATGAGGGATGGTGGAGGCAAATGGAGAGACCACTAATTATGATGATTGCCCGCATGATTCGGAGCAAATCACCGGTACCACATGAGATTGTTCGGGCTGACCGAGGCCCTATTCCAGGCAGTTACCTTTTTACAGCGGCTATGGGAGTCACCTTTTTACAGCGGCTATGGGAGCTCCCTCAGCAGAGGTACCCCGGATTGGCATTGACCTCATCCATACAGTTGACAAAGGATGGAGATACTCATTGCTGGTATGCTTAGATGAGATCATGGTTTGACCTACATGGTTTGCAGATAGAGGCACTACCACCCTTTTAATACAACCTAGATTGTCCATTTTTGGATCTCACCTACTCAGAGCAGAACCACATGATTAGGATGGATATCGTTAGAGTGGACACAGAGAGGACATGGACTAGTCCCCTTGAGCCCTTCAGCATGAAAATGGCTCATTACAAGAGCCATTTTCTACACCTCTCACCAGATGATTTTACATCGACAGCTCTCTGAGGGGAGAAGATATAGCTAGGGGATGATCTTACCCAAACCCAGGTAGAGCATAGACAGGCAAACATGCCCAAGGTGCACGAGGCCTGCAAAGTGGAGAAGTGGGCAGTATACAGGGACGGGTGAGTCATCATCACAGAGTGGCGTCCCAAATAGGGACGCGGGGTTTGTGGGACCATACACCTGGAGCTGGTAGTTTGGAATTGCAATGGGACACTATGGTCGGGCATTGGGGGACTTAGGGAAGTTTTCACAGAGAGGGACATTATCTTCTTCATAGAGACCCACTAGAGCCCGGAGAGAGGGCTACCACACATTCTAGGCTGAGTGGGCATCTGTCTACCAAGAGGAGACATGCACATGTGGTGGGGTACGCGGGTTTAACAGAGTGGCGGTACTATTCAGGACACATCTACAACCCATGATCACCATAGTCCCCAGGGACACAGAGGCACGCTTTATGTCAGTGAGGTTGCAGGTCACACTTGAGAGATGTATACACATTGCAGTATGTTAGTTCCCTATGTCATCAGATCCTCAGGAAGGCCTCTCGGTGCTTCCGCATGTGGTCGCAGCCACCTTGAAGCTGCCCCCATTGACCACAAAGGGTATGAATGATGTTGAGCCTAATGCTCTGGATAGAATCCCCTGGCAGGCTGAGGGTGCCTTCGATGGCTTCCCTGCATCGAACTCTCCATATATGCCATACCGCTATACTGCTGCAAATCTCCAATCTCTGGCTAGAACTACGAGTCCAACAACTTGTATAGGAAGAGTTGGAACTAACACTATATAAATACGAAGGTGAGAGACATGAAGGGCTAGTCCCTCACCTTCCTCCTCATATGGAATGACGATCGCAACCTCATTAGCCTAAGCAACCGTGCCCCACGTAACAATACGGGCGGGGGCCCGATCCATAGTGAAAATGCATAGGATCCTCTACCACCAAACTTGTTGAGCCTTCGGGCAATCCCAAAGACAATGATGCTTGGACTTGTGGGGATGGCCACACCTCTGAAGGAATTCTGGTCTACCCCCACCAAGTGCCAACTGCCAAGCTCCTATGTGCCAACTGCCACATGAAAAGAGTGATCTTCCTTGGGGCTTTCACTCTCGTCCGGTGACGAACTCATAGAGGGCGATGATGCTCCAAACCATGTCAAATGGGACAGAACCTTTCCGACGGTGAGGACCGCCTAGCTCCCCGAACCCTGACCTGCGCCCCTCCGCCTCTGTGGCTGCTTCGCCCTCTCCTTCCTCCGCCTCCCTTCCTTCCTCCATCGCTGCGCCCCTCCGCCTCTGTGCCTGCTTCACCCCTATCCACACTCCGCCTCCCATCCTTCCTCCATCGCCATTTGCCCCTGCCTCTGCCCGCCCTTCTTCGCCTCATCCTTCCCCACTGTTCGCCCCTGCCTCTGCCCCCGTCGTTCTTCACCCTCCAGTTTGCATTGTTTTGCCTCCCCTCCTCTCCCCGCCTCCCCTCCTTCCTCCGCTTCTTCCCTCCGCGCAGCCCTGTTGTGCTGCCCTTCCCCCGCCCTTCTTCGTGTTTGCGTCCAGTCATCTCCCCCTTGCTTCCCTTTCCTTTTTGCTTTTCCCTTTTCCACCCTCCCTTCCTTTCCTCCGCCTCCTTGCCTACCTCTTCCCCTTGGTTCGGATTGCTCCTCATCCGGGTTCAAGTCGGCCTTTTTCTTCGATTAGCATCATGGCTAATCATTCTCCCTCGGCCGGGCGAACCATTGTTTTTTCCGAAGCCGAGCTTGCGGTCCTCTACGCCGAAATAGAGAAAGACTCCAAAACGACCCTCATTGCCAGAATCTTTGGATCTCACCCGTCCCATCTCCAGGCTCGGGATTGGGTCCTGGCGGCTCTGCCCTCCGACCTCGCTCTACACTTTCTTGGTTGCTTGGAAGAGGTTTCTTTCAAGTGGATTTTGATTCTGAGGACACAGTCTCAGAGGTTTTGAAGGGCAGCCCTTTGCCATTGGGCCCGAGGAAGATATTCTTTCTTCCCTACTCCAGCTATTTTGACCCTGTTGAGGAAGACTGGAACTGTTTCCTGATTACTCTCAGATTTCCAGGTCTTCCTCGCGCATATTGGCCTATGTTAGAGGCAATCGGGTCTGCCTTTGGGTTGGTTCTTCAAGTGCCCCCACTTCACGCCTTGCCAACATCTTCTGCCCAGGTGGTCACTGCCTCGGCGGATGCTGTCCCCAGGGGCATGGTTCTTGCCCGTGACATTAAACTCTTTGAGGACTATGTTTTGCTTCCGGGACCTTGTGGCCCTTTGAAGCAACGTATGGAGATTGCAGGTAAACCCGATCAATGCCGGGTTTGTCACCAACAGGGTCACTTTGCTCGAGATTGTCCTCGGGCTCAAGGCCGCAGGAGGCCTCGTAAGCGTGCTTCTCAGGCGCCACCTCCCTTGGTTCCTTCCTGTCCTTCAGTCCGCAAGATGTGGCGAGCTGTCTCTCACGCCCGCCCCCCTGGTGCGATTGATGGGAAGGCCTCCTCGGATCATGTATAGATAGATGATGTTTCTGGTCAGAGGGATGTGTCAGTGATGCATCTTTGCAGAGAGATGATATCTCGGATCAGGATGATTTTGTTGAGTCCTCTCTACTTGGAGGGGGCGATATGTAGGATGTTCAGCACAGTGGGGATCGTGTATTGCAGGATTTTCAGCATGATGCCATTGCCCTTGATGCCCCACAAGGCGAACAGGTTTCTTGTACATATGCAGGTACTGTGCAAGGCCTCAGACAAGGGCACGTCAGTGGACTTTGCCCCATGGATTATCCCGTCCTCCAGCATTATGAGAGACGTCCTTAGGCCTCCCACCCGTGGTTGCAGGAACACAAATTGGATAGATCTCAGTGTGGCAAAACTGGTAAGATGCTTTCTGGCCACACCTTCTGGTCCTCGGCAGTTGGGACTAGAGGGGGTGTTTGCATTTCAGTGGCAGCATCTATTATACCTCATGTTATTGGGCACGGTGTTATCATCCTTGCTAGAACGCAGTGGATCATAATCATGCATGAGGATCAGAAATTGGGAATCTTGAATATCTATGCACCTAACGTGAGAGGTGAAAGGGTGGCCTTTTGGGACACCATTACAAATGTCATTCCCCAGGTTGATCATTGGATAGTCGGAGGAGATTTTAATATAGTTGAGCAACCTTCTGACAAGAAGGGTGGACGCGAAGGGGGTTTACACCCTTTGGAGCGAACCTCATGGGAGAGGTTCATGCTTTCCTTTTTTGGCAGGGATTGCTGGACTGAGGATGATTTCCAGAGAAGGCCAAATTCCTTATCTTTCTCTTGGCATAACCGCAGAAGCGGGGATGAGAGCATCTTTGAACGTCTGGACAGGTTTTATGTGGATGATTGGTCCTTGGACAGAGGAGGCACCATTGCTATTATGCCTAGCACCACCAAATCCGATCATTGCCCCGTCATTTTGTGTCTCAGGGAGCCTGGGGCTCGCTCGGCCTCTCCCCGTGTCCGTATCCCTGACTCTCTTTATCTTGATGCTGACGTTTCCCTTGAGAGATATGGAGATCTTGTGACGGTCCTTATCCTCGTCATAATATTGCACTAGCTCTTGAGAGGACCAGCCATCATTATCATAGCACTACCTTGTGTAAGAAGGAGGAGGCTCTGGACAAGGAGAGAGCTATTAGGCGTAGGATTGCTGCTGTTCAGAGAGAACATGAAAAGCATCCACATGCGACTTGGATTACAGACCTCTTGACCACAGTTAGAGCAGAGCTACAGTTAGCCATGGACAGGAGGGCTGAGTTCGCCTTTCATGCAAACGAGGCCTTTTGGACTGAGATGTGTGGCAGATGCAACAAAGAGTTTTTTTTAGCACACAGGCCTTCCCATAGCAGGCATTCTGTGAGGTACTTGCAAGACTCAGAGGGTGAGGTTCAGATTGAGCCTGATAAGGTGAGGAGTATTGCTTCAGAATTTTATCGGTCTTTGTTGACTGCAGAGGTGCCCTCTCCTCAGAGAGATGTGGCATGGCAGAAAGTTTGGGAGTGCATGCCCAGGCTCATTACAAATGCTATGTGTTCTTCCTTGGATGCCCCTTTCTCGAAGGATGAATTCCTTCATGCACTGCATGCTCTTTCCAGTGGTCCATGCCCAGGGGATGATGGTCTTTCTCCCGCCTTCTTTATTCTTTTTTGGGATCATATTGGAGATGCTATCACTGTTGCCCTTCAGGAAATGTGGTTGTTGGGTATGATGCCTCCATACCTCACAGAGGGGCTGATTCACCTTATCCCGAAGAGTGGGGACAAGACTGACATCAAGCAATGGAGGCCCATCACCCTCCTTGGATCTGCATATAAAATCTTAGCTAAAGCCTTGAGTATAAGGTTGCAGCCGATTCTCCAAAGGACTATCCATGATACCCAGAATGGTTTCCTCCAAGGAAGGAGTATATTTGATAACATTTTTTCTTTCTGGGAAGCTGTCGAGTGGGTAAAGTCTAGTCAGCAGCCTCTTGCCATTCTTTTGCTTGGTTTTGAAAAAGCTTATGACAGAGTGGATTGGGATTTTTTGGAGGGCACTATGGCACACGTGGGGTTTTCCCAAAACTGGATCAGAGGGGTGTCTTGCCTATACAGGGAGGCTCATAGCACTGTTTTAGCCTGTGGGGCGCGGTGAGCGTTTTCGGATTTCCCGTTCAATGAGGCAGGGTTGTCCCCTCGCCCCTTTACTGTACCTCATTGAGCAGGTTTCTTCGGGCTGCCCCCCCTGCCTTTAGCTCTGAGTTAGCAGATGATACGACGTTGTTCCTTGAGGCTTCACATGCTTGTTTATGTTCTTTTTCCGGACAGCCTTGGAGACTTTTTGTTTGGCAGCAGGAGCTACTATCAATTGGCATAAGTCAGTTGGTTTTTGGATCAGTGATTATCCTCTTGCAGATTGGGGTACAGATGCTGGTTTTACTTGGATTGAGAGAGGATGCTCTGCCAGATACGTTGGTTGTCAGGTGGGCGTTCACATCTCCCATGTGTAGGAAATATGAAAGCAAGAACAAACTGAAATGAAACAAGAACACAAATGAAAGACAAAGAGTTACCTTGAGATGAGTGTAGACAGATTGATTCTTTCATTGATGTGACACCTACAATATATAGGTGAGAAGTACAAGATTGAGTAGACTGACTTATGGGATAAATGTAGAGGTGCCACATGGCACTAGACTCAAGACACAAAGACTCAACTGAAACTAGACTAGAGAAATAGTACACCTAGTGTGCACTTATTTCCAACACCCTCCTTAAGTGGACACTAGGAGGAAGACAAAAAGACAAGACTATGACAAAAGATAAGTCCAAGATAGAGAGACTAGACAAGGATTGAGAGACAAGCTAGAAGACAAGATGGACAAGACTAGAAGACGGACATAAAGACTGATAGACTGAGAGACAAAAGATCCTGAGACACCCCTCCTCAAGTGATATCCTCATATGGGTCCACAAGGGTAGGGACAAGATGGATCTAAAACAAGACACAGTCAGATTGATAGACAGATAGACAGACAATAGATAGACAGACAGACAAGACTAGATAGACAGAAGACTGACTGTAGACAAATAGATGGACCTTGAAGACATCCCCTCCTCAAGGGCAATCTCTGCCTCTTGGGTAGGGACAAGAGAGAGGTCAAAAAGCATAATGAGTAAGACACTAGAACCCCTTGACCTACATCATCGCTGGTCAAAGTGGTAGACAAGAAAGGTGAAGTAATCAGAAAGCCCATTCCTCATCATGTGAGGAATGAACAGCAAGATCCGCTGATGTAGATGCTGCAGCAACATGGGCTGAGGTAGATGCAGGGGCTGATGTAGAGGTTTTAGAGTAGCAGTCCTTCTCCCGGTGATTATCACGGCCACAAATGGTGCATGGATGAGCCTTGTAGCAGTCCTTCTCCATATGATTAGTTTTTCCACAATGGGTGCAAGGCTTTCTTACCTTAGAACCTCCTTTCTTTGCTAAAAATGCAGTGTCAGTTACCTTTTGTTGTTTTGTTCTTTCCTCTTCTTGGAGAGCATTGATGATACCTTCAAGAGTAGGATTATTGTGATACTTGAAGGTAGTGACAAGAGTAGCATAGGTGTCAGGTAAGCTTTTGAGAAGCACAGCAATAGCAATATCTTCGGAGATGGGGGACTTCACTGATGCAAGCTGAACCATAAGACTGCGAAAATAATTGACATGAGAGGCTATAGTAGCTCCCTCCTGCATATATAGATCAAAGAATGAGATCATAAGTGCAATCTTAGAGTTTTTAGAGCGGGGTCCAAAAAGGGTATCCAAAGTGATCCATGCTCGAGAAGCAGACTGTATGTCGGAGATGTGATGAATGTAATCATCTCCAAGACCGAGCAAGATGATAGCATAGGCTTTGTCATTCTTGGCAGTAGGAGCATAAGTGATAACTTGCTCAATGTCCGAATCTTCGGGAGCAGCATGGTGAACAACATCCCACAGGCCTTCTTTCATAAGATGGCACTTGATTTTGATTTGCCAAGTATGAAAGTTGGACCCATTGAATTTGTCGATAGACATGAGAGAATGAGTAGAAGAGGCCATGTGGGAAGGTCTTACCTCTTGCTAAAATGCAAGGGCAGTGTCTATTCCCTTACAAGATTGCAGAAATGAATGAGAGAAGAGATCCAAACTGTTTTTAGAAGCCGGCTCTCTCACCACTTGTCAGGGCCATAGCATGTGACAGCCCATCGAAGCATGAGGAACTAGCAGTTTACAGATATGAGGATAAGAAAAGGATTGACCAGCGAACTGAAGGAGACAATGCACAGTACCTTGTAGACTCTTCAAGAGGAAGCGATGGCAGAACTGAATGCAGCAAATAGCTTGTTGGAGGAAAGTCGATCTGCAGCTTCTTCTAGATGATGCGCACCCTTGAGTCGATGAAGAAGGCAGCCAAAGGAGAACAGTATGGCGGGCTGTATGAGTCTGAACAGGGTGGACAGCAGGAAAGTGGGCGGACAGAAAAATTCAGGCCGGCGGGTTGCTTACTTGATATGACGAGCTGCATGTGCAATACTAGAGGACAGAAGCTAAAGCGAACAACATGCAATACTAGAGGACAGAAGCTGAAGCGAACATATAGAAATGGTGAAATAAAAAAAAACGTGAGGCAGCTCCCAGCTAGGCGGCGGCCAGCAACAAAGGCGGCGGCCAACAGTCAAGGCGGCGGCCTGTTCTGAACCAAATGATTGCAGCAAGAAGAGGGGCAGTCGCTCACAGGAAACAAGGGCAAAGATGAGGGGAGCCAGGATAAACCTGCTCTGATACCATGTAGGAAATATGAAAGCAAGAACAAACTGAAATGAAACAAGAACACAAATGAAAGACAAAGAGTTACCTTGAGATGAGTGTAGACAAGACACAAGATTGATTCTTTCATTGATGTGACACCTACAATATATAGGTGAGAAGTACAAGATTGAGTAGACTGACTTATGGGATAAATGTAGAGGTGCCACATGGCACTAGACTCAAGACACAAAGACTCAACTGAAACTAGACTAGAGAAATAGTACACCTAGTGTGCACTTATTTCCAACACCATGCACAACAGTTTGCTCCAGTGCTCTTAAGCATTGAAAGCAAACTTCATCACTGGAGTAGGAGGAAGCTCGACTTGGCCTCTAGAGCTTTGGTGGTTAACAAGGTTTTGTTAGCCATGACTTGGTTTATCGCTTCGTGCTGGATTTTTCATAAGGGCTGCATTGGCCAGCTTCGTCGCCTTATTCGAAACTTTCTTTGGTCAGGGCTTGATGGAAATGCACACACCAGGGCTAAAGGTACTTGGGAAACCATTATTAGGCCTAAGTAGGAAGGGGGATTGAATATCATTGACCCTGAGGTGCAATGTAAGGCTTTGCTTTGTAAGCTGGTTGTTAGGGGCTTTCTTCCAGGCACTGAGCCGTGGAAGGACTTTCTCATGCAGCAGATCACGAAGTGTGTCCTTGTTCACGGAGGTGACTGGACTCTCAGCTCACGCTTTATTTTTTCAGATGCAGTTCACCGCTCCCCTTCATCTCCCCTGGTTAGGTCCCTCCTACGGGCCTGGGACTGCCTGAGGAGTTTTTTGGTACACATCCCCCCGCGTTCAGCGGAGGAAGTTAACCGGCAGCCCATTCTGTGGAATGATTTGATCTTAGATGTGCATGGTAGGCCTCTTGGGGCAGCTATGCATACTCTTTGGGCTGGCTGGGAGACCCTATGTCCCACAGTGCTGGCTTGGAAGAGGTTTCAGAGCCTCACCGAGGTACAAAGATTGGATTTCACGTAGCGTTTGAGAGGCTCTAGTTGCAGGATTGCACATATTGATGCAGCCATTCCCAACCACTGGGTTACTGGATCTTTCTTGGAAGGCCATCATCATTCTTGGTTTGGGGTTTTTTCTGGGACAGGTGTTCCTCTTCAGGTTATGGGTCTCCCCTTGCCTAGGGAGGATGATGTACCGGTCTTTTTTTCTATACAGGATGGATGGCAGCTGCAGAGATGTGACGTGCAGGACCTTATTGAGGGCCCCCAGATTCGTCCAGTTAGAGTTGTTGGCAGGTTAGGGAAGCACGTCTTTGTTGACCGCCCCGACCCCCCCCCCCCCCCCCCCCCCCCCCCCAAGGGATGATCACAGAGAGTGTTAGCCTTTGGTTGTATGGTGGCTGCCCTATCAGACATTTGCATTGGGACCCCGGTGACTGGGAGTGGAAGGATGCTTTTAACCCTTTGAAAAGCATGCCTTTTTTCAGTTATACGGTGCGGAATGCGAGACATCTTATCTTGGGACACATTCAGAGTGTCACTACTCTTAGACCCCATTGGGAATCTTACAGCATTTCGACTGACATTCAGAGGGTTTTTTTGGCGGAGATTGTGGCATTCTTATAGGAAGCCACAGATTTCCTCCTTTATCTGGGTTTCTCTTCATGGTGGTCTGGCCACCAATCAGTGGAGATTGTGGCATTCTTATAGGAAGCCACAGATTTCCTCCTTTATCTGGGTTTCTCTTCATGGTGGTCTGGCCACCAATCAGTGGAGGTCTGTTACTGGTGCTTGCCCAGCATACCCTAGATGTGCAGGAGTTTCGGAGTCAGTTTACCATTGTTTATGGGAATGCAGGGAAGCACAGAGGGTTTGGTCTGCGATTGCACAACTCTTTGGTAGGATTAAGAGGGATGCTATCATTTCTTTTGGTTCTCTCATTTGGTTGACACAGTCTGGGCCTCAGCTAAGAATCGAGGGGACTGACAAGAGCTTGGCCATTATGGTTAGGCAAGGAGTTGCTCGGCAGTGTTGTCTTCAGGATTTGCCACTTTCACACTTTGTCCCCCAGGCACAGAGGTTAGACAGCTCTTGGGAGATTATTGCTAGCATCTCAGCCTGGAATATCTGGAAGGCTAGATGCACCGAGGCCATTGAGGGTACTCCCGTTCTTGTTTCTCAGTGTCTTGCAGGATTTGGAGTGATATTATTCACACCATCATGGCTTCTTGGGCTAGAATGCAGGGATCTTCGAGGGCTGCGGAGAGGAAGCGTCGCCAGTTTATGAGAGAGTGGGACATTGGTATCTTTTTCACGTCCTCTCATTCGGGACCCTATTGGCAGCACAGGGCTCCTGATTGGTTGAGATCTCCACCTTACTTGGTGTGAAGTTTCCATTTTGTAAATTTTTTTCATACATAATAGAAGTCTCCTTTCTGAAAAAAAAAAAAAGAGTGATCTTCGCTGGAGGGGAAAAGCGAATGACCGTGTAAGCTCCCCGAACCCTGCCTACACCTGTGTCGCCTCTATGCCCCTTCCTTCCTCCGCCTCCCTCTGTCCTTCTCCGCCTCTATGCTTGCATCACCCATTCCTTCCCCCGCCTTCCTTCTGTCCTTTCGCCCCTGCCTCTGCCCGCCTTCATTCCTCCGCCTCTTCCCTCTGCGCAGCGAACGTCTCCTCCGCCTCCCATCATTCCTCCTCCACTAGTCGCCCCTGCCTCTTCCTCCCCTTGATTCCTCTGCCTCATCCCTCTGCGCAGCTCATCCCTTCGCCTGTGTGTCCAGCTTCTCGTTTTTTCTTTTTTTATTTTTTTCTGTTTTTTTTTTCTTTTTTTTCACTCCCTCCCTTTCTTTCGCCTTCTTGCCTACCTCTTCCCCTTGGTTCTGATTGCTCCTCATCCGGGTTCAAGTCGGCCTTCTTTTTCCATTAGCATCATGGCTAATCATTCTCCCTCGGCGGTTGCTGATTTGACTCGCCTGCGAGCTCCGCCCTCCCCCCCCCCCGCTGCTTCTCGCCATCGCGCCTCACACTCCCCCCCCGCCAGCCCTCCGCGGTCTCCTCCGCCCTCTCCCCCGCCTTTTCATCTCGCCCCTCTACGCCACCTCCCCACCGCCTTCTGCCTCGCGTTCTCCCCCGCCTTCACCCCCCCGCCTCCACTCCCCCGCCTCCCTCCTCTTCTCCGCTTTCTTCCCCCCCCGCCTTCTCTTCCTTCGCCTCCTTCCTCGCTGCATTCCCCGCCTCTCCCCCCGCCGTTTACTTCCTTCCCCCATCCTTTTTCCTCCGCCTCTCTAACCTCCTTCGCCTCCCCCTCTCTTCTCTCCCCCGCCACCTCTCCCCCCTCCGCCTTCTCTCTCCTCCCTTCCGTCCCGCCCCTCCGCCCACCGCTAACTCCTCCCCGCCTCAGCTCCCCCCCCCCCCCCCCCGCCCCGCCCCCGCTATCCTGTAGCCCTCCGCTTCTCTTTTTTCCTCGCAGGGCTGTGTCCCTCCCGTTGGTGACCCCGGTTTCTGGCTTTTTCCCTCTGGAGGACTCCATGGAAGCCGCTCCGACTAACCCTGCCGATTCCGGTCTCCGTCTGGAGTTCACAGCTGAAGATCTTCACTTGTTTGTTTCCACAGTTTCCGCTCTTGAGGCCTCCTCCTTGGTCTGCAAGATAGTGGGTAGCCGTCCGATGCGGAGAGAGCTTCGCGACCTTCTGCAAGGCAGCCTTGTTGGCGTGCCCGCCAAGATCGTCAGCGTGGATTTTTTGGGACGAGGCTACTATCAGGTGGATTTCGAGTCCCCACAGGCAGCTCAGATGGTGCTGGCTCGGAGCCCCATTGCCCTCCGCTCTTCCCGGGCGTTCCTGGCGCGATGGACTCATGGTTTCGACCCCGCTTCTGACCCGCTAGCAGGCGCGACAGGTTTCCCCGTCACTATCTGTTTTCCTGGACTCCGTAGGGAGTACTTGCCCCTCTTGTCATCCATTGGCAAGGCGTTCGGGCAGGTGGTGGAGACGCCTCAGACAGCGGCTTCAGTGATTGCTCGGGCAGCAGGACTCCCGGCCATTCGGGTTGTGGTTCCGTCACCGGAGTCCCTCCCGAAGACGATCCTTCTTCCTTGTCTTTCTGGAGGACATATGATACAGCGCGTGGAGTATTCGGGCCTCCCCGGCCATATGTCGGGAGATGGGCCATCTCGCACGCGCCTGTCCCCGCAAGGGGGCTCATCCTTCACGTTATGCCGCCTCCGGACCCCCAGCAGGAGACCCGAGGGGTGGCCATCCACTTCAGAGACCGGACATCCCTGGCTCGTCGCAGCAGGCGCCATCATCTGACGAGCAGGCCCCGGCGGAGGATGCCGCGCAGTCCCAGGAGGCTGGCGGATGGCAGGAGGTTCGCCGGCGGAAACGCCCGGCCCGCAGGGACCGTCGTCTCGCAGACGCCAGCAGGCAGCACAGGCTGGCGGACAGGCTGGCGGACAGGCGACTCCGGCTGGCGTACAGGCACCTATCCGCACTTATGCTCCTGTCAGGGATAGGCGGCCAGCAGGTCCCACCCCGATGGACGAGGATTCAGACTCAGTGCCCGTTGAGGCCGTTGGTGGAGCCTCCCACGTGGAGACCCCGCTCCCGCCTCCCCCCGCGGGGGGCCCCCCCCCCCCTCCTTGGAGCAGATTCCTGAGGATCCTGGGCCGCCCTCTTCGACCCCCGGCTCCCCTTCCCCTCACCCGGAGAGCACTCCTTCCACCCTCCCTTCTCCCCCCCCAGCCCCCCCCCTCCCGCCTCCCCCGACGGCCCCCCCTGACACCTATCCTCTGGCAGATGCCTCTCCATCCTCTCCTCGCTCTCCCCCCTCCTCGCCACGAGCCCCCATCCCTCCCTCGGCCTCTCCAGGATACTTCGCCAGACCACCCACTGCCCCGGGGCAGCGCAGCTGGGTAGGCCAGAGCTCAGTCCAGCGGGCGGCTGTTCCACCGCCACTCCGGGCCGGTGGAGATGGCGATCCTCGCCTCGCCCGCCACAGAGTTCTCTCCAGCCTCCCCTGGGGGGCCCCCGCGAGTGATGGGACTACCAGTGGATTACGGTTTTTTCAGGTGCCTCCAGCTGGATGCTGGCCCGTTCGAGACACTGGTCGCGCCCTTGCGAGTTTGCGTTGTGTGCCATCCCTCTCGTTCTCCCTCTGTGGTGAGCAGCATGGTGGCTTTCTCCTTTCCTCTCAGTGTTGCCCCAGACACAGCATGGGATTGCAACTCTGTAGAGGAAGTTTTGCGTGATCAGATACTGGAGTTTTCTCACCACTTCAGTGACTTGGGGCTCACGGACCTATTGCAGACCCGATTACACTCAGCCCGCATGAGCCTGTTTGGTATAGGAGACTGGCGGGCGGATCCGGTCCACACCTCAGTTGAGGCGGTGCTTCTGATTCTCCTCCATGCCGCCCCGAGGGTGCAGCCTACCTTTAGATACATATATGCAGAGGATTGGTCTCACGCCTATGCCCTGGACAAGGCGAAGGCGGAGTGGGGCTGGACACAGAGACAGGTCACCATCTTTTTGGAGAGACTCCGCACCCGGACAGACAGTGATTATTCTCCCTCCAAGCCGGCGCCCAAGACTCATAGAGTGGAGGGCAGATCATCCGGGCCGGCTGAGAGGGGTGAGCCAGTGGAGGCTGCTTCACTTGCCATAGCTCATCCATGAGGATCCTCTCATGGAACATCCAGGGTCTCGGTGGACATCGCTGCTACATTGGCAGGGGCAGACTTCGCCAGGAGATCCAGAGGGCTCTCGTTGGAGGACCCATCGATATCCTTTTCATCCAGGAGCACCACCTTTCTGCCGGGCGTACCCGCACCTGCGGGAAGATCTTGCCAGGCAGGAGTCACACTTTTTGGTCACCGGCATATGGCTCCCAGGGGAACCAGGGTGGAGTATGCATCTCAGTCAGCGAGCAGCTTCTATCTGAAGTTGTGGACTCTGGCATTCTGGTCCAGGGTCGTGCGCAGTGGATCATCCTTCGGGTTGGGGAAGACCGCATTGGCTTCCTCAACTTCTACGCCCCTAATGGGGCGACCGGGAGAGCCGAGTTCTGGAGCACCATTAGGCAGTCCCTCCCCTTGGCAGACCACTGGTGCCTTGGAGGGGATTG
Source organism: Cibotium barometz (assembly GCF_041138505.1). Taxonomy (NCBI): domain Eukaryota; kingdom Viridiplantae; phylum Streptophyta; class Polypodiopsida; order Cyatheales; family Cibotiaceae; genus Cibotium; species Cibotium barometz. The sequence goes on along the minus strand of NC_141046.1, from coordinate 18,663,270 downwards.
CAACATGCTGGAGGATGCAGAGGACAGGATGGGGGGCAGCCAGGAGACCATTCATGGGCCGGAGCTAGCTGCCTGGGAGGAACTAGTGCTTCAGGTGAGAGGCCAGGATCCGTGGACTCTCCCGGAGTTTGGCAGGTTGCAGGGGAGCCTATCTTTCTCGCGCTCGGATAGACGGGCCACAGGGGTTAACCTATCCCGCATCGACAGGTTTTACATTGATGAGTGGGCCTGTGATAGAGGTGGCACAGTGGGCATACTTGCAGGCTCCTCGTTTTCAGACCACTATCCAGTGCTTCTCCAGATCGAGGACCCCACGAGAGGAGAGCAGGGCCAGAGCGTCCGGATTCCAGATTGTCTCATAGAGGAGCCCGAGATTGCGATCAGAGTTGAGCAGGTCTGGCAGGAGCTGCAGTTCAGGAGAGGATCTGCAGCCAGCGATCTTGCCAGTGGCTTGCAGGAGATCAGCCAGATGCTCAGACAGGCTGCCTTGGACCGGCTGGAGGCCTTCAGAGAGCAGGAGAGGAGCCTACGGAGGAGTCTAGCGTCCCTCCAGAGACTCCAGGAGAGGGATCCTACGAGCCCTTGGATCTCAGAGCAGATGGAGTCAGCTCGCACGGAGATCAGATCCATCGAGGAGAGGAGGGTGGAGTTCCGATTCCATGCTCGGGCTTCCTTTTGGACACAGGCTGGGGACAGAGTGACTCGAGATTTCTTTGAGGCGACAGGGCCTCGCTTCAGACGAGAGGGTCTCAGGCGTCTCCGGCAGGCTGATGGCCAGGTTGTGGTGGATCCCCCCAGGGTTCGGGCTATAGCCACAGATTTTTACAGGGACCTTCTCTCTGCTGAGCCAGCAGATGACAGGGTGAGAGAGGCTCGGGAGGCAGTCTGGAGCTTCACGAGACCGGTTGTGCCGGCCCATTTACAGCACTCCCTTCTCTCCCCCTTCTCGGATACGGAACTGGAGGAGGCTCTTCAGGCATTACCTCGAGGCAAATGCCCAGGAGAGGACGGTCTTTCGGTGGCTTTCTTCCAGAGGTACTGGGGCCTCTTACACAGGGGCTTCAGATTGGCATTCCAGGAGATTATGGAGTCAGGAGTCATGCCGGACAGCATGGCTGAGGGGTTGATCCACTTGATCCCCAAAGAGGGAGGAGACAGACTGGAGATTAGACAGTGGAGACCGATCACCTTGCTAGGCACGGCCTACAAGGTCCTAGCTAAGGCGATCAGCAGGCGGCTTCAGCCTCACCTTCCGGACATCATCCACTCCACGCAGACTGGCTTCATCCAGGATAGGAGCATTCTGGATAACATTTTCTCCTTCTGGGAGGCTACGGCTCTGGCTAGATTTCGACAGGAGGATCTGGCAGTGCTCCTTCTCGACTTCGAGAAGGCATATGATCGGGTGGACTGGGCCTTCTTGGAAGGCACTATGGAGAGGATGGGCTTCCCCCCTCAGTGGATCCGTGGGGTCTCTGCACTCTACTCATCGGCTCATAGCCAGGTGCTGATACAGGGCGTGCGCGGAGAGAGGTTCCAGCTCTCGCGCTCGGTGCGACAGGGGTGTCCCTTAGCGCCCTTTCTTTTTCTTTTTGTGGCGGAGGCCATGAGCACTTTTTTGACGGCACAGGATACAGGTTTGCGGGGCCTCTAGCTTCCCATCCGTACCTCGGAGGAGCTCCTAGACTCGGAGTTTGCGGATCACACTACTGTCTATCTTCAGGGAGGTGAGGAGAACCTCCGCCGCTTCGCCTTAGCCATGGACAGGTTTTGCAGAGCTTCGGGCGCTTTGATCAACTGGCACAAGTCGTGTGGGCTGTGGGTCAGCTCTATGCCCCCCCCCGACTTGGAGGCCAGTTGACGGTTTTCAGTGGCTGCCCCCCGGCACTACAGTGCGTTATTTGGGATGTTATGTGGGCATTGACATATCTCCGGAGCAGCAGATAGCCCCCCTTCTTCTGAGCATTCGGAAGAAGCTTCTGTATTGGAGTACCGCTCGTTTATCTCTGGCTAGCCGAGTAGTTGTGGCCAACCAGGTTCTGCTTGCTACTATGTGGTACATCACTTCCTGCTGGGCCTTCTCTCGGGCATGCATTGGCCAGGTGCAGCGGCTCATCAGGAACTTTCTTTGGTCCGGTGGTGACGGGCGGCCCGCCAGGGCCAAGGTGGCTTGGGCGGTGATCACTCAGCCGAGGGAGAGAGGCGGCCTGGGCATTGTTGATCCTATTTGCCAAAGCCGAGCATTGCTTGGCAAGTTGGTAGTTCGTGGCCTCCTGCCAGGCGCTGAGCCGTGGAAGGAGTTTCTTGTTTCCAGGATGCTCAGCCGCACCCCTTCTCTTAGCGGCCCCTGGACCCCCAGCATTAGGTGGATCTTTACAGAGCAGCGATCCAGAGGAGTGGGCCTTGGCTTCGAGGAGCGTTTTGCAGCTAGCCTTCTGAGGGCCTGGTCGCATCTGAGGCCATCACTCTTCCAGACTCCTCCGGGCACCGATGAGGAGCGCCTGAGGCAGCCATTGATCTGGAACCCCTTGATTCGCCTTCCCAGTGGCCATATGGTTGGATCGCGGTCTCACGTGTCGTGGGGCCCGTTGAGCTCCGGCCCAGCCCAGTCCCTAGACGACTGGATATGTTTTCAGCAGCTGCCTCTAGAGGCTCAGGAGAGGAGACTCAGTGGGATGAGGGGCAGAGAGTTGATGAGACAGGACCTTGAGGCGGCCATCCCCCGGGAGTGGCGGACCCCAGTACTGGACCCTCCACCTCCACAGTGGATGGGTGTCTTTACTCGGCATGAGATCCTTCTAGCGGTCTGCGGCACAGCGGAGAGAGTCGCCCCACTCACTTTCGAGGTGGGAGAGGGTGGCCAGCTTCAGAGGACACGACTAGATTTGGATGGGCTCCAGGGTTGTATTCTTCAGAGGGTGCGGGTGGTCGGCTTTCATCAGAGACAGTGGCATGTAGACCCCTCACCGGCCTCGATAGGGGAGGACTGTTCTTGGAGATTATGGGCTTGGGACAGCAGGCCTCTTATTCGCCTTCAGTGGGATCCAGGTGAGTGGTTTTGGCGAGATCCCTACTTGGCCCCTACCAGCCCAGGCATCCCCTTTTTTCAGTACACAGCGAGGCTGGGGCGGCGGATTCAGAGGCACAGGATAGCGAGCACCCCGGCGGCGGCCGAGCATTGGCGGCGACAGGGGCTCTCCCCTGCCTTTCTCAGGGACTTCTGGCAGCGCCTTTGGGCCAGCTTCCGGCCCCGGAAGGTGACGCTTTTTCTCTGGCTCACAGCGCATAGAGGACTGGCTGTGGGGGCTTGGCTAGCTTTTGGCAGACACCCAGCGTCCTGCCCTCGGTGCGGCCATGCACAGGAGTCGCAGCGGCACTGCTTATGGGATTGCCCACAGGCACAGCAGGTCTGGCAGCGCGCTCTCAGGATGGTTTTTGCAGGCTCACCAGGTGAGATGCTGGTGACGTGGGGTGCGGTGGCGTGGGCCACGGACAGCGGCCCGGCCCTTGGATATGAGGACGTCCCTGGCAGCGCGACCATCCAGGTCTCTGACAGGGCGATGGCGGTGGTTCCGACGCCAGACTTCTCTTCGGCAGCCCCTCAGGAGGGGGGCAGGCACAGATGGGAGATGATCAGCAGCATGACGGCTTGGCACATATGGAGAGCCCGATGCAGGGAGGCCATTGACCGCCAGGCGACTCCACCGGCGGAGGTCATACAGGCCCTCTGGGTGGACATCATTCACACCTTGAGCGGACACTGGGGGGAAACTCCAGGGCGACTCGGATCGCATGAGAGGGCGCCGCAAGGCTTTCCTCCGCACTTGGCACCCTGGCCCTTTCCTCACCGCGAGGGGCGAGGATGTCACTTGGCACTACAGGCCTCCAGTCTGGCTTTTCTCACCTCCCATATGTACTACTAGGTAGCCCCCCCCAGAGAGCGGCCAGCCACGGGGGTGGAGCTCAGGAGTTCACTGTGTTTTATCCCTCCTTGCGAGGTGAGCTTTGTAGCCTTATGGCGTTTTCTCATTAACTAATAGAAGGATCTTTTTCCCGGAAAAAAAAAAAAAATCATTCTCCCTCGGCCGGGCGAACCATTGTTTTTTCCGAAGACGAGTTCGTGGTCCTCTTCGCCGAAATTGAGAAAGACTCCAAAATGACCCTCATTGCCAGAATCTTTGGATCTCACCCTTCCCATCTCCAGGCTCGGGATTGGGTCTTGGCGGCTATGCCTTCCGACGTCGCTCCACACTTTTGAGATGTCAGGTTGCTTGGAAGAGGTTTCTTCCAGGTGGATTTTGATTCTGAGGACGCAGCCTCAGAGGTTTTGAAGGGAAGCCCTTTGCCATTGGGCCCGAGGAAGATTTTTTTTCTTCCCTACTCGAGCTATTTTGACCTTGTTGAGGAAGACCAGAACCGTTTCCCGATTACTCTCAGATTCCCAGATCTTCCTCGCGCATATTGGCCTATGCTAGAGGCCATCGGGTCCGCCTTTGGGCTGGTTCTTCAAGTATCCCCCCTCCACGCTTTGCCGGCATCTTCTTCCTAGGTGGTTACTGCCTCGGCGGATGCTATCCCCAGGGTCATGGTTCTTGCCCGTGACTATGAGCTTTTTGAGGACTATGTTTTGCTTCCGGGTGTCCTAGTGGTCTTTTGAAGCAATGTATGGAGATTGCAGGTAAACCCGATCAGTGCCGGGTTTGTCACCAACAGGGTCACTTTGCTCGAGATTGCCCTTAGGATCGGGGTCACAGAAGGCCTCGCAAGCGTGCTTCTCAAGAGCCACCTCCCTTGGATCCTTCCCGTCCCTACAGTCCGCCAGGTGTGGTGAGCTGTCTCTCACGCCCGCCCCCTTGGTGCGATTGATGGGAAGACCTCCTCAGATCTTGCACCTCAGATAGATGATGTTTCTGGGCAGAGGGATGTATCAGCTCATGCTTCTTTGCAGGGAGATGATATATCAGATCAGAATGATTTTGTTGAGTCCTCTCTACTTGGAGGGGGCAATATGCAGGATGCTCAGCGCAGTGGGGATCATGTATTGCAGAATTTTCAGCATGATGCCATTGCCCTTGATGCCCTGCAGGGCGCACAGGTTTCTCGTACATATGTAGGTACTGTGCAGGGCCTTGGTCAAGGGCATGTCAGTGGACTTTGCCCCGTGAATTATCCTGTCCTCCAGCATTATGAGAGGCGTCCTCAGGCTGCCCATCGTCTTCTTAGATCGGGGGTCAAACCCTCTTCTCTTCCATGAGAATCGTCTCATGGAATGTTCAGGGCCTTGGAGGGCTTCCCACCCGTGGTAGGAAGCGCCTTTTGAAGGGCCAGCTTCACCTTGCTGTTACAGGAGGGTCTATGGATATACTTTTGTTGCAGGAACACAAATTGGATAGATCTCAGTGTGGCAAAACTGGTAAGATGCTTTCTGGCCACACCTTCCGGTCATCGGCTATTGGGACTAGAGGGGGTGTTTGCATTTCAGTGGTAGCATCTGTTATGCCTCATGTTATTGGGCATGGTGTTATCATCCCTGCTAGAGCGCAGTGGATCTTGATCATGCATAAGGGTCAGAAATTGGGAACCTTAAATATTTATGCACCTAACGTGAGAGGTGAAAGGGTGGCCTTTTGGGACACCATTACAAATGTCATTCCCCAGGTTGATCATTGGATAGTGGGAGGAGACTTCAATATGGTTGAGCAACCTTCTGACAAGAAGGGTGGATGTGAAGGGGGTTTACACCCTTTGGAGCGAGCCTCATGGGAGAGGTTCACGCTCTCTTTCTTTGGTAGGGATTGCTGGACTGAGGATGACTTCCAGAGAAGGCCAAATTCCTTATCTTTCTCTTGGCATAACCGCCGCAGGAGCGGGGTTGAGAGCATCTTTGCACGTCTGGACAGATTTTATGTGGATGATTGGTCCCTGGACAGAGGAGGCACCATTGCTATTATGCCTGGCACCACCAAATCCGATCATTGCCTCGTCGTTTTGTCTCAGGGAGCCTGGGGCTCGCTTGGCCTCTCCCCGTGTCCGTATCCCTAACTCTCTTTATCTAGATGCTGACATCTCCCTTGAGATCAGAGAGAGATGGAGATCTTGTGATGGTCTTGATCCTCGTCATAATATTGCGCTGGCTCTTGAGAGGACCAGCCATCATTATCATAGCGCTGCCTTGTCCAAGAAGAAGGAGGCTCTAGACAAGGAGAGAGCTATTAGGCGTAGGATTGCTGCTGTTCAGAGGGAACATGAAAAGCATCCACATGCGTCTTGGATTACAGACCTCTTGACCACAGTTAGAGCAGAGATGCAGTCGGCCATGGATAGGAGGGCTGAGTTCGCGTTTCATGCGAATGAGGCTTTTTGGACTAAGATGGGTGGCAGATGCAACAAAGAGGTTTTTTCAGCGCACAGGCCTTTCCATAGCAGGGATTTTGTGAGGTATTTGCAGGATTCACAGGGTGAGGTTCAGATTGAACCTGACAAGGTAAGGGGTATTACTTCAGATTCTCTGGGCTGGCTGGGAGACCCTATGCCCCACAGTGCTGGCTTGGAAGAGGTTTCAGAGCCTTACCGAGGTGCAGAGATTGGATATCACGCAGCATTTGAGAGGTTCTAGCTGGAGGATTGCACAGATTGATGCAGCCATTCCCAACCACTGGATTATTGGATCTTTTTTGGAAGGTCGTCATCATTCTTGGTTTGAGGTTTTCTCTGGGACAATTGTTCCTCTTCAGGTTATGGGTATCTCCTTGCCTAGGGAGGATGATGTACCGGTCTTTTTTTCTGTACAGACTGGATGGCAACTAGAGAGATGTGATGTGTAGGACCTTATTGAGGGCCCCCAGATTCGTCCGGTGAGAGTTGATGGCAGGTTAGGGAAGCACGTCTTTGTTGACACCCCCCCTCTCCCCCCATCCCCCAGGGATGATCACAAAGAGTGTTAGCCTGTGGTTGTATGGTGGCTGCCCTATCTGACATTTGCCTTGGGACCCGGTGAGTGGGAGTGAAAGGATGCTTGTAATCCTTTGAAAAGCATTGCTTTTTTCAATTATACGGTGCGGAATGCTAGACATCTTATCTTGGGACACATTCAGAGTGTCCCTACTCTTAGACCCCATTGGGAATCTTACGGCATTTCGATTGACATTCAGAGGGCATTTTGGCAGAGATTGTGGCACTCTTATAGGAAGCCACAGATTTCCTCCTTTATATGGGTTTCCCTTCATGGTGGTCTAGCCACCAATCAGTGGAGGTCTGTTACTGGTGCTTGCCTAGCATGCCCTAGATGTGCAAGAGTTTTGGAGTCAATTTGCCATTGTTTATGGGAATGCAGGGAAGCACAGAGGGTTTGGTTCTACGATTGCACACCTCTTTGGTAGGATTAAGAGGGATGCTATCATTTCTTTTGGTTCTATCATTTGGTTGACACAGTCTGGGCCTCAACTGAGGTTCGAGGGGACTGACAGGGGCTTGGCCATTATGGTTAGGCAAGGAGTTGCTCAGCAGTGTTGTCTTCAGGATTTGCCACTTTCACACTTTGTCCCTCCGGCACGAAGGTTAGACAGTTCTTGGGAGATTATTGCTAGCATCTCAGCCTGGAATATCTGGAAGGCTAGATGCACTGAGGCCATTGAGGGTACTCCCATTCTTGTTTCTCAGTGTCTTTGCAGGATTTGGAGTGATACCTCCAAGGGTCATCCAAGGAGAATAATCGGTGCATGATCGGAGAGAAAGCAGTGCTAGCCAAAATACCAATCATGCCACCGCGACCACAATGACAATGGTACCTGAGTTGATCACACTACTGGCAATAGCTACTCATTGACGGAAATGCATACTCCACCCTGTGTCCCAGACGGGCCAAAAGAGTGGGACCAAAAGGTGTGACTCCTCCCCTGCAAGATCTTCCCACATCCCTCTGAAAGATGGTGTGCTTGAATAATGAAGAGAATGTCAATGGTTCCACCAATCGTTGCTCTATGGAGCTCCTCTAAGGACACGACGCCTTTGAAAGCACTGTGGGCCCCCCAACCCGTGGATGTTCCATGAGACAATCCGCATAACTAAAAGCGGTGGGAAGCAGAACTGTTTGAATTGCCCTCCACTCAAAGAGTCTTGGGCATGGGTTTTGATGGAGAGTAATCACTGTTGGTCTTGGGACGAAGCCACACAAGATGGGAACGAATCTTGGCCTCCATGTGCAACCACTCTTTTCGAGCTCTAGAGTATGCATACTTTGGACTCCACCTATCACAGTGCAGGTATCTATATAAGGGGGAAGTGGCACTACCACTGAAACATTAAGAAACACAAAACGCACACCTCCAGGATGAAGGATACCATCTCCCCTGCCTGGTCCACTTACACCATGCTCCAGTCCGTCCCTTGTGCTGCACTCAGTGGGAAGGAGAAGATCATCGTGCCACTCTCTGGGGTGGACAGTCTGGAGTGATATAGCACCATAGATATGCAAATGGGAGCCACGGTCTCCTTGAACATGCCAGTGCCTTCGACGGGGAGGCATCGGAAGAAACTGTAATCAATTGGCTGCCCCAGCACCGGGGGGGGGAGGGCTGGGAACTCGGAAGTGAAAGCCCGCACCGGAGAGGCAACGATGGTCATCTCTACCAGCTCTGAAAAATGATGGATCAAATGGCAAACTAAGCTGGCCAGCTATCTCCCCTTTGGGTCTGGCGCAACTCGGGGCGGCAGGAGTACTCTGGAGAGGCAAAAGGGAGGGGAGGAGGGGGTTCCGATACAGCCTGAGCCGAGGGAGCTGTAGGGGAGAGAGTTAGAGCAAAAGGAAGGTTAGGGGGGAGGGTGGTGGGATGGAGGGTGAGGGATGGGCAAGGGCTGTGAAGGGGGGATAGGGGGAGAAGGGTTCACTTGGGGGCGGGGGGGGGGGGTGCAAGGGGGGGTTCCTTGAAAGTACAGAGGGGGCACATCACCGTCGGGGGGTTGCTGAGGTAAATGCTTGAAATGGTTCTCTGACACAACCGTATCCTCCTGGATCTTGCTAACCTGGAGGCTGGCACACTTGTTGACACTATTCTGCTCAGGAAAATGGCCGGTGGTTCCGCCTCGGGCCGGCGGTCTGCCCCTCTCCTGTGCTGGTCTCAACCAAGGTCGCGTCTTGGTGCTCTGGTACCTCGGGCCTCAGTCCTGCCCGCCCCGCTAGGGAAGGTCTGAACTGGGACCGAGGGGGGGCTACTGGAGACGGCCACCTGGACTGCCGACGCCGGCACATGAAACATTGTCCTGGGAGGCCGGAGTACTCAACTCTCTGCAAAATAGGGTTCCCCCATAGACTAGGGAGTGAAATGGTGTGAGGTACTAACTCCGGGGAGGCAATGCAGATACGAAGGGATGGAATCCCAACCGTCCGTGCTAGAACGGAAGCGGCGGTTTTTTTTTTTTTTGGGGGGGGGGGAGGGGGGGGGGGGAGGTTCCATCACTCTTCTGATAGCACCAGCTATCACGAGGAGGGGAGGAAGGTATTCCTTCCTAAGACCTGGAAAGCAGACTGTCACAGGAAAGCCTGAGACGCCAGCCAAAGGATCGGATGTTGAGGTCAAAGCCGTGCTGCCACCTAGCAAAGGAGGCTTGGGCCGTACACAGTGCGACAAGTCTTAGCTGCATGACTCTGTCTTTGACTACAGGCGAATCAAACTCAACCTGATAGTAGCCATGCCCCAAGGGATGAATGTCAATGATTTTTCCAGATGCGTCAAGAAGGTTTTCATATAAAACAGATTCCTGAACTGTCTACGCGTCGGGAGGCTACCCACAATCTTGCATACCAAGATGGAGGGCTCCAAAGAAGTGACCGTCATTTAGCAAGGAGATGAGATCCTCTTTTGAAAAGGAGAGGCAAGTGAGGGCGGCCTCAGTCGGGGATGACGGATCGGCTGACATGGAGTCTTCCTGGGGGATGTTGAAACTTGCCACAGAAAAAAACCCCGAGAGCTATAAGCACTTGACCAGGACGACAAGAGAGAGGGTAAAAGGGGGGGGGGGGGGGGGGGAGGGGGGCAGCTAAACGGGAGAAAGAAAGAAAGGAAGATATATTAAGCGTCTACTAAAGACCCAATGGGCCTATGAGACCAAAGTGATACAATAATGTCCATGGCATATCTCATCATGGAATGGAAAATAAAACAGAAAGAAAACTTAAACATAGCTATCTCACCGGGTGGTTACAAAACTAACCATGGAAACTCATCATGGAATACTAAGAACATAGAAACATGAGAGCACCATCAGCTCCGAGTAGATGGTTTACCACTCTCCAAAATATCAAGCATGGGGCTAATGAGTATGGTCGAGAGAGAGGCAGAGCCAAATGTGAGGAGGGAGGGGGTGGGGGGGCGCAGGCGGGTAGCGAAGGAGGAGGCCGGTTGCCAGGAGGAGAGGCGAGAGGGGGGGGGCACGAAGGAAGGGGTGGTGGCATAAGCGAAGAACTGGGGGGAGTTGAGCAAGGGCAATGAAGGGGGGAGGGGGGCTGCACACAGGCGATGCACCGGGCGGGGGGGGGGGGGGGGGGTGTTGCTGAGGGGGGCCCATCACCGTCGGGGGGTTGCTGAGGTAAATGCTTGAAATGGTTCTCTGACACAACTGTATCCTCCTGGGATCCTGCTAGCCTAGAGGTTGGCACGCCTGTTGACGCTATTCTGCTCAGGAAGTTGGCCGGTGGTTCCGCCTCGGGCCGGCGGTCTGCCCCTATCCTGTGCTGGTCTCAACCAAGGTCACGTCCTGGTACTCTGGTACCTCGGGCCTCAGTCCTGCCCGCCCCCCTAGGGAAGGTCTGATCTGGGGCCGAGGGGGGGCTACTTGAGACGGCCACCTGGACTACCGATGCCGGCACATGAAACATTGCCCTGGGAAGCCACATTACTCAACTCTTTGCAAAATAGGGTTCCCCCATAGACTAGGGAGCGAAATGGTGTGAGGTACTAACTTCGAGGAGGCAATGTAGATACGAAGGGATGGAATCCCAGCCGTCCGTGCTAGAACGGAAGCGGCGGTTTTTTTTTTTTTTTTTTTTTTTGGGGGGGGGGGGGGGGGGGGGGGGGTGGTTCCATCACTCTTCTGATAGCACCAGCTATCACGAGGAGGGGAGGAAGGTATTTCTTCCTAAGACCTGGAAAGCAGACTGTCACAAGAAAGCCTGAGACGCCAACCAAAGGATCGGATGTTTGGGTCAAAGCCGTGCTACCACCTAGCAAAGGAGGCTTGGGCCGTACACAGTGCGACAAGGCTTAGCTGCATGACTCTGTCTTAGACTACAGGCGAATCAAACTCAACCTGATAGTAGCCATGCCCCAAGGGATGAATGTCAATGATTTTTCCAGATGCGTCAAGAAGGTTTGCCTATAAAACAGATCCCTGAACTGCCCGCGTGTTGGGAGGCTACCCACAATCTTGCATACCAAGGTGGAGGCCTCCAAAGAAGTGACCGTCATTTAGCAAGGAGATGAGATCCTCTTTTGAAAAGGAGAGGCAAGTGAGGGCGGCCTCAGTCGGGGATGACGGATCGGCTGACATGGAGTCCTCTTGGGGGATGCTGAAACTTGCCACAGAAAAAAAACCCCGAGAGCTATAAGCACCTGACTAGGACGACAAGAGACAGGGTAAGAGGGGGGGGGGGGGGGGGGGGAGCTAAACGGGAGAAAGAAAGGAAGGAAGATATATTAAGCGTCTACTAAAGACCCAATGGGCCTATGAGACCAAAGTGATACAATAATGTCCATGGCATATCTCATCATGGAATGGAAAAAAAAACAGAAAGAAAACTTAAACATAGCTCTCTCACTGGGGTGATACAAAACTGACCATGGAAACTCATCATAGAATACTAAGAACATAGAAACATGAGAGCAGAATCAGCTCCGAGTAGATAGTATACCACTCTCCAAAATATCAAGCATGGGCTAATGAGTATGGTCGAGAGAGAGGCAGAGTCAAATGTGAGGAGGGAGGGGGTGGGGGGGCGCAGGCGGGTAGTGAAGGAGGAGGCCGGTGGCCAGGAGGAGAGGCGAGAGGGGGGGCGTGAAGGAAGGGGTGGTGGCACAAGCAAAGAACTGGGGGGAGTAGAGCAAGGGCAATGAAGGGGGAGGGGGGCTGCACACAGGTGATGCACCGGGGGGGGGGGGGGGGGGGGGGGGGGGGGGGGAGCGGGGGAGGTGGAGTGTGCAGCTAGGCGGTGGGAAATGCAGGTGCACAGGGGAAAGCACACTCACTCGAAGGGATGCGTTCTGTGTGCATGTATTATACGAGTACATTGGATTCTCTACTCTTGTCCTCAAAATTTTAGATATGAATCCGTCAGAACTTTGCTGTGAAAGTTAATAACAAAGTACATGTCCTAACTTTGCCAACAAAAATAAACTATCATGCATATTTTTTGCCACTGGAAGCTACCTATCACCACATGGATGCAGAAGCAGACCTTCCCATTTTTTGTTCTCTTCTCGCCATAATGTTGAATGGCTGTAACTGGATCTGAACATTCTCGACTATACAATAAATACGCACAGATCATCAATCCAGTCCTACCCTGTAGGAACATGCAAGTGTTACAAACCACTATCAACATTTAACCACATTTTATGAAACACTAAAAGAATCTTACAAATTGAAGGTTTCACCAAATGTACATTTGGAATATACATACATGCGTGTGCACACACATACATACATGTACATAAATAAAAATATGTGTTTGTGTGTGTGTTTCGTACATTCATATGAATACACATATATGCACACACTTTTTTTTAAAGTTAAAATAAATCTTCTATTATGGAAAATATTACAAGGAGTTAAACCCAAGGTGGGATTAACTCAGAAACAACTCAAACTGGCAAGAGAAATCTGCTCCATTCTCGAAGGCTGTCATGGAGTGACTGTCTAAGATGCACTTTGAAAAAGGGATAAGGATCAAAGTCTGACTGATTGAACATGGTAGCATTGCACATTTTCCATAGTGCCCAAAATCTAACCCGAGAAAAGAATGTAGAGTTATCCTGGAATCCCGGATTGCCCACACCAAAAAGCCAAAAGTTCTTGGAGCATCTTCTACGAGGGAAACGAGCAGCCAGATCATCAGCTAGACGTGCCAAGAACTGTCATATATGAACACACACACATACAAACATACATACACATAAATGCATGAGTACACTTGCATGCATGTGTGCTTGTTCGTGCACCCGCCTGTAGAACCTTAGTTTATTTTCCACAAATTCACGAGTTGACCAAATCTGCCTTGCCTAATCTTCCTTATCCTTTCAGAAAGACTACAACTTGCATGAATCATTACAAGAATGATTATTTATTGGATGCACAAAAATGATTGCAGCAAATTCTCTGTGTTTTAGAAAGTCTTTAACAGCCTCTTGTGCAAACACTTGCCTTCCCTGCTTTGCAATGCACAACTATGACATTATTTGGGTCTGCCACAAGCCAATCGTACTGCAAAAAAAAAGACGGTCATTCGCATGATTGCAATCATAGCCTAGAATCTGCTTCTATAACACATTCACGCAGTTATCTTCTTAATCCACTAAGATTTTATTTATTTATTTTTTGCAAAAAAGAGACTACTATTATCTATTAAGTAAGAAAGAACAAACACAAAATCATGGCTAATCCAATAAAATTTGGGCATAGAATCTGAGGGAAAAACCTCTCACAAGATGGAAGGGTGGGATCAAGCCTCAAGGTCTAAGCCTAGCCGTATACATGTGGTGAAAATCTCCACTTTTACATGTCAAATCTCCACATCCATGTATATTTAATCCTAGCCCTCCATGCATGTAAAATATCAACCATTCACAACCTCCACCCTTGTTCTTTTTAAAACCTCTTCCCTCCATGTCACATTAATCCTAGCCCTCTAATCATTTTAATCTTAGCCCTATACTTGTATACACTCTTCACCTTACATGTGGGAAAGACAGTCACAAGGAATGGGCATTTTTAGACTTGGGAATGATGGGGATGGCAGCATCTTCCCATTCCCATTTCCGTCCCATGTCACTCTATAGTCACAGGGAATGGCCATTCTCAATCTTTTCCATCCCCGTTCCCTGTCCCCATTTCGTGTCCCATGTGACTATAGGGAAAGATCCTCACCCATGTCAATAAATGGCGCATTTGGTTCAGACCCAAAACTGAGCAGTACAATCAAAGCATGCCAAGTGTCAGGCTAAAATCTGAGAGGGTTTTTTGGTCAATGTACATATGGTGCGTGTGGTGTGTGAATAAATTTTGCCCTGAATGCCCTGGCAAGTGTACAGGCCGAGTGGTTTGGTTGAAAGCTGGTATATGCACGTGTTACTTCCGGAGAAAATGCTGGTGATCTGGAGTTTTTATGGCAATAATGTGGTGTGCCGGTGGTTGCTAAATGGAGAGCATCGAGATTAGAAATTGATGGGCTTGATGTGAATGATGTTGATGATGAGGATGCGAGCAGCTCTGGTTTTGGAAGGTTCGGCGCGGTGGTATTTTCTGGAAAAGTATAAGGGGAAGGGGCTCTTGTAATAGTAGTGGTGGCCATTACCTTGTGGGTTTAAGGCTTTTTGGAAAATAAAATAAAATATATATAACTATGGCCAATTTAGAAGGCCAAGTGGAGCTTGGGGTGGCGGCCAGCTTTGCTTCGAGAAGGGGTGAGGAGGCCCTACGTAAAAAGGGAGCAGAGGTGTGCAGAAAAAAGACGCCAGACAGGAAGGCGGCCGTTTTTGAGGAGCCGGGTGCAGTGAGAAGTGGGAGTCGCCTTGCGAGTGGGCTGCAACGCCAGAGAGAGCCGACTGGCTGCCGTGTGTCTTGCTGGGGGGCTGCTGCAGCGAGAAGAGGTGAGGCTGGCTACAGGCGAAGAAGAGGCACTGTACAGAGGAGAGTCGTCACCTTTTGCTTGGGGCTGCCCTGAAGAACTGGAGGGACCTTCGCTCAGAACGCAGTGAGAGAGAAAGAGAGAGAGAGAGAGAGAGAGCCATGTGTTCTTTTGTGTGGTGCTGAAACAGCTGGTGGCTGGCAAAAGTCTGGAGGGAGCGCAGCAAAGAAGTGAGGAGAACCGGGGGGGCTCGTAGTATGGTATGTGTAAGGAGGGCCTGGTGTGATAGCAAAAGAGAGAAGGTCACCGTGTGCTGCAGGTTGGAGAGCAGAGGCTGGTTGGCGCAGCCGCAAGCACAAGAAGGGTTGCCGTCTGTGGGTCTGAAAAGAGAAGAGTGGGTGTACGAGCCTTGGCACTTGTGGTCTACAACAGGCTGGCGATAGAGAGGTTAATGAAATGCAGCTGGTAGGCGGGTATCATTACTACAGAGGTGGTGGTCGCCTAGTGTGAGGCCGCTGGACAGTGACAGGCATAGAGAGTGTGAGAGGCTGATTTGGTAGCTATAAAAAGCCAGAGGCAAAGAGAGAGAGAGCCTGATGATTGGAGCAGCAGAGAGGGCTGCTGTGAGGAAGGGTACATGAGATGTGGCTTGGGCTAGATATCTGAGGATGCTGCGGCGGTGAGCAGTGGGTTCGTGGTGAAGAGGTTTTGCAGAGGCTCTGGTGGTTGGTGAAACTGCTGGTCACGACATACAGAGAGTGGGAGCTGCTGAGTGAAGGTTAGCTGGTGTGGGCGCCTTCTGGTGAGAGTAGCTGGTCTTGTGTGGGCGGTGATTGCAGGCAGTGTGTGGATGCTGACCAGAGAGGGAGCCTTGGGTTTTTGTGTGTGTTAAGTGCAGAAGTGGTGCTGATGTGTGGGCTGGAGACAGTGGGGCTCGCCTACGACAATTGGCAGGTTGCAGCTGGAGACAGAGAGTAGCCAGGCTACAGAGAAAGTGAAGAAGGGTTGCTGGTGTGGGCGCCCTCTGGAGGTTACAGGGACTGGGAAACAGAGGCTCGGTTGTCAGACGCAAGGGTGTGATTCCCTTGGCAGTAAATCCTGGCCAGAGTCCTGGTCTTTGGTGTATTTGCTGTGTTTATACAGTGTGTATGGTGTTGTGTGTTTGCTGAATATATCATCTGTCCTTCATGGTTCTGAGCTGTCTTATGGTGTGGGTGGGTGGCGAATGTTGAGAGAGTGTTCCAGCCGGTGGCTGGTGGTGCCCCGTTCGTGGTAGTTTTTCCAAGTTTGGGAGGTGGAAGAGCTATAGAGGCAGGTTCTTTCTTATTTTTTTCACCTCACACCAAGCACAACATGGTATAGTGCAGCTAACTGCTGCCTTTGAACTACGTGAACCAAGTGGTTTTCATCTTTCATCATCCTGCAACTAGGCCACATTAACCTAGTAAAAGGAAGTATAGCTTTATACATATAGGGAAGTTTGGGTTAAAAGCCAGAGAAAAAATAAATGGACGGATTCCCAATAGCTCCCCTTTGACAAGATAACACCACTTCATCAGAAACAAGAAAGAATACTTCGGCACATGGACTGCTAGATATGTAAAATTACTATTTTTCCAAATATACAAGCTGCAAACATTATTATTTAAAATGTAGACCTTAATTTGGTTATAATGGGTTCATTTCATCTAGATCATTAGTGGCATAGGACCAGACAGATGGCATGAGCTGCAGCAGTGAGATGCTCAACTGCTCATAAGGACATTACCGCACGCTCGCAGAAATAGAACATTATTTCTGTAGGAGCAGGATTGTGATCTGAAAATGGTATCCACTCCACTGCAGAAATAAAAGAAAAAACCACATTCAGCATAAAATTACCTTTTTACTCTTCCTCCAAACACTACACAAATAAATTTCAGAAAAAGAATCAAGGAAAGTCATATAAATGTGTACGCATGCACACGCACGCGAGAGAGAGAGAGAGAGAGAGAGAGAGAGAGAGAGAGAGAGAAAGAAAGAAAGATTTTATTAACGTCTTCCAAAAGACCGAACTCGGCCTATGAGACAAATCAGTGTACCTGTGTGGGGTATCCTCTGTCATCCCAACAAAATGAAAAAGTACTGAACTAAAAAGCTGAATCTGGGTGTGCAATAAGTACAATGAGTGGGGAAGGGGATGGAGCTCTACTACTAGGAGAATGCAAAGCTATATGCATGGAGTATACAATCATGATATGCAACCTAGCTAGCTCCATCCTATACCATACTGGAGGTATAAAATGGTATACATCAATGAAGGGGGTGTCCACAGCTCCCTGAAGAACATGCCTGGGTCTGCTCTGAAGCGAGCCAGTCCCTCCGCACCCTCTCTGTGAAACTGAGCTCTGATCTCTGTCATCTCTCTCTGGTATAGGCATGGTGTCCAAAAGCCAGGTGTCCTCTGTCTCCTGCGGGCTCTGAGTGTCTCTGCTCTCTGGAGAGTAATTCGTTGCTGTAAATTGTCTGTCGTCCCCCCTCTCGAGCTGTGTGAGCCTATAATAATGTATCTCTATGACGCTGTATGTCTAGAATGAATCTCCCCAGTATGCGCTGGTCTGCTACCTCAAAGATCTGGCATAGGGAATGTGGCTCTCTGAATAAAATGGGATATCTCTCTGATGGCTGTATATGCTCTACATCTGCATACATAATGCTCCTCACTCTCCACCTCCTCTCTGCACAATCTGCATACCCTCTCCTCTCGGGGGATCCATGCTGCTTTGCCAGTCTCGATCTCCAATCGATGTGATGAGACTCTAAGCTGACCAATAGCTACTCGGGAGCCGTGTGGTAAAAAGCCCTCCATGTATCTAGGCCTCTCTATAAATCCATCATCAGTGGTGCTCATGAAGTGATCTCTGTAGTACAGCATCTTCGGTGGAAGAGGCTATGTAGGCGATATCCATGTCTCTCATGTATAGAGCTGCCATAGGTCCTGTCTCAATACTCTTTCCTCTCACTATGAGAGAGACGGATATGTGGTGCATGCTTGTCATACTGGAATGGTGGTAGATGATCCATGTCTAGGCCATGCTGTGAGAACCAATGTGTGACCTGTGCATACCATGATCCTCAGGCTCTTGCCTCAGCCAGCTATCTAGATGCCTCAAAAGCTCTGTATGACAATCTGTCCTGTGGCATCTCTCTGAATCTGTCTAGCAGGCATATAGTCTGGAATATGGCCTCTACCATCATAGGAGGTGCAGGAAACTCTGCTTGGATAATGTCATGAGGTACTGACGGTTTGCTGCGTATCATGCGTGCCATCATGAGGACCTGTGGTCTCTCTATCTGTGTCACCAATGGGTAGCAAGGCCTGGCGCCCATACCGCTGCTCCATACATCAGTGCCGGTGTGACTAATGTGTCAAATAGCCACCCCTTCGTCCGGGGCTCCTGAAAATGCACTTGGTGGCACTGTCTCTCTAGCATAGCCAATGCTGCATATCCCCGTGTCAATCTAGCTCTGGCTGCTGAACCCAGGGTGAAGCACGTGGCTGCTGTAGAGATGGTAACCCCTAGGTACACGTATGATGTCACCACCTCCACCTGGCGTCCTGCGATTTTGAATGTCACTTGACTCCTGCCCTGTCTCGATGTATGAAAGACCATAACCTTGGTTCTCCCAAGGTTCACAGTAAGACCCCTTTGTGTGCAGAAATCATCAAGTGCATGTAGATGCTGTTGTAGACCTCCTGGAGACTCAGACACTAATACAATATCATCAGCATAAAGCATAATATGTACTGAGGTACCTGCCAGATCAACTCCATCTCCGCCTCCCTGTGTAATGAAGTCAGCCACCTCATCGATGTATAACCCAAATAGTGTGGGGGAAAGTGGGCATCCTTGCTTCACACCAATGGTGCTAGCAATAGTCTCGGACATACCTCCTGGGCATCTGACTAGCCCAAAAACCTACTCATATAATGCATAGATGCCCCATGTCATATCTCCTGGAATGCCAAGAGACTACAGGCATTGAAAGAGCCTCTATCGTGGTACTGTGTCAAATGCCTTGCAGAAATCCACAAAGCAGCAATAGAGCTTTCTCTTCCTCACTCTGGCCTGATCAATCATACATCTCAAAGTGAATACATGGTCAGTGGTAGAGAAAGCTCTCCTGAAGCCTGCCTGCCCTGATGAGCGTAAACCTGCTCGCTCAGCATATAAGCTAAGCTCTTGCTCCAACACTGCACCATAGAGTTTCAACACGTGGGCAACCATAACTGTCCTGTAGTTGCTTGGATCAAGCATATCCCTTGTTTTGTGGATCGGCACAATGGTGTGCATCGTCCACCCCGCAGGTAAACCCTCTGCTAGTGCCCTATTAAACAGGTGTGCAATAAAAGGAGCCAAAGAATCTACTGCATATATGAGATGCTCACCCTGTAGGCCCATATGGTCGGCGGCCCGTCCATGCTGTAGGCGACGGATAGCTTCCTTTACCATCGAGTGGGTAAAGAAGCTAGCTGTGGTAGGTTGAGGCTCCTGTGGCTGAGGTATAGGTGGCTGCTGTGAGGGTATCCATAGGTGCCAGGGGATCCATGAGTAGGAGCCCATCCTCTACTCTGCCAGTGTATATGTCTGCCATGTCATGTGTGAAGTAGATGGTAGTGTGTGGCGTCGGTATGTGGGGGGCTGGTGATACTGGTGATCCGGCTAGTGAAAATGCCATGTATGATCTGCCCCAATAGGACGAGGTGGGATGGAGAATGAGGTGACAAGCTGTGATGCCTCCAAAGACCCCATAATGTAGTCTACCACCGTGCCTCTGGTCCGTGTATGACCCCCATGTGGGAAGCATGTCAGCCCTCCTGATCCCGGCCACTGTAGCATCCCGTTATAAATAGCGAGACGATGCCTAGCTCCCAACTCTAGTAAGTGGTCCCCATAATGTCCTCTGTTTGGTCCAGTGTCCTCTAATGCCCGACTAGCCCCTATCTCCTCTGGATCCACAGGGTGGAGGATCTACATGTCATCATAGTTATACACCTCACACTGTCTGCTCTGTGTGTGGGCATTGAAGTCACCCGTAAGAAATACTTCCCCTAGTGTAGAATAAATAATGCATAATCTCCTCTGACAAACAAGTGTATGGCGAGGCTCCTATCACCTCCTCCTCTGGCATGTCCTCTGTAATGACATAGGAGGATCCTGATGGAGGAAAGTAACATAAGGCTATGTATATAACCCTGTCCTGTGAGTGACAGCTATAAGCTGATCCACATGTATCTGGCCTCTGGATCCTGTGCTACCACTCTCAGTCTCCCCTGTGACAGCTATAAGCTGATCCACATGTATCTGGCCTCTGGATCCTGTGCTACCACTCTCAGTCTCCCCTGTAGCTCCCGTCTGAATAGAACTGCTACTCCCCCCCGACCCTCTCGAGGTTGGCATCTTCCTGTATGCTGACTCCCACTAGAATCCCTCTACTCGAGGTAGCCCTCTCTCTGGGCTCTGATGTGTCTCTGTCACAAGTATGATGTCTCTCCCCACCATAACATGCTCCAGTCGTCCAGGCTGCACCCATAGTGAACCATTACAGTTCCATACTGCCATGTGTATCTCTGTCAGAGAGAGAGAGAGTTATATTCATGTTTGTGGAAGACCCCAAAGGTCTCTGAGACCAGAAGTAATACAATGGTACCATGGATATACTGAACCATGGAGGAACTGAAAAGGAAAAAACCAATGTGTGTATACATCCAGATAGTAGATGATTATCCTATGATTCCTCCTCAGCCAGTACCAATATCAGCGCAGAAAGAGGGTCAGCAGGCCTCTGTGATGAGAGCATGTTATGTCAGTGGAGAACCTCCCGGATCCATCTCTGTGTGGTGGAGGGTCCTGATGCTCTGGGTCGGGGGCGTTTGGCTCCTAGAATGGATCGAGCTCAAGGGTCTATGAGACCAAAGTAATACAATGAACCTTGAGAGCATTGAGTCATGGAAAAAAACTGAAAAAAGGAAACTAGCTAACAATGTTGTGGGAAGCCAGATGGCTGATACAAAATGTGTGACCGTATGGAATGAATCTCAGGTAATGATGCCATCATCCTCAACACGGATCAGAGCTCTTCATGCCGACAGAGAATATCCTGGTCCCCGGATGGGTAAAAGGTTTGGGTGCTCAGGGGGTTGGGGCCATCTAGCCCTCAGAATGGATCTGGCTCTCTTTCTAGTGACCCCCTACAAAATGTGTCACCATATGCCATGAATATCAGCTAATGATGCCATCGTCCATCAACACGGATCGGATAGCTGTAGTGATATCTCTTGCCTGGGATGGGAGCACTTCATGCCAACAGAGAATATCCCGGATGGGTAAAAAGGTCGGGGTGCTCGGGGTCGGGGGCGTCTAGCCCTTAGAATGGATCTGGCTCTCTTTCTAGTGACCCCCTGAGTGCGAGGGGCCCAAACGGTCACATACCTGTGTGGCAGCCTCTGAAGTGAACAGATGTGCAATCTGTAATGGAGGTCTGAGCAGTGTCTTGCTGGCTCTATCTCTGGAAGTGCTGCCTCAGCATGACCTCTCTGTGATGGTGAAGCTCTTGTATTTACATGCCTAAACATCTCTGGTCCTCATACTGCATGACATGTGAGAGGGGACAGAATCCATCCCAAAAGAGAGAAATCTTCCTCGGATCTCATGGTAGGGTGGGCAACTGAAAAAATAGTGCTCCTTGTCCTCCGATGCATGCTGTACATATATGTGCATCTCATGAGACGCCCTCAGCTCTGCTAGAATCAACCCTAAGGTGATGAGAAGATACTCTCAATTGGCCAATCGCTATCTACATAGCATGTGACGTGCATCTGTAAGTACCCTCGGCCCCTCAATGAACCCATGTCTCAAAAACGTCTCTCCATAAAACTCAAGTTTTGTGGTGAGTGCTGGTGGGGACACCCATGACTAACTTGTGTTGAGCCCTAGGCATCCAACTGAAGGAGATGGTTGATCTTTTGCCATGAGAGATTCAAAAGCGGAGGACCCACGCTTTACTCGATGGGAGGAGAAAGAAAGAAAGAAAGTAATATTAACATCTTCAAAAAGGCCAAAATGACCTACGAGACCAAAATGTTACATCATGTTGGAATTAGGGTTGCAGGAATGCACACACAACTTCAAGAAGATGAGGAAGCTTGAGCACAACACAGTAGTGTATTATGAGTGCCAAAAATGAAAGATTACAAGCCCTAGAAGATAATGGGCGTATATACAATGCACGGGGGAAAAAACCTCCTAGTGAGGGAAAAAGTGCCCCGGCGGTCCTAAGTGTGTTCACACACATCACTACTATAATATGATAACAAATCCCCCCTGGAGTGATGCGGTGAACAAGAGCTAGCACTCATGTATAGGGAAGTGTCTAGCTATGTGGACAAATCCACAAAAGGGAGTAAGCCCAAAGCTTTGCGAAAAGCTTCGAACTTCTCACGAGGCAGAGCCTTTGTGAAAAGGTCTGCAAGGTTATCCTGTGTTGGCACATAAGCCAAACTGATCTCTCCTGCAGAGAGTCTCTCCCTGACATAATGGTAGTGCACCTCAATGTGCTTCGTACGAGCATGGAACACTGGGTTCCGCGCAACTGCCAATGCGCTCTGACTGTCAGTGAAGATGGTGGTGGCAGATGGCTGCCCAACACCCAAATCAGCCATAAGGCGTCTGAGCCACACACACTCAACCGTAGCTGTGAAAGCTGCCCTGTACTCAGCTTCACAACTAGAAGTGGCCACAGTAGGCTGCTTCTTGCTCAACCATGATATGCATGAGCTTCCAAGCATGAAGCAAAAACCACTCGTGGACACGCGTGTGTCATAACAACCAGCCCAGTCAGAATCTGAAAAAGCATGTAAATCTGGCGGCAATGATCCCCCCTTGGGATAAAACAACCCAAGATGCCGAGTACCACTCAAATAGCGAAAGATACGCTTCACTGCCTGCCAATGCTTAATGCCTGGGCTATGCATAAATCTGCTCACCTGTGAGACTGCAAACTGAATGTCTGGCCTCGTAATGCATACATAAATGAGGCAACCAACAGCTGTCTGATAGAGTGTGACATCAAAGTGATCTCCAGCATCATGAAGACTCAACTTCAAACCTGTCTCCATTGGAGTAGCAATAGGCTTGCAGTCTTCAAGGCCAAATCTCCGCAACAATGTTTCAATATACTTTGTCTGACACAAAGCAATACCTCCATCACACTGCTTAAATTGTATCCCCAAATAATGATGCAAATGCCCCAAATCTGACATCTCAAAAGAGGCATTCAAATCAGCCTTAAAATCAGCAATATGACTCTCATTTGGTCCTGTGAGCAGCATGTCATCGACATAGAGAGCAATGATTAGATGTACACCATCCACACGTTTAGCATACAAAGTGCTTTCTGTTGGACTATTCTGAAACCCATGTGCAGTCAAATATGCATGTATTTTTTCATACCAAGCTCGTGGAGCTTGCTTTAAACCATATAAAGCCTTTTTTAACCTGCACACTTTGTTTTCCTGCCCTCTTTGAACAAAACCACGAGGCTGCGATACATACACCTCCTCATGCAAATCTCCATTTAAGAACGCAGTCTTTATGTCCAGCTGATGTACATTCCAACCATTATGAGCTGCTAATGCACAGATGCTACGAACAGTGGTCATACGACATGTGGGAGCAAAAGTCTCATCAAAATCAATGCCCTTCTCTTGAGCATAACCTTTTGCAACAAGCCTAGCCTTATGGCGATCCACTGTGCCATCAGGCTTACGCTTCAATTTGTATACCCACTTAGTGCCAATGGCCTTCTTGCCAGGAGGCAAGTCACATAAAGACCATGTACCATTCTTCATAATAGCATCGTATTCTGCTTGCATAGCAGCCATCCAATTTTCTGAACTTTGTGCCTCATCAAATGAAACAGGCTCACTTTCATCGCACATACTAGAAACAGCCAATGCATAACAATCTGACGCATAAGAGGCACCATGAGAGCCAGAACGAGTGCGACTAGACAAAGGGGCATCCAACTTGCTGTCACGCAAAGTCTGCACCAGCCATCTAGGCATATTCCTAGAGCCCTCAATCTCTTGTCTCTCATCCTCAAGTGCATCATGCACATCTGCATCAGATATAGGCTGATCTGTGCCATCATTTAAAACCTGCATAGGCTGAAAAACTGCCTCATGAGGTATTGCACTTGACTGTGCACCACTGAAAAGAGGCAACAATGTATCATAGACATCACGTGAGCTGATATCTGTCTCCTTAGTACATGAAACCAAGGGCTGAACTGCATCTTCCGCAAATACAACATCACGGCTAACCAAAATGCGCTTTGTCTGTGGATGATACAAACGATAGCCTTTGCTCTCAGCACTATATCCAACAAAAATACATTTGACAGCTTTGTCATCCAATTTTCTGCGATGTTGCACAGGCACTAATGCATATGCCAGGCAACCAAAAACACGTAAATGGCCAACAGATGGCTTGCGGCCATGCCAAGCCTCATATGGAGTGACAACCTGTAATGCTTTGGTGGGACACCTGTTTAGTACATAAGTGGCACACATGACAGCCTCAAGCCAAAAACCATGTGGTAGACTTTGACTCTTAACCATACATCTTGCCATTTCCATGAGAGACCTGTTTTTTCTCTCAGCCACACCATTTTGCTGTGGTGTATACGGCACTGTACATTGGTGTTTTATCCCACGCTCAGCCAGAAATGCATTAAATTCTGAAGACATATACTCCCCCCCTCGATCTGAACGGAGGGTGCCCATCTTACTTTCTGACACATTTTCAGCCATAACCAAAAACTGTTTGAAGCACAAAAACACTTCGGACTTTGCCTTCAAAGGATATACCCATGCATGCCTGGTAAAATCATCAATGAAAGTCACGAAGTAAAGGTAGTTTCCAAATGATGGAGTTTGCATGGGACCACAAACATCACTGTGAACAAGCTGCAATCTGCGTTCAGCTCTCACTGATCCATCTTTGGGAAAGGAAGCACGCTGCATTTTACCCAATATGCAGCCCTCACAAACATGCTTGACAGGTGCCTCAAGCTTAGGCAAAGAAGACACCATTTCAGATTTCTGCAGGCGCAGCAAACTTGCAAAATTCAGATGACCAAAACGTGCATGCCACAGTTTTGCATTTGAAATAGCCTGCGTATCCATAATAGCACATGCTGAATCCTCTACACATTTGCCATCCATATTGAGCTTATACAGCCCTCGACATAGTGAACCTGATGCTACAATGATGTCACCACAAGAGAGATCATGAACAGTACATCTGTCATCCACAAATTTTACAACCAAACCTGTTTTGGCAAATGCGGAGACTGACAGCAGATTCTTTTTGATCCCTGGCACATACAATGCATCAAAAAGTGTAAAGGTGTTGCCATTTGCAACATTCAGCACAATCTGTCCAACTCCTTCAACGGGATAAGAGGAGTTATTGGCACAAGTGACAGTATTCCCTGTGGGAGCAGACTCAAGGAAAGTGAATAAACTGCGCTGCGAGGTGATATGCTTAGTGGCACCACTGTCAAAGTACCATACATCTGAATCCACTGCAGACATACATGTGTCATGCAAAGATGGGTCATAACTGCACTGCGCATTGAATGCCCATTCTGTATCTAGCACAACATTAGCAAATTCATTGTTAGAAGGAGAGGCATCTGCAACAGCCATACCAGCCTCTTTCTTCTTAGCCTCTTTCGCAGCCAGCTTAGGACACGCTTTGATGACATGATCATTTCCCTTACAGTACTTGCAAAATGTCTTCTGTTTGTCACCCTTCTTCTCATCTTTGTCTTCCTTCTTTGGTTGCGCAGCATTTGCAGATTTCTGCTTACTAGAAGAAAAGCCAGCTTTACCTTTCCCGCTTCTCTGACTAGCAACGAAAGCTTGATCTGCGACACGCATAATATTCCTGTTTTGCCTTGACTGGTCTTCTTGCAGCAAAACAGAAACTAACTCCTCAAATGATAAGGCATTGGGATTGCCTTTCATCATCAAGCGAAGAGTGGAAGCAAAACCCTGATAAGAATCTGGTAGACCATTCAAAACAGTCTGCACAAGTGAACTGTCTGACAGGATTTCATCTGCAGAAATGAGCTGCTCTTTGAAATCCTTGATCTTTGTCAAAAAGCTATCCATAGAATCACCTTCGTTCATATGCTCACTCTCCAACTGTTTTCGGAGGTAAGCAACACGAGCCTCATTTCTTGCCTGATACAATGTGGCAAGTACATCCCAAGCATCCTTAGAAGTCCTGCAGGAGCGAATATGTGGGATAATGGTACGTTTGACAGACAGCGCAATCAAGGCATGAGCCTGTGCATCTCTACCATCCCAACGAATCTGCTCTGCTGAAAGTGGTGGTTCTCGAACAGCTGCTACAGCACTTGTGCCTGCACCATCATCAACAGTACCTGTTTCTGATGTGTTTGCAGCATTCCCAGCCACAATAGGACGTGCATCAATACCCTGCACAATGTTCCATAACCCCTTTGCTACCAATACATGTCGCATCATATATGCCCACAATGGATAGTTGGTGCCATCCAACTTATCCTCAGCAGCCAACATGCGGAATACATCATTGTTGTCAGCCATGGCCAATGACTGTACTACTAGATGTAAATGCTGTCTGTAAGAGGTAAACCTGTATAAAATCGACCTGTGCTATGTAGCACAGCCCAAAACAGACGAATGGGCACCTGTCCTGCAGATTTTAATCTTGACAGAAAATCTGCACAGTAGGACGATTTTGCCTGCGCAGTACTTGGAATGCAAAAACGGAGGGCGAAATGACCTCAGATCAAAATTCTGAAATGACCGAGCCCTACGGGCTCGCCCACGGCATATACTAACCTGCAGTCGCTCGTGAAACCTCGTCGCAATCGGAGGAGATGAAGCGGCAGGTGCCGGTGATGCTGCCCGGGAGGAGGAAGCCTGCTCTGATACCAATTGTTGGAATTAGGATTGCAGGAATGCACACACAACTTCAAGAAGATGAGGAAGCTTGAGCACAACACAGTAGTGTATTATGAGTGCCAAAAATGAAAGATTACAAGCCCTAGAAGATAATGGGCGTATATACAATGCACGGGGAAAAAAACCTCCTAGTGAGGGAAAAAGTGCCCCGGCGGTCCTAAGTGTGTTCACACACATCACTACTATAATATGATAACACATCATTGGTCCAACTGAATGAGACGGTTGATCTTTTGCCATGAGAGATTCAAAAGCGGAGGACCCACACTTTACTCGATGGGAGGAGAGAAAGAGAGAAAGAAAGAAAGTTATATTATTGTCTTCAAAAGGACAAAATGACATATGAGACCAAAATGTTACATCATGTCCATGGAATATATCATCATGGTACTGAAAATTCTAGTAACATCTACAAAAGACTAAAGGGTCTATGAGACCATAAGTGTAGAGAGAAAGAGAGAAAGAAAGAAAGAAAGTTATATTAAACATCTCCTAAAGACCAAATGGGTCTACGAGACCAAAGAGCTACAATGCTATCCATGGTATGTCTCATCATGGAAAAGAAAAACAAAACAAGTACAAATAACATAGCTCTCTGAAAGTAGAGGCTGATAAAATGATCATCATGGGGAAGTACATGGGGTATAAGCACAGGTACAAGAGGAGTACATGAAAATATGAAGCATGTGAGCACATCGGGTACACCTCTCTCAAGTATGTTGGGGTTATTGACTATGGCCGAGAGGTCCCTTTTTGTCACGATACGTGGGAAGAAGAGAGAGAAAAGAAAGTTATATTAACGTCTTTAAAAGATCGAAAGGGTCTATGAGACCAAAATGATATATACACTGTCCATGAAATCTCATCATGGATGAAATAAGGAAAAGCGACAGTAAACTAAAACTGAAAACTGAAAACTAAGATCTCAGACTCTGAGATTATACAAGATTAAAAATCCAAATCCTACTATGCCAAGTATAGGGTACAATAAGTGATGGGATATGGGAGAGCTGAATAAAAATAGTCAATCAACCTTGTATGCTCGGCAAGGGCCTATCCTGGATGTCCATCATGAGAGAGAGAAATTAACGTCTTCAAAAGACTATTCATAAATCTACTCAATACTAAGACCCCATACTAAATGTCAAGCCTGGTATTACATAAGAAGATAAGACATCCAACAGCTTCTTGATACAGGCCAACATCAAAAGGGTCACCTGCATCTTCAAGACTAAGTCATAAACCAGGTTCCATAGGTGTAGCAATAGGTTTGCGATCTCTAAGATTGAATCTCTTCAACAATGCCTCTATGTATAGTGTCTGCAACATAACAATGCCATTATTGCGCTGCCGAAACTGAATGCCCAAATAATAGTGTAATGGGCCAAGATCTGACATTTTAAAAGACCTCTGTAAATCAGCTATAAAAGTCGAAATATGATCATTATCAAGACCTGTGAGCAACTTGTTATCAACGTATAGCACGATGACCAAAAATTTACCTTTAGTTCTCTTAATGTAGAGGGTACTATCAATAGAACTGTTGCAAAAACCTTGTGCAACCAAGTATGCATGCATCTTCTATTACCATGCTCTGGGAGCTTGCCATACAAAGCTTTTTTTAATATGCATACTTTTGATTCCTTACCTTTTTGAACAAAACCACGAGGCTGAGATACATAGACCTCCTCATGCCAATGTCCATTCAAAAAAGTAGTTTTGATGTCCAATTGACATACATTCCACCTTTATGTGCTGCTAATGCAATGATACTCCACATGCTAGTCATACGACATGTGGGTGCATCTCACCATAGTCAATGTCTTTTTCTTAAGCATAACTCTTTACAAACAAGCCTTGCTTTGTATCACTCAACACTACCGTCAGCTTTACGTTTACGTTTAAGCTTGTAAACCCATTTCGTGCCAATGGCCTTCTTGCCATGAGGCAAATCAAACAACTCCCAAGTATCATTTTTGAGTAAAGCATCATATTCAAATTGCATAGTACTCATCCATTGTTATGATTCCTCTGCTTCATCAAAGGAGATTAGAGTCCTTTTCATTGCATAAACTAGCGATAAGAGCATGACCTGTGTCAACATAAGATGTGTGATGAGAACTTGCACGTGTTCTACTAGGCAAAGGAGTAGCCAATTTGTTGTCACGTAGTGTTTGCACCAGTCATTTTGGCATACTTTTTGAATCCTTAATTTCTCTTCTTTCCTCATCAACTGCATCATTCACGTCAATAGGCTAATCTTTGGGCTGAAAGATATGCTGATTTTTAACCTGTGTGGGTTGATTTTCAGCATTCCTTGGAGTAGCCAAATGCTCTACATCAACGTGTCTTGCATGCAAAAATACATTTTGCTGTTTTTTACACGAAAGCAAGGGCTGAATTGCATCTTCCACAAATACAACCATGAGGTGATTCCTAACTCTTGACCATACAACATGCCTTCTCCACGAGAGACCTTTTTTTGCATTAGTTACACCATTTTGCTGAGGTGTATAGGGCATAGTACATTGGTGTTTTATCCTATGATCAGCCATGTATGCATGAAACTTCTTCGACATATACTCCCCTCCTCGATCACTATGCAGGATACCAATCTTACATATAGAAACATTTTCAACCATAGCAACAAAGTGCTTAAAGTACGTAAAAACCCTTGATTTCTACTTCAATGGATATACCTAGGTATATCTAGAATAAACAAATGTGATAAAATAGAGGTAGCCCCTAATAGATAGTGTCCTCATAGGACCACATACATCATTGTGTAATTTTTGGACAACTCTAGAGCCCTCACAAACATGTTTGATAGGGGCTTCAAGATGTGGTAGCTGAGACACCATGTCATGCTTATGCAAACAAAGTAAACTGCCAAAGTTTAAGTGACCAAAGCGTGCATGCCATAGCTTAGCATCACCCATTGCCTTTGTGGAAGAAACTGTATATACATCATGCTTTTGTCTTTCATATGCATCTAGCCTGTAAAGGCCATGAGACAAAGTATGAGAAGTAACAATTGCACTGCCATCGCTGCGATCATGAACAATATATCTGTCGTCCACAAACTGAACCTCTAAGCCAGCCTTAGTAATGGCACAGACAGATAACAAGTTCTTCTTGATCTCTGGTATATATAATACATCTAAGAGCGTGATTATTCCACCATTTGCAGTATTGAGAACAATTTTACCAACTCCTTTTACATGAGTTGTTTGCATATGTAACAGTGTTTCCTTGTGGAGCAAATTCAAGTGATGAGAACAAACTGCCATGAGAAGTAATGTGCTTACTAGCACCATTGTCAAAATACAAGACATCTAGATTTGTAACAACCATGCATACATCCTTATGCGAAGAGTCAAAACTACATTGCACAATGAAAGCCCAATCATCACGTGCAGAGTTTGTAGATTCGTTGTTTTTTGCATTAGGTGTTGATGCATCAGCTACTATGACCATACCTAAGTCTTTCTTTTTCTCCTTCTCCAGCCACTTCCTGCACTCATTAATGAAGTGATCAGGTTTCTTGTAATAGTTGCATTTTCCCTTTTTCTTTGGCTTGTCGCCTTCCTTGTCTGCATGCTTGCTCGATAACTCTGATTTTGACTTGTAACTACCCTGAGGAAAGGATTTACCTTTGCCTCTTTGTTGACTAGTAGCAAAAGCTTGATCTCCTGTATGCATGACAGATCTGTTTTGCCTGGATTGCTCTTCTTGCAAAAGCATATAAACCAACTCTTCAAACTTAAGGAATTTGGATTGCCTTTCATCTCATGAGTCTAATGGTAGAAGAAAAACTTTGATACAAGTCTGGCAACGCATTCAAGATCGTAGGCACCAATGAACTGTTAGGATATACTTCATCAACTCTGGCCAACCGCTCCTTAAAATCCATGATTTTTGAAAGAAAACTATCCATGGAGTCTGTCTCATTCATATACTCTGACTCTAATTGCTTGCGTAGATAAGCAACACATGCTTCATTACATACCTGGTACAATGATGCACGTGCATCCCAAGCATGTTTAGCAATCCTGCATGACCGAATGTGAGGAATGATACTCCTCTTGACTAACAAAGCAAGCAACGCATGTGCTTGTGCATCTCTATCATTCCACTTTGTTTGTTCCTGCATAGGAGGTATGCTATCCTGTGGTAACATAGAATGTTAAAAAGAGTCCGTGTCTATAGATGTGCCTTCTACACCTTGTTCATTAGAGAAACCAGGACGTTTAATCAATACCAACCACAACATTCCATAGCTCTTTGAATACCAATACATGCTGCATTATATAGGACCATAACGGGTAGTTGGTCCTGTCAAGCTTATCCTTAGCGGATAGCATCCAAAATATATCACTATCTGCCTTTTTTGATAATACTCAAGCAAGTAATCACACAACCTGCAAAGTGATCCTTTGATGCAACCAAGGTGGCTACTAATAAGGCCACTGACAATGGAGACCTGCAAGGTGTATGAAAGAAATGCAGAATAAAGTGAGTAGAAATTTTACTCGTAAGATGTAGAGATCGATGTCGCTTAAGTGTAGCTTGTACACAAGATCCGGTGTGGTGAGTGTCTAGTGATGCTTTCACGTGTACACCCGTCTCTAGTAGATCTAACAATACTACTCTAGAATCTAATGAAGAATAGTGGAAATCTGGTCCCCAAAGATGTCTGCAAAAAACTGAAAAATTGTGCGAACGGCCCCCAAAAACGTAGCGAATATTGAGTATATTCAGTCCTCCATGCATGTTGGGAGTGCGTACAAGTTCCTTTTTCAGCAATCTGACGGCCTTTCTATCTGTTTTTGTCTGCCATGAACATTCGAAAGCTTTGGACATGAAACTGTCAATATCCTTATTTGACCAAGGCACAAGAGGCAAGTGGAACTGAACATAGGACATGATGATGGATTGAACAATACGCAGTCGTACACGCAATGGCCATGTCGATAGTTTCCAATACTCGATCTTGTGATTCCGCTTATCCATAATCCATCGCCTTTCTTTCTTGAGAGACTTTCCATCCGATAGGATATCCAAGATGCCGTACTATCTGGTCTGGAGGCAATATGAATCCTCGCTAAAGAATGGAATACCAGTCACATTCTTTAAGAGGCAATAGCTTCAACTTAAATTAATGTTCGATCCAATAGCTAATCCATATACCTTCAACGCATCCATGATTGCATTGACATCATGTTGTGTGTTCATGTGAAAGAAGAAGGAATCATCTGCATACGCTGGACTAACACATTGACTAGCTCCTTTAATGTCAATACTGTGTAGCCTTCGTTCTACAATCAAATTGTCCATGTACAAGAGAAATGCGTGAGTAGCTATCGCATAAAGCAAGGCACTCAGTGTACATCCCTGTCTCATGGATCATCCAAGCTTCCATGGAGCAAAGAGTTCACTATACATTGGGTTGTCCCTTCCTCATAGAGCCAGTATATGATATTCCTCATTTTTGGACCAAAACCCATTTTGTCCACATCACTTGAGCTATGAATTGCCATTGAACTTTATCAAACGCCTCTATTTGCATTATGAGTACATCTTGATTTGTGTATTTAGCATGTTCAATGCCTATTATGTAGCCATTTGCAATGCTATACATGATTTGTCGCCTTGGCACAAAACCATATTGAGTAGGGTGCAGTCCATCATGAAGGACATCTTTCAATCTGTTGACCTCGAGGTTGGGTGGTTTAACTCTGGAATTCTTCTTGCACTTCTGGGATGACCTCAAACATGCGTTGCTTTTCATGACTAATGATGCTTGGCGTACTTGGGAAATGCTCAAATCATGGAAAGAAGGGCTTGTGAAACTTCTCCCAAAAAAGAGCCTATGTGAGACCTTCGTTGATTGGCGGCCAATAACCCTAATGCCTGTCGTATACAAATTGGTCACCAAAATTTTAGTCAACAGGGCAAAAGGGGTACTTTATGCAAGCTTACACGAGGAGCAATATGGTTTTGTCCCGCGCAGACATATAACGGATAACATTGCAAATGCCTATATTGGGGTTGAATATGCAAAGTATACAAAACAAGATGTGCTTATTTTGCAAGTGGACATAGAGAAGGCCTTTGACACAGTGTAATGGGATTTTATTGCAGAAACCATGCGCAAGATGGGGTTCGGAACTAAGATGTCTAATCTTGTGTTTTGGTTGTATCAAGGCAGTGAGGCATATGTATTCTTCATAGCGAACTCTCTGACTCGTGGTCTTTAGGTAAGTCGTGCATCAAGGATGCCCTTTGAGTGCCTTATTATATGCCATAGCAACTCATCCTCTGCTTCTATACATGATCAACTTACTTAGCAACGTGCACTTCGTGGTCTTCAATTGCCATCTGGCAAGCATTTTGTGGCACAGGCTTATGGAGATGATTCCTTCTTCATGCCAGGAGATGATCCTGGTGATCTCCACATTGTAATGGATGCCTTGGATATGTTTGGTATAGTTGGACTACGAATTAATTTCCGTAAATCCAAGCTTATCCCTCTCAAGCCACAAGCTTGGCACACTCTTGTGGAAAGGGGTTCTTGTTCCCTCCAATCAGCTAGTTAGACATTTGGGTTACCCACTTGCATGGCACATATCGTTCAAACTCTAGGCTGATTGGGTTCTGCAAAGAATAAATGCTAAATTGCAGTACTGGAAGCTGGCCACATGGCCTATACATGTTAGACTCCGTGTTGTGCAGTCCATTCTCATTGCATACATACAATTCTTCTTGCTTCTACTTGCTTGGCCAAAGAAGCACTTGGATGAGTACATGTCTGCTATACTAGAGATACTTTGGAAAACTACGCACAATACTAAAGGCCTCAGATTGCTGCAAAAGGACGAGCTATGTACACCAAGAAATCATGGGGGCATCAACATTCTCAACCTTTGTACTCATGTTATTGTGAGGGAAGCCACTTTGCTCGCTTATTTTGCGGCTCAAAAACAGCCATGTGTGCCACTTTGCAATCCGCCACATTTGGTGCATGGAACACAGATTACTGGGAGGTGGTTTTCGGGCACTTTAGAGGAAAAATTTCTCACACACACACACACACACACACACACATATATATAGATAGATAGAGAAAGAAAGAAAGAAAGATATATTAAGCGTCTACTAAAGACCCAATGGGCCTATGAGACCAAAGTGGTACAATAATGTCCATGGCATATCTCATCATGGAATGGAAAATAAAACAGAATGAAAACATAAATATAGCTATCTCACTGGGGTGATACAAAACTGTCCACGGAAACTCGTCATGGAACACTAAGAACATAAAAACATGGGAGCAACATCAGCTCCAAGTAGATGGTATACCACTCTCCAAAATGTCAAGCATGGGGTCGACGAGTATGGCCGAGAGAGAGAGAGAGAGAGAGAGAGAGAGAGAGAGAGAAAGAAAGAAAGAAAGAAAGATATATTAACGTCTGCAAAAGGCCAAAATTGGCCTATGAGACAAACAAGTAGTACAATGATGTTCCTCCAGTCATCAAGAGGAAAATGCAGAGTGAGAATAAAATGTACAAGTATGACAACACGACCATAGGGGACTCAATAGTGGTGTACAAACGAGAGGGTGTGGATGGAGTACTAGGGCTACTAATGCATCTCTATATGCTGAAGGGGTGATACAAGTATGATATGTTATCTACTCCTAACTCCATCCAGTCATAGTCTGGGTACAATATGTCATACATCCGATCTAAGGATGCCGTAAATGTCTGGAACATGCGTCCTGGATCAGAGCGAAAATGTGCCAGCTGCTCCTGGACCTCCTGCTGGTGTCGAAACCGGATGGCCGCAATCTCTCTGTGGTGTAGCCGTGGTGTCTGGTAGCCGGCTAGTCTGGGTCGTCGCCTAGCTCGAATCTCCTCCGCTCGCTGAGATGTCACTCCCAATGTGTGTGGCTGGGCTACTGGTGCCAATCTCTGGAAGAAGTCAGTCAATTGGGACTGTCTTCCTCCGCTATGATGTGCGGGTGTCTGAAGTAAGATCTCCCTGTGTCTCTGTAGTGCTAGTAGTAGTCTGCCTAGCTGTCTCTGGTCCGATCTCTCCCAGATCTGTCTAAGTGATGCACGGTGCGTGTGGCTTGTGTGCATGTGTCTGTGTAGATAAAGGTAAGGCAAACAATCAAGTAATAAAGATCAACATAACTTCAGACTTACCGATCGCACAAAAATATGATGTGTGATGTTTTGTCATCATGTTACAATAGATTGTGTATCATATGCTCAATATGCTTATACATTCAGATCAAGAAGTCTTTGAGCGTACCATTGCCACCGAGTTTAGCTGGATCATAAGTTCTTTCTGCGCATCTGCACCAAATAAGAAAGTCAAACCCTGATATATAAGAATCCAACATTAATAAAAAACAAAGCTATTTGTTTGACTCCCAAGTTAACCCTCTCTCGCCCTCGTCTCCTCTATTTTTCCATTGCAGATCCTTTTCACCAAAGCTTTTAGATATCAAATTTGAATAGCCAAAAAAGAATTTAACT
Source organism: Cibotium barometz (assembly GCF_041138505.1). NCBI lineage: Eukaryota > Viridiplantae > Streptophyta > Polypodiopsida > Cyatheales > Cibotiaceae > Cibotium > Cibotium barometz. Next base: position 18,627,827 of record NC_141046.1, on the reverse strand, counting down.
CCCTTTGATAAAGGAAGACACTATGTATTGTGGTCGAGAGCTAGAGCCCAACACCCCCCCCCCCGCGTTCGTACACCTGTCCTCGCCATTGCTTCAGCGCCCCTCATCCCTTATGTGCAAGTCCCTCCTTTGCCTCCTGCCGTCACCGTCACTCCCGTGCCCGCCCACCACCCCACCCCCACCCCCCCCCCTTCCCGGCATCCGGCCCCGGTACACTGTTTGCAGCCCCCGCTCCTTCCCCGCTGCCTCTCCTCCTTCACCGCCTCTCCCACCTTCCCCGCTACCTCTCCCGCCTTCCCGTAACTTGGTTGAACGCACTGCTAATCAATACACTTAAATACACCAAGATTTAATGAACAACATGCTCAATACAAGAAGTAATTTGCTGAATTGACAAGAGACGCACAATGAGCCGGAACGGCCAGCCCCTCCCTCAAATAAAGTATATCGATCTTGGGAGAATCAAGTATAGAGTGTCATGGGCATTTTTGACCAGATTTACATACCAATGTATATGAATACAGTATTGCAAGCAATGTGGTTGTCGGTGTAGACTTGCAACTCACCCTACCCTCTCAAGTGCCCATGTTCCCTACCATTTTCTCTCTATTGTTCCACCAACACATGGTAACAACAATATGCAAGAGAGCGCGTAGGACAAGAGAACACTACACAGGGTATGTGATCTTGTAATCCGGTTCCTCCCTCCTGCTACTTGCTTCCATATTTAAGCATAAAAGCTTACCAATTGCAAGTAGAGTCAATGATAGCGGAAGTCTTCACGATGAAAGTGCTTGGAGTGTTGAAATCTTCGTTTTGTCGTAATCCTTCGTGATGACAAAAGTCTTCAAGAGGATGAAGTGAACCCTAGGAAAGCTTCCCCTATGGTTCAACTTGAGAAAGAAAGGTTGAAATTAGGGTTTTCAGCAAAAAGACCAAAAATAACAGCAAAAATGAGAGCTGTTTTGCTGAATTTCAGTCATTGGGAGTGTGTAGGAGAGTGTATAGCACCTAGAAACACTCTTGGAAGCTTGGAAAACACCCTAGCAAGCTTGGATATGGTTGGGAAGGAGAAAGTGCAGAAAATACAACCAAAGAGGCCTCATGAAGGAGGCGCCTACTTCTAGAGAGAGAGGGAAGAGTGAGGTGGTGAGTTGTCCACTCTAGGTGTCAGGTAAGTGCTTTGTGGTGCAAGCTAGAATGGACACATGGCTGGTTACTTCCTTTGTACAAAGGGGATAAGGTCTGGGTGGTGGGCATTGGGTTTTGTCTACCTCGGGACATCAGTGTGTGTGAATACCAAGCTGGTCATAATTTATAAGTGAGTTTTGGTCGCCCAAAACTTAATAAAGTGTGTACACACTCACTTATAAATTAGTGCTAATTCCTAAGGCTAGGTTTATGACCAATACTTACCACCTGTCACATGCCACATAACCATGTCAACAGATAGTTTCACACGCACGGTTTACGGGAGGACGTTCCCTAACCCGAAACTACACATTGGTCAAGCAAGCATGAAAACAGCATGCAATTTCAATTGCAAGCAAGCACATAAAGATGTTATGAAATGCAACATTGGTATGGACAATCCCTATTCATGAGACAATACCAAAATAGATGTGCTCCAGGCAAGTACACGAGGTACCAGACCCAATGGAACACCAATCCACCAGGCATTTCAAAGCATGTATACAGAGGTACAAGTTCCAACAGAAAGCCAATTCCATAGTATCACATGAGTGGCATCAATCCCCAGTATATACAACTGCCATGGACACCAGTCCAATGTATATACATGATGAGAAAGCACGGGTGGACCAATTGGGTGGCCAAATGGTGACACTTCTCCACCTTCACCGCCTCCTCTACTGCCTTCCCTCCTTCAACGCCTCCCTCCTTGTTGCCTCCGCCTTCCCCTATGGCGCACCGCCTGAGCTCGCCACCTCTCCTTTAGCTGCCATGGCCTCCGTACCCCCTTGTGGTGCCCCCCCTTTGCCGTCTGTCTGGCCTGCCCCTGCGCCTCTTCCTTATTCTTCCGAGCGCCACCTAACTTGCCTTCTCATCTCTCTCTCTCTCTCTCTTTCTCTTCCACCCATCATACCCAGACCACAAGCTAGTGCAGAAGCTCGGCCGAGAGGTGTGACACTGGACAAAGCCAGTGAGTTATGCAAAGCTTGACGCCCAAGACCCCATGGCCCTCGTCCACAGCCACACCACCACACAGGAGGATTCGGCCTTTCATGCCTCGTAGCACAAGGCGGGAACCCTCAACTCCTCTGTAGAATCACCAGCAGCTGTCACATCAGTGAGCGGCCACACCCTTCTCCATGCTGGCTCTCTACGCCCACACATGCTCTCATACACCTTCACCTCCCGTTTTTTCTCTCTCCCGAAGTCTCTGTCCAAGCGGCCACCGCCCTCCCTTCTTTCGCCAACCTTCATGAAGGTTGCGTTGGCGGACAAGCTGGCAGCCAAAAGAAGCGGCCAGCTGGCTTTCCTTTATCTGCCCACTTGGTGGTATTTTTATTACATATATATATATGTGTATATAAAAAATGTGATTCCCATACCACACTGCAATGCCTATCAAGGCCTTCATCAAAATCTTTTGAACACCGGAATCCACACCAATACCACTTCTCAACACCATGGCTATTATGCCCAAACCTTCTGCAATATGGAGATACACGGCCATTCCAAACCTGAAAGACCCTCCAAACTCAAGCACAAGAGCAATTTATATTCTGCTGGCGTCCCTTGTAGATTTCAACATTTACAGTCTAAAGTGGGCTCTCTCCACATAACTAGCATTTCTACCATGAGCTCATCAAAACTCTATCATTGACACCCTCACGCTCTTCCACCTCTTACTTGCACACATCCAAGACACCCTCTTGACAAATGGAAAGCTCATACAAATAAAAACTTCAAGTCTCCAGCAGCTGCTCCAAAGAAAAATGCATGCACTAACTCACTCCAAAACCATTCAGGCTGTACATTTGCCAGGGCATTCAGGGCAAAGTTTTATTGCACACCATGCATCCCATTTTCTTGTTGAACTTCTCCAACGTCCTTGCCTGCATATCTTCATAATGCTTCAAAGCATTATCCCTGTTTTTTTTCTTTTTTTTTCTTTTTCCGAGAAAAGATCCTTTCATTAGTTATATAAAAACGCCCGTAGGGCTACAAAAGATCTCTCCTGCTCATATGAGAGACAGAGCAGTGAATACAGCATGGCAACCTAGGAGACTCTCCCTAGATGCTGCAAAATACAAGCATCAGTACAAAGGACTGAGAGGCTAAATCATACAATAGGGGGGGGGGAAGAGCCAAACAGGTGGCCTGTAGTGCCAACGGGGGGATCCCGTGTGTAAGGTGGAGAAGGGGCCACAGCGCCAAGTGGTGTGAAAGGCCTGGCGCCGTAAGATCGCCTCATCCGAGTCTCCCCGGATACGGTCGTACTGTCCTCGCAGGGTGTGGATCAACTCCTGCCAAATCCCCCATACAGTCTCTGCTGGTGGCTCCAATCTCCCCTCAAAGGCCGTAAAGCACCGGGCCCTCCACGTGAACCAGATGGTGAGGCTGCTGAGGAGCTCCCATCGTAAATCCCTCTCCTGTGTCCAGCTGGCGGACGAGAAATCCGGTGCCGAAACCAGGCCAGGCTGGCCCCTAATAAATCTGATGGCCTGACTGCCCTGCTCCATCTCATAGCCCATAGCAGGCCCTGACGAAGTCGACCAAGCAGCGGCACCCCACGTAAACATACCCTCTGGAGAGAGGGGGGCCAGAATACGCAGCATCCGCAGCCAAATCTACTGCGCCGCCTGAGGGCAATCCCAAAGGCAATGTCTCTGTGTCTCCATAGGGTGACCGCATCGAACGCAGGCCGCCAGAAGACCGCTGTAAACAAGCCAAGTGCCAACTGCTGAGCCCCTGTGGGCGACCAGCCCCACTGAAAAGTCAAGATCCTGCGGGCCTGTCGACTAGCCCAGAGCCGAGCCCAAAAATCCTCCAGGAACTCCTGTGAGAGTCCCTGTAGCCGCCAATGCCCCGCTGCCGCTAGAGAGACCGTCCTCCTCGCCGTCAAAATATGCCGCCCCAGCCGAACAGTATACTGGAAAAAGGTAATCTCTGTGGCCTCAAGGGATGCATAAGGATCATGCCACTCGTACTCCCCGGGGTCCCACTGTAGCCGGGCCAAGGGGCGCGCTGTCGTGACGTGGGCGGTGTTGCTGGGAAAGCGCGGGACTTCTAGCTGTGAGAGTAACTTCCAAAATCCCAGCAAGGAAACAAAATAGATAGCTCCTCAAGGAGCATAAGACATCACCATTTTTGTTGACATGTACATGTGCCAAATCACTTCAATTTATTCCCACATTCAACTTGATGTTTGCACGTAAATTGTGTGTCAAGAGCATGTCCAGTTCTAAGCATTGAAATTAGTATCATTCTCCCTTTCTCTTCCTTGGTTACAAGTTCATCATCACACATACACTCCCAAAATCACACACACAATTACCATCATATTCATAACACACATACTAGCAGAGAACAACCGAGCTCCGGATCAAGAGGTAGAAATCAGCTCATCAACAAATGCACAGCCTATTGGAGCATACCCCAAAGAAACACCAACATACTAGATACTGGTAGCTCGAGGCTGGTCATGAGCACCAGCACGATTGGGAAGGCCACGACTCCTGGATCTTAAAGCTTCAATCACCATTAATATTTCGAGGATGCTTGAGCTCTTTGTACACTCTATAGGCTCACACCATAGCTTCTGAGACTCAGCCAACAGCAGCGCATTCTTTTGAGCTCCTTTTTAGTCCTTGGGCAATGAAGGCCTTATCACCAGAGTGTCCAACGAATCGCCCATCGCATGAATTCAACAGCAGTCACCTTCACTTGACGGAAGCTTCAGGAGGCGTATCAATAGAAGCAGCTTGATTTCCTCTGTAATTCGAAACCCTACATGGCATGAACAGAAGATATTCTCCACTTTTTAGAGTCTCTGGTTCATCTGCTCTCTGGTCTTGATTTTCTTTTACACTTCTCTCCGTTTTCTGCATAATCCCCTCCTCTGCGCCGTTTTCTGGTTTTTCCTCATTTCCCCCATTTCTTTCCCACCAGAAAATCGGGCTTGCTTCGCTTTCGCAGCCCAAAAATTGCATTTTCCCTATTTAAAAAATACGCTTGCCTCTCCTTATTATCCGAATATTCCCCTAGAAAAAAAAATCCATCGTCCACGTAAGCCGCCACCTTCTTTGCCAATAATTCTGCATTCTTTAAAGCCCGTCTTGAATCTTCATCCAGCAGCTTTGCACTCCATTCAACTACTTAGCTAGGCCATTCTTTGAAAGCTCAAGGGCCAAATCCACTGCAACATCACCATTCGGGTAATGCAGTGAGCCTATCAGATTACTGAACTTATCTGCCCCTTCCAAAACAATGCGCACATCTCTATGCAATGCTCGCACTTCAGTAAAATGCTTCGCCTCCCTTGCATAAGGGTCTGGAGGAACCTCCACACCAGCTGCTGATGTAGCCAACCTTTATGTAGTAGTCAACGTAGCTCCTGATGAGCTACTCAAACTACTACCATCTATAGGCTCTGCCTCACCCTGACGGTTATCGGTGAGGCGAACATCTCCTGCAACCTCTTGTGCTATGATGCCAGCAGCAGCCACCAGAGAGTCTGTTAATGTAGATTTACCGTGATCCACATGAGCAATCACAGACATATTTCTAATGTTATGCTTCTTGTCCATAATGTGCCTCAGCTCATCGATGGTAAACTTCACCATTTTCGCTAGCTTGATACGAACTCAAAAGGCTGATTAACAGAGCTTCACTTCCCCTGGATAGACACTGGAGAGGGGCGCCGCACCAGCAATGCAGCTTAAGAAAGAGGTACTAAGTTTGAACTCCCGCTGACTTGAAATCTTCTGGCATCAACCTTCCAGTAGCATCAGTTAAAAAAAATCCAAAGCATTTTGATTATATCAATTTTGAGCAGGCACAGAAATCATGGCATTCCAAGACACGATATCTCAAAAGGGCATTCTTTCAAAGCCAATCCTTACATCATACATACTCTCACATTTCCATACATGTTGAGAAGGGCGTTCCCTACTACAAGGTCTACCATAAGCATAAAACTCCATAATTCACACCACACTCATGTACAGAGGCTTCGAGACCTGGCTCAGCCTCAGCTCGTCTTATTGAACCTCATTTACAATATAAACATATGTACTCAGGCATCATATAATGACTCAAGTCATGGCACTTAATCCCATGCATCTGGATTTGCATTTGATGGCCTCATATGCATGGTTTCACACCATAGACGTGCCATGGCACGACATCCACCCCCTCTAAACCTGCACATCCTCTGGTATGTGCCAAATAATCATCAAGATCCACATATATCTGGATGTCGTCTTCATCTTCTACATTATCAGGGAAATCATCCTCTTCCTCTTCAGCCATATCCATGCTATCACTATCAAGCCTCTCATCCTGAGTCTCCTGTGAATCAAAAGGATCACTGTCAAGCCTTCTTTTAAACATCTTGATCCTTTTGCCTGCTACAAGATTCTTTATTTCTGTTCCATCAAGCTCACACAGGGTATACGTGGCATTTCCATGCACATGCTTGACAATGTAAGGGCCAAACCATCTTTTTGCAAATTTTCTTTGAACAGTGAACTGGTTGTCAAGGCTACTATCATACATTAGGACCCAATCACCTTCTTCAATAGGTTTTGGCCGGAGTCTGTGTCTTCTATCAAATCTTTCTTTATTTTTCAACCTTGCATCTTTCAAACGAGCTTTAGCAAGCTCTACATCTTCAGGCCTCCTCTCCAGCTGCCTTATTCGCAATACAAGGAGGTCTTTCCTGTTCAATCCTTCCACCCAGGGTAATACATTCCAAGTTGGAACTACTTCTTCAACTGGCATTACTGGCTTCTGACCATACATTAATTCTGCAGGCATGTATCCTGTCACTGAGCTATGAGTTGTACGGTCAGCCCACAAAGCATATGGTAGCAGCCTTGGCCACTCTCGCATTCTTTCTCTGCATGCCTTAGCCAAAGCTTTAATGATTGGAGGATGTCCTCGCTCACTTTTACCATTGCCCTCAAGGTTGTAAGCACATGTTAGGGCCAGTTTGATGCCAATTCTAGAGAAGAATTCCCTTGCTTCTTCAACATCTAGCTCACCCCTATCAGCTGTTATTTTCCCAACACAGCCATACCGGCAAATCACATCTTCCAAGAGAAATTTGCATACTGTTTCCATACTTTTTGTTCTAAGAGCACGTCCTTCCACCTGATTTGTCAAATCTTCTCTTGCAAGTGCTATGTACCGCATCTGCCAAATTCCCAAAGGCATTGTAACTAGATCCACTACCCATTTGTAGTGCATGGCAGGTGGGTAGGTTGGTTGCAAGCCATCACGATGTCGCACATTTGAGTACACTTGACATACCATGCATGTTTCCACATATTGGGATACATCCTTGTACATTCCTTTCCACCAATATCTTTCCTTTATTTTAGTAAAGGTGGCCCACACACTTCGATGTCCAGCCCAGAGACTCTCATGGAATTCTCTCACGAGCTTCCCTTGAGTCTCTTTATCACATATGACTCTCTGTGGCATAGCATTCCTCTGCTTAGGATGCTTCCACAGGTACCCATCCTTTATGAAATACCCATATGCTTTTCTGCGGATCCTCTTAAATTCTGAGTCAGACCAATTTTCCTGTCTTGTCAAAGTACTCAAGTATTGACCAATAAGCAACCAATCTCCTTCATACATTTCCTCACTAAAAGACTCAAGTGCATTTGATAAGCAAGTATGGTCCCCTTTTGCATATGCAGTAGTATAGAATCTTGTACCTACATCATCAATATCACTAATCATCCCTTCTTCATCCTCATACCTGGCTCTTGATAGCATATCTGCAAACTGGGTTATCTTTTCCTGCAATATGCTCAAACTCAGGATTTAGTGACTTGATATAGGCAATCCACCTAAGCATAGCAATATCTGGAGTGGTGCAGCTTGCAATCATCCCAAGGAGTGGCAAGCAATCAGTTTCCACAAGTACAGATGCCCCAATAAGATATTCTTTTTCACATTTTAGAGCAGTGACTATTTCCCATAACTCCCTCTTGATCTGCAGATATTTTCGCTGACGAATGCTTAATACCTTTGCTCCAAATCTGATTACATACCTGTGATCATCCTCATCATCTTGCCCTACTGCCCATCCTATCCCGGTAGGACTAGTATCAACTGTAACAATCACAGGCCTGCCACACTCATAATCTGCCTTCCTTAGAGTAGGTGATGATTGGAGCAAACATTTCAGCTTCCGCATAGCTTTAATATGTACTGCACTCCACAAAAATTTTTGATTTTTCCTCAAAAGTTGATAAAGAGGATCTGCTACATGTGCATAATGTGGGATCCAAATAACACCAAGAAATCTCCTCAGCTCTGTAACATTAATGCATATCTCTTTCATTCTTTGTATTGCATCTATCTTGGCTGGACAAGGTCGGCGTCCATTAGTACTACAAAGATGCCCCACTATTAGCACTTCACCAACCCCAAATACTGATTTCGATCCAGACAAAGTAAGATTCACCTCTTCAAGCCTGGATAGAATCATATCACAATCTTTTATATGATTCGCCACAAACTTGCGGCACCCTTTTGAATCCAAATCCTCATCTTTATTTTTCTCATCACAGCCCTTTATTGGCACATCATCCAGAAAAGGCATAGTTATTTGTGGTATGAAGTCTCGCAAGACTTTATTCATTCCATTCATCATATGTGCCACTGAGTTGGTGGCTCCCTGTGGTAAGGTACACATCCTTACCAATCCCAAAGGAGTTTTCATTGTGGTCAAGTCCCTGCTTTGTATATCCAGCTGGAACTGATCATATCCTGAATACAGATCACCCATAGAGTATATAGCTTTCCCTGCAAATGCTTCTGCAAACTCATCCACAATCGGACCTGCTCCTACATTCCTGATTGTGACTTTGTTTACAGGTTGCATGTCTTGAATGAAGCGCAATGTTCCATTTTTCTTTGGCACGGTAAACCATCTGTTGGAATATGGAGCGCATGATGGCTCCAAAATTCCCATCCTGATCTTTTCTTTTAGTAATTCCATCAGCTTTGGTAAGAGAGCCTTTGGTACTGGAATCGGCCGCAGGTTCCAGGGCACATGTGATACAGTGAAGATCACCATTGGCGCTGTTACACTTGGATCAACACAGCCTATCTCATGCGGTTGAAAAGCAAAGGCTTTCCCATGTTTTACAAGCATCTCCTCAAAGCATTCCCTTTCAACTGGCAACAGAAAATCCTTTTCACCAATCTTCAGCTCTTTTAGGGTTTCCTGTGTAAACTTATGCCCAATTTTCTTCGGATCTCTGAGATTCGGTTGCATAGAGGCTTCATCTAATTTTTCCTTGCTTCCTGGTGGCAAAGGCAAGGCAACTGGTTTCACCTTCTTTGCAACTGTTTTGTACTTTGTATCAACATGAGCATCCATCTCACAATTCATGTTTTTACATTCCATCCCCTCAAATTCTCGGATTATATCATACATCCCCACAGATGACACCTCTATCATCTCATTTCCACCCTGTAAGCATGCTCTTCCCATATCAAAAAGCACATCCATAGTATCCACAAATGACACCTCATCAAGCACCCCTGAAATAAACTCATTCTTCTCCAAAAGACCACACTGCTCAAGACTTTTTTGTTCATTTTGTACATGTCTACGCATACCACGCTTCAAATCCTTGCTTTTTACAAAGACCAGTGACCCATAGCTAGAAAATCCCTGAAAATTTGCTGAAAAGTTATTTACATTGATTGAGTCCTGCGAGAACTCATTTTCCCTTGTACCATTGGAATCCCGCTTTACAATGGCACCTGGCCAAAATCCCTCATCTCCCTGTAGTTCATGAATTCTCTATTTATCTTTGGGAGTGACTGTGCTCGAAGAGACTCACGGTTCCTTTCATGGTTAATGCAAACTGTCAAGAACTGAACAGCTTTCTTGCCATCTTTACTCCTTATTCTTGCATATGCCGAGCCATCATCCAAAACCTTTGTTTCCATCCTCACAGCTGTAATGTAGGGTTGCCCAAGGATAAGGGGATACGATGACATCTCCTGAACAAAGAAGTTTTGATCATCTTTCACATCCCCTATAGTTACCCTTACATTTGGACATGCTGCATAGAGCTCTCCAGATGAGTTATTAGCTGCTTTAATCATCCACCCATGATCTACATCCATTGGTCATTTACATTTGTTGTAGAGATTTTTAGCCATAAGATTTATTTCAGACCCATGATCAATTAGAGCGACATACGGCTCTCCCAAGTCACCTATCTTGACAAGGGTTTCAGTGGTTGCTCTTGCCCAATGGCTCCTGGAGTAATGACTCTTTGTAAGAACTTCTTTTTCGCCGGAGTGGGAGCACTACTGATCCAAAAGGCCACTGTCTTGCGCCAATTGATCAATGCTCCCGAAGCTGCACTAAAAACCTGGAGCGACTGCTCTGCCCGAAGAAGATTGACCTCTTGGCCATGCAAAAATAAGCCCATGTCGTCTGCAAACTCAGCATCAAGCAGGTCCTCCCCCCGGACTGGGAGCTGAAGTCCTCTCAACCCAACCTCCTCTGCCGTCAAATACACGCTCATAGCCTCCGCAAAGAAGAGAAAAAGAAAAGGGGCGAGGGGACACCCCTGACGGACTAATCTGGTCAGCTCAAAACTCGGCCCCCGTCCTCTTGCAATCAACACCTGGCTGCGAGCTGTGGAATACAGAGCCGCCACCCCTCTGATCCATCCTGGCTCAAAGCCCAGGCGAAGCATAGTGCCCTCTAAGAAACCCCAATCAACTCTATCGTATGCCTTCTCAAAATCGAGAAGCATCACGACCAAGTCCTCGCCAAGAAATCTAGCTCGGGCCGTCGACTCCCAGAAAGTAAAGATGTTGTCAAGGATACTGCGCTCCTTGACAAATCCTGTCTGAGTAGCATGAATCAACTCCCCCAGGAAGGGCTGGATCCTCAAACTCAAGGCCTTTGCTAAGACCTTGTAGACAGTATTGAGGATCGTAATAGGCCTCCAATGCCGAATATCATCTGATACTCCCTCCCCCTTGGGGATAAGATAGATCAAGCCCTCTGAAAAGCTCTGCGGCATCACCCCAGTGTCCAAAACATGCTGAAAGCCCCTGCGGAGGCCTGGCCCCAAAAGGTCCCAATAGCGCATAAAAAAGGCCGGCGTCAGTCCGTCCTCCCCTGGGCAACTATGTCGCGGCAGGACCCTCAAGGCCTCGGCAAGCTCAATCTCTGACAGAGACGCACCTAGAACTGTACGCATACGGTCTGTGATCCTCCTCTGCACATGGGCCCACACAGTCTGTCTGCAAACATCTCGATCCTCAGTGGCTAGCTCCGCTAAAAGTAGGTCTCTATAGAATGCAGTGGCAATCGCTCTGATCTCCCCGAGCTCAGTAGCTACCGATCCATCCGGTCTACCAAGCTGGCGGACTCCTGCTTGCGCATGACGGGGTCCAGTGATCTCAAAAAACTCTCCAGTCACTCTATCACCAAGCTGCGTCCACTGAGAGGCCTGACGACGTAGTAAAACTCATGTCTCTGCTCCTCTACCTCTCGAACCTCCTGGCGTGCCTGGCTCAGCTGGGACGCCACCCACTCACATGCAGGCTGCTGCTCCTAAAGGCGCTGTAGAAAGCGAAGCAAGGCTGCGTCTCAGCCAATGCTTCCGCTCGCGAATCTCTCCCAGCCGTGTCAAAGCTGCAGCGTGCAGAAAAGAGCTAAGATCGATGAGTCCCTGGGCACACTGGCCCGCTGCATCCTGGTCAGAGCACTGACTATCATGCCAGATCCTCTTAATGTCCTCGGCGAGACTGGGATCTGTAAGTACCCTCTCTGGGATGCTCAACTGCAAGCTGGGCTCCCGTGTCCTCTCCGAGAATGCCGACGGAGCCCCCTCGCTCCCCTAACCAGTCGCCCACATAAAAGCGATCAATCCGTGATAGATTAGTCCCTCCCTGCCGGCGATCCGATCGAGAGAAACTAAGACTGTCCTGAGACCGGGAGAAAGCCCCATGCTGCCATGCATCAGTGATCCTCAGTGACATGCAAAACCGGTCCCAAGCTGCAAGCTCCGTGCCGTGCACTGTAACATGACTGCCTCCCACCCTATCTGCCGGGTCCTCAAGCATGTTGAAGTCTCCCCCGACACACCAATGTGCGGCCTCTGGCAATGCATCCGTAACCTGGGTCCAGAACTCTGCTCTGGCACTAGCATGATTGGGCGCATAGACGAGCAGCACGCCCAATAGCTCATCATGCATCCTCAGAATGACATACTATGCTCTACCAGGCACAATGATCCCTCGATCCACAATGGCCTGCCGCCATACATCTGCAATGACCATGCATACTCCTCCCTGTCCACCCAAAGGACCAAACCCTGCAGACCAAAAAGTGTCCCATCTACCACGCATCACCGAACCATATCTCCGGATCCTGCTCTCACCCAACTGGTGCTCCTGCATCATCAAAATATCAATGCTGCCACCAACCAGGCATCTCTAAAGCTCCTGCCTCAAGCAACCACGATAGCGTATAAAATGTGCTCCGCCAAGGCCCTGTACATTCCATGAGATGATCCTCATGGATGCCCTGCTGAGGTGGATGCTGTCTCAGCCGTACAGCGGGCCTTCGCAAGCGGCTTGGATGGAGAGTAGTCCCCATCCGAGCGGCTGCGAATCTGCCCACCCGGTGTGCTGCAAGAATCCCGGATCAGGCGCCAGTGGCTGTGGCCCATGGCAACTGCCTCCCGCTCTGACAAAGCAACCTCGTGTATACACACATATCCAGGGTCGCGTGCTAAGTCTGCCACTATGCGAACGACCAAATGCCGAATCCCTGAGGTATCCACACTCCCGGGATCCAAGAAAAAATGAGCCAACTCCCAAAGTCGGCCTATCACATCTGTCACCTCCAGATCGCTCATGTGATGAGAAAACTCAACTGCCTGAGTCTTCAAAGTGCTGAGAGCGAGCTCTAGAGTCCACTCCCGGCCGCAAGGGCCACATAGAGGGAACGAGAAGGCCACCGCTGAGTCTAGTGTCTCCTCCCCGCGGGCCGGAGGTATCACTACATGAACTCGGATGGGTGCTGGCTCATGGGGGCCCTCTGCTCCAAAAAGCCGTGTGAAGGTATAATCAAAAGCCTCCGAGCGCTGTCTAATGCCAAGGCGACTCAGCCGACTGCGGATAGATGAAATCCGTGAAGCCCTAATCGGCATAGCAGAGTCTGAAGCTCGAAGGCGGGATCCTGCTAGAACTGAGTTGCACACAAAGAGGCGGAAGACGGAGCAAAAAGGAAAACCAAAACCCCCTGGGGGCGGAAGCAAGAAAAAGGAGGGGGGGGGGGGGGGGGGGAGAAGGCGAAGGAGAAACCCTAGGGGAGGGAGGGCGGGAGCTGCGCGCAAGAGGGAGGTGAGGAAAAATGAGCTGGCGGAGGGGGGGGGACCGGGGCGCTGCAGAGGGAAGGAGGGCGCGAAGAAAGGGGGGGGGGGGGGCGCGAAGGTGAGGAAGCGCGGCGAGCAGAGCAGGGTGGCGGCAACGAAGGCAGGCGGGAGGGAGCGCAGCAGCGAATGCAGGCGGGAGGGGCTAGTGGGTAGGCGGCGGGCAATGCAGGGCGCAGCAGCGAAGGCAGGCGGGGGACTAGGGGAGGCGCGAGGAGCGAGGAGCGAGGGAAGGCGAGGGGGCGAACAGGCAGGGAAGGCGCAGCTGTGCAGGCAACGCGAGCAGGGAGGGGGAGCGGGAGCTTCAGCGAGCACGTAAGATCTATTGATATATCAGCATTATCCCTGTTTAGCTGTGCTTCACCTCAATAGGCAATAAGGCTTCCTTCCCATAAACAAGATGAAATGGAGTGAAACCAGTACCAGTCTTAATTGCTGTCCTGTATGCCCACAAGGCAGCAGGCAGATCCCAATTCTTGCCTTGTCGCTCTGTCACCTTAGATAAAATCTTGATCACTTCACCATTGAAACGCTCATTTAGGCCATTACACTGTGGATAGTAAGGTGTGGTAAAACTGCGACTGATCTTCATCTTTGTACACAAATAGTCCATAAGCTCTCCTCTGAAACCTGGACCCTGATCAGAAAGCAATTCCAATGGCACACCAAACTTACAACAGATATCCTGATATACAAACTTTGCCACTTCCTTAGCAGTAATTTGTTTCACTGCCTTTGCTTCCGCCCATCTAGAAAGGTAATCAACTGCAGTTAAGATGTAGCACTTCCCTCGGCTGGTAATAGGCAATGGTCCCACAGCATCAATTCCCCATTTTTCAAAAACATCATAAGCAAGAATTGTCTTCCTCATTTCAGGCTTTAATATCCGTCTACTATGAGCTTGGCATTGTTTGCATGACCTGCACCAATGATTAACATCCTTATGTACACTTGGCCATACATAACCTTCTTGCAATACCTTATGCAAGGTAATCTTTGAGGCAAAATGTCCACCGCATGCTCCTTCATGGTTTTCCTTAAGAATTTTGTAGATTTCTTCCTTCCAAGGTACCCATCGCATTATCAAGTCAATTCCCTTCAAATACAAAGCATCACCAACCATCACATACCTTGCAGCTTTCCTGATGAAACCATATTTTTTTGATCTTTCAATATCATTAGGAATCATCCCTGTTAACAAAAACTCCTCAACATCCTGTAAATTCTCCCTGCCACAATAAAATGATGCATGAGCTTTAAGAACAAAAACTTCACCAATCATTCCCTGGGTTGCTTCATGAGCCTCCTCATTATGGCCTCGATCCACATGCTTAAGACTCCAAGCTTCAAATTCCTTCAACAAACCTTTAATCTTGAAACACATTTCTTTGAGTAACATATTCTTTGACTTCCAAACTCCCAATACCTGTTTTACCACAAGCAATGCATCTCCTCGAATGCGAATCCTGTGTACACCATGCTTCAAGCATATTTGCAATCCAACTTCCAAAGTCAGATACTCTGCTTCATTGTTGCTATGTGCATCCACCTTAACACCCTTCTTAAAAACAAGGCAACCCTGTGGATCATAAAGCACCAAACCTCCTGAGGCTGCATCATGGCTTTTCCTGTAAGAACCATCAAAATATAATAAGTGTGCATTCACCAACTCAGTCGCATCCTCAATTGGCTTCTTGATTGTCTCCTCCTTTATAAGAAGAGGACTCTCCTTATAGGTCAGTAGATCAGCTAAGGTAGCCCTGGTACTGTCTTCCACCAAGAATGAGAAAGTAAATTCCTGCAACTCAATCACCCACTTCATCATAGCCTTAGATAAATTTGTGCCATTTATCAACTGAGGCAAAAAAGTGTAGCTCGTCAATAACACAAAGGGGCGAGGCAACAAGTAATGGCGGAACCGCCTACATGCATACATCACACTAACCATAACAAGTTCCACCTCTGATAACAACCTTTCTCTAGCAAGTTTTACTCTGCTAGCACAGTAGACTGGTTGCATATAATGTGATTCTTTCCCCTTCTGTAATAACATAGCTCCAATTGCATCTTCACCTACTGAAGGGTTGACATAAAATACCTGTTCCCAGTTAGGCGCCTACATTGTAGGAATAGCACCCAACACCTCTTTCACTTTTTGGAAAACTACCTCACACTCCTCCGTCCAATGCAAAGGATCATGCTTTGCTGCTTGCTGCAAAGGATATAACAACTGTGAAGATAGAGAGATGAATCGAGCCATATACTTCACCTTTTGCACAAAAGTGGCCAGTTGCCTTGTATTCTTTGGTGTAGGAAGAAGAAGAAGAGACTTGACTTTATCAGGATCTGGATCAATACCATTCTCTGAAACAACATGGCCCAAGAGCTTCACCCTCGGTTGAGCCAAAAAACACTTTTTTGGATTTAATTGACCACCACACTCATCATAACGCTGAAAAACGGTAGCCAGCCTATCACAATGCTCTTGCCTGGAGCTGTATATACAAAAATCATCAATAAAATCCTTGACAAACTTGTTCAAAAAAGGAGATAATACCCAATTTTTCCTTTTCTGATAGTAGGCTGGCCCATTCATCAATCCAAAAGGAAGAACTTTGTAGCAGAAACACCCCCACGGTGTAATGAAAGTCGTCTTGCGCTGATCTTCTTCTGCAATCTTTAACTGGAAATAACCTGAAAACCCATCACAAACATTATACCTTTCATATCCAGCTACAGTATCCCAGATCTCATCCAAAAAAGGTAGGGGGTAAGAATCCTTTTCTGTAGCAGCATTCAAAGGCTTCAAATCCACACATATACGCCACCTGCCATCCTTCTTTGGACTCACCACCGTAGGACTTACCCACTCAGCTGTGTCCACTTGTGTAATGAAACCTGCACTCAACAGCTTATCAACTTCCTCTCTCAGGGCCTGCATTTGTTCTCGTCCCATCCTGCGAAGCTTCTGCCTAACTGTTTTTACACCTTCTTTCAATTCAATCCTCAAGCCTGGCCCTTTAAATCCTCGGATCTCCTTATAAGAGGTGATAAACAATTCTGGAAAATGAGACAGCATATTAACATATCTAACCTTTTCTCCACTCGAGAGATCCGGACTCAGCATTCCTTCAATCAGCTCCTGCTTCTTCTTCACTTCTATCTTTGGCTGCAGTAATTCCTCGATCACTTCATACGACCCCAAGGTATCTTCTCCCTCAGCACCCACTTCATGCACTTTTTTATCTTCATTACCTTGTTGCTCTGATATTAGGAAAGCCACATCTGCCTCTTCTTTACTAGAAGCAGTAGTCGATGAATCCATCTCCGATTCAGAAGTACTGGTGGTAGTTTCCTCTTTACTCGAATCCTGTGGCCTCTCCCACACATCATTCAAAGATCTCTTACTATGCATCTCAAAAGATTTTTTATTACCCCGCTTATTATGCAAAGAAATGGTCCCATACCTCCAGTCTTGCACTGCACCCACCACTCGCAACCAGGGTCGTCCAAGAATAATTGGAAAAGCACCAAGACCCGCAGGCATCACATGAAAATCTATAGTAGCTTTGACATTAAAAGCTTCAATTTCCAACTTCTTTACCATACCAAGACATTTTACCTTTTGATGATTAGCCATCCTGATTCGAAAACCAGAAACCCCAGACACCCTCAAGCCTGACTGCTCCACACATGATTGGGTAATCACACAGATTTGAGCTCCTCCATCTATATAGGCTTGACCAAGGTTCCTACCTTTACTCCACACCTCCACAATAGGGCAAATATCTGGAAGCTCTTCTAAAGATAGTACTTTGACTGACCTCTTCTCTGACTCCTTTTCCATTGGATTCACAAGTCCCTTCCATTGCCTTCTCAATTTTGGCACCATCTCCACCAACTGCCCAAAGGTGATGTTGGCCTTCCTGTTCACCAAATCAGATTTCAAGTCATAGCTGGTTTGCCCATCCCCCAGTGGGAAGTCTGACACCTGGAACCTTCTATGAGGCTTCCGTTTCCTTTTAGCTTTCACATCTTCTCCTTCCTGCTGCTTCCCCTTCTTACGGCTGGGTCCAACCACCCCTTTTCCTTCTCTTTCATCCGTTGTGCGCTTGCCAACGGGCATCACATTCCCTTCTTCTCTCACCTGAACATTCTCCAGAGTAACAACATTCACGACCTTTGCCTTCCCCTTCTCCTCAGCTGTGATTCCACTGGGGTCTGCTTGATCAATACCATAATCATTTGACCTGTCAGGTAACTGTGAAGGTAGTGGGTACATATCACCACCCATTCGCTGAGGCTTATCACAATCTGTACTCAGATGACCAAGCTCACCACAGTTCCAGCATGTAGGGATGAAACGACGGCCCCTACCACGACCACGTCCATACCCTGCTTGTCCATCTCGCCCTTCATGATTATTGCCTCTACCTCTACCACGTCCACCACCTGTACTTCCCATTAAATTTAAGCTCAAATTCTTCATAAGATCAACCATCTGTTTCATATCCTGTCGCAATCCCTCATCAGAACCTACAGGAACCATGGGTACTCCTTGACTAGCTTGTGGCACCATCTGCATAGCCTGGGCTTCAGTGGGCTTCATCCTCTCAATCACTGCATTCATGGGTGTAGCCTCCACTCTACGAATCTCCGGCTATGCTACAACTGGAATCATCCCCAGCTGATTCATCCGTTGCAACTTCCAATCCTTTGATTTGGCAATTTCCACCGCATCATTATAAGACCTGGGCTTCTTCAATTCCACTTTCCAGCGAATACTCCTCTTAAGCCCGGCTACAAACTTGTTTTTCTTTATCATGTCAGGAGGTACCTGGTCTTCCCCTAAAGCCCTGCATAAAGTCTCCCACAGCAAAGAGAATTTCTTCACATAATCATCAATTGATTCCAACTCACCTTGTGTCAGAGCTTGCACCTCATGCCAAACCTTGTCGGGGTCTTCTACCTTCTTGAACCTGTTGCTAAGTGCTGTCTTTAATCCATTCTCAGTCATATCAATACGTGGAACAGCAACCCTCAATGACTCCTCATAAGCTCTGTACCAGGTCCTTGCATCCCCTTTCAAGCAAATGCTCAGTAGCCGCAACACCTGTACCGACTCATTGATGTGGTTGCTTATGCATGCAACCTCCATCCTTTCCAGGAAATCTGCCACATCCTCATTAGGACCACCATAAAACTCTGGATAAGACATCATTTTAATTCCCAAACTTCACCTCGAAACCCAAGAAAAACACCTTCCCTGAAACTCTCAACTCCTAGGGCATACACCCTGGTAAACTGAAGAAAATAGCAGAGCTATCCTCAGTGGGGGCACCAAAAAACTGTCGGGAGGCTGGGAAAAGAAGAAATGCCTCTACAGCTACCTACCCAGCAGCCTTGGAAGACACAACAAACACAAGGGGCACCACCAGCACAATGCTGGAAACAGAAATTTCTCAAAACACCACACGGATTCAAGCCAGAATATACACCAGCATCTTCAATTCAAAACCTTTAGATTTACTTTCTTTCTCAACTCACTCAACTCACCACGACTGGCTATTCTTTATTTCGTTGCCCACATACCCATTGCTCACAACACTTACACTAAGAACCATTTCCCCGCTCTCTTAACACCATATACACACACCCAAAGCTTGTACAGTGGAAAGAAAGGTTGCTTAAGACTTATTGCATAACACTAGTTACAAGGCCCTCTTCAGAGACAAATCCCAACACACATGTCCTTAATCAGATGGCAGGCCAAGACTTTTATTTGCACAAGTCTCCAAAGAAAAACTTTCTTCTCCACAGCCGGCGTCAACACCTTCGCTCCTGGCTCCCCTTTAAACCCAAAGCGGCTGCCACCCCTTGAGCCTGCAGACTCACCTCTCCTTGCTTCTGCTCTTCACCTGCGCCTACAGCTGCCTCCACGCTGCTATGATCACCACCAAGGCTTGTACGCTGGTGTCTCAGTCGCCCCACCAGCTGTCTCGGCCAGTCACACAAACGTCAACCTCTTAGCGGCTCTTCACCAAGCGGCCTCCAGCACCCGTAGGCTACCCTCTCGTCCACAAGGCGGCTAACCTTCTCTCTTATCTGCTCTTTCCACACTGTGGTCTCCAGAGTCTCACTGGCCAGCTCCCTCAGCTTGGTGAGCAACTCTTCAGCGCTCTCCGCCAGGTTGCTCTCCACGAGCCCTCTCTCTACTACAGCGCGATCACTTCTACCCGGCCCTCTAGAGGCGGCTCCCTGCTGCTATGATCACCCACGAACCCTCACACCAGGTGTCTTCTCGCCTCTGGTTCCGCACAGCATCTCCAGCAGCCTTTCATGCCTCGTAGCACAAGGCGGGAACCCTCAACTCCTCTGTAGAATCACCAGCAGCTGTCACATCAATGAGCGGCCACACCCTTCTCCATGCTGGCTCTCTACGCCCACACATGCTCTCATACACCTTCACCTCCCGTTTTTTCTCTCTCCCGAAGTCTCTGTCCAAGCGGCCACCGCCCTCCCTTCTTTCGCCAACCTTCATGAAGGTTGCGTTGGCGGACAAGCTGGCAGCCAAAAGAAGCGGCCAGCTGGCTTTCCTTTATCTGCCCACTTGGTGGTATTTTTATTACATATATATATGTGTATATAAAAAATGTGATTCCCATACCACACTGCAATGCCTATCAAGGCCTTCATCAAAATCTTTTGAACACCGGAATCCACACCAATACCACTTCTCAACACCATGGCTATTATGCCCAAACCTTCTGCAATATGGAGATACACGGCCATTCCAAACCTGAAAGACCCTCCAAACTCAAGCACAAGAGCAATTTATATTCTGCTGGCGTCCCTTGTAGATTTCAACATTTACAGTCTAAATTGGGCTCTCTCCACATAACTAGCATATGTACATCCATTTCTACCATGAGCTCATCAAAACTCTATCATTGACACCCTCACGCTCTTCCACCTCTTACTTGCACACATCCAAGACACCCTCTTGACAAATGGAAAGCTCATACAAATAAAAACTTCAAGTCTCCAGCAGCTGCTCCAAAGAAAAATGCATGCACTAACTCACTCCAAAACCATTCAGTCTGTACATTTGCCAGGGCATTCAGGGCAAAGTTTTATTGCACACCATGCATCCCATATGTACACGGACTCAAAACACCTTTACAGAATTTTGCCTGACACCAGGCATCGTCTCGTTATTTATAACGGGATGCTACAGTGGCCGAGATCAGGAGGGCGGACATGCATCCCACACAGGGGTCATACACAGACCGAAGGCACGGTGGTAGGCTATATTATGGGGTCTCTGGAGGCATCACAGCTTGTCACCTCATTCTCCATCCCACCTTTTCCTATTGGGGCAGATCATACATACTTGGCATTTTCACTAGCCGGATCACCAGTATCACCAGCCCCCCACATACCGACGCCACACACTACCATCTACTTCACACATGACATGGCAGACATATACACTGGCAGAGTAGAGAATGGACTCCTACTCATGGATCCCCTGGCACCTATGGATACCATTACAGCCCAACTGGCATCACTCCTACACACGGCTGCATTACAGAGCTTCCCACATCGTGTCCACTCAGGAGAGCCTGCGAGATCTAGGACTATGCCCCAGAACAGATGGTATGATGACGAGTGCAGAGCCCTATACTCACGGCTCCGCATACAGAGAGCCTTGGGAGCCATCACAGAGCAGGAGTTGAGGAGAGAGATGAGGGGACTTACTCGCCGCAAAAGGCGGGCCTTCGTAGAGATACAGGAGCTAGAGATCTTCCATTTCTTCATGAGTAGAGATAGCCCTATCTCATGGCGGCACGTCAGAGAGCCCCACACCGACACCCATTGCAGACCCACAGACATGACACACATATGCAGAGGACCTATACCACGCTCCACAGCAGCCACCTATACCTCAGCCACAAGAGCCTCGACCTACCACAGCTAGCTTCTTTACCCACTCGATGGTAAAGGAAGCTATCCACCGCCTACAGCATGGACGGCGGGCCGCCGACCAGATGGGCCTACAGGGTGAGCATCTCATATATGCAGTAGATTCTTTGGCTCCTTTTCTTGCACACCTGTTTAATAGGGCACTAGCAGAGGGTTTTGCCTGCGAAGTGGACGATGCACACCATTGTGCCGTGTCATGTGCACAGTGGGTATCTACCGTGTGCTATACGCATGCAAGACTAGTTTCGAGGCTTGGGGAAGCTTGGAACTAGGCAGGCTGATTGACGAGCTGAGTTAGGGAAATACTAACGGGCGGGCACCCAAGTATGGACGGGCGAACGGCCAAGTGTGGACGCCCGATGACCGGCCACGAGCCTATAAAAGGGTGGCCAAGGTTAGTTATTGTATTATAGAGAGTCTCGCGAGTTTGTGAGAGCTCTATGGTCTTGGAGCCTGGATCTAGTGCAGACGTGCACCTACTTTGTGAAGCCGAGGCCGGCAGCAGTCTCGAGGCCCGTGAGGGGAGCTTCGTGGCGGTATGGGACGTCGCGAGGAGGAGATTGGTCTGTACGTCAACCTAGTTAGCTCAGCTCGTGGCTCGGTGGGGACAGCCAAGACTGTGGGCTTGCCCACGGCTGTCATGGTTGGGAGGTGAGTCAGGCCTGCACCCCTTGTTGTTTGTTTGTTCGTTTGTTTGCAGGATTCGAGTTTCGAACCAAGATCGATCACGAGGGGATCCGTGGGGATTTGACAGTGGTATCAGAGCATACCTCGTGAACGAGCAAGTCGGTATGTAGAGAAGAAGAGGTCGAAGTACGGTATGTGTTAAAAAGCTTGCTGTTTTTTCTGTGCATACTGCAATTTCAGAAATAGTATGTTTTTTTTTCTTCATCTAAGACACCCATGTTGATGGGAGATGGTAGTGTAGTAAGGGTTGATTGCTTTGCAAAGAAGAGGAGTCGTGTTGGTGCAGTCGCATGAGAGAAAACAAAAAAAAAGGAGAAAAAGCACGTTTGCTTTTCTGGTTCGAACAAGAGAGAGAGATCGCTTTTGAGATGAGGCGCTGCAGGCTGGGACAGGCGTTGCTGGCGTTGGGCTACAGGCGGCTAAAGGCACCTTAGGCCTGCCAAGCCAGGCGGCCATGCAGCCAAGCTACGTAGGCGCCTAGGCTACGCCAGGCGGGCTGGTGCCCAGGCCAGGCGGGCAGCGCCCAGGCCTACGCAGGCGCCCAGCCAGGCCCTGTAGGCGGCCCAGCGCAGGTATCGCATCCAGCTGGCACAAGCGCACACAAGGCTGGTGCGAAGGTTCTGGTGCCGGCAGCAGTGATCACAGCAGCGACGGCCGGGTTAACGGCAGCACTCCACGTCAGCAGATAGCGTCGGGCTAATCCAGGAGGGAAGCGAAAAAACAAAAACGCTTAGTGCTTTCGTTTTTTGTTTTTTTGGGGAGTTTAAAATTTTTAAATTTTAAAAGAACCCTCCAAGGTTTCAAAGGTTTCAAGATGTTTTTTTTTTTTTAAAGACAATAGAATATATATATCCATATATATATATATATATTCATATATATATATATATTTATTTAAGAAAAAAAAACACAAAAGCTAAAGCAAAAGCTAAGCTTAGCTTTTGGGGATTTTTTGGCTTTTGGGAAACCTTTATAAACCCCCCTCAAGTGGGCTTCTTGCCACACATCTCTCAAGTTCTCAAGTTTTCAAGCTCTCAAGCTCTCAAGTTCGCTGGCACTTTTGTTGTGCAAAGATCGAATTCTCTCTCCACGTACCCTCTTCACGATGTCGACCCAAGAATCAGAGTTGGAGCCCCTTGTGGAATGCGAAGGCTTGCCGGCTACGGAAGGAACCGATGCCGATCTTTTTGACGATTTTGTGTCAAAATCAGATTTCCAAGAGTTCAAAGTAGCTCTCGAAGCTTCTTCGACGGAACGTCAGGCACAAATCGCAGCCCAGATGCAAGCTTTGCAGAACTCCATCGCTCTATTGACCACTACCCTCTCTACTTTCTCGGGTATGGATACCTTGGCTTCTGCTTTAGGCCCCAATATTACTCCGGAACCGTTCGGGGGCGAGCAAAAGCAGCGAACCAAGGAGATCGTGGACACGTGGCTACACAAGTGGCAAGTTCACTTTCAGTTTCATCCATATGATGATGGAAAGAAGATCCAGTTAGCAGCAGGTTTCTTGTCCGGCAAAGCTTTGCTTTGGTGGAAGGAACTCAACCCTAAGCCAATGACTTGGGCACAATTTGAAGATATCTTCGAGAAAGAATTCCTTAAGAAAGAGGATGATTACGATGTTGTTGCCCGGTTTTCAGCTTTGACCATGACCTCGCAGCACCTCACTTATGAGGTCTACCTCCAGAAGTTTCGTGACTTGCAGATGAAAGCTACAAAGATGGATCCCACTACTCTTTTGGGGTTTTTCGTAGCTGGTTTACCCAACTCGTACCGATTACAGGTTAAAAATAACAAATGTAAAACATTGGACGAGGCCATTCATTCAGCTCGTATCTATGATGATACGATGGTCTCTTCCAAGTCGAAACCCGTAACCGATCAGAGGAACAAGCATAAAAGAAAGTTCTTCGCACCTATGGCTAACACGACTGAAGGCAAGTCTTCGGACCAACCTTCGAAGAATTCAAATTCGACACCAGCGAAGACGAAACGACTCCTTAGGGCTTTGAAGCTCAAGAAGGAAGGACGTTGTTTTATCCGCGAAGAAAAAGGACACATGCGTAACGAGTGCCCAAAGCAAAAGGATACCAAGTCAAACGCAGGACCCAAGCCAAAGGCAGCTAACCAGTTGTCTTTGACAAGTAAGTCAATTACTGTACTTTCTCGCCCTAGTACTTGTTCTGATTGTCTGTTCAATTCTAAGGTATTTGGCATGCATGATCTTCTCCGAGTTTATGGAGAAGTGAATGGCCATAAGGTTCACATTCTTTTAGACCCTGGCAGTTCACATAATTTTGTTAACTACAAACTTGTGCAGAAATTGAGTCTTGAAACGACACTTAGCGACCATACCTATGAGGTACGTCTACCTGCGGAAAGACAAGTTTGGGATCGCAAGGTGGAGATGCTTCCAATCCAGATTCAGGACTACAAAGACACTCTGGAATGCCATTGCCGGTTGGACTGTTGACTGGCTCGCTGAAGCTCCCGCCCCCCTCCCTACTCGCGCTGCCTGCACACCTGCGCCCCCCCTCTTTCCTCGCGCCTCCCCTTGTCCCCCCCGCCTGCCTTCGCTACTGCGCCTCCTTTTGCCCCCCCCCCCCCCCCCCCCCCTGCCGTCGCTGCTGCGCCCCCCCCCCCCCCCCTTGCTGCATTGCCCGCCGCCCCTCCTCGCCTTCGCCCCCCCCCCCTCTTCCGCGCCCACCTTCACTCTGCAGCGCCCCGCCCCCCCCCCTCCGCCAGCTCTTTCTCCACCCCTCTCCTCTTGCGCGCAGCTCTCGTCCCCCCCCTAGGGTTTTTCCTTAACCGCTTCACCCCCCCCCCTCCTTTTTCTTGCTGACTTCCGCCCCCAGGGGGGTTTTTTCCTTTTTCTCCAGCCTTCGTCTTCCGCCATTCTGTGTGCAGCTCGGTTCTTGCAGGATCTCCGCTTTCGCCTCGCCTTCGCCATAGCTTCAGACTCTGATGGAGGCTCCTCCCGCCCCGCCTCAGAGGGACTCATCCGCAGCCCCCTCGCCCGCCCCTGAGGACACCCCCATCAGGCTTTCTCTTTCGCCAGAAGAGGAAGCGAGCCTCACCGCAGAGGTGGAACGCCTCCAGGCTCATTCCACCATCTGCCGTATAGTTGGCACTCGCCCCAGCAGAGGGGAGATCCGGGATCTTCTCCAGGCCCGCCTTCTTGCAGATGTGGGCAAGATCCTGGACGTACAGCTACTGGGCCGTGGACATTACCAGATCGAGTTCGAGACCGCCCAGAGCGTGGCCAAGGTCCTTGCCATGAGTCCCCTTGACATCAGGGGTGCTCGGGCTTTCTTCAGACCTTGGCAGCATGGCTTTGACCCAGCAGCGGCGGCTGAGCAGGGAGAGCGCCTTTTTCATGTTACAGTTTGCTTCCCTGGACTCCGCCGGGAGTATCTTCCGCTCCTCTCTAGGCTAGGAGCATTGGTGGGCTCGGTACTAGAGACTGGCCCCACATCAGCTTCAGTGGTGGCCAAAGCAGCTGGGCTACCTTCGGTCAGAGTTTTGGTGTCTGACATCTCCTCCCTTCCTAAGGTCATTCAGCTACCTAGGATAGGGGGGGGATGGATTGATCAGAGAGTGGAGTTCTCGGGGCTCTCGAACCAGTGCTTCATTTGCAGGCAGGTCGGTCATCTGGTCGAGGCCTGCCCTCCCAGGAGACCCCGACCCTCACCACAGCAGCAGGCCCCAGATGGCCCGCCTACAGATGCGGCTCGGCAGGCTGCCTCCGGGACACCTGCTCAGGCCACAGAGACCTCGGAGTGCCAGCCTGGACAGGGGCACCGCCGAGGGAGACAGCCGTAGCAGCACGCTCAGAGACCGCTGCAGCAGCAGCCACAGTCTCAGCCTCACTGGGTTCCTATGAGGAACAGCTTTGCTCCTCTCCAGGAAGAGACCCCTGCGGCAACGACTGAGGACCAGGAGATGCCAGCACCCCCTCCTTCACCCCCCCCCACCCCCGTCCCCTCCCACCGCCTCGCTTCCACCTTCGCCTCCTCCCGCCCCGCTCCGGTTTCGGCAGCGGCTCCCTCTCCACCCCCCTCGCCCCCCCCCTCCTCCCCCCCCGCCCGCCTCACCTTCCCGGGAGGCCTTGGTAGTCCCCTGGCGTTCACCTGCAGTCCGGAGGGCGCTGAGCACCGACCTCGCTCGAGCACCACAGAGGAGACCTACCATGCCGATTCGGGCTTCACGGATATCATCTATCCGCAGTCAGCTGAGTCGCCTCGGCATTAGACAGCGCTCGGAGGCTTTTGATTACGCCTTCACACGGCTTTTTGGAGCAGAGGGCCCCCATGAGCCAGCACCCATCCGAGTTCACGTAGTGATACCTCCGGCCCGCAGGGAGGAGGCACTTGATTCAGCGGTGGCCTTCTCGTTCCCTCTATGTGGCCCTTGCGACCGGGAGTGGACTCTAGAGCTCACTCTTAGCACTTTGAAGACTCAGGTGAGCGATCTAGAGGTGACAAATGTGATAGGCCGACTATGGGAGTTGGCTCATTTTTTCTTGGATCCCGGGAGTGTGGATGCCTCAGGGATTCGTCATTTGGTCGTTCGCATAGTGGCAAACTTAGCACGCGACCCTGGATATGTATGTATACACGAGGTTGCTCTGTCAGAGCGGGAGGCAGTCGCCATGGGCCACAGCCACTGGCGCCTGATCCGTGATTCTTGTAGTACACCGGGTGGGCAGATTCGCAGCCGCTCGGATGGGGATAATTCTAAATCCAAGCCGCTTGCGAAGGCCCGCCCTACAGCTGAGACAGCATCCACCTCAGCAGGTCATCCATGAGGATAATCTCATGGAATGTACAGGGCCTTGGCGGAGCACATTTTATACGCTATCGTGGTTGCTTGAGGCAGGAGCTTCAGAGATGCCTGGTTGGTGGCAGCATTGATATTTTGATGATGCAGGAGCACCACTTGGGTGAGAGCAGGATCCGGAGATATGGTTCGGTGATGCCTGGTAGATGGGACACCTTTTGGTCTGCAGGGTTTGGTCCTTTGGGTGGACAGGGAGGAGTATGCATGGTCATTGCAGATGTATGGCGGCAGGCCGTTGTGGATCGAGGGATCATTGTGCCTAGTAGAGCACAGTATGTCATTCTGAGGATGCATGATGAGCTATTGGGCGTGCTCAACGTCTATGCGCCCAATCATGCTAGTGCCAGAGCAGAGTTTTGGACCCAGGTTACGGATGCATTGCCAGAGGCCGCACATTGGTGTGTCGGGGGAGACTTCAACATGCTTGAGGACCCGGCCGATAGGGTGGGAGGCAGTCATGTTACAGTGCACGGCACGGAGCTTGCAACTTGGGACCAGTTTTGCATGTCACTGAGGATCACTGATGCATGGCAGCATGGGGCCTTCTCCCGCTCTCAGGACAGTCTTAGTTTCTCTCGGTCGGATCGCCGGCAGGGAGGGACTAATCTATCACAGATTGATCGCTTTTATGTGGGCGACTGGTTAGGGGAGCGAGGGGGCTCCGTCGGCATTCTCGCTGGCACTTCATTTTCAGATCATTCGCCAGTTATCTTGACATTGGAGGAGAGGACACAGGAGCCCAGCTTGCAGTTGAGGATCCCAGAGAGGGTACTTACAGATCCCAGTCTCTCGCTGAGGACATTGAGAGGATCTGGCATGATAGTCAGTGCTCTGACCAGGATGCAGCAGGCCAGTGTGCCCAGGGACTCATTGAGCTTAGCTCTTTTTTGCACGCTGCAGCTTTGACACGGCTGGGAGAGATTCGCGAGCGGGAGCATCGGCTGAGACGCAGCCTTGCTTCGCTACAGCGCCTTCAGGAGCAGCAGCCTGCATGTGAGTGGGTGGCGTCAGAGCTGAGCCAGGCACGCCAGGAGGTTAGAGAGGCAGAGGAGCAGAGACATGAGTTTTACTATCGTCGTCAGGCCTCTCAGTGGACGCAGCTTGGTGATAGAGTGACTGGGGAGTTTTTTGAGATCACTGGACCCCGCCATGCTCGAGCAGGAGTCCGTCAGCTTGGTAGACCGGATGGATCGGTAGCTACTGAGCCCGGGGAGATCAGAGCCATTGCCACTACATTCTATAGAGACCTGCTTTCAGCGCAGCCAGCCACTGAGGATCGAGATGCTTGCAGACAGACTGTGTGGGCCCATGTGCAGAGGAGGGTCACAGATCGTATGCGTACAGTTCTTGGTGCGCCTCTTTCAGAGATTGAGCTTGCCGAGGCCTTGAGGGTCCTGCCGCGACATAGTTGCCCAGGGGAGGACGGACTGACGCCGGCCTTTTTTATGCGCTATTGGGACCTTTTGGGGCCAGGCCTCCGCAGGGGCTTTCAGTATGTTTTGGACACTGGGGTGATGCCACAGAGCTTTTCAGAGGGCTTGATTTTTCTTATCCCCAAGGGGGAGGGAGTATCAGATGATATTCGGCATTGAAGGCCTATTACGATCCTCAATACTGTCTACAAGGTCTTAGCAAAGGCCTTGAGTTTGAGGATCCAGCCCTTCCTGGGGGAGTTGATTCATGCTACCCAGACAGGATTCGTCAAGGAGCACAGTATCCTTGACAACATCTTTACTTTCTGGGAGGCGACGGCCCGAGCTAGATTTCTTGGCGAGGACTTGGTCGTGATGCTTCTCGATTCTCAATGCTGAGTTTGCAGACGACACGGGCTTATTTCTGCATGGCCAAGAGGCCAATCTTCTTCGGGCAGAGCAGTCGCTCCAGGTAGCTTCGGGAGCATTGATCAATTGGCGCAAGACAGTGGCCTTTTGGATCAGTAGTGCTCCCACTCCGGCATGGAGCCCGGACCCCAGTTTTAGATGGATTCCTCCTGGCACAGCAGTGCGGTATTTGGGATGCCAGATTGGACTAGATTTGTCACCTGAGCAACAGATTGCCCCGCTTCTTCTGAGCATTCGGAAGAAGCTTTTGTATTGGAGTACAGCTCGACTATCCTTGGCGGGGAGGGTGGTGGTGGCAAATCAGGTGCTGCTACCGACCATGTGGTACATTACGTCTTGCTGGATCTTCTTGAGCTCTTGCATCAACCAGGTACAGAGGCTAATCAGGAACTTTCTTTGGTCTGGGTGGGACGGTCAGCCAGCCCGGGCGAAGGTTGCATGGGCAGTTATTACACTTCCGCTGGCTCAGGGAGGCTTAGGCATTATAGATCCTGTCGATCAGAGTAGAGCCTTATTGGGGAAGCTTATTGTTCGGGGGCTGCTTCCAGGCGCTGAGCCTTGGAAAGAGCTTCTCTAGCAGCGGCGGCTGCAGGCTCGGGCTCCCCCAGCAGGGGGCACTTGGGCACCAGAGATGCGCTGGATCTTCATAGAGATGAGGAGGACAGGCCTCAGTAGAGGATGGGAGGACAGATTTGCTTTGAGCATCCTGAGAGCTTGGGAGCTGCTGAGACCGGGGCTCTCTCAGCGACCTCCTCCTTGTGTTGAGGAGCGGGCCAGACAGCCGCTCATCTGGAGCCCAGCGGTTCGCACAGAGCAGGGTCATATGCTGGGTTCTCGGCCTCGTCTAGCCTGGGGACCTTTAGCGGCAGGCCCAGCACGTAGTTTTGGAGACTGGCAGGCCTTCTGCAGTCTCCCAGAGGAGATCCACGTGGAGAGGCTGAGTCACTTCAGAGGGGGGTTGATTATGAGGGATGATATTCAGGAGGCACTCACAAAGGAGTGGTTCACGCCTTTCGAGCTAGTGGCCCCACGGTGGATGGGAGCCTTTACACAGTTGGAGATCCTGATTGCTGTCAGAGCTTGCACTGAGGATGGCAAATGCCTCTACTATGAGATTCAGGATGAGGGCAGACTTCAGAGAGTGGAGGTGGAGTCGCCTTTGGTTGCAGAGTGCACCTTTCAGAGGATACGGGTGGTGGCCGCCGCTTCTCGGAAGTGGCATATTGACCCCGACCCTGCAGATGTGCTCCCGGATTGGCGTATATGGGCATATGCAGCGCGCCCCTTGGCCCGGCTACAGTGGGACCCTGGGGAGTACGAGTGGCATGATCTTTATGCATCCCTTGAGGCCACAGAGATCACTTTTTTCCAGTATACAGTTCGGCTGGGACGGCATATTTTGACGGCGAGGAGGATGGTCTCTCCAGCTGCAGCAGCGGGGCATTGGCGGCTACAGGGACTCTCATTCACAGGAGTTCCTGGAGGATTTTTGGGCTCAGCTCTGGGCTAGTCGACAGGCCCGCAGGATCTCGACTTTCCAGTGGCTGGTCGCCCACAGGGGCTCAGCAGTTGGCACCTGGCTTGTTTACAGCGGTCTTCCGACAGCCTGCGTCCGATGCGGCCACCCTATGGAGACACAGAGACATTGCCTTTGGGATTGCCCTCAGGCGCAGCAGATTTGGCTGCGGATGCTGCGTATTCTGGTCCCCCTCTCTCCACAGGGTATGTTTACGTGGGGTGCCGCTGCTTGGTCGACTTCGTCAAGGCCTGCTATGGGCTATGAGATGGAGCAGGACAGTCAGGCCATCAGATTCATTAGGGGCCAGCCTCGCCTGGTTTCAGCACCGGATTTCTCGTCCGCCAGCTGGACACAGGAGAGGGATTTACGATGGGAGCTCCTCAGCAGCCTCACCATCTGGTTCACCTGGAGGGCCCGGTGTTTCACCGCCTTTGAGGGGAGACTGGAGCCCCCAGCAGAGACTGTATGGGGGATTTGGCAGGAGTTGATCCACACCATGCGAGGACAGTATGACCGCATCCGGAGCGACTCGGATGAGGCGATCTTGCGGCGACAGGCCTTCACACCACCTGGCGCAGCGGCCCCTTCTATACCTTACACACAGGATCCCCCCGTTGGCATTACAGGCCACCTGTTTGGCTTTCCCCCCCCCTATCGTATGATTTAGCCCCTCAGTCCTTTGTACTGATGCTTGTATTTTGCAGCACCTAGGGAGTCTCCCGGGCTGCTTTGCTGTATTCACTGCTCTACTTCTCTTATGAGCAGGAGTGATCTTTTGTAGCCCTACGGGCGTTTTTATATAACTAATGAAAGGATCTTTTCTCGGAAAAAAAAAAAGACACTCTGGAATGCTATGTCATGCATCTGGAAAATGTAGACTTGTTATTAGGGATTGAGTGGTTTAAGACTCTTGACGTCCAGATAGGTTGGTCTAGTCATATTTTTTCTTTTCAGCATAGGGACACCAAGTATAGTATTTTAGGTGATTGTATCCATCCCTCTCAGGGACCTCTTGTAAATACAATTGATTTTGGAAATATAATGGATTCTTCTTTGTATACCGCTTTCCATTGTGTATTGATTCCACTTTCTTCTTTTCTCATCCCTTCCATGGATGTGAATGAATTAAGTGTGTTTGAAAGCAAAGAATTACAGAAGATACTTGATTCATTTCAAGATGTATTTCCTAAGGAACTGCCATCGGGTTTACCACCTGAACGGGCAGTAGATCATCGTATTGACTTGATCCCTGGTGCTCATCCTGTGAGTATTCCACCTTATAGGATGAGCCAAGCTGAGGAAGATGAGTTGGCTAAACAACTCGAAGATTATTTGAGGATGGGCCAGATCCGTCCAAGTAAATCACCTTGGGGTGCACCTATGTTGCTTAGGAGAAAGAAGGACAATACCTGGAGAATGTGTATAGATTACAAGAGATTAAACAAGCTGACTAATAAGAACCGTTATCCTCTCCCTAGATCAGATGACCTGATTGACCGGTTAGCAGGAGCGAAATATTTCACGAAGATAAAATTACGTACTGGCTATCACTAGATACGTATTCATGAAAGGCATGTCGAAAGAACCGCCTTTCGGACTAGGTATGGCCATTACGAGTTTCTCGTATTATCTTTTGGGTTAACCAATGCTCCAGCCACTTTCAAGCAAATGATGAACGATCTTTTTCGTGAACATTTGGGAAAATTTGTGGTGGTGTTTCTGGATGATATTTTGATATATAGCCGTACTCTTAAGGAACATGTCAGACACCTCACGATTGTCTTATCTATTTTGAGACAGAATCGACTATATGCTAAGTTGAGTAAATGTGAGTTCTTTATGACCGACATCATTTACTTGGGACACAAGATCACTAGAGATGGATTGAGCATTGACTATGACCGAGTTCAGAAGGTTCTGGACTAGCCTATACCACGAACAGTGAAACAACTTCGTTCTTTTCTCGGTTTTGTTGTTTTTCTTCGGAAATCTGGGAGTACTCTCAGCTCACACTACTGATGACCGACTTATTGAAAGATCGTGGACGTAAGTCAAATCAGTCTACACTTGGAATAACGATTTGGATATGGCCTTCAGACTTTTGAAAGATAAAGTCAAGGAAGCACCTATCTTAGCATGCCTGATCCTAGTCGGCCTTATGTTCTTGAAACTGATGCCAGTGACTGCTATCGGGGCTGCTTTATTTCAAGATGGTAGACCGGTTGCTTTTGAAAGTAAAAAGCTAGACGACACTCAATCTCGTTGGCCAACCCTTGAGAAGGAGCTTTATGCTGTGAATCATGCTCTCAAGCTTTGGAGACATTATTTATATGGCTCCAAGTTTGTGATATTGACTGATCATCAGTCAATCAAGTATGTGTGTGATGCGGATGATTTGAGAGGAAGGAAAGCTCGTTGGGCAGAGTTAATGCAAGATTTTAATTTTGAGATCCGTTATCGGAAAGGGTCCATGAATAGTATTGCAGATGCGCTTAGTCGGATTAGAGAGGTGAATACTTTGTCGTTCACCGAGATTTCTACCGACTTATTTCAGTCATTGAGAGGGCTTTGCAGGACTGATAGTTATTTTGGTCCATTTTGGCAAAAGATCCAGGACGGGAGCTCATTGATTGACCAAGACTCGATGACTGAGCAGTCTACCATTTAGGCTGCAGGAGGCCAGTGGATGATTCGGAATGGTTTACTGTTCCGTAATGACAAAATTTGTGTACCACAGATCTCGGACATTAGGTCCAAGATTCTGAAGGAGTGTCACAACGCCCCTTCTGTTGGACACCCTGGGGTACACAGGACACTATCATTAGTGAAACACACTTTTTATTGGCCGAAGATGAAAGGGTATGTAGAAGATTATGTTCTCAAGTGTCAGATTTGTCAGGCAAATAAAGCTGAACGCTTTAGACAGGCTGGGTTGTTGCATCCTTTGCAAATCCCAGGTAATAAATGGGAAAGTATTTCCATGGATTTTATTACCGGATTGCCAAGAACACATCAAGGCCACGATTCTATTTAGGTTGTGGTAGATCGCTTGACAAAAATGGCTAGATTTTTACCGACCCGGAAGACTATTACAGCTACGCAATTAGCTCGGCAGTTTATCGAGCAATTGTTTAGACTGTACGGGTTACCGCAGGACATAGTCAATGATAGGGACTCTAAGTTTACGAGTGATTTTTGGAAACTTGTTTTTGAGAAGTTGGAAACAACTTTGAATTTGAGTTCCTCTTATCATCCTCAATCTGATGGCCAGACTG
Organism: Cibotium barometz; assembly: GCF_041138505.1. Taxonomy (NCBI): domain Eukaryota; kingdom Viridiplantae; phylum Streptophyta; class Polypodiopsida; order Cyatheales; family Cibotiaceae; genus Cibotium; species Cibotium barometz. The sequence continues at coordinate 18,594,055 of NC_141046.1, read as the reverse complement.
AAAGAGTGAATCAGATTTTGGAGGATATGCTTCGAGCATATGTATCCAAAAGACAGAGTTCATGGGAGGATTATCTTCCTATGTTAGAATTTGCATATAACAGTACTAAGCATACGAGTACAGGGTTTAGTCCTTTCATGCTTATGTATGGTTTTTAACCAAGATCACCTGTTACAGTGGGATTCTCAGGACTTCAGCATGATGCAGCACGTAATTTTTTGCAAGATATGCAGGAAATGTATTGCGAAGGAATCTATTAGAAGTGCTCAAGACCGAGACAGGTTTTATTCTAATAGACATCGTTCACCTGGAGAGTTCTCTGAAGGAACGATGGTGTATTTGCGAGTTCCAAAAGATTCCGAGACTTTACGGACAGGTAGATCTCCGAAATTATCCCCTAGATATTGTGGACCATTTCGTGTTACACGACGGATTGGTTCAGTTGCATATGAATTGGATTTGCCTTCTCATGTGAAAGTTCATCCTGTATTTCATGTCAGTAGACTTAAGGAAGTACTAGGTGGAGCAGATCAATTAGTTACTCCTCAAGAAATCATAGATGTCCACGACATGACATTTGTTCTGCACGAACCTGAAAAGATTCTTGGATTTCGTGAACGAAGATTGCGTCATACGCTTATCACGGAATACAAGATCAAGTGGAAGGATCGTGTTGAGGAGGACACTACATGGGAGACATTGACTTCTCTTCAGAGAGATTACCCTGGCTTTTTAGTGAGCTCAGGAGTGAGCTCTTAGAGGAAGGGGAGCATGTCATGTGCACAGTGGGTATCTACCGTGTGCTATACCATGGTTAGTTAGTACGAAAGGTACGGTACGGTACGGTACGATAAAATACGGTACTAATTGGTACCTTAAAATTTTTTGAGGTGCGGTACGATATTAGTACGTTTTTTTTTTTTTTAAATACTTCCTAAACTTAAAAATTGTAGACAAGAAGTTACAAAATAGTAGAACCATGAACATAATGTCATCATGCCATTAGAGTACAAAATTGCTACAAAAGGATAGGCCAAAAACTCATGGCATGGGCGACCGCCAACATGCGTACATACATGATATTACATACTACAATACATCATCGATGGGCTAGAAGGAGATAGATGCCCAATGCCTAGAGAGCTATAACATATCAAAAGTCTACATCATCACCAACATCTGCATGATCATCAACATGATCACTACTAGAGTGTCCATCAAGAGAGTTCTCTGAAGAGGACTCTTCGAAGGTGGACGAGACACTCTGGGGATCATTCTCGCTAAGTAGGTTGCCATCATCATCAAACAAGGGCTCTCTAGGCAGTGGGGTATCATCATGAGGGGGCAATGGAATATCATCATGAAGGCGGGGATTGGAGCTCGAGGATCCCCGCCTTACATATGTGCGAAGGCGGAGGCCTATGAACTCCAACTGCTCGGGCCCCCGTCCATGCTGACTCCTGGTGCTGCGAGTATCTGCTGCCACAAGCTCACTATAGAGCTCCATGAAGATTGCCTCGTCCTCCTCATCAGGCAATATGATCGCTTGCCTAATATGGCAATGGCAAGTGCACACGCTGACAAACAGCTCCCTATAGGCTGCAAATGGCGATGAATGGCTCTCTAGAAGACTGAAATTGCTCCACGCAACAGCAACAACAACAACAACAACAACGACGACGACGACCAAAAAAAAAAAAATCGTACAGTATCGTACAAATCCGTACGGTACCGTACAGCAAGTACGTACGATTTCAGTCGTACGACGTACGGAACTAAGCCTGTGCTATACGGATGCAAGACTAGTTTCGAGGCTTGGGGAAGCTTGGAACTAGGCAGGCTGATTGACGAGCTGAGTTAGGGAAATACTAACGGGCGGGCACCCAAGTATGGACGGGCGGGCGGCCAAGTGTGGACGCCCGATGACCGGCCACGAGCCTATAAAAGGGTGGCCAAGGTTATTTATTGTATTATAGAGAGTCTCGCGAGTTTGTGAGAGCTCTATGGTCTTGGAGCCTGGATCTAGTGCAGACGTGCACCTACTTTGTGCAGCCGAGGCCGGCAGCAGTCTCGAGGCCCGTGAGGGCAGCTTCGTGGCGGTATGGGACGTCGCGAGGAGGAGATTGGTCGGTACGTCAACCTAGTTAGCTCAGCTCGTGGCTCGGTGGGGACAGCCAAGACTGTGGGCTTGCCCACGGCTGTCATGGTTGGGAGGTGAGTCAGGCCTGCACCCCCCCTTGTTGTTTGTTTGTTCGTTTGTTTGCAGGATTCGAGTTTCGAACCAAGATCGATCACGAGGGGATCCGTGGGGATTTGACATGCTGATCCACAAAACAAGGGATATGCTCGATCCGAGCAACTACAGGACGATTATGGTTGGCCACGTGTTGGCCAAACTCTATGGTGCAGTGTTGGAGCAAGACCTTAGCTTATATGCTGAGCGAGCAGGTTTACGCTCGTCAGGGCAGGCAAGCTTCAGGAGAGCTTTCTCTACCACTAACCATGTATTCACTTTGAGATGTATGATTGATCAGGCCAGAGTGAGGAAGAGAAAGCTCTATTGCTGCTTTGTGGATTTCCGCAAGGCATTTGACACAGTACCACGAGAGGCTCTTTCAGCGCCTGCAGTCTCTTGGCATACCAGCAGATATGACATGGGGCATCTATGCATTATATGAGCAGGTTTTTGGGCGAGTCAGATGTCCAGGAGGTATGTCCGAGACTATTGCTAGCACCATTGGTGTGAAGCAAGGATGCCCACTTTCCCCCACGCTATTTGGGTTATACATTGATGAGGTGGCTGACTTCATTACACGGGGAGGCGGAGATGGAGTTGATCTAGCAGGTACCTCAGTACATATTATGCTTTATGTTTGGGTTATACATTGATGAGGTGGCTGACTTCATTACACGGGGAGGCGGAGATGGAGTTGATCTAGCAGGTACCTCAGTACATATTATGCTTTATGCTGATGATATTGTATTAGTGTCTGAGTCTCCAGGAGGTCTACAGCAGCATCTACACGCACTCCATGATTTCTACACACAGAGGGTTCTTACTGTGAACCTTGGGAAAACCAAGGTTATGGTCTTTCATACATCGAGACAGGGTAGGAGTCAGCTGACATTCACTCTCGCAGGACGCCAGGTAGAGGTGGTGACATCATACGTGTACCTAGGGGTTACCTTCTCTGCAGCAGCCAAGCGCTTCACCATGGGTTCAGCAACCAGAGCTAGATTGACATGGGGATATGCAGCATTGGCTACGCTAGAGAGACAGTGCCACCAGGCGCATTTTCAGGAGCCCCGGACGAAGGGGTGGCTATTTGACACATTAGTCACACCGGCACTTATGTATGGAGCAGCGGTATGGGCGCCAAGCCTTGCTACCCATTGGTGGACACAGATAGAGAGACCACAAGCCCTCATGATGGCACGCATGATACGCAGCAAACCGTCAGTACCTCATGACATTATCCGAGCAGAGTTTGCTGCGCCTCCTATGATGGTAGAGGCCATATTCCAGACTATATGCCTGCTAGACAAATTCAGAGAGATGCCACAGGACAGATTGTCATACAGAGCTTTTGAGGCATCTAGACAGCTGGCTGAGGCAGGAGATAGAGGATCATGGTATGCACAGGTCACACATTGGTTCTCACAGCATGGCCTAGACATGGATCATCTACCACCATTCCAGTATGATAGGGATGCACCACATATCCGTCTCTCTCATAGTGAGAGGAACAGAGTATTGAGACAGGACCTATGGCAGCTCTATACATGAGAGACATGGATATCGCCTACATAGCCTCTTCCACCGAAGATGCTCTACTACAGAGATCACTTCATGAGTATCACTGATGATGGATTTATAGACAGGCCTAGATACATGGAGGGCTTTTTACCACACGGCTCCCGAGTGGCTATTGGTCAGCTTAGAGTTTCATCACATCGATTGGAGATCGAGACTGGCAGAGCAGCATAGATCCCCCGAGAGGAGAGGGTATGCACATTGTGCAGAGAGGAGGTGGAGAGTGAGGAGCATTATGTATGCAAATGCAGAGCATATACAGCCATCAGAGAGAGATATCCCATTTTATTCAGAGAGCCACATTCCCTACGCCAGATCTTTGAGGCAGCAGACCAACGCATACTGGGGAGATTCATTCTAGACATACAGCGTCACAGAGAGACATCATTACAGGCTTAGACAGCTCCAGAGGGGGGACGACAGACACAGTTTACTACATTTTTTCAGAGATCCATCCCACTTCCAGCCCCTACACAGCAGGGAATTACTCTCCAGAGAGCAAAGACACTCAGAGCCCGCAGGAGGAGACAGAGGACACTGGCTTTCGGACACCATGCCTATGCCAGAGAGTGATGACAGAGATCAGAGCTCAGTTTCAAAGAGAGGGTGCAGAGCGACTGGCTCGCTTTAGAGCAGACCCAGGCATGTTCTTCAGGGAGTCAGGGAGCTGTGGACACCCCCTTCATTGATGTATACCATTTTATACCCCCAGTATGGTACAGGATGGAGCTAGCTAGGTTGCATATCATGATTGTATACTCCATGCATATAGCTTTGCATTCTCCTAGTAGGAGCTCCATCCCCTCCCCCACTCGTTGTACTTATTGCACACCCAGATTCAGTTTTTTAGTTCAATACTTTTTCATTTTGTTGGGATGACAGAGGATACCCCACATAGGTACACTGATTTGTCTCATAGGCCGAGTTCGTTCTTCCACCACCAGAGAGACCTCTTCCATCTATTCTGATCATGTCTACCGCATCCTCTCCGACCTCGACTCCCACATCCCACTTGATGAGCTTACTACACACGTCTCAACCACTCTCCATACGTCCGCTGCAGCCGCCTTCCCACACTCCAGAGCCACCCCTACATCACCAGGAGGGACTGTCCCACAGAATAGCTGGTACGACGAGGAATGTCGTGATACCCGAGCCCGTCTACATCAGGAGATGGCACTAGGATCCACCACTCAGCAGGCACGACCGATCTTTCGACATCTCACACGGAGAAAGAAGAGAGCCTACCTACCCAAGCTTGAGCAGGAGCTATACCAGCTATTTCTTGGAAGGGACTGTAAGGAGGCCTAGAGGATCTTCAGGGATCATCGCCTTCCAACTCCGATTACTTCACCCAGCACCTAGCACCTAGCACCTGGCACACCTATGCCACCTCTCTCTACCATGTCCCCGAGCAGCCACCTCTCCCCCATCCACCCGAACCTCGTCCCCCCCAATCTTCCTTCTTTCACCTCAGCATGGTGAGAGAAGCTATTGACAGGATGCAGACTGGGAGAGCACAAGATCATGATGGACTCCTCACCGAGCATTTCTCCCATGCTAGGGACACGCTAGCCCCTTTACTGGTTCACATGTTTAACAGGGCTTTATGTGAGGGCTTCCCCGTGAGCTGGTCATCGAATACTATTGTACCTATCTTGAAAGCAGGTGACCCCATGGACCCCAACAACTATAGGACTATCATGATTGGGCACACCTTGGCCAAGATTTATGGTTCGATTTTGGAGCATGAGCTTAGTAGATGGTCCGAGGAGCAGAGACTCAGAGCACTGGGGCAGGCAAGCTTCAGGAGAGGGCACTCCACACTAGATCATATCTTTACACTACGGGGGATCATTGAGGAGGGGAGAGCTCACGGGCAATGGATATACTGCTGCTTTGTGGATTTCCGCAAAGCTTTTGATACTGTCCCACGGGCCAGACTGATCAAGAGACTGCAGGATATGGGAGTGCCAGCAGAGATGCTATGGGGGATCATTACACTCTATGAGTCAGTCATCACAGGCAAAGTACGGGATCCAGGAGGTGACTGAGAGATCATACACAGCACTATCGGGGTGAAGCAGGGCTGCCCCTCGTCTCCTACTCTATTTGGTCTATACATTGACGAGATCTCGGATTACATAGATAGACACGGAGGACCAGGAGCACATTTGGCAGGAGTCTTGATACCGATCCTCTTGTATGCAGATGATATTGTTCTTATTTCTGATTCACCAGAGGGGCTGCAGAGGCATTTGGATGCATTACGGGCCTTTTGCGAGGACCGGGACCTTACTATGAACCTTGGAGAGACCAAGGTCATGATCTTTAACACCTCCTCACAGTGGATAACTAGATCTGCAGTACAGTTTACATACAGTGGAGAGCCTGTGAAGTATGTTACCTCATATGTATACCTTGGGATCACTTTTGCTGGACCTCAGTTCTCGATGCGGAAGGCGGCCGATGCTAGATTGACGAGGGGATATGCAGCCCTTGGCTCGCTAGAGAAGCAATGCTCACAGATACAGTTTCAGGAGCCGAGGACGAAGCTTTGGCTATTTGATACTCTAGTTACACCTGCACTACTGTATGGTGCCCCCATCTGGGGTCCTAGCTTATACCACAAGAGGAGACAAAGGAGAGAGCCGGCCGAGACAGATACAGAGGAGGTATATGATGGGTGGAAGTCGATGGAGAGGCCCCTAGTGGCGATGATCCTACGCATGATTAGGAGTAAACCATCAGTGCCACATGAGATTGTGCGGGCAGAGATGGGCGCCGCACCGATAGTGACAAAGGCTCTATTCCAGACAGTGACATACTGGCATAGGCTATGGGAGCTTCCACTTGATAGATACCCCTGGCTAGCCCTGGAGTCCTCGAGACAGTTGACACTTGAGGGAGATACAGAGTGCTGGTATGCACAGGTAGGCACTTGGTTTGGCATGCACGGTATGCAGATGGAGGCACTCCCCCCCTTCCAGTACAGCATAGAGGCCCCCTCATTTGCTCTCAGCTGCACAGAGCGGAACAGGGTTATCAGGAAGGACATTGTCAGACTGGATACTCAGAGGACATGGAGTTCACCTAGTCGTCCACTGGGGACAAAGATGGCCTTCTACAGAGATCACTTCCTATGCCTGACAGAGGATGGGTTCATCATCCGTCCACGCTACATGGACATACACCTATCCTTTGGGGTGAGATGTGCGATCGGGCAGATCCGCACCTCGTCCCACGAGCTGAGAGTGGAGACTGCCAGATATGGGCCTAGGGCGGCCGCACCAGAGGATAGGATATGCCAGCTCTGGTCACACAGAGCCCGAGACAGAGGACCATTACATATGCCAATGCCCCGTGTACTATGAGATTCGGGGGAGGTTCCACTGCCTCTTCCAAGCTGGGTTTGGACCACTTTCCAGGATCATGGACTTCCCGGATCAAAGATGCTTGGGACTTTTTCTTCTTGAGCTCCGTAGACACAGGGAGTCCTTAGTGAGATCCAGATCAACTGTACTTGCTCGAGGACCAGCACAGAGAGCTCTCACTGACTTCTTCCATACCAGCACTCCGAGGGCCGATCCACCCATCATACCCAAACCACATGCTAGTGTAGGAGCTCGGCCAAGAGGTGTGACACTCCACAGAGCCAATGAGCTATGCACATCTCGACGCCCCAGACCCCATGGCCCTCGCCCATGGCCACGCCACCACAGGAAGATCCAGGCCATCATCTCCCATCATTGCAAGACCTTCTCGCGCCAGCTCAGTTTTACCACCTTGAGCACCATGTCACAGCGGCCCATGAGGGATGTATTAGGGGTGATATGAGAGCTCTCTGCTCATGTACCTAGATCAGATTTTAAAGTTCTAGATTTTTGTTATCTTTCTTTATTACTATTTTGTACCCAGGATTATGTACCTCATGGATATGATGTAGCCTTTTGGTCTCATAGGTCATTTTGGCCTTTTGAAGATACAACTCTCTCTCTCTCTCTCTCTCTCTCTCTCTCTCTCTCTCTCTCTCTGGCTATTCGTGTTGCTGTTTGCTTCTCGCCCACCCTCCTCGCCCTCCCCTGTATATAGAGATGGGCAAGTGTTCATCCAGGAGCGCCGGTCATCCTGACGGGGCGCGGCTGATGGGACCTTGAAGTTATCAGTGTGGAACTGCAATGGAGCCCTACGGGTAGATGCAGGGTACTTCGAGGACACTTTCAAAGGCCGGGATATTGCCATGTATACAGAGACACACCAATGTGCAGGGAGTAAATTACCGGAGGTTCCTGGGTATAGATGGGAATCAGTATGTCGACCCATAGCAGGGGGGGACTAGAGGAAGTGGGGTGGTAGCAGTACTGTTAAGGGAGGACTTACGGGAGGCAGTACATGTGATGCATAGAGGTGCAGACGCACGCTACATGTGGATCAAAGTGAGCACAAACAGACCTCGGGACATTTACATTGCAGTATGCTACTTCCCACCGGCACATTCCAGATACGCTACGCTGGGAGAATCACCATATATGCCGCTGTACGAGGACATCATGAGATTTGCGAGCTTGGGAGATGTACTACTAACGGGGGACTTCAATGCACGTACAGGCCGGGAAAAATCAGCTCTCTATGCTACGGATGAGCCCATGTACCGCGAGCTAGCAGCGGATGAGACAGGGATGCAGAGATCTGCCTAGGACACAAGAGAGGTGACAGAATATGGGAGACACTTCCTAGCTTTGGGGAGTGCACATGGGCTAGTTATCTATAATGGCCTATCCCATTAGCCAGGTTCGGATGCTGTCACATGCTGGAACAAAAAGGAAGGAGCTAGTACAGTGGATTACCTAATGGGCTCACCTACCTTGATACATGATATACAGGATCTCTCCGTTTCGGGCAGACCCATTGGGATAGCAACAGACCATGCATATTTGACATTTTCTGTGACTTGTGGATATGTTAGAGGCACAGCACCCTCTAGTCATACCAGATACCCAAGATATAGAGACACATCTATCAGTTGTTTTTGAGTCAGGATTCTGGGGAGGCCTAGAGATTGCTTCGAGAGCACCCCCCGCCTCCGGCCATTACCTCTCCAGATACATGGGGCGAGTATGCAGCCTCCCTCTACACAGTACCATGGTAGCCACCACTACCGAACCCTCCAGAGCCTTGTCCACCCACTTCTACCTTCTTCACAGCAGAGATGGTGAGGAGGGCCATCAACAGATTGCATACAGGGAGGGCACGGGATCATGAGGGCATTGTAGCCGAGCATTTCATACATGCTAGAGATATGATTGTAGACTTGCTAGCTCTCATGTTTAATAGAGCCATGTGTGGGGTTTCCTGGGACTTGGAGTACTTCCACGATTGTGCCAGTACTCAAGTCTGGAGATCCGAGCCTGCCGAATAACTACCGCACCATTATGATTGGTCACTTGCTGGCCAAGCTATATGCCTCTATTCTTGAGCAGGAGTTGAGCAGATGGGCAGAGAGACAAGGGGTCCGAGCTCAGGGACAAGCCGGTTTCAGGAGGAGATTCTCTACTTTGGATCATATCTTTACCCTCAGGGCTATCATTGAGGAGGGAAGAGCACATGGGAGGAGGATCTATTGTGGCTTTGTGGATTTCCGCAAGGCCTTTGACACAGTGCCCAGAGCTAGACTGATGCGCAGGCTACAAGACTTGGGGGTTCCATGTGAGCTCATTTGGGGTATTATGGCACTTTATGAGACAGTAGTTGGGCAGGTGCGGACTCTCCCAGCCAGTACACTCCACTATAGGGGTGAAACAGGGCTGCCCGCTCTCTCCGACTCTATTTGGACTATACATTGATGAGATCTCTGATTATATTGGGACACGAGGGGACAGAGGAGCCCAGTTGGCTGGCACCTGGATACCCCTGCTCTTATATGCTGATGATATTGTGCTTATAGCAGACTCACCAGAGGGTATGCAGAGGCACTTGGATACTTTACATGCTTATGCACAGGACAGTGGGCTCTCAGTTAACCTTGGTAAGACCAAGGTTATGGTGTTTAACACTACAGCTCAGTGGGTTTGGAGATCAGCGCCTATTTTCACATATGGGCAGGAGACAGTGGAGTATGTTGACTCATACACATATCTTGGAGTGGTGTTCACTGGGCCCACATTTTCCATGAGGGGGGCAGCAGAGGCCAGATTGACTAGAGGATATGCAGCACTAGGAGGTCTAGAGAGGATGTGCTCACAGGTACAGTTTCAGGAGCCACGCACTAAGCTGTGGCTTTTTGACATGCTGGTCACATCAGCTATGCTATATGGAGTACAGATCTGGGGGCCTAGCCTAGATCGTCACAGTCGATCAGGACGCACATACGATGGATGGAGATCGATGGAGAGACCACTTGTGTCCATGATCTCCAGGATGATTCGGACTAAGGCCTCGGTACCCCATGAGATTATTAGAGCCGAGATGGGAGCACCACCGATCGTAGTCGAGGCTCTTGCCAGATCAGTGTCCTTCATTCATAGCACCTGGGAGCTTCCCCGACACCTGTATGCAAGACTTGCTTTAGAGTCCTCTCATCAGCTAGCCATGGAGGGAGACACTTCATGTTGGTATGCGCAGATAGCATCCTGGTTTGACCTCCACGGGTTCAATTTAGACAGACTTCCACCCTTCCAGTACTCTCTGGAGGCACCCTCTCTCACCTTGACACATTCTGAGATTAGTAGTCATCAGACAAGACCTCATTCAGTTGGACACTAGGAGGACATGGCTAGAGCCCTCACAGGAGTTGGGGACAAAGATGGCTTTCTATAGAGACCATCTTCTCCGCACCACTGAGGATGGCTTTATACTTAGACCGAGCTACATGGATACCCATCTGTCTCATGGATTGAGGTGCGCCATTGGGCAGATCCGCACCTCTTCACATCAGTTAGAGATAGAGACAGGCAAATTTAGAGAGGCATACCTCCAGGGGACAGGATTTGTCAGATTTGTTGGATAGAGCCAGAGACGGAGGAGCACTACATCTGTTGCTGCATAGCATATTATGAGATTCGAGGGCGCTACCATTGCCTTTTGAGAGAGGGATTTGGACCACTGGCTAGAGTCATGGACTATTGTGATCAGCGATGCTTGGGTTTTTATATCCTGGAGATCCGCAGGCTCAGAGAGTCCATTATCAGGAGCAGACGCCCGACTGGCAGGGAGTCCACACAGAGACAGATTACTGACTTCTTTAGAGGGACTACCCGGGAGGACACACAGCCGACAGCCCAGCAGTGGGCACCCCGTGGGACTCTAGTTGAGAGAGCTATCCAATTGGGCAGATCTAGACGCCCGAGGGTTCGCGGATCCTCACATCCCTTTCTCTTCGCCCGCCTGTACCTCTGCGGCCCCTGCGCCCCTTTCTCTTCGCTTCTCTCTTCCCACCCGCCTTCTCTCTCTTCGCCCCCTTTCTCTTCGCTTCTCTCTCTCTCTGCCTGCATTTCGCCCGCCTGTACCTTCGCGCGCTTTCCCCACCCACCCTTGCTCAAGCCTCCAAGGCAGCAACATAACTCTCCCCTGCACCTGCAGCAGCTGAGCATCTTATAGGTCGCATTTTCTGAGTCTCCCCCAAAGGGGAGAGGGTACCCTTGAGGGGGGACTCGTTCCACCAACAGCCCTCTCCTTTATCAGCAGCAACACATGGAAAGTAAGAAGTCTTTTGCCTCAGTCACCGCTTCACGATTACCGCCCATTCCTCCACCCGTGAGCAAGCCGACACCATGGAAAGCCTACCTCATGCAAGAACTGAAGAAACTCCAGGGAGAATTAGCAGCACTGAAACACGAGACTATCAAGAAAGATGAACAAATCAACGAACTGAAAGTGCAAGTGCAAGCCATGAAGACGAAGCAAGAGGAAGCACGAGAAGGACCCATACCTACAACACTACAAACAGAAACGACAAACCATGTTTCAAAGGTAAATTCAGTTAACTCACAAGATTTTGTTAACGAAGTCATATCAGCGGTCAAAGAAAAGGAACGAATGGAAAGTAACAAAAAGGTAATCAAAGTCGGCGGTCTTCCTCAAGGCTGGGATAGGGCAGACATAGCTCAAGAGCTTCGAGAAGACTACATATTAGATACAGATGTACTTACAGCACAACTGAGCAAAGTAGTCCCCTTCGTGGACTTAGGAGACCCTATCTCTATTATAGCAAAGGGTACACAGGCAAAAGTCTCCTATATGGACAACAATGAGAAAATAGCAGTGATGAAGCAAACAAGGTCTCTCCAAGGGACAAAGGTATGGATAGCTAATGAACTCACCCCGCTACAACTCAAGAACAAATCGGCAGAGCTGAATAAAGTTAAAGAAGCAAGAAAGAATGGCAAATGGGCAATATACAGAGGAGGACAAGCAATCATTAAAGAATTCCGTACCCCACCACCCTCAAGAGCAAATCCATCCATGGATGAAATATAGCTATTTTTATTTTGAACCTCAATTTCGAACTAGATGCAATAGAACCCATTGTAACTTAAACTCTTAAGAGTCTTAAGAGTTCATTTTGAGTTTTTTTTTTTCAGTTTTATCCCTCTTTGGCATCGATACCCAGAGTGGAATGTAAATGGATGTACCTAATCTGTCCCATAGGTCGGATTCGGCCTCCCGTGGACGTTAATATAACTTTCTTTCCTAATCTGTCCCATAGGTCGGATTCGGCCTCCCGTGGACGTTAATATAACTTTCTTTCTTTCTTTCTTCTCTCTCTCCCTCTCTCATGGAGCCAGAGTAGCCATTGGGCGACTAAGGGTCTCATCACACCAACTAGAGATCAAGACTGGGAGAGCAGCACGCATCCCTCGAGCAGAGTGCATTTGCAGATTATGTCAGACGGGGGTAGAGACAGAGGAGCATTTTGTTTGCCAGTGTGGTGCTTTGCAGGAGATCAAGGCATGCTATCCTGAGGTTTTTAGAGGGACCACATCACTTAGACAGATCTGGGAGAGATCGGACCAAAGACAACTAGGCAGACTACTACTAGCACTACAGAGACACAGGGAGATCTTACTTCAGACACCCGCACATCATAGCGGAGGAAGACAGTCCCAGTTGACTGACTTCTTCCAGAGATTGGCACCAGTAGCCCAGCCACATACATTGGGAGTGACATCTCAGCGAGCGGAGGAGATTCGAGCTAGGCGACGACCCAGACTAGCCGGCTACCAGACACCACGGCTACACCACAGAGAGATCGCGGCCATCCGGTCTCGACACCAGCAGGAGGTCGAGGAGCAGCTGGAACATTTTTGCTCTGATCCAGGACGCATGTTCCAGACATTTACGGCATCCTCAAATCGGATGTATGACATATTGTACCCAGACTATGGGACTGGATGGAGTTAGGAGTAGATAACATATCATACTTGTATCAGCCCTTCAGCATATAGAGATGCATTAGTAGCCCTAGTACTCCATCCACACCCTCTCGTTTGTACACCACCATTGAGTCCCCTATGGTCGTGTTGTCATACTTGTACATTTTATTCTCACTCCACATTTTCCTCTTGATGACTGGAGGAACATCATTGTACTACTTGTTTGTCTCATAGGCCAATTTTGGCCTTTTGCAGACGTTAATATATCTTTCTTTATTTCTTTCTTGTTGGGTATAAAGTCCCAGTTTCGCCTCCGGACCTTGATCATCACGTAGCTCTTTTCGAGAGCTTCGCGGCCATATATTTACTTGTACATTTGGCCCCCATTTGGGCCTTGTAACGGCATTCTTTGTATTTGGTCCGCCGGGCGTCCCATAAGTTGGGCGCCCGCCCATATTGGACCTAACCCTAACTTTACCCTTGTATCACTATAAATACGAGGTCTCCCTTGAGCCTCATCAAGACAATCAAGATATTCTTGAGCATTGTGTGAGTTCTCTCTCTCTCTCTCACTCTTCTCTATCTCCTCTGCACTCCCTTGGCTGCAAGCTCTTGTGTTTGAGTCATTCTCTTCCAACAACTGGTATCAGAGCTATGGAGGGAAGCTGTATGCAGAAGCTATGGAGTTAGAGGTGTCTTCCACCACTTGACTACGGGATCGTCTGCGTTTTTCGCGTCAAACACCTCCCTTCTATCACCAATCTGGTGCGTTTTTTTTAGAGTGCTGCTCTGTTTTTTTTTAAACGCAGGAGCCTGTTTTGAGTTTTTTCTTGCTCTTCCCCTCTCCTGCGTTTTCTGCTCCACTCTACGCTGCCCTTCTGCTGCGTTTTACTCATCCCTGCTGCCCCCTTTGCTGCGTTTCTGCTGCTGTGCTGCTGCAATCTGTTTGCTGTTTTGTCCTCTCCCTTCTGTACGGCTGCCATCAGGGGTGCTATTCTCAATGAAGATATCCGGAGGAAGACCTCAGAGACTAGCGGTTCTGCAAATGTCTCACGAGGGAGGACGACCAAGCGGGGAAATACTACTACCAATTCAAAGGGTAGAAGCAAGAGCAAGGGCCAGCAGTCTGATGTTACATGCTACCAGTGTGGTCGTAAAGGCCACAAGAAGCCAGATTGCAAGTTTTACAAGATGGAGCAAGACCGGAAGAAGAAATCCAGTCATTCAAATGACAAAAAGAAGGAAAAAGAGAGTAATTCCAGCAAAGCAGAAGAGTTCGAAAAGGACAAGAGCAAGGCCAATGTGGCCTCTGGTGTTGTCATAGAAGAACTGTCTGACTCAGATGATGTGCTATGTGTTTTTTCTGCTAATGCTCGTGATGTTCATAACTTGCATGTCTCAGAACCAGATGTTATTCACGCCTTGATGTATGAATCTGATGTGCTTTCACAGACTTGGATTATTGACACGGGTGCCTCTTTTCATGTAACTCTTATCAAGGAGTGTTTTGCAACTTTCACTGCAGGTTCCCGAGGAAAGGTGTTCTTGGGGAATGATCATGCTTGCAATATTGAAGGCATGGGCACCGTGAATTTGACTTTGCAAGATGGTAGTGAGTTTGTGCTGCCAAATGTGAGGTATGTGCCTGGTTTGAAAACCAGTCTCCTGTCTGTGGGCCAGCTTGATGCCTTGGGATACACGGCCATATTTGGAAATGGCACATGGAAATTGACCAAAGGCACAAGGCTGATTTCAAAAGGATGCAAGAAAGGAACATTATATAGCCTTCATGGTCAGGCTTTGTCTGGTAAGTTTATTGCTTTTGCAGAGGTACGCTCCCACATGGAGCTTTGGCATAAGAGACTTGGCCACATGAGCCAAAAGTGTCTCTCCATTTTGTCCTCCTTGAACAAGTTTGATGCAAAAGGAAGCAAGCTTGATTTTTGTAATGATTGCTTGTATGGGAAACAGAATAGGAGTTCTTACTCCTCTCGTGCCTCTCGCAAGGCTGAAAAGTTGGCCTTGGTCCACTCTGACGTATGCAGCATGCCCATTAAATCTAAAGGTGGTTCAAAGTACTTTGTGTCTTTTGTGGATGATCAATCACGAAAAGTATGGATCACTTTGTTGAAATCTAAGGATGATGCTTTTGCTGCATTTCAAAAGTTTTATGCATTTGTTCATACTCAAACTGGAGTGAAGATTAAATGCTTACGCACTGACAATGGGGGTGAGTTTGTTAGTACTAAATTTCAGAAATTTTGTGATGATAATGGCATTAAGAGGGAACTTACACCCCCCTATAGCCCCTCTTCAAATGGTGTGGCTGAAAGGTATAATCGTACACTGTGTGAAAGAGTTCGATGCATGCTGTCCACAGCTAATCTCTCTCAGGATTTTTGGGGAGAAGCCTTGAAAACTGCAGTTCATGTTTGCAATCGATCTCCACACACAGCTTTGAAAGGTGGAATCCCTGAGGAGGTTTGGTCTGGCAAACCGTCCTCATATGACCACTTACGCATCTTTGGTTGTGATGCATATGTGCATATCCGCAAGGAAGACCGGAACAAGCTTGATGCTAAGTCCGAGAAGGGCACCTTCGTTGGCTACGGTGATGAAGGTGAGATGGGCTACCGTGTGTGGTTGCCATCAACCAACAAAGTGGTTCGCAGCCGGGATGTTGTATTTTATGAGGCAAAGCTGCTCCGTAATGTTTGTGCCTCTCATGGTGATCAGAAAAAGGTCAAATTTCAGCAAGGGCAGCCACCCATTGATGCTGAAAATGAGCCCCAGGATGCTTCACAAAGGACTGAACATAATGAGTCCGTGATATTTGAGCCAGAAGAGGTTGGACAGCCGCTTCATGCTCCTGGAGATGTAGGGCAGCAACCCCTATATGCTGAAAATCAGGCTGTTCGTGAAAACCCGCAGCCTTTTGATGCTGAAATTATGATTCCTCCCGATATTGACCCCCAACCAGCCAATGATCATTGGGTACGGAGGTCTACTCGTTTTTGGAGGGAACCTCAGCGTTTTGATCCCTCTTTGCAACATGTTTTGCTTACAGATGAGGGTGAGCCTCTTACTTTCAAAGAGGCTAAGTCTTGTGAACTCCGAAACAAGTGGGAGCATGCTATGCAGGAGGAGATTAAGTCTTTACATGCAAATGACACTTGGGACTTGGTTGAGTTGCCCAAAGGAAGGAAGGCTATTCCTAACAAGTGGGTGTACAAAGTCAAGACAGTTGACGGCCAGCCTAAGTATAAAGCCCGCCTTGTTGCTAAGGGCTATGCTCAGAAGGAAGGGATTGATTTTCAGGAGGTCTTCTCTCCTGTGGTCAAAATGACCACCCTTCGTGTTTTGTTTGCTCTCACTGCTGTTTTGGATTTAGAACTGTATCAGATGGATGTAAAGACAGCTTTCTTACATGGTGATTTAGATGAAGAGCTGTATATGAAGCAGCCTGAAGGCTTTGTCATTCCTGGCAAAGAACATCTGGTTTGTAAGCTGAAGCGTAGTCTCTATGGGCTGAAACAAGCCCCGAGGCAGTGGTACAAAAAGTTTGATGCTTTCATGCTTAACCAGAAGTTTAATCGTAGCCATGCAGATCATTGCTTGTATACTAAAACTGATGCAGATGGCAGCCCAGTGATACTTGTGCTGTATGTTGATGACATGCTTCTTGCCGGGAAGAATAAGAGCGTTTTGGAAGCTCTTAAGGACCAGCTGAAGTCAGCTTTTGCTATGAAGGACTTGGGTTCAGCTGAACATATTTTGGGTCTTCGGATTAGACGGGACAGAGCACAGAAGTTGCTTTTCCTCTCGCAGGAGAAGTATATCCAGAAAGTCCTTGATAGATTTAACATGGCTGATTCTAAGCCTTTGGGTGCTCCATTGCAGCCCTATGTTAAACTATCCAAGGATGATTGCCCAAAAGATGATGATGCAGCCAGTACTATGCGTGGGATCCCTTATGCTTCTGCTTGTGGATCTCTTATGTATGCTATGGTTGCTACACGGCCAGACATTGCTCATTCAGTGGGAGTAGTCAGTCGTTTTATGTCCAACCCGGGCAAAGCACATTGGGATGCTATAAAGTCTATTTTGAGGTACTTGAAGGGGACACAGAAGAAATGCCTTATGTATGGTAAAGGTCCACTTGAGGTGCAGGGTTATTGTGATTCAGACATGGCAGGTGATTCTGATACCCGCAAGTCTACTAGTGGGTACATCTATACTCTTGCAGGTGGTGCTGTTTCTTGGTGCTCTAGACTCCAGAGGATAGTAGCACTTTCTACTACTGAGGCCGAGTACATCTCCGTCACAGAGGCTTCTAAGGAGGCCATTTGGTTAGCACGCCTTGTCACAGAGTTTGGATTGCCAGAGAGGGCTCCGGTCCTTGGTTGTGATAGCCAGAGTGCCATATACCTGGCTAAGAATGCCATGTTTCATGCTCGTACCAAACACATTGATGTACGGTACCACTTCATCAGACAGGTGCTAGATGATGGTTTGGTCAGTTTGGTCAAGATTGGCACTCATGAGAACCCTGCAGATGCTCTCACCAAAAGTTTGCCAAAAGCACAGCTTGATATGTGTCTACAGCGGGTGGGAGTTACATAGCTTCACTTAGAGGAGCTTCACTGGCCCTTTAAGTGGGAGGTTGTTGGGTATAAAGTCCCAGTTTCGCCTCCGGACCTTGATCATCACGTAGCTCTTTTCGAGAGCTTCGCGGCCATATATTTACTTGTACATTTGGCCCCCATTTGGGCCTTGTAACGGCATTCTTTGTATTTGGTCCGCCGGGCGCCCCATAAGTTGGGCGCCCGCCCATATTAGACCTAACCCTAACTTTACCCTTGTATCACTATAAATACGAGGTCTCCCTTGAGCCTCATCAAGACAATCAAGATATTCTTGAGCATTGTGTGAGTTCTCTCTCTCTCTCTCTCACTCTTCTCTATCTCCTCTGCACTCCCTTGGCTGCAAGCTCTTGTGTTTGAGTCATTCTCTTCCAACATTTCTTTCTCTCTCTCTCTCACCCACACTTTTCGGCCTCTACATTGATGAGATCTAAAGCTTCATTGATGGATTAGGCGGGGCTGGTCCCACACTAGCAGGCATATTGATCCCCGCACTAGTTTATGCAAATGACATCCTCCTCCTTTCAGACTCAGCCGAAGGGCTTCAGAGAGACAGTTGGATGCCTTACATGACTTTTGCACTCAGCGGGACCTCTCTATTAACCTTGGTAAGACCAAGGTAATGGTCTTCAATACCTCTCGCCCCGTCACATCCAGATTGAGCTTCACATATAGAGGGGATCCTGTGGAGATTGTCTCATCCTATGTCTACCTTGGTGTCACTTTCAGTGGCCCACGCTTTACCATGCTTCCCGCAGCACATGCCAGAGTGATGCGGGGATATGCAACCTTGAGCTTACTTGAGCGGCAGTGCTTCCAGGCACATTTCCAGGAGCTCAAGACAAAGGGCTGGCTTTTTGACACCCTCGTCACACTAGCCTTGATGTATGGAGCAGCTTTCTGGGGGGCAGATTTATCCGATGAGGATTGGCAACGAGTTGAGAGGCCCCAGGTCATGATGTTCTCCCGTATGATCCTTTGGACCGAGCCTCCGCACTCCAGCGTGCCCGACGCCCTCGACCCCCCCGTCGGCCGCGATCACCTCATCAGCTCTAGATCCAGGACATGCTCCACCGCCATCGAGCTACCTTTCCACATGATATAGCTGAGGGAGACCTCTCGGCCATACTCGTCAGCCCCATGCTTGACATTTTGGAGAGTGGTATACCATCTACTCGGAGCTGATGTTGCTCCCATGTTTTTATGTTCTTAGTATTCCATGGACAGTTTTGTATCACCCCAGTGAGATAGCTATATTTATGTTTTCTTTCTGTTTTATTTTCCATTCCATGATGAGATATGCCATGGAAATTATTGTATCACTTTGGTCTCATAGGCCCATTGGGTCTTTAGTAGACGCTTTATATATCTTTCTTTCTTTCTTTCTCTCTCTCTCTCACATACACACGCATGTGCATGCATGCGCATTGAAAGCACCCACTTCGGACTTGCAATAAAAATGCGGCTACAAATCAACAAAACAAAAGTAGTTTTATGTATTCCATATGAATGTTAAAGCATGTGGAAAGTATTGACTCCAACATTGCTTATTCACATCAACATTGTTTTTCAATCAACACAACACAACACAAAGACTAAAATGTAGACCTTACAGGTTGAAAACTTTGTAGTGGTTTTTGTGAAACATGTTTAGGAAGGCCAAGACTTCAGACATTGCATTTCGATAAATGCCTTCTGCACCTTCGGAAGGAAAACCCATTGCTATGATCCGAGGAGTTATGTCTGATCCACATGTAAGCATGAGAACCCAAGAGGTGTTAGACAGCTTTATCATTCTGGTGTTGATAAAGCTTAATAAAAATAAAATCCTGTTATTCTAATAATATTTTGCACAATTGGTTAAATAAATATCCAAATACCGTTATTCCCACAACCCTTATCCTTTAAGAAGTGAAAAGAGCATGACGGATCAGTTATTTTCATTGAAAATTTGTAATATTGCATGGTACCATGAGAGTTGGCTGAGAGAGAGAGAGAGAGAGAAAGAAAGAAAGAAAGAAAGATTGTATTAACGTCTCTCTCAAGCCAAAGAGAATTGGCCTATGAGACAAAACCATGTACAATGTATGTGGTATCTCTGAGTATCAGATGGTGCTCAGTGCACAATACAACAACTGGATGAGTGACACACACACACTAGATGAGTGACACATGGCACACTTATCCTATCCACACCTAAGGGTGGGTTCACACACACACACACACACACACACACACACACTAGATGAGTGACACATGGCACACCTATCCTATCCACACCTAAGTGTGGGTTCACACACACACACACACACACACACATAGGGAGTATTCACACACATAAGGCTCCCAATCCCAACAAGCCCCCCTACGGAGCAAAGGTGGAGATGCTTGAGAAAACCTTCAATAGTCTTAATTCTTTGGACTCTAGACTACAGCACATGCTCAAAGGAGACACAATGGCACCAACACTTGAACTCTCATGTCAGGCCTGATATAAGAGCTTGACCATCTAACGACAACCTACATCAGCTTTCTACGACTCCGCCCCCCCAACCCCCTCCTCTAAGCAAGGATACCAAATGGGAACGAAGCCTTTTGTAACATTAAGGCATTACAAAATGAAAACACACATAAAATTTATTTAATTTAGTTTTTGGGGGACTTCCCAGGCAGAGAACCCTTGACTCACACATGAAGAAAATCAGAATGCCCAATTAAATTCTCCCTCATCATTGAGAAATGAAATGAAATGAAATGTTATATTAACGTCTTCAAAAGGCCAAAGTGACCTATGAGACCAAAGTTACAACCATGTGACATCTGATACACTGTCTGGAAAAGAAAAGAAAGAACTGAAGGTAAGTATCTAGCTCTACAATACATCAGTAGGGAGCATCCGAAAGCAGCAACTAGGGAGAGTGGGAAGCTAATGCTACTAGTCAAAATGGGGTACATGAGTACATGGATACATGAATATGGGGGAGTACAAAAGTGACAGTGAGTACAACAGTATATGGCTGGAGTGGTAATCATCCTAGGAGCTCTAGCATGGGTCTCTGCCTGATGGCCTGGATATCTGCCATAGTGAGATGCCTGGTCGGACGAGCCTGATGCCTCGCAATGATGCTCTAAATCCTCCGGTGTAGGCGCCGTCTCTTATGTGAGGATCCGCGAACACTTGGGTGTCTGGATCTGCCAAACTGGATAGCTCTCTCAACTAGAGTCCCACGGGGTGCCTGCTGCTGGGCTGTCGGCTGTGTGTCCTCCCGAGTAGTCCCTCTAAAGAAGTCAGTAATCTGTCTCTGTGTAGACTCCCTGCCAGTCGGGTGTCTGCTCCTGATAATGGACTCTCTGAGCCTGCGGATCTCCAAGAGATAAAAACCCAAGCATCGCTGATCACAATAGTCCATGACTCTAGCCAGTGGTCCAAATCCCTCTCTCAAAAGGCAATGGTAGCGCCCTCGAATCTCATAATATGCTGTGCAACGACAGATGATGTGCTGCTCCATCTCTGGCTCTATCCAACAAATCTGACAAATCCTGTCCCCTGGAGGTATGCCTCTAAATATGCCTGTCTCTATCTCTAACTGATGTGAAGAGGTGCGGATCTGCCCAATGGCGCACCTCAATCCATGAGACAGATGGGTATCCATGTAGCTCAATCTAAGTATAAAGCCATCCTCAGTGGTGCGGAGAAGATGGTCTCTATAGAAAGCCATCTTCGTCCCCAACTCCTGTGAGGGCTCTAGCCATGTCCTCCTAGTGTCCAACTAAATGAGGTCCTGTCTGATGACTCTTACTAATCTCAGAATGTGTCAAGGTAAGAGAGGGTGCCTCCAGAGAGTACTGGAAGGGTGGAAGTCTGTCTAAACTGAACCCATGGAGCTCAAACAAGGATGCTATCTGCGCATACCAACATGAAGTGTCTCCCTCCATGGCTAGCTGATGAGAGGACTCTAAAGCAAGGTGAGAGAGAGTTCCTCCATAGGTGGTATAATTGTCACTACATCGGCTTATTCTCCTACCTCATGATCATCTTCTTCTTTTTCTTCTTCACTGCCACTAACCATATTCCAAACTCCATTTCTCATCAAAATGAGATGTTTTCATCTGCCAAGTTGGGAAGTTGGTCCTGCTGAATTTCTCCATCCCGAAGCTATATTTGTTCATCTCCATAGCATTAATGCTTGCAGCTAACAGGTAGGCCAGTATGGCAGGTACAACTGGCAGGTACAGCTGGTACAGCAGCAGATGGAGACGGTCGGCAATGAACAGTGGCGGTGGTGGCGATGGCGACAGAAGCTGAAGCAAGCCAAGGTGCTGGCATTGTGTGAAAGAGCATAGAGATGGAGATGATGAAAGAGGCTGGGGATGAGCTGATCGCTGATGGTGGGGGCAGCAGTGTAGTTGTGCACGCAGGGGTGGCAGTGGTAGAGGGGCAACAATCTGCAACTGACAGTGAGCAGCGGCAAGGTGATGGCAACAGTGAATAAGTGGTGGAAGCAGAGACGACGACAGCGAGCGGGATACTCTGACGCTGATTGGGCAAGTGATCAAGATACCAAGCATTCCACTTCTGGTTACTGCTTCACTTTAGGTTCCGGCCTCATTTCTTGGAGATCTTCTCTTTTTTC
Organism: Cibotium barometz; assembly: GCF_041138505.1. Taxonomy (NCBI): domain Eukaryota; kingdom Viridiplantae; phylum Streptophyta; class Polypodiopsida; order Cyatheales; family Cibotiaceae; genus Cibotium; species Cibotium barometz. The sequence continues at coordinate 18,571,593 of NC_141046.1, read as the reverse complement.
CACTAAGGCCAAGTACCGTGCTTATTTGGATACTCGCTGCGAGCTATTATGGTTGATGCAGATGTTGAGTAATGTTGACGGTCTTTTCTTACAGACAACCAGAGTGCCTTGGCATTGGAACGTCCTTCATCTTTTAATGGCAAGACCAAGAACATTGAGGTTCATTTTCACTTTGTTCGTGAGTTGCTTCGCTAATCGCATGATTTCTTTGGAGTATTGTCGCTCTCAGCTGATCTCTTCACAAAACCTCTTTCTAGAGATACTATTGATCAACTTCTTACCCATATGGAAGTCGGACCACTGTGCTAGAGCTGAGAGGTGTTGGAATGATCATCTCCAGCCCCGTTTGATCCTTTTATGTCCCCTTTTATTCAGCATTATTATGTGATATTTTTGGGTATTTTTCCCACCTTTTACTAGGCATTTTTCCTAGTCATGGACTTTGTCCTCAGTCATGGGTTTTTATGCTGGCTGACCAGCCCCTTCATGATGTATATAAAAACATGTTTTTTGCCATATAATTCATTCATCATTTTGCTCAAGTGTTGGATCATTGCAGGCTGCTCCAAGTCTCTCCTTTGCTTGCCCTTCCTGCCTTCAATCACTCTCTCAATAACCCGGTTGGTGTCCTCGTGAGAGAGCCAGAGAAAAGGGGAGTCCAAACTGTACTGAAGGGGTGGTAGGCGGTCCATGCAGAGCCCATATATTGAGAGAGAGAAAGAGAGAAATGAAATGAAATGAAATGAAATGATATATTAACATCCTCAAAAGGCCAAAATGACCTATGAGACCAAAAAGGTTACAACAATTGGTGGATCTGATACAATGTCTATGTAAGAAAAGCTAAAACAACTAAACAACTAACTGAAACTGAAACAACAACTATGAGGAAAAGTAAGGTACTAGGAGCTCCTAATTGATAACATCTGGGAAGGAAAACTCCAGCAACAAAGGTAAGCATCATATACATCACTATCCAAAGATGTCTCTCATCGGTCGATGGCGGATATCCCTGAAGACAACACTGCCGAGCAACTCCTTGCCTAACCATAATGGCCAAGCTCTTGTCAGTCCCCTCGAATCTCAGCTGTGGCCCAGACTGTGTCAACCAAATGATAGAACCAAAAGAAATGATAGCATCCCTCTTAATCATACCAAAGAGGTGTGCAATCGCAACCAAATCCTCTGTGCTTCCCTGCATTCCCATAAACAATGGTAAACTGACTCCGAAAGTTCTCCTGCACATCTAGGGCATGCTGGGCAAGCACCAGTAACAGACCTCCACTGATTGGTGGCCAGACCACCATGATGAAGAGAAACCCAAATAAAGGAGGAAATCTGTGGCTTCCTATAAGAATGCCACAATCTCCGCCAAAATACCCTCTGAATGTCAGTCGAAATGCCGTAAGATTCCCAATGGGGTCTAAGAGCAGGGACACTCTAAATGTGTCCCAAGATAAGATGTCTGGCATTCCGCACTGTATAACTAAAAAAAGGCATGCTTTTCAAGGGGTTACAAGCATCCTTCCACACCCGCTCGCCTCTCCCAACAACAACACACCTCTTCTCACCTCTCAATCTAGCTCACCCTTATGCTACTTTTCTCCTACTTTGTTTTCTCTCTCTCTCTCTCTCTCTCTCTCTCTCTCTCTCTCTCTCTACCACTGCCTGTTCCGTGAAGGCTTTGGACCTTTGCGTGGGATCATGGACTTTGACGACCAAAGGTGCTTAGGGCTCTTCATACTTGAGCTTAGACGCCACAGAGAGAGCCTATTGAGGGACAAGAGGGCAATGGGACCAAAGCCGCCTAGACAGAAAGCCCTCACAAATTTTTTCAGAGCCAGCACTGTAACCCCACGAGCCTCTACTCCCCCATCTACAGGCCTACCTGGCAGACCACCCTCCAGAGGAGTCACCCTGGACAAAGCCATTGCCATCTGTAGAGTGAGACGCCCATGACCACGAGGACTGCGTCCACGACTCCCTCACCATCGGCAAATTCGAGCCACCATTGCCCGCCACCAGAGGAGTTTACCGCGAAGATTTAGCGGTTCAGCTTTCAGCTTTTAGCTCTCTTAGGATGTTACTATTTTCATTGTTTCTTTCAGATTTGTTATGATGAGACATCATCATCATCAGTTGTACCTTGTTTTGGTCTCATGGGCCATTTCGGCCTTTAGGAGACGTTAATATATCTTTCTTTCTTTCAACCAACTAGGCAGTGCACATGGACAATACTAGAGCCACCCCGGTCCCTCTGTCTTTCCGGTGCCGCTCTAGAGAGCACTTAGTTGCAGTGAGCTTGAGGGCACAAGCCTACTAGGCCAAGGTGACCCTCCACACAACAACTCCAAATCTCTCTCTCTCTCTCTCTCTCTCTCTCTCAACAAACTAGGCAGTGCACATAGACAGTACCAGAGCCACCTCGGTCACTCCGTCCGTGGTGTGCCACTCTAGAGAGAGCACTCAGTTGCTGCAAGCTCGAGGGCTGATGCCTACTAGGCCAAGGCGACCCTCAACAATGCAACTCGAAATCGGCAATATACTCCATAGGCTCCACCACAAACGGTGGATGTAAAGACCTTTAATGAGGTTCTTACACATTGACGGCTCCTCCCCTCTTAAGACAAAAGACGTGTGCCCGGGAGCTTTTTTTTTCCCCAGGTCTGTAATACCCCCACACATGATGGTTTGATATGTATAGGTAGGTAGGCAGTTTGCTTTCTTTTTTCCGAGATACGCTACTTCATGGATTCATTGCGACACTTTGTCTCAGAGGCCTTATGGTGTTTTGTAGACGTTGCTATAACTCCCCCTCTGGTGTTGTGTGTGTGTGTTTTAGGGAGAGGCAGGGATTTTGGACTTCGTCTCAAAATTATGAAAAACCGTTACTTTTTCTGGGGCGCTTGATTGTGCAAATACATACAGCTGAGGTCGAGGTTGAATCCATGCTGCTTGTAGCGGCGCTTCTTCTTGGAGACGATTTTCCTGGCGATGGACTTCACGCTTTCCAGGGGCGACATCTCCAGCCACGGGGAAGCTATTTGCTCTTTCTTTTGATCTGGGAGGGATCACGCAGAAGCAAGTTGATGATCGATCGCAACAAATACATCACCGCAATTTATCTTGGCATCTCGGAAGCACGCATCCATCATTCACCATCCATGTACCATATATCATTAACGTCCTTCAATGTTTACATAATGTGTGTCTGTGTATGTGAGAGTGTGTGTGTGTGTGTGTGTGAGAGAGAGAGAGAGAGAGGGAGAGTTGTGTTTGTGTGTGTGTGTGTGTGTGAGAGAGAGTGAGTGTGTTGTGTTGTGTTTGTGTGTGTGTGTGTGTGTGTGTGTGTGTGTGTGTGTGAGAGAGAGAGAGAGAGTGAGTGTGTTGTGTTTTCATGTTTCATCCTATAAATCATCACCGTTTTACTACCACTGATTTGAACAAGCACGTGAATAAATCAAATAAATTCAATGATTCAAGAACAAATTACGATGACTTCAAGCCAGAAATTCGTCAAAGATAATTATTCCATGGTAGTATCCACCATGAAGCCTCACAAAGGACATCATGAGGTATGAGATGAAGTGATTATTCATGCCACAAGTATCGAAGCTATATCCCACCAACAATCATCATAAACTTCATAAATCTTAAGAGGAAGGACTCCTACCCACAAAATGTCACATCTACAAATCCATATGAGTCGAAAATTTTTTATAGATAGTTGGTATATCCAATTGGTAATTAAAGGCCCTCACAGTGATAGTGACTACACACAATCATATGCAAAAGTCTCAGTGACCATACAAATGACAACATCATGTCTTTGTAGTATCGAGGAGGCTAGATAAGACCTTTAACAACCTCATTATTAAAAGAAAACATAATAACGGAAGAAGAATCTTCACAATACAAAGCATTGAATTACAGAAAGAAGTAGAGAGTAAACAATATTACTACTTGCAAACTTTGATTTTGGTTGTCTACCCACCCATGTGCTCTCGGTAAGGAGCTTTGATAGTGATCTTGAAAAACTCTAGACGGAGGATGTCTTGCTTACAAGAGCACTTGAACACAATGAACTTGATGACGAACAAAGGCTGCTATCCCTCTTAATCCTACCAAAGAGGTGTGCAATCGTAGACCAAACCCTCTGTGCTTCCCTACATTCCCATAAACAATGGTAAACTGACTTTGAAACTCCTGCATATCTAGGGCGTGCTGGGCAAGCACTAGTAACAGACCTCCACTGATTGGTGGCCAGACCACCATGAAGAGAAACCCAAAAAAAGGAGGAAATCTGTGGCTTCCTATAAGAATGCCACAATCTCCGCCAAAATACCCTCTAAATGTCAATTGAAATGCCGTAAGATTTCCAATGGGGTCTAAGAGTAGGGACACTCTGAATGTGTCCATAGATAAGATGTCTGGCATTCCGCACGGTATAACTGAAAAAAGGCATGCTTTTCAAAGGGTTACAAGCATCCTTCCACTCCCACTCACCGGGGTCCCAATGCAAATGTCTGATAGGGCAGCCACCGTACAACCAAAGGCTAACACTCTTTGTGATCATTCCTGGGGGGGGTCATCAAAGACATGCTTCCCTAACCTGCCAACAACTTTGACTGGACGAATCTGGGGGCCCTCAATAAGGTCTTGCATGTCACATCTCTCCAGCTGCCATCCATCCTGTGTACAGAAAAAAAAAACCGGTACATCATCCTCCCTAGGCAAGGGGAGACCCATAACCTGAAGAGGAACACCTGTCCTCCCTAGGCAAGGGGAGACCCATAACCTGAAGAGGAACACCTGTCCTAGAAAAAACCCCAAACCAAGAATGATGATGGCCTTCCAAGAAAAGATCCAGTAATCCACCAGTGGTGGTTGGGAATGGCTGCATCAATCTGTGCAATCCTCCGGCTAGAGCCTCTTAAATCCTGCATGAAATCCAATCTCTACACCTCAGTGAGGCTCTGAAGCCTCTTCCAAGCCAGCACTGTGGGGCATAGGGTCTCCCAACCAGCCCAAAGAATATTCATAGTTGCCCCAAGAGGCCTACCATGCACATCTAAGATCAAATTATTCCACAGAATGGGCTCGGTTAGCTTCCTCCACTGAATGCGTTCTCGGCCTCAGCCAAAATGAGAATATGTTTATTCATCAACCAATATTGACTGAAAGGGATGTCGTTAAGGCTCTGAATAGACACAAGACATACCTGGAGTTGGCCTAGAGTGTAAGCTAGTACAAACATTTGTATTAGGCTGACCTTTTTTTGGTTTTTTGAACTTGGCTTGTGAACAATACGGATGCAAAGGGATTCCAAAACTTCAATGGCTAATGTCCTTGTCCACTTAGGGCATGAAGACCTTCTTTTGTATGTAATGACATGACTTTTTATTAATATGGATGGAAGGGGTTGCAACACTTTAAACATTATGTGTGATTAATGGATGGAATAGAATGCTACACTTTCTCCACTAATTTATTTGTCCATTTGTCCACTTTTTTGTTGCAAGGATGTTGTACTAACATTATGTTCTAAGGGTGTGGAAGAATAAGTGAGGGGGAGAGAGAGGTGGTGTATAGGGAGATGTTGGAAAGAGGGGGAGAGGGAGAGTGTAAATTAGGAGGTGAGAGAGAGATAGAGTGGGACAATAGAGAGAGAGGGAGTGTAGGTATTGGGTATGGAGAGAATGTGAGTGAGGGAGAGAGAATGTGAGTGAGGGAGAGAGATGCATACTACAAAGAGAGTAGAGAATGTGAATGAGGGAGAGAGATGCATACTACAAAGAGAGAGAGAGAGAGAGAGAGAGAGAGAGAGAGAGAGAGAGAGAGGAAAAAAGCGCTTGCTCGCTTGTTAAAAATTGCTCGCCAAAAAAACGTGTTCTGCCTGCTCCATGCCTTGAATATTTCCTTAGGATGGTCATCTAGACCCATGCCTATTCCATGCCCTAAGTATCCCCCTTTCTTGTAGAGTAAAAGAGAGAGGAGAGGGAGAGATGCCATTCACTGTATAGTACTGTATTTAATATACACTTCAAAAATGGCGGGCCATGCTCACAATTATATTTATAGAGAGTTAAATGAGAAAAAGAGAGCAACAGAGAGAAGGAGTAAAAGAGAGAGGAGAGGGAGAGATGCCATTCACTGTATAGTACTGTATTTAATATACACTTCAAAAATGGCGGGCCATGCTCACAATTATATTTATAGAGAGTTAAATGAGAAAAAGAGAGCAACAGAGAGAAGGAGTAAAAGAGAGAGGAGAGTGAGAGAGAAAGCACAAGAGAGAAGAAAAAAGGTAATAGCATTATTACTAGGGTTTATCTCTTCTCCACCCTAAGCTTCTAGGAAAAGTTTCAGCATTTGTGAATGTTATTCGCATTTCTAGATAGGTATCACATCTCTGTGAAAGATTTTTGCATTTTTGAGGCTGCATGAACTCAAGACAGGAAACTCCATGCCTCGTTAAGCTCAAGCTTTAGAGCTATGCCAAGATTGATGCAAGGAGACATGTTGACATGCCCATCTTTTACCTCTTTGTTGACTATCTCATTAAGGTCCTCATATGTGTCGTAGAGCTTGGCCTCGCATGGTTTTTTAGGGCACTTTCAACATATTAAGATTAAGGACTTGGGAGGGTGTGCCGATATGCCCCCCATTCTCTTTGCTCAATGCACGCCCTAATTGGGTCAAATTTGATTGAGTCAAATATATTTGTTCTTTTTACTTTGCCAAAGTGTTTAATATAAGGTTATTGTAAGGCTTATAATGCCATAAAGTGAATTTTTCATATGTATGGAGTGTTGGATCCCATATTGGTTTTGGGCCATGTAAACTAAGATTGGAGAAAAAAATTTGGTAAACTGTGTCAAGATTCGTGTTCTCCTCTTAGCATACTTTACCTCTTTTTGGCTATCCATGAAAAGCCTTCTTATCAAGAATGGTATTCATTTAAGGTTGACACATAAGATGAAGAGTTGACTGAGCATAAGGTTTATTAGTTAAAAACTATGAGATATTACCAAAAAAATGAGATATTTTAGAATAATGATACATTTTTTACACCTTGGTAAGGAGGGGGGAGACTTTGAGGTAGGCATCTATTTCACACATATGGATGAGTTTTTAATTCAAAAAAATTATGATATTTTTATCCCTCCTCTCTCCTGGATCAAACCAAATCAAAAGGGAGGCAAACTAGGTCTAAATCTTGTCCAAATTCAGCCAAACTGAACTTGGAAGGCTTTTTATACTTTTATGCTTCTAAAATTATAATAATCTTATGATTTAAATCCATAAATTGGATTTAAGTTTAGAAGATAGTTATACTATCATAATTATATTACTAAGTTTATTCTTTTCAAAAATATTAAAAATTATCAGTAAAAGCAGCAGCGGAGCTATGGCAAAATTTTTAAGAAACTGATACATAATTCATTTTTATGCATAACGTGAAAAGAGGACTTCCTACCATATTCTAGGATTGGTCATCCTATGCTAAAAGAATTATTTTCATCACATTCAATGGAAAACTAATTTGTAAGGTTTATGCATAATTAAATAATTAAGAAAAGAGAAAATTATGATAATTATATTTAAATGATAAAAGAGGAATTCCCATGACATTTGGAATTCAATCATTTAAATGGGAAAAGTGGAATTCTTAGCATATTAAATTAATGGTTATTTTTATTAAAATTCAAAGAGGAATTTTAGATAAATTTATTTTATGCATGAGAAATATTTAAATGATAAAAGAGGAATTCCCATGACATTTGGAATTCAATCATTTAAATAGTAAAAGTAAAATTCTTGGCATATTGAATTAATGGATATTTTTATTAAAGAAAATAGAAATTTTAGATAAATTTATTTGATGATAAAAGAGGAATTCCCATGACATTTAGAATTCAATCAATTAAATGTAAAAAGAGGAATTCCCATGATATTTGAGATCCAAGAAATTAAATGGAAAAAAGAGAAATTTTTAGCATAATTCAAATTATGAGTATTTATCAAAAGTGAAATTTTGAGCATTATTGGGAAGTCTTTTCTTTGATCTGACCATGTGACTTACGGGTTCAGTCGGATCAATTCGGTTAGTTAAGGTTCTTGACTACGTTAGAATAAAAATATCCTGGAGGAATTGCCTGTGCTTTCTGGGTGAGGGAAGTTTTTTTGGGTTCGATTTTGGAAGAATCGAGGGATTAGTCTCTTGTCTGGATATCCGTGGGCAAGGCCCCGAGTGAGAGGCTCTGCCATGTGCAAGAAGTGCTACTTCCACTGCTAGCACCCCCGAATTCATTGCGCGGAGGGGGCATGGATCTTTCATCATTAAATTTTTTGGGCTGAAAATGAATGTGGGGGACTCTCTTCCCACTCACTTGAATTAAATAAAGAGAACCCAACTTGCAGGAATCAAAAAGAACATTGAAGATGGTGAAGCTATTGTGGTGCTTCTAAAAAGTCTACCTCAAGAGGATTATGATAACATAATTACCACTCTCACCAACTTACCATCTCCTGAACTGGTAGATGTATAGGCCTCTCTACTTGAAGAAGAAAGGAAGATCAAGCAAAGTCAAGGACACTACTTCAAAGAGGAGACCTACTTCGGCAAAAGTGGATTCAAGAAGAAGGGACCCAACAAGGACTATCCAAATAAGTCTTGAGATTTTTGTGGTAAACTCGGTCATGTAAGTTTGTTTTTTAAGGAGAAAATCTCAAAGGTATATCTTGCAAATGTTGACTCAAGTGAAGAAGAAGAGAAGCAAGAAGAAGACAAAGAGTGTGGACAAAAAGATTACCAAGAAGGCATCCTCTCACTCAAGGCCCCATCTCTTGCATATGGAGATGAACCACCAGATGTGGTTATCCACATCTTCAATCGAAGGACCTTTGAAGGTTGGGAGCTTGACGTTGACTCAGCCTAGCATCGTGGAAAGGGGTTTTGCACCACCAGGAAGATTGGCTTGACCTCCAACATTGTTATTGAGAGTGGGATCACCAATGTTAGCTGCTATAGGGAAAGGTGGAAGGGGATCCATAAGTGGTATGTAATTAAACCTCTTCCAATGACTGTAGCAACATATTGAGAGAGGACTTTTGGATGGGCTGACCAGACTACCATGTGATTGTGTGTATTAGGCACACAGAGAGGACACAGAGATAAGGGTGAGCTAACAAGACTCCACATTTTGAGAGTCCCATCGGGCATGCCAAATTTTAGTGTACCTATAGCAGGTTTGGTTGCCTGACACACTAAGTGGTGGCTCTTCTCTTGACAGTATGTCCCGAGTCCCAAATTCTCATAGTGCAGCACACAGCACATGTTAGGTTTCATGGTGGATCATAGATGAAGATTAGCATGCTGGAATAAGCATAATCATACACATGAAAATGGGATTAAGACTTATAAAGTTTAATTAGCATAATCGCAACATTAGTGTGCCTCTTTAAATAGGCAAGTACAAAGAGTGATTACAATGAGCTAATTGAGATTAGTAGTCTAATCATATCCACAATTCTCTCCCATTGATCCCTCCTTGAATATCTCCACACTACACTATTCTCTCCCCATGATTCTAGCTCCCCTAGGTAACAAGGTGGGATGATTGGCATCTTGTTGACCACTTGCAAAAGTAGAGATTCCCCAATGAATAACATTCTACTGACCCAGTTATGCTTCGGTGAATACAAATAGCCTTTGATCAACTCAAGACCATATGCCCCTTTAACCCCTAAGGCTAAGTTCATGGATATTTAAATGGTTGATTATTCCAACACCCCCCCCTTAACCAAATATTCATAGAAATGATGATGTTATGATGGCTATATGCTAGCTCCAATCAGGTCGTCCCAGTTATGGTTTACAATGCTAGTGCTCTTTTGGTCTTACCTAGTTATGGTGACCAATGCTAGTGCCCATGTAGGATACTAGTCATGCTTACAATGCATACATTTATGCTTAGAATATGGGAGGGGCTGGCCTTTGTTGATCTAGAAGGCAAAACTTCATACATTTGTAGATATCTTACATGGGGGAGAGGCAAAACTTCATTTCTTTGCAAGCAAATACACACACATAAGAGAGAGCAAGACACAAGAGAGAGATGGATGGTTTATTTGTCTAATATCTTCTTCTCTTCTCTACAACCATATAATTAAAAACATAAGAGTAAATACTGTAAGGGAAAGTACTCTCTTACAATGACATACTATAACTAAAAAGATAAGAGTACATACTATAAGGGAAAGTACTCTCTTATAATAACATACAGTGGTCATATCAACCATAATCTCACCAACCATGCCAGTGGTATAAGTGCGAAAGCTATCACCCAGCGGGTTATCAATGTCCGCAATGCTAGTTAAGCTCGATATCTTAACACTCCCTCTCAAGCTTTGCATACACTTGGATCACTGTCGGCGGGTGTCCTCAAAACAGCCCTAGTTCTCCTTACACCAGGAGTAACCACAAAAGGAATGCCAAGCTCCTCATCAAGGCTACGCTCAGAGCCACTAGAGTCGCCATCCACATATGAGTGACATGCTGACAAATGAGGCACAAAAGATTGATCTACCTTTTCCTTCCCTTTGCGTGATACATGTGTACCTACATCTGTCCTCAACCTGCTTGACCATGGACTAACACTGGGTCCACTACTATAGGAATCTCCAAGTTCACTAAGCACATGTGAGATTGCTGATCTACATGTGGTGTAGCATCAACACTTCTTACATCTGCATCTTTTGTTGCCTTCATTACTGGTGCATACCAGCTACTCATCTCATCAAAGACAATGTTTCTGGTTACTTGCATCTCACAAGTGGTAGGGTTATAACATCTCTATAACCTTTTTGCTCAAAATCATATGCATTTCTCTGCCTTTGGATCCAACTTTGGTCTCATTTCATCATGAACATGCACATATGCAATACACCCAAACACTTTCAAGTTAGACAGATCCGGTTTTATGCTTGTAAACTTTTGTTTAGGCATCATACCATGAACAGCTATAGTGGGGGTCCTATTCATAATGTACATAGCACAGTTGCTACTGCTTGTGTTCAAAAATAATGTACATAGCACAGTTGCTACTGCTTGTGTTCAAAAATAATGTACATAGCACAGTTGCTACTGCTTGTGTTCAAAAATAATGTACACTGCACAGTTGCTACTGCTTGTGTTCAAAAATAATGTGGCATATTCTTTTCACACATTAAGGCATGTGCCACTTCAGTAGCTATGGGAGCTACACATCTCCGATTGAGGAGTTGACTTCATGGGAGAGCGGAGTTACAGGGAAGGTATATTGTTACAATGTGCCTATTTTTTATTTATGCAACACCATTATATTGTAGAGTGTACCTACATGTAAACTATCTCTTGATTCCTTGCTTTCTCAAGAAATCATTGAACTTATTGGACAAATACTCTCCCCCACCATCTGATCTTAGGAATTTTCTTTGTATCCCTTTTTCCTTCTTGAGCAAGACTTTAAATCTCTAAAAGTGAGTAAACACCTCACTTTTCTCCTTCATAAAATAAACCCGCACTTTCCTAGTGTCATCATCGAAATGAATGTAACATAATACTTGCAACCTGTAATTATTGCAGTCTTGGTCAGTCCCCATACATCTGAATGTATAACATCTAATAGATTTGCACTGGTATGCCTTTCATGTGGGTAAAGCATGTTTGGCCTACTTACCAAGCTGCATCACATACTTTATGCATTGCATCAACCTTAAACTTTGGCAAACCTACAATGGCAAACCTGCAACAATATTTTGGCTTGCATAGATTTCAGTTCGTTGTATATTCACATAACTAATGCGTTTATTACATATGTCAATATTTAGAATGACACCTGTTTCATGCGAAAACATGGATGCCTTTACCTCAACCATGTTCACATCGAAAGTAAACATCCTACCATTTCTATTACCCTTGCAACAACCAAGCGACACTAATGTTTGAAGTCTAAACATCCTTGAGGATTAAACATCACTTGGTTGCAGACCCTGCTCAACCATTTATCCAATCGAAACTAGGTCCTTTATAATATTGGAAACATTAAATACATCTGCCAAAATGTACTTTATTTTTTCATCTTGTATAGACAATGGCACTTTACCAACACGCGCAATGGGATGCGCAGTACATAACTTGGTTTTTTCATTTTCTACATGTCTCTAAACCATTCACCATGATTGGTCATGTGGTTAGAGGTTCCAGAATCCACATACCATATATCTTTAGATCCTAACACATCTCTTGTTGTAGAACTGAGCATGTGTTGCATCACAAACATCTACTCACTTCTACCATCGCCACCTATGTATTAGATGATGCATAGTTGCCTTGTGTTGCAACTTTCCACTTTTTAATGTCATTCTGCTTTTGCCATGTGCCTTGGTTTCCAACAATAATAACAATCTATGCTATTTGCACTCTAATTTCGTTGCCAACCACCTCGGCCACTCAGGCTCCCCTTGCCTCTAGACTATCCTCTTCCACTTGTGTATGATTGCTGCTATTGTTGTGAATCATTGGACTGTTGTTGTCCATAATTTTGGCCTCCATGTCAGCTTCCCATCCCACCACCTTGTCCTTGACCACGACCTCTAAATTTTCCTCTACCTCATCTGGAGTAAAAGGCATGGTTTGATGTGTTCTTGCTTTATAAAGAAAAGTCCTCACCAAGAGTGTTTTCTTCTATGATCAGCATAGACACTAAGTCTTGAAAGTTGGGAACATTCTCCTTGACTGCAGTGGAGGTCTTGAATGGCTTGTACTCTTTTCCAATTCCATTTAGACAGATGCTCATCACTAAATCATCATCTTTCACCGATACATTAATAGACCCAAGGGATTCAACAATGTCCTTGATCTTTAAGGGATACTCATTAATAATGTTTTTCTTCTCCATAGTATGCTGCTCTTGTTCTACAATTTCCTTGCCTTTGTGCTGGTTTGGAATATCTACACTAGGTTCTGCTATGCAACTATTGGAGTATTTGTATCTTGTATGTGTCCTATCATCGTGTCCATGACATTGATTAAAAGCCAATACATGACTTTCCTTGCACCCTGGTTCTAGTCCTTGAATGCCTTTATATGTGCTGGAGTGGCATTCTCTTCAGACAACTCTGAAGGCTCCTCATTGTCTCCTTCGACATAGTCCTAAAATCCCGGTTACCCATCAGGAAATTAGTCATTTTGAACTTCCAGGCATGGAAGTCATTCTTGTCCAGTTTCTTTAACAATTTGATTGAGTCCATCAGACATGTTTCCTTGCAAACAACCAAAAAGCTACAAATAGATAATTTTTGTATGCAACCTATAACACAGTAGTATCTTCTGTGAACCTGCTACAATAGTACTTTAACACAGCCTATATGTCACCAGATGTGACCAGAGTACATGTACATACACCCAAGTTTAGCAATACATGTGCAAACACTGTCTACACTCCCAAAATATACTGCTGCACTGCAGTAACCAGATTTTGACCAGAGACAGCATAACTTCTCAAAACTAAACTACCAACAAAAACACCTTGCACTGACCAAATGAAGATAAAAATGCGCCTAAAAACGCGATTCTAGTTGCAAAACATCAATACAAAGTACTATGCACCTTACATACACCTCCAAGTCTGCAAAGATAGCTCCTCAATCGAAGATGGGTAGCTCCCATAGCTACCCAAGGGGTGTCGTACATAAACAAGAAGGGGAAGAGATGATGATGCTCTGACCCGTATACAACTTCCTTGCTTGCTTTATTCTTGTCTCTTGCTGACCTCCTTAGCTCTCACACAAACCAGAGCTTTGATAACATAAAGAGAATATGTGGGAGAGGGAGAGCTTGAGTTCTTTACAAGAAAACACACACACACACACAAGAGAGACCAGGACACAAGAGAGAGGTGGATGGCTGATTTTTCTTCTATCTTCTTCTCTTCTCTACAACCATATAACTAAAAAGATAAGAGTACATACTATAAGGGAATGTACTCTCCTACAACAACATCCAATGGTCAGTCTATAGTGTGAACTTGACGATATGAGCTGGCTCTATAACTATGCAATAACTCTAGTACTCCAAAGTGGCTGTCACACAGCGTGTCATCCACTGGTGGCATATCAACCACAATCTCGCTAACCATGCCAGTGGCATAAGTGTGGAAGCTATCACCCAGGCGGATCATCAATGTTCGCAGTGCTAGTTGAGCTCAATATCTTAACATACTCCTTCTACACCAGCCACCATGGTAGCAGCCCCCACATGAACCGTGTAGACTTGCCCTCCCCAACCTCGTAATCGCTCCATCTTATACTACAGATGTCAGGAGTATGGTCATTACCAGAGTCAATGACCCTTCTTGAAGGTTCTCTACCCTGTAGGAATTATCCAAATCTAAGGATCATTATATTGTGATTTCCCTAAGCAATAGGCATCCACTTGCTTCGACTTCACATTTCCAATCCCGACCACCCACTTATTCTTAGTAGGACATCCACCATCCACGTGCTCCCTTCCTCTCCCACCCTTGGTGTTTATGTCACACCCACCCAACCATTCATGACGATCCACCATCCACCATAATGGTCACTTGATCACAAAGGAAGGCCATGCCTAGAGAGAAAAGGGGAGAAAAGCCTAATGATAACAATCCTCCACTCCCTCGCACAGTCATAGACCAGTCCTTCTTCAAGGACCTCCACAATAACCCCTCTATGTCAGACAAACCACCTAACCCCTCCCTCCCACATTCCAAACCATAGCTTACACCATTCTATGTGAAGGATCTACTTAGGGCAAATACAATGATAGTGAGCCTCCTTGCTCTTCTCTAGATTAGCTCCTGTGTCCGACAATGTCTTAGTGTACCACTAGAGCAACTCAATGGTATGCCACCCAACTCTAGTGGTGGGCAGTATGGTGGGCCGTGTGGTGGGGTTTTCTCCCTAGAGGGTTAGGTGTTGTTAAGTTCCCTCCTTTATAGACTACTAGAGCCCCCACCTCTTTGTAGAGATTCATGGTACCCCACTTTTCGGGGCAATTGTTGATGGTGGTTCTGGAGTAAACCTCATGCTAGGATGCAGTGGGTCTCAAGATAACATGACTAGCCCACAACTTTTGTGTTTAGATGGCCGACCAACGAGAGGTGACCCCATCGGCCTGGCCTGGTAGAAGGTGTTACTGTAGTTATCTAGGGGATCCCATTCCTACTTGACTTTGTGGTGATTCAGCTTCCTAAAGTCAAAGGGGGGCCTACTCATTACTCATTGGTCAACCATGGCTTAGAAGTATATATGTCCTGCATGACTAGGGTTTCGAGTGTGCATTCCTCGAGCATGATCCACATGAGCTAAAATTTGAGGAAGGTCTGGACCAAGGGATCCATGGTGCCATGGTATCCCACTTCATCTTCCAACTCTCAGAAGACCACCTCTTGGCCTATATAGGAAGAAGGTCTTATTCCCCATGGTGAGTTGGAACTACTTGATTGGCTCTAAATAGTGGAAAGGCCTGACATCCTACATGGTGGACATCACACATGTACGAAGGGACTCCACCAACCCTTCCTCATGGGTCACCACAAAGGATGCAAGATAGTTAAATCCCTTTCCCTCAAGGCCGAGAAGCACAACCAATTTCCCATTGCCCCAGTAGAGAGAACTACCATAGGTGTCTATGGAAGCACCAACTTTTCCCGTGGGGGAATGTCCTAAGTCTTGGACGGAAGACCATTATGGCACCTTCCCAATTTACCACCAGCCGGCTCACAAGCCCACCCTCCTCTCCAAAGTAGCTAAGATAGGGAACCCCTTAGCCTTCCCTCTTGTCACAAGATCTCGTCCATGAATTCAATCTTAGCACTATGGAGGAGCCTCATCCCGTCGTCTTGTTAGCCTCTTGGCTATGGGATCACCCTACCCCACTTGAGCAAGCTACTACCTTCTTCAAATCTTATAAGGATGTTTTCGCCTAGACATACAAGGACTTAGAAGGTGTTCTAGTTGACATTGGTGTTCACACCATACCCCTCTAGGAAGAAACTTGACCCATTCATGGGTGGGCCTACAAGCTCAACCCGAAGTATGCAAAGGCTGTCAAGGTGGAGCTAGAAATGATGGATGTCCAAATACTCTCCCTAGTGGAACACTGCGGATGGCTTTCCCCCATGGTCATCTCTCCCAAGAAGAAGACCAGCAAGATCCATGTTTGTGTGGACTTCCAGTCCCTCAACAAAGTAGCACAATCAAGGATGGAATTCCACTCCCATTCATAGATTGGGTTTTATAGGATGTTGTTTGGCATGCCATGTACAGCTTCATGGGTACAACCAGGTTGCCATCCACCGAGATGACCACCCCAAGACAGCTTTTGTCACCCAATGGGGTACCTAATCCTACAGCAGCAAGATGCCCTTTAGGCTATGTAATGCTTCCACCACCGGATTGTCACCAATATCTTCAGGGAGTATCTCCTCAGCTTTCTAACTTCACAGGCACTCACCTTGTCTCTTGGATAGAGGCCTTCAAGGAACATCTTTCTCAGTTAGCTCTAGTTTTCACCAAGTGTTGCTCCTCCTAGATATACCTCCATCCCTTTGTCATTTCTTGGGTGTCTCGAGACCTCAGGCTTAGGGGTAGTTCAAGACACTGAACCTACAGTTGGGTGGTGAGTCACTAACCACAATCTACCATGATGATCACACGATGAGTTTCAACATTGAGTCTAAGGAAACCTTGCTAGGCATTCTTAGGTATGCCCTCTATCTTGATTCATATGGGTTCTATGTTAGGTGATTCTAGGGGACACTCAAAGGCGGATCTTACATTGGTATCAAAGCATACCTAGCAAAGGTTGTTAACCTGGAGGACGTACAAGATAGTACCCTCGTCGTGTAGGTGCACGAGGAAAGCATGGGAGGTTGGTACTTATGGTTCTAAGCTATGTAGACCAGCACATGGTGGCGATGCATGAGAGAGCACAAACCAGCTACTACGTGTATTTGCCACGTCAGATTTCCAACGGTCGGCAATCTAACATGGCAGAAGCAAGATAAGGAAATTCATAATTTTGCTTCTACCACATCAGATTGTCGACCGTTGGCAATTTGACATGGCAAATACACATGGCAATCTATGAATCTCTCTTGCACACGTGCAATAATAGTGGCGACCCACATATAATCTGCGGGCAAATCTGGCGACCCATGCAATAATAGAGATAAATACACGCGGCAAATCTGGTGGCTCCCATGCAATCTGGCGGCCCATGCAATCTGGCGGCGCCCATGCAGACTCATGCAGACTGGCGGCTCCTGTTGTGGTGGCAATCTGGTGGTGCCCATGCAATAATAGTGCCCATGATCTGGCTACGCCCATGATGACGTAATAAAAGCATATGTCGTATATGGCTAGAGTTGGAGCCAGAGAGCCAGAAGGAAAAGGCATGTTCCAGTAATGCATGTTTACACCCGACGCCAAAACTATAGAACTTTCAGCACCCCATGCTTTTGCTACACAAATGGTGGACACCATGCACAGAGCCACGAGCCGCCGGTACCAAAAATCCAAAATCATCGAGGTGGATTTTCGAAAGCTAGAGGAAAGTGTAGGGCTGGGATATGGCTGCCTCAACAAAAGACAAAGGGCGTATAACCCCAAGTATTGTCCAACAACCAAGAAAATACACTTCGTGTTTGGAAGCAATAATCAGGAGGACCCCAACCACCTTGGTTGGGACATTATTAATCATTATTAATTTTTATTAATCCTTCTTAGAGTTTTAATCATTATTAGGGTTTTTAATCATTATTAAATTTTATTAATCTTAATTACTTTTAAATTAGGATTTTTAATCATTATTTATTTTTATTAATCCTAATTATTCTTTATAAATATAGAGCAAACCTCCTTCATTTCATTGTAGCCTCCTTTCCAAACCCTCCCCCTTGCCAGGTTCTCCCTCTTTCTCTCTCTCTCTCTCTCTCTCTCTCTCTCTCTCTCTCTCTCTCTCTCTCTCTCTCTCCCTTCTTATTTTTTTTTATCATCATGGTGTTTTGTCTTTGAAGAGCCTAACAAGTGTTGATGTTGTGTGTTGTGCCTTTAGATTAGCCTTTACATGTGAGGGTAGAAGATGGCTCCTAAAACCCGTTCTAAGAAGGCTCATACACAACATGATGTGGTGGATGTCTCTCAAACCAGAAGGATCCAAAAGCACCAAAGTGCCTCGTGTGAGTGAGAAAGCCTCTGCAGTAGTCACACCCATAGTGGATAGTCATGTTGGTGGCTTAATGACCCCCCAAAGCTCTAGGAAAAGGCTAGTTTGTGAAGACCCACCAACACAAGATGTGCCTTCTTTGCCAAATGAGTTTGGCCAACTGGTGACTACAAAACTATTGCAAGATTGGTTGTCCAAGCATTTTGTGGACAAGGAAGAAAGGCTTCCCAGGGGTACCATTGTGTAGGCTTTTGGTGAACCCATCCATAAGGACCATGGATGATCATCTAAGAGAGCTCGAGGAGAGTTTTGATCAACATGGGTATGTGCCTACACATGGTGAATTTATTGTGTCAGAGAGTTTTCCAGGAGAACAACCAATGGAATTTAACCCTCGAGAAGCAAAATGGGCTAATGGATTTTGGACAAATCAGTCCCATCGTTTCAATGTAGTGGTATGCATATCTCCTTATCTTTATTTTATTGATGCTAATTTATTTTGTGGTTTTTACACATGATGTTTCTGTAATTTTTAGACGATGGATTCATAGAGGTGGAAACACCTTCATAACAAGAAACTTATCGTATGGGGTGGAAACCACAGGGTGGTTGCATGGACTAATGCAATATTTAAAAGTAAGCATTCTCCATCTCAATTCTTTATTCTTTTATTTCCATTACCTATGTTGGTTTGATCTTGCCTTTGATTGTAGAGTGGGATAAATTCCCCAAAAGATATCCCCGTTAGTTTGTTGTCATGTCATCGCCCTCACCAAGGAAGAGGAGGCTGAGCTATTAATGTACCTGGTGAACCTAAACAAGTGACTTCGTGAATTGACCTAAAATTATTGCATGTATTTTATAGTGTAGCTAGTCTTTGACCTTATATGTGGTACTTTAAGTAGAGTGACACGCGTGTATGTGCCTCAAATGATGGCCCATGATGTATTTTTAATGCAAAGGTTTGGGCTTGCCAACCCAACCACCTTACTCGATAAGCTCACAGACAAGGAGAAAAAATGGGCTGAAATTATTACGGCACATGATAAGCACAAGCCAAGGTCAAGATGGTACAAGGTGCTCATGACCTTGTTGTTCCAATTTCTATTCCAGGTATGCTATTTTTTCTTGCCTATTTGTAGCAATTGCTTTACTTTTGAAACTTCACATCTTAATATATGACACTTTTATGCTTGAGTGAAATAGGAGGAGTTCAAAACAACATTAAACATGAGGACACATTAATTGCCTAGTGGAGGCGATCGCAAAGAAGAAGGCATACCAAACACATCAATTGCCTAGTGGAGGCGATCGCAAAGAAGAAGAGGAGAAGGCATACTAAACACATTTGAAGGATTGGAAAAGGTCTCGGTTCTTCCAAAACCGAAACCGAAAAAACTTTTCTTACCCAGAAAGCATAGGCGATTCCTCCAAGAAAATCTTCTAACGTAGTCAAGAGCCTTAACTATCCTTTGTATTCTGACCGAACCCGCGGGTCACATGGCCGAATCAAAGGAGGAACTTGCACTTGGTTCATAGAGACCAATGCTTTTTTCCCCATCAAAAGAGGCACATCCGTTGATTCTTTTCCATAGAACAAGGATTATCATGTGACTTACTTGAACTATCGTAACTTGAACAGAATTTTATTTTATTATAGGAATCCATCGATCCAGCCCACCCCATCCAATCCCATGGGTTAGCCAACCGCCCAACCACTGTATTGATAGGATCTATTAAGGAAATTTGGTTATGTTTTGTCCCGGGTACCAGGGAAAAGAGTTCACAGGCACCCTAGCCAGCTCTCATGCAAAACTTAAATAG
Source organism: Cibotium barometz (assembly GCF_041138505.1). Lineage (NCBI taxonomy): Eukaryota > Viridiplantae > Streptophyta > Polypodiopsida > Cyatheales > Cibotiaceae > Cibotium > Cibotium barometz. The sequence continues at coordinate 18,551,516 of NC_141046.1, read as the reverse complement.
ACACACCACTTACGCACCCAATATGAAATTGCCTTTTCTTAGACTCAACTATTTCCAAAACAACATTGCAATAAAACCACAGTGTTTCCATCATAATCCTCAGTATTCCAGTTCCAAGTCCAAATTCTAATCATTCCTTCCTCGGTGTACCTATGGCATCATTGGCAACTAGAACGCTCACCACCTGGTTAGTCCCTCTAGGCTCACCTACTACTTCACTTAGGGGCCTTTTTGATAGTTCCTAGCCCATAGTACCCAGGAATATAATTAAGTATTTCATTCATTTCTTCCTCAGCGTACCTATGGCATCATTGGCAACTAGAACGCTCACCACCTACTCACGCAGGAGTCTTTTCAATAGTTCCTAGCACATAGTACCTAGGAGTATAATCACATAAAATCCATATGGACTCTCCGTTGAAGATCAATTAGATCAACCAACAAGATCCATGTAAAAGAGCCATGAACTCATCTGTTGAAGACCAGCAAGGCCAATCAACCAGATCCATGCCCGTGTTCAGAAAAACAACTCCAACTCATTTTCTTCCTCGATGCACGTGTGGGTATCCTGGTGGGTGACCCAGAGTCTGAGCACCGTATGGTCAACACTCTCTAGGCTCCTTCGCGTGACCTAGCACTTCACTCATAGGCCGCTTCCTTGGTCCCTCATCCATCGTACCATCGAAAGATCACCATTTTAATCAAACCGAGACTGGTCAAGACCTCGGCTGATCTTGCCACGCGAGACGTCCTTCTTTGACTCTCCATCAAGCTGTTGCAACATTTTCCACTCAGGTCCCCACGACCTCATTCCATAAGATAGTCAAAATACTTCCCCCAGTATTCTTGATGTAAAACAATCTTTAAAAAATAGGTTTCATATACAAATACATTTTCCAAGCAAAATTTCCATCATTTCACATCATTCCTCATCATACAGTTTCTATAATGAACTCTCATCTTTCACATCGTTCCACATCTGTCGACATTACTTAATCCATATCCAATTCCTATGTATTCCTATTCTCATCCAATCACATCATTTTTCATCTCATCACATCTTTCCTCATTTATCCTCATCACATCTCATCCACTCGCATCTACCTATATTCACATCCCATCACACCTCATTCATTTACATCACATATCATTCATTCACATCTATCTCAATTTACATCACATCTCATCACATTCATTTCACATCTCATCTCATTCATTCTTATCCCGATTCAAATCACCATCTAATCCAATCATTCACATCGACATCACATCCTTTCACATACACATCCACATCCATTCTTCCACATACACATCCACATCCATTCTTCCACGTACACATCCACATCCATTCTTTCACATACACATCCACATCCATTCTTTCACATACACATCCACATCCATTTCCATTACATCACATCTTATTTTCGTCTTATCACATCCTATCATATCTCATACACTTCTTATCACATCCTATTTACATCTTATCACATCCCTTCACATCTTATTGCATCCTATTTACATCTTATCACATCCATTCACATCTTATCACATCCTATTTACATCTTATCACATCCATTTCACATATTTCCATTTAGTAGCCTTTTCTAGTTTAATTCCAATAATGGGACTTTTTCTTAATTTTTACCAATTGCTTGGCCTAATTAAAGGTTCCTTTTCTTAGGGATTACTCTTTTAACATAAAAATGAATTACTATAAATTTCTCTTTTTTCTAATTAACTATTTATGCATAAACATAAAAATAAAATTTTTCATGATTATAATGAAAATCATTCAATTAATCTAGGATGATTAATCCTAGAATATGGTAGGAAGTCCTCTTTTCCTATTATGAATGAAAATGATTTATGTGTTAATTTTTCAAAAATTTTACCATAGCTTCGCTGCTATTACTGATAATTCTCAATAATTTTGAAAACATAAAGTTTAGTAATATCATATAATAGAATAACCATTAATTGGATCAATATCCAATTATGGACTTGATTCTTAATTTTTCCATGAATTAAATAGCAAGCATTAAAAAGCCACTTTTTCCATGAATTAAATAGCAAGCATTAAAAAGCCACTTATTTGGCCTCAATTTGACAAGCACAGAAATTACTTTTAGATTAGAGAATTGCTTCATGATTAGCTTCATTTGAATATAGAATAGGTCATAGGAATGACCATTCTTTGGGGGAGAGAGAGACATGCTTTTAAAAAAAACATTTAATTTAAGCATAAATGGAAATTTATGTGTTTTATCACTACAATTCATTAAAGAACTTCAATTGTATTAAAAAGCCATTCAATTGAATGCTTCTCAAGCTTGAGAGGGATTGAGAAGAGAGAACATTTGGAGATTTAAAAAAAAGACCATAAATCACACTTTACCTCCTAGATTGCTTGATTCTTTAATCAATGTAGAGGCCCCCAACCAATCAATTGGTTTGGTATGTTGATGAAGACTCCAACGAAGATTGAAGAGAGAGAGAAACTCCAATCTCTCTAATTTGTAGAGGATTTTTAGAGGTAAATAGAAAATATCATTATTTCAATATAATACTGGCATGGTATAGTTCTCATATATTTTTACAAAGGGCTAAGGATCTATTTATAGGTGAGGGAGGCCTCTAACCAAGTCCAACTAATTTCTAGAATTTTCCAGGTTCAGTTTGGTTGAATTTGGACAAGATTTGGACCTAGTTTGGCTCTCTTTTGATTTGGTTTGATCCAGGAGAGAGGAGAGATAAAAATATCACAATATTTTTGAGTTTAAAACTCCACCACACATGTGAAATAGGCGCTTCCTTGAAGATCCCCCTTCTCCTTTACCAAGGTGTCAAAATTGAATCATTATATCCAAAACATCTCATTTTTTAGTAATATTCATAGTTTTTTACTAATAAACCTTGTACTCACTCAACTCTTCATCTTAAGTGGGCATTTACTCATTTTTGCGTATTTTTCTTTTATAGATTGGATTTATCTCCTCCCCACACTTGGATTGATCCTATTGGCCCATAAGAACCTTAATTGGACCATAATCCAAATTTTTTTGAAAATCTAGATCCTTAGGCTAAGGTCCTTTATACAACATTGAAAAGTTCTTTTTGAATTTCTATTTTAGGGGAAACCATTTTCGACACTAGGAGGATTTTTATATCCAAAAATATCTCAATTTTGGATTACCTCTCTCTAGACATTTTCTCTCTCCATGTCAAAATAGGGTAAAACAGAATCTTTCTTTTATTTCAAAGAGGGGAATAATTACAAGATGAGAAGGGGAGATTCTTACACCTGTACACCTCAAAAGCTGGAGGGAGGAATCTTACATCCTACCCCACTTAAAAAACGTGAGATGTCCTCATCTCATAGGTGGAGTATGATCTCTTTCATCATCTTCTTCTTCTTCAATCACTTCCAGTGTTACTGCCTTGGAAGTGGACGGCCAATTTGGGAACATCTCTCTTTTACTTCCCCTATTCTGAGGCGGAGGTCTTGCATTACTTTGGATTAAAACTGTGGGTTGGTTAGAGGGTCTACCTCTGGGATTTCTCTGATTTTGGCGTAAAGAAACCTGATTACTCTGGAAAGAAGAAGCTGGGCAATCCATACTGCGATGTCCAAATCCTTGACAGTTATAGCATTTCACTCCCTTGTTCAAGGGTGAAACTTCTGAAGTTGAATTCCAAGGGATTAAGTTCCGGGGGAAAAGGACATTTCTTCCGTTCTGGAACTTCCCATATCCTGGGCTTGACCCTTATATCTCTTAGACGGTGGAAGGTTGGAATCACCTTCTGGAGCTAAAAACCTTTTGAAAGGTGATGGTGCTGGCTTCGGCGGGACCTTGACATCAAAGGCCTTTGGCGAAATCCTTCGCGATCCGCACTGCTTCGGCCATGGAAACTGGCTTGGCATTCTTCACTAGGATATTCAAAGGTTCATTCAGTCCCCGAATGAACCTGGCCATCAGCTGTTCTTCATCTAGTGGTGGCGAGTATTTGAGGAGAAGAGCGAATGCTTGGTGATATACTTCAATAGTTCTGTTCCCCTGGGTTAGCTCTAAGACTTCGTTCATCTTTGTTTCCAAAAAGCCGAGAGGACATATTCTCTTCCTTAGGTAAATTTTGAGATCCTTCCATGTCTGAGTGTTTCAATCCACACGGCTTGTCTCGCAGTGGTTTCTCCATGCTACTCTGGATGCTACTCTGGCTGTTTCTACTATCTTCAGCCTTCCAAGAGCCATTTTGCTCATCTCATTATACCGGGTGACATCGAAGTACTCTTCCATTGCTTCGATCCACTTCTCCACAGTCTCGCCCAAGTTTTCCCCTTCACCCTTGAAAGGTCCAGGCTGCGATCTATAAAGAGTTTTACAAACATCCAAGTCGAGCACTTCTTGATCAAGTTGGGTGTTATCATTCCTACCACGATGACCTTGATCCATGATCCTATCAATACGAAAATTCTTGTTAAGTCCTTTTATTTACAATTCAAATCCGACTTTAGATCCAACTGATTCTGGGGGTTCTTTAGATTGGTCAGCTCTCCACAGAATCATGGGATAAAGATCCCTTATATAGAACTCATTATCAGATAACAATTCATTCAGAATATATCATTCATATTCTTAACACAATAATGGTCCATCAGATCGAAAATTCCATCTAAACATTCCTCCATGGAAGTTTCAGTTATGTAGGTTTTTAATTTGTCATCCCTTAACTGGATCCACTAGATCAAGTGTTAACAGTAGCAATCTGTCTCAGCACAATCCACTAATCTCATAGTGATTTGCTGAAGTCATTATCGTCATTTTAGTTACGAACATCATCATCACAGGGACTCGTCCCATTCATCCTCATTGTGGCTTTGTTCAACTGATCGCTTTTCAACCAAAATTCAGGAATCATCTTTTTTTTTCTTTTTTTCTTTTTTTCTTTTTTTTCAATCAAAACCCAAATCAGCTCATCAATTCTCAACCAGAATTTTAAAATCATATCAACCACATTCGAATTCATCATCTGGATAGCATCTTTACTTATAATTTCAAGGTCTTAGATTTACTCCTATATACTGCCAATAAAGAGCTGCAGTTATACCCTCGATATATATGGGTAGTCACGGTCCTTGGAATTATAAGGTAAATACCATCATGACTAGGCCTCAAGCAAGTCAGGGATTTCTATACAATTGCGGTACTTCATCTAAAGATCCACTTTCAATTTTATGAATCTTCATTCTGAATATCAATTTGTATGAATTTTATCACACAATTACAACCTTTTATTGTTACTTCACAAATTTTTGACATTTTTGGCTTTTCAATTGATCCACTTTAGTTAATTCGCTCTGATACCAACTGAAAGATCCCTACCCCCTCCGCGCAACAAATTCGAGGGTGCCAATAGCACTGGAAGTAGCACTTCTTGTGCGGGGCACGATCCCTCACTCGGGGCCTCGCCCATGGATATCCGGACAAGAGACTAATCCCTTGGTTCTTCAAAAACCGAACCCGGAAAAACTTCCCCCTACCGAAAAGCACGGGCGATTCCTCCAGGATATTTGTACTCTAACATAGTCAGGGTCATTACCGACCAAAATGATCCAACCAAACCTGTGAGTCACTTAGTCAGATCAAGGAAGAAACTTGCACTTGGATCATAGAAAAACCAACACTTTTTTTCCCATCAAGAGGCATAGCCATTGATTCTTTTTCCATAGAACAATTACTATCTGGGATTTACTTCATCTATGGTACTATAACAGAATTGAGTCTCATTTTACGGATCCATCAGTCCAACCTCAGTCCCATGGGTTAGCCAACCGCCCAACCACTGTAGTGATGGGATCCAATTAGGAATTTGGTTACGTTTTGTCCCGGGTACTAGGGAAAAGAGTTCCCAGGCCCCCCAGCCAAATATTCATGCAAATTTAATGCGAGTCACACCACTTACACACCCAATATGAAATTGCCTTTTTCACAGATTCAATTATCTTTAAAATAATCATTTAATGAAACCATAATGTCATTGATCATAATCCTCCAAAATATCCGGTTGAATCCTAATTTCCAATCATTCCTTCATCGGTGTACCTATGGCATCATTGGCAACCAGAACGCTCACCACCTGGGGCCTTTTCGATAGTTCCTAGCTCATAGTACCCGACAATATATTCATTTATAAAAATCAAGATCGAATCTCCATTGAAGATCAGCAAGATCAACCAACAGAGCCATATAAAAGAGCCATGGACTCATCCGTTGAGGACTAGCAAGGTCAATCAACCAGATCCATGCCCGCTTTCAGAAAACAACTCTTACTCCTTGTTCCAATATCTTTCCCGATGCACGTGTGGGTATCTTCGACGACCCAGAGCCGAGCACCGTATGGTCAGCATCCTCTAAGATCCTTCGCAGGTCACCTAGTGCTTCACTCATAGGCCGCTTCCTTGGTCCCTCATCCACCGTACCGGAAGCTCACCATTTAAATCGAACCAAGGCTAGTCAAGACCTCAATCGACCTTGCTACGCAAGACGTCCTCCGTTGACTATCCGTCAACTGTTGTAACTTTATCAGTTAGGTCTCCACACGGCCTCATTCTCAAGACGGTCAAAAATGCTTCCCCAACATTATTGACATAAAACAGTCATTTAAAAAGAGGTCATAAATACAGTTTCTATAATGAACTCTCGTCTTTCACATTATTCCACATCTGTCCACATTACTCAATCCATATCTAATTCCTATGTATTCCTATTCTCATCCAATCACATCATTTTTCATCCAATCACATCATTTTTCATCTCATCACATCTTTCCTCATTTATCCTCATCACATCTCATCCACTCGCATCTACCCATATTCACATCCCATCACACCTCATTCATTTACATCACATATCATTCATTCACATCTTTCTCAATTTACATCCCATCACACCTCATTCATTTACATCACATTCATTTCACATCTCATCTCATTCATTCTTATCCCGATTCACATCACATCACATCTCATCCATTCATTCACATCGACATCACATCCTTTCACATACACATCCACATCCATTCTTTCACATCCATTCTTCCACATACACATCCACATCCATTCTTTCACATACACATACACATCCACATCCATTTCCATTACATCACATCTTATCACATCTTATTTTCATCTTATCACATCCATTCACATCCATTTTCACCTTATCACATCCATTCACATCCTATCACATCTCATAAACATCTTATCGCATCCAATTTATATCTTATCACATTCTATTTTCATCTTATTACATCCATTCACATCTTATCGCATCCTTTTTACATCCATTCACATCTGATCGCATCCTTTTTAAATCTTATCACATTCTATTTTCATCTTATTACATCCATTCACATCTTATCGTATCCTTTTTACATCTTATCACATCCATTCACATCTTATCGCATCCTATTTACATCTTATCACATCCATTTCACATGCTATTTCCATTTAGTAGCTTTTTCTAGTTTGATTCCGATAATAATGGGACTTTTTCTAAATTTCTACCAATTGCTTGGCCTAATTAAAGGTTCCTTTTCTCGAACGACTATTTCTATATTCCTTCTCAATTCCTCAATTGAATTATATTCAATATTCCTCTTTTGAATAAAAGAATTCATGGGATTTACAAAAATCAATTCTACCCATATTTCCACTTTTGATAAATAATCATAAATTGAATTATACTAAAAATTCCTCTTCTTTCCATTTAATTTCTTGGATCTCAAATACCATGGGAATTTCTCTTTTTCGCATTTAATTATTTGCATTCCAATGTCATGGAAATTTCTCTTTTATCATCAATATTTCTCATAATAAAATACCCATTAATTCAATATGTTAGGAATTTCTCTTTTCCCATCTAAATGATGGAATTCCAAATGTCATAGGAATTCCTCTTTTACCATTTAAATATTTCTCATAGATAAAATAAATTTATCTAACATTCATCTTTGAATTTAAATAAAATACCCATTAATTTTAATATGCTAAAATTTACACTTTCCTCACTTAAATATTTGAATTCCAATATGGTGGGAATTCCTCTTTCATCATTCAAATGTATCTATGCAAAAAGATAAATTTAACTAAAATTCTTCTTTAATTTTTAAATAAAATATACATTATTTTAGCATCCCAATTTTTCTCTTACTTCATTGGAACACATGGAATTCCATTGTCATGTGTGGGGATTACTCTTTTAACATAAAAATGAATTACTAGAAATTTCTCTTTTTCTTAATTAACTATTTATGCATAAACATAAAAATTAAATTTTCCATGATTATAATGAGAATCATTCAATTAATCTAGGATGATAAATCTTAGAATATGGTAGGAAGTCCTCTTTTCCTATTATAAATGAAAATGATTTATGTGTTAATTTTTTAGAAATTTTGCCATAGCTTTGCTGCTATTACTGATAATTCTCAATAATTTTAAAAACATAAATTTTAGCAATATCATATGATAGAATAACCATTAATTGGATCAATATCCCATTATGGACTTGATTCCTAATTTTTCCATGAATTTTTTTCTCATCAAGAGGCATAGCCATTGATTCTTTTCCATAGAACAAGGATTATCCGTGATTTACTTCAACTATCGTAACTTAAAAGAATTTAGTCTTCAGTCCAGCCTAACCCCATCCAATCCCATGGGTTAGCCAACCGCCCAACCACTGTGTTGATAGATCCATTTAGAAATTTGGTTATGTTTTGCACCAGGTACCAAGGAAAAGAGTTCCCAGGTCCCCTTAGCCGGGGCTTCAAGCAAAATTCAAGATAGTCACACCACTTACACACCCAATATGAAATTGCCTTTTTCACAGATTCAGCTATCTTTAAGACAATCTTTTAATGAAACCATAGTATCATTGATCATAATCCTCCAAAATATCTAGCTTGAATTCCAATTTCCAATCATTCCTTCATCGGTGTACCTATGGCATCATTGGCGACCAGAACGCTCACCACCTGCTCACTCAGGGGCCTTTTCAATAGTTCATAGCTCATAGTACCCGGAATTATAATCACATAAGAAAATCCAGATGGACTCTCCGTTCAAGATCAGCAAGATCAACCAACAAATCCATATAAAAGAGCCATGTACTCATCCGTTGAAGACCAGCAAGGCCAATCAATCAGATCCACGCCCATGTTCAGAAACAACTCCAACTCATTGTTCCATTTTCTTCCTCGACGCATGTGTGGGTATCTTTTGAGAGATCCCTGTCCCCTCTGCGCAACGAATTCTGGGGTGCTAGCAGCAGAAGTAGCACTTCTTGCATGGGGCAGGGTCCCTCACTCAGGGCCTCGCCCACGAATATCCCGACAAGAGACTAATCCCTCGGTTCTTCCAAAACCGAACCCGGAAAAACTTCCCTCGCCTGGAAAGCACGGGCGATTCCTCCAGGATAGGTTTTACTCTAACGTAGTCAAGGTCATCACTAACCAAACTGATCTGATCGAACCTAAAAAGACACTCGGTCAGATCAAGGAAGAAACTTGCACTTGGATCATAGAGACCAACGCTTTTTTCCTCATTGAGAGGCACAGCAGTTGATTCTTTTCCATAGAACAATTTTTATCTCACTAGTTGATTTATTTTGTAATGTGCATATATGCATAAGTTAGATTATTGTATTAGAAAAATTGTGCAAACCTTAGAAGGCTTGAGGACAAAGGCTAATTAAATGGCAAAGTCCAAATATGGATGTGTAATTTATTTTTGGCTCAAAGCCTACTTTTGGAATATATCACAAATACCCACGCGAGAAGAAGCCACTCACATTGGAGGGGGAGATTGCACCCAGCCTTGTGTTGGTGGTGATGTTTTTCTTTTTCTCTTGCCTTATGTTTTGTTGTGTGCTTTAATTTTTAATTTAATTCAAGTAGTTTTTTTAATATTTGATATATTTTAAGAGTTTTTGATTATTCTCTTCAAGAAGATTAAAGGGTCCCGTGACAGTGGTATTAGAGCTTTGGTGTAATTTAATTTTCTTGAAGGCGGTCAAAAGAGGTGAAAGAGACAAAAATAGAGGTGATTTTGGTAATTTTCTTGAATTTAAATTCAAGAAGAACACGTTTAGGGATTTTTGTTTATGTATGGATGAAATAAAGCTTGTTTTTAACCATTGGGTAATCAATCTCCATCAATCTATTGCCCAAAAGGTAAAACTAGGTGGAAAACCATTAGTGGGTTTTTCCAAAACCATAAAACCACCTTCCTCTTCACTAATCCTCTTCTTAATCTGTCCGTACGGATTGAAAGAGCAAGGAGAGAAGCATGGAGGGTCATAGCATGATTGCTAAACCAATAAGGCTATCTGAATTCTATAATCAAGGGTGGGAGGTGATGGATTTTTCTTAATTTCTCTCAATTAGTAAAAGCGCAGTCTGTGAGAAATGAGTAAAAGCCATATATATATATATATATATATATATATATATATATATAATATTTCCAATTGATCTTTTTCTCTCTCTCTCTCTCCCTCCTTCATGTTGGGCAGAGGCTACCTGAGTGGAAGCAGCGCGCTCCTCTCTCCATCGGGTGGGCGGCAGCGAGCGCTACGAATTCAGGGGGGGAGGAATTTTCAGACCCCGATTTATTATTTGCGCTTATTGAGGCTTAAAAGCTTTGTTATTACGAAGCTTATATTAACTAAAAGCTTCATAAGCTTAAAATGTTATTTTTTATTTTTATATTAGATGCGATGGTTCTTCTACAGTTGGCAAAGATTACTTCTACCCGTTGGGAGCCGCACTCAGATAAAGGCATTACAAGATTTTAATAATAAAATCTTGGATTGATTTAAAGAGCTTTATAAGCTTTATACTATCCAGCTTTAGAAATATATATAGGCTCTTGCTTTATCTATGTCCGTTGATTGTTTCTCCATACCATTTAGTGAAGTTGCTTTAATTTTGCACAAGTGATTGAAGCTTTAATTATTAAAGGGTACATGGATTATTTCTTGAAAAATTATGCATTTGTGTATTGAGCTAACCTGGCAGGACTCACATCTAGCTCGACGTTCCATATGAGATAAGAAACCCTATCTTTTCTCTTGTTTTAATTTTTCCTTTTCCTTTTAATTGTCAAGAAATGGGTAAATATCCGCAGCACCGTCGTACTATTCAAGAACAGCTTGATTCTCTCCATATTCTTTTGAATCAAGAACGAGAGCATCGGGACAACTTTCAAAGAAAGATTGAACGACATCTATCTAGAATGAACAAATATATTAAGAAGAAAGTTAAAACTGTGGAAGCATCTGACATGCATAGCCCGACCAATGACATCGTATCCAAGCTGTCTATTGTCAAGTGTTTCAGGTGTAAGATGATGGGACATTATGCTAAATCTTGCCCAACTAAAAAGAAGAACCAAATTGCACCAAAGGACATGCTTGACACCGAAGAGGTTAACGCACTCGACACATTAACCAAAGGTGGAGGTATGTGTTAAAAATTATTTATTGTATACAATTTCTTGTTTGCTTTTGTATCTGTTTTCTGAATATTCTTTCCTCCTAGACCTAGTTAGAAAACTTTAGCTCCTGAAAAGAATTTTAGATACCGTGACCTAACTAGAAAGATCGAGACAAGATTAGCAAAAGTTATCTTCAAGATCTAGTTGCCCAAATTCAAGTAAAAATGAGTGCTAGACGTTTCATAGAAGATTAAGACCAATTTAAAGATTCACGATCCAAGTAAGTTTCTCCAGTCTTTGATTCAAGTTATCAATTGCTTAAACATTGTGATTAGTGTGAGAAAAGTAAAGAAATAGCTCTCAAGTGACTAGAAACCAAGCTTAAGTTGTATACCAATCACAATTACGAAGTTTATACCAATTCAAGTAAAGTTTTGTCTAAATTTTCAAGTGTTCTAGTTTAAGATCTATTTGAGTACAAGATTCTATTGTTACTACTACGTGGTTTATGTTTATGAGTTTAGGTGATGAGGTGTGCAAGGGTACCGATTTAGGTGTTGCACAGTGCGAGGGTACCGATTTAGGTGTCGCACGGATGGTGGATTGAGTCGTGGCGTGTGGACAGATCTCATTATTATATTCACAATATTTTGTGGCTGTATTATGGCGTTTGATATTATTTTGACATCAGTGTGATGTGTGTGTACACACGCGTCAATTTATTGTACAGTGTGCATACGAGCACTAGTTGATTTATTTTGTAATGTGCATATGTGCATAAGTTAGATTATTGTATTAGAAAAATTGTGCAAACCTTAAAAGGCTTGAGGACAAAGGCTAATTAAGGACAAAGGCTAATTAAATGGCAAAGTCCAAATATGGATGTGTACTTTATTTTTGGCTCGAAGCCTACTTTTGGAATATATCACAAATACCCACGCGAGAAGAAGCCACTCACGTTGGCTGGGGAGATTGCACCCACCAGCCTTGTGTTGATGGTGATGTTTTTCTTTTTCTCTTGCCTTATGTTTTGTTATGTGCTTTAATTTTCAATTTAATTCAAGTAGTTATTTTAATATTTGATATATTTTATGAGTTTTTGATTATTCTCTTCAAGAAGATTAAAGGGTCCCGTGACACATGGACTCATCCGTTAAAGACCAGCAAGGTCAATCAACCAGATCCATGCTCGAATTCAGAAAACAACTCTTACTCCTTGTTCGTGTGGGTATCTTCGGCGACCCAGAGCCCGAGCACTGTATGGTTAGCACCCTATAGGATCCTTCGCAGGTCACCTAGCGCTTCACTCATAGGCCGCTTCCTTGGTCCCTCATCCACCATACCGGCGGAAGCTCACCAAATCGAACCGAGGCTGGTCAAGACCTCAACCGACCTTGCTACGCGAGACGTCCTGCATTGACTCTCCATCAGCTGTTGCAACTTTATCAGATAGGTCTCCACGACCTCATTCACAAGACGGTCAAAATGCTTCCCTAGCATTATTGACATAAAACAGTCATTTAAAAAAAGGTCATAAATATAGTTTCTATAACGAACTTTTGTCTTTCCACATTGTTCCACATCAATCCTCATTTATTTCATATGTATTCCTATTCACATCACATCATTTTCCATCTCATCACATCTTTTCTCATTTATCCGCATTAGTTCTCATCACTCGCATCATCTACCCATATTCACATCTCATCACATCATATTCATTCACATCACATATCACATCTATCCCAATTTGCATCACGTCTCATTCACTCACATCCTGATTTACATGACATCACATCTCATTCATTCACATCCCGATTCACATCACATCACATCTGTTCACATCCATCACATTCATTTACATCACATCCATTTGCATCCATCACATCATATTCATTCACATCACATTTCACATCTATCCCAATTTTCATCACATCTCATTCACTCACATCCCGATTCACATGACATAACATCTCATTCATTCACATCCCGATTCACATCACATTACATCTATTCACATCCATCACATTCATTTACATCACATCCATCACATCACATTCATTCATTCATATCCACCACATTCATTCTCATAACCATACCATCACATACATTCTATCCACATTATATCACATCACTGATCTCATTCATCCACATCCATCTAATCATTCACATGTATGACTACTCACATCTATCCATACATTCATATCTATCACTTCATATCCACATATATTAATGTCACATCACATCTCTTTACATCACATCACATTCTTTCACATACACATCCACATCCATTCTTTCGCATACTCATCCACATCCATTCTTTCACATACTCATCCACGTCCATTCTTCACATACACATCCACATCCATTCTTCACATACACATCCACATCCATTCTTCACATACACATTCACATCCGTTCTTCACATACACATTCACATCCGTTCTTCACATACATATCCATATCCATTCTTCACAAACACATTCATATTTATTCTTCACATACACATCTATATCTATTCTTCACATACACATCCACATCCATTCTTTACATACACATTCACATCCATTTTCATCACATATCATCCAATCACATTCCATATCATTCATTTACATCCTGATTCACATGACATCACATCCCATATCATTCATTTACATCTTGATTCACATGACATCCCATCTCATCCATTCATTCACATCTATCTGATTCACATCACATCTCAACACATCTATTCACCTCACATCTCATCACATCTATTCACATCACATCACATCCATCCATTCATTCACATCTATCTGATTCACTTCACATCTCAGCACATCTATTCACATCACATCCCATCCATCCATTCATTCACATCTATCTGATTCACATCACATCTCATCACATCTATTCACCTCACATATCATCACCTCTATTTACATCACATCCCATCCATCCATTCATTCACATCTATCTGATTCACATCACATCTCAGCACATCTATTCACATCACATCTCATCCATCCATTCATTCACATCTATCTGATTCACATCACATCTCAGCACATCTATTCACATCACATCCCATACATCCATTCACATCCCATCCCATCCATTCACATCACATCCCATCCATTCATTCATATCTATCTGATTCAAATCACATCTCATCACATCTATTCACCTCACATCTTATCACCTCTATTCACATCTTATCACCTCTATTCACATCACATCCCATCCATCAATTCATTCACGTCTATCTGATTCACATCACATCTCATCACATCTATTCACATCACATCCCATGACCGCAAAATGCTTCCCCAGCATTTTAGACATAAAACAGTCATTTAAAAAAAGGTCATAAATACAGTTTCTATAACGAACTCTTGTCTTTCGACATTGTTCCACATCAATCCTCATTTATTTTATATGTGTTCCTATATACATCACATCATTTTCCATCTCATCATATCTTTTCTCATTTATCTACATCAGTTCTCATCACTCGCATCTACCCATATCCACATCTTATCACATCATATTCATTCACATCACATATCGCATCTATCCCAATTTACATCACATCTCATTCACTCACATCCCGATTCTTGTGACATCACATCTCATTCATTCACATCACATCACATCTATTCACATCCATCACATTCATTTACATCACATCCATAACATCACATCATATTCATTCACATCACATATCACATCTATCCCAATTTACATCACATCTCATTCACTCACATTCCGATTCACATGACATCACATCTCATTCATTCATATCCTAATTCACATCTCATCCATTCACATCCCAATTCACATCACATCACATCTAATCACATCCATCACATTCATTCACATCACATCTATTCACATCCATCACATTCATTTACATCACATCCATTTACATCCATCACATTCATCACATTCATATCCACCACATTCATTCTCATAACCATCCCATCACATACATTCTATCCATTTACATCCATCACATTCATCACATTCATATCCACACATTCATTCTCATAACCATCCCATCACATACATTCTATCCACATTATATCACATCACTTCTATCCACATCATATCTCATTCATACACATCTCATCTCATTCATCCACATCCATCCAATCGTCTCACATGTACGACTACTCACATCTATCCATACATTCATATCTATCACTTCACATCCACATATATTCATGTCACACACACCTCTTTATATCACATCACATTCTTTCACATACACATCCACATCCATTCTTTCACATATATCCACATCCATTCTTTCACATACTCATCCACATCCATTCTTCACACACATCCACATCCATTCTTCACATACGCATTCACATCCATTCTTCACATACACATCCATATCCATTCTTCACATACACATTCACATCCATTCTTCACATACACATCCGTATCCATTCTTCACATACACATCTACATCTATTCTTCACATACACATCCATATCCATTCTTCACATACACATTCACATCTATTTTCATCACATATCATCCACTCACATCCCATATCATTCATTTACATCCTGATTCACATGACATCACATCTCATCCATTCATTCACATCTATCTGATTCACATCACATCTCAACACATATATTCACCTCACATCTCATCACATCTATTCACATCACATCCCATCCATCCATTCATTCACATATCTATATGATTCACTTCACATCACTTCACATCTGAGCACATTTATTCACATCACATCACATCCATCCATTCATTCACATCTATCTGATTCACATCACATCTCATCACATCTATTCACATCACATCTATTCACCTCACATCTCATCACATCTATTCACCTCACATCTCATCACCTCACATCTCATCACATCCCATCCATCCATCCATTCACATCTATCTGATTTACATCACATCTCAGCACATCTATTCACATCACATCCCATCCATCCATCCATTCACATCTATCTGATTCACATCACATCTATTCACCTCACATCTCATCACCTCTATTCATATCACATCCCATCCCTATCAATTCATTCACATCTATCTGATTCACATCACTTTGAATAAAAGATTCATGGGATTTACAAAAATTAATTCTACCCATATTTGTCAATAAAAATGATAATACTCAGAATTCCTCTTTTAACATTTAATTATTTGGATCTCGAATATCATGGGAATTACTCTTTTTACATCAAAATTCTTATGCATAAAAATAAATTTATCAAAAATTTCTCTTTTCTCTTAATTAAATAATTATGCATACATACCAAAAAGTATTCTTTCATGAATATGATAAAAATCATTCTTTTTGCTTACAATTTCTAAACCTAGAATATGGTAGGAAGTCCTCTTTAAGCATTATGCATAAAATAAGATATGTATTTTTTTTCTGAAATTTTTTTGTCATAGCTTTGCTGCTATAACTGATCAATTTTTCTAAAAGAATAAAAGCTTGTAATGAAAATATGATAGAAGCTCTTCTTTTAAGCTTTAAATTAAAGTATGTATACATATCATAATTTTAACCATAATTATGATTATTTTCCTTGATTAAGCTAAATTAAACATTCCTCCTTTCCAAAATTACTATTATAATCCACTTCCTTTTTAGAATGAGTTAAAGTAATTCTTTTCTACTCATAAACAATCTAAAAAGGATTAACCATATTTTGACTAACTCAAAATCATGAAAATATCAATTCTTATTCTCTAGCTCATCAAGCCTAGAGTTTAGATTTGAAATAAGAGACTATCATTGAGAAGCATCCTTTTTCTAAAGATTTAGCCATAAATATGACTACTCTTTTCAAGAGAGAGATTTACTTCAGGAAAGCATTACAATTTATTTATTTTTTCAGAAAGAGACCTCTATTAAGTATGAGAAAAACATACAGCAATCACAGCTATAAGCCAGAAGAGAATAGAATCACCCCAATATGTAAGGTGATTTCAACCACTGAGGAGCATCATGATGCCATGTAAGACCTGTGGTACTAGAGGAAAAGAAGATGCCATGGTCCCATTCCCACATAAATATCACACGCTTCGCTTGCGCAGAACGAGAGGGCCCTTGAATGCGAGCCCAAGTAGCCATAAGAGTGTGGATGATATCACCCCATATAGTACTAATGCACTGAGACCCAAAAATATGGACACCTTCAATAGCCTCCGTGCATCTAGCTCTCCAGATTTGCCATGCTGTAATACTGGCAATAATCTCCCCAATGGTGTCAATCCTCTGTCTAGGGGGTGTATAATCAGAGTGAGGAACATCCTACAATAAACCATGCTGGGCAATACCTCTATGAATGAAAAAAACAAAATCTAGCCCTCATAAAAAAGAATCTAAGAATCTATACCACTGCCCTCTATGAATGAAAAAAACAGAATCTATACCACTGCCCTCATAAAAAAGTTACGGACCGGACTGGGAGAGCCAAGCAACTACCCCCCAAGTCACATGCATGGCTCAGCCACTCAATTTGGGCTACATGACCCCAAATCTGCTGTGCAATGCTGCACCCCCATAGACAATGTTGTACAGACTCAGAATCTACCGCACATCTAGGACAGGAAGGTGCTACACCGAAAACTGATCTCCACTGATTGGTGGGGAGACCACCATGTAAGAATAACTAAAAGAAATGAGAGATCTGGCTCCTTCTGTATGAGTGCCAAAGTCTATGCCAATATCTGCGCTGTATCACTGGAGAAATATTATAGCTCTCCCAATGAGGCCTGAGAGTAAACTATGCACCTGTGTCGACGAGTGAGGAGAAGCCTGGCATTCCGAACAGTGAAACTAAAAAAAGGAAGGCTTTTCAAAGGATCGAAAAGGCATCAATTCACTCCCACTCTCCTGGATCCCACTGAAGATATCTGATAGGAGTGCCACCATATAGCCACAAACACCAAGAGCCATGAGTCACTATCTGAGGAGAAGGGTCAATGAACCAGTGCTTCCCCGAGCGACCAACAATCCTCACTGGACTAAGCCTAGTGTTTGGTATGATCTCCTCCATACTACATCTCCTCAATCTCCCACCAGACATGATAGAATACATGAGGAAATCTGTATCCTCCTGGCCTGGTAGAGCAATGACCTGCAGAGGTATGCCTATCCTCGAAAAAACTCCTAGCCACCTCAGATGATAGTCTCCGTTGTGAAAGTCCCAGCAGCAGTAGAAAGCCACTCATGCAGAATAGCTGCATCAATTTGATCAATACGAATGCGAGAGCCACTCATGCAGAATAGCTGCATCAATCTGATCAATACGAATGCGAGATCCCCTAAGATGCTGAGTGGATGCAACTCTTCGATCTTCCGAAAGACTCTTAAAGGTCTTCCAAGCAAGAACTATGTATGCGCATCTCTCCCATCCTGACCACCATTGCATATAACGAGATGCACCAAGTGGCCGACCAGCCTTATCCCTAATGAACTCGTTCCATATAATAGGTTGTCGAGGTCAGCCTCGTCCAAAGACCTAGGAAGCCTTTGTCGCAAAAAATATCTCATGCTTCTCCATGCTCTGACAATGGCTGCAATAAGAGGGGAAGATGGTGCCCTAATGTCAGCCTTTGTGAACAAAAAACGTGTGTTGGGCATCCGAGTGTACATCTAAAAATCTGAGACAAGAAAAAATCCTTCCGAGGCTTAGTGCCTGGTAGGAAGCCTTTGACCACAAGTTTGCAAAAGCAACGCCCTGCATTGAACATCCGGATCGATAATATTCAAGCCCCCTCTCTTTTGGGCTGAATAACTATGAGCCAAGCTACCCTGGCACACGAGTGTCTGAGGTGCCATCCAAGCCCGACCAGAGAAAATTTCGGATCAATCTCCGCGATTGGCCAATGCACGCACGAGAGAAGCACCAACAAGAGG
This sequence comes from Cibotium barometz, assembly GCF_041138505.1. NCBI lineage: Eukaryota > Viridiplantae > Streptophyta > Polypodiopsida > Cyatheales > Cibotiaceae > Cibotium > Cibotium barometz. The sequence goes on along the minus strand of NC_141046.1, from coordinate 18,532,113 downwards.
CAATATGCCAAGGTAAGGCAAGCAAAACCTGATTAGCGACCAAAGCTCTGGAGGCTAAATCTAATCTCCTGGAGCTCCAATGGATGAGCTTCTTCCGGATACTCATAAGTACCGGAGTAAACTGCTATGCATGAGAAATATCAATCCCAACTTGGAGTAAACTGCTATGCATGAGAAATATCAATCCCAACTTGGCATCCCAAATATCTAGCAATACATCCTCTGCTGATCCAAGTAAAACCAAGCTAGCCTAAAGATTAACTTCATTCTAATTAGACATTAAGAATCTTTGGGAAAGCTTGATTTGAATAAAAACCATCATTTTGAAAGCTTCTCAAGCTTGAGAGGGGTTGAGAAGAAGAAAGTCATTGAGATAATTGAAAAACCCATAAAAATTAATCTTACCTCCAAGTTTGTCTTGATTCTTTAATTAGCAATGAAGCCCCCAACCAATCAATTGGCCACCAAGAGGAGAAGAGCAAACTCCAAGAGTTGTTAGAGAGAGAGAGAGAGAAGCTCCAAGCTCCCAAGAGAAGAGGAAATTAAGGGATAATAGAAAATATGCTTATTTTAAGATACTATTGGCATGGTATAGCTTAAAGATGAGAATACAAAGGAATGAGGGTCTATTTAAAGGTGAGGGAGGCCACTAACCAAGTCCAATTGGGTTCTAGAATTTTCCAGCTTCAGTTTGACTCAATTTGGATCAGTTTGGCACCCTTTTTGATCTAGTTTTCTCCAGAAGAGAGGAGAGATAAAAATATCACATTTTTTTAAAATAGGCACCTACCTCAAGAGTCTCCCTCTCCTTACCAAGGTGTCAAAAATGCATCATTTCTCCAAAATATCTCATTTTTTTAGTATTATACCTTAGTTTTTAACTAATAAACCTTGTACTCAGTCAACTCTTCATCTTAAGTGAGCATTTACGCCCGTGCTTTCCGAGCAAGGGAAGTTTTTTCGGGTTCGGTTTTAGAAGAACTGATGGATTAGTCTTTTGTCCGGATATCCGTGGGCGAGGCCCTGAGTGTGGGACCCTTCCCCGTGCAAGAAGTGCTACTTCCACTGCTAGCACCCTTGGATTTGTTGCGCGGTGGGGTCAGGGATCTTACAAAGGTAGCCCTTGCCTTATTGCCGCCCTCCTTTGTAAGAAAGAAGGCCTGTGAAAGTAGGAGGACCAGCGTGAGTAAATCCACCTGCTCAACCAATTCAGGGAGCTGATAGAAGCATCAACATCATAGAGGTTAAGGAAGGTGAATTGGAAGATGATGAGGAAACAGATAAGGGGGTTATCTCATGCCATTGTAAAAGAGGAAACTCAGATCAAATCAGAAAGAAGGAGAAAGAACTGAAACTTCTAAGACTATGCAAAAAGAAAAAGGGGAAAATATGACAAAGGAAAAGATGTGGATATGCAAGAGGAACTAGAAACTTCTAAGACTATGCAAGAAGAAAAAGGGAAAAAGATGACAAAGGAAAAGATGTGGATATGCAAGAGGATCAGAAGGAAGGTAACCCTTGTTGATTTTCCATTAGGACATTGTTAGAGACCCTACAAACTTTTGGAAGACTTAAACACATGAAAAGGACCAAACATCACATGGTCTTAGCTTTTGAAGTTAGCACTAAAGATGAGGAGGCTATGGAGTAGGGCTGTTAGCATCAAATTACCCCAAGAAGAGAACTTTTCATTTAAATTTGATTAAACTCAAGCTACAAGCTGATGTGGAACCCACCTTGGATGCATGGATAAAAGGATGTAGGATTTCAAAGGTCTACATAGATGGTGGAGCATAGGTGAGTATTATGACTGAGAATACCATGCATAAACTTGGTTTGAAGACACACTCATCCTCTCCATTCACATTCAAGTTGGCCAATAATTTTAGGGTGAGGTGTGTTGTAGTTACTCTAAAAATTACAGTCTGTGGTATAGAATCTGAGGTGGATATGCATGTGATGCCAACAAAGGGAGATGGCTACCCCATCCTACTTGGAAGTCCATGGTTGATAGATACGAGGGCTATCCAAAAATGGGAAACAGGTTTTCTTATACTCAAGCCAGAGATGGAAGGAAACAAAGGAATGCTAGTCATTTATGACATGAAGCAGGGAAGATAAGTTAAACTAAGAGACTATAGTGGATGAACAAATTTTTTTGAATGGGTGTCTCTTGTTTGTCATAGCCGAAAAAGAATGGAAAATGGAGAATATGTGTGAACTTAAACCCTTGAATGTAGCAACAAAGAGGGATCGTTTCCCTCTCCCATTTTAAGATGAAATACTCAATGAGGTTGCAGTCCATGAACTCTATATTGTTTGTGAGATGGATACTCTAGCTATTTTCATATTACAATAGCTGAAGAAGATCATAAAAAGACAAATTTTGTGACCCCTTGGGGATGCTTTTCATACAAAGTTATGCCTTTCGAACTAACAAATGTCCCTGCTACCTTTCTCAGATTTTTATGAACCATGTGTTTGAGCCTTTTTTGGAGCTTCTATAAGGGTTTTCATGGATGATTTCTATATATATATAGCTACACATTTGGAGAAAGTGGAAATAGGTTTCAAAAGGTTGGATCTGTTATGAGGTCAGCTACTGTTGAATCCTGAAAAATGTCATGTTGGAGAAAGGAAAGTTACTCTTTAGGGCATGTGGTGTTTGACCCTGATCCAAAAAAGTGAAAGCTCTAGTTAGTATGCCTTCTCCCAGAGATATTAAAATAGCTCATGAGTTTTCTTCAAAAGGTAAAACATATGACAAGGTTCATAAATATTCTCTCTCTACTAGTCTTTTAACTTCAGAAAATGGTGTATTTTGAAAGCTCTCTCATTGGGGAGATTATGAAGAAATCAGTTCAAGCAAGTCAAGGAGGTGCTTTCTACTGTTCCTACCATCATGCCACCTGATTGGAATGCCATATTCTACATAGGACCAAGTATAGGATCTGATTTAGTAGGTGTAGTACTGATGTAGACGATGTTAAGCAAGGGTACATGAGACCTATCTACTTTGCAACAAGTAGATTACTTCTTACTAATGAAAGATAGTATTCTAAAGCAGAATAGATGATGTTATCTCTCTGATAGTTAGAAATTTAGATCTTACCTAATAGAGAGTTTATGGTTATCACATATGAATCTACATTTCCTTATGTGGTACAACACATCAACACTTCATCTAAAGTAACTAAATGGATCATAGAGCTTCAAGAATTTCATTATACTTTCATGGTGGAAGACAGCACAAGAGCCAGTTTTGGTGACATTCTGACATACAGGTATCATAAAGAACCAAAAAGGAGATAATTTGAAGTCAAAACAGAGAGGTTCATGTTTGATTTACCTGATGCTTATACTATGTATTTTGGGACAGAGTAGAGGGGGGATTATTATCCTTGATCTAGGTGGAAGAAACACTTCATCATCATATAGGGATAGGATCTAATAATGAGGTAGAATATGCTACTCTTAAGGTAGGATTACAAAAATGCAAAGAACTTGGAATTCAAAAACTATATGTCAAGGGGGATGCTCTACTAATAGTCAAGAAATTACTTGTACTTGGGGGATCAAATCTGATTCGTTAAAAAGTTGGAATAGGGAAGTGAAGAAGCTAATTCAGCAATTCAAAAATGTGAATCTTAGGCATATGTCTAGGGATTTCAATAAAGAACCTGATGCTCTTCCTTAAGAAGGATTTAGGGATGATCTGATTTGTCAAGAAGTGACTTTAGATGTATCAAAAGCGACTGAAGCTTTACATGATTTATTTATTTCTTGTTACATGGGGAAAGTTTGATCCAAAATGCTACAGGGGCATAAAATTAAGCTTGCAAAGAATGCTATATCATTTCAAATGATTGGAGAGTAGTTCTATAAAAAAGAGAAGGATCAGATTCTTAGAAGGGTTCCATTATTTGAAGAGATTTCACATATTATGCACGCATATCATGATGCCAATTTAGGTGGACATTTTGGATTTGACCTTACAGTCAAAAAGATCTTGCAAGTTGGATATGTATGGCCAAGTCGGCATAGAGATGTGAAACAGTGGTGCAAAGGATGTTTGGGATGCCAAAAAGTTGGAAACAAAAAATTGATATCAAAACCAAGGGTTCCTATTGGACTATTTACTAAATGGGGAGTGGATGCCATAATACCTCTACCAAGGACACATAGTGGTAAGGTATACATTTTGGTGGACTATTGATTATATTTCGACCCATAAACCTTTGCACACCTTTGTAGTTGGTGGGCGGTGGTAGTTCCAAGATCAACTTGACCTTGCTATCATCAGTGGTGGATATGCCATTTTTTGAGACTATGTGTCCTAGTATCACACCATGCTTGACCCAGAACTGGCACTTCAAAGGGTTTAGTGATATCCGATATAATCGGCAATGTTCAAACACCTTCCTCAAACAGTTCAAATGATCTTCCCATCGAGAATGTGCACATAGATCATCAACATAAACACTTCCAACCACTTTTGCAAGTAGTCCTTAAATGTTGTGCACATCAATCTTTGAAAGGTTTCCGAGGCATTTGTAAGACCGAATGGCATGACCTTGTAAGAGAATGTTCCCTACATGGTATTGAAGGCAGTCTTATGTTGGTCTTCTGGTGCTATGGACACCTGATTGTACCTTGAAAACCCATCCAAGAAGCTGTACGCTTCCCTTTAGCCACTCTTTCTAGGACATGTTCGGTATATGGTAATGGGTAATGGTCCCTTCAAGTGGCTACATTTACTTTCTTAAGATCCACACATACTCTCAATTTTCCATTCTTTTTAGGCACTATCACAACAATGGGTGATAACCAATCCGTATGTTCGATCTCATAGATAAAGTCAGCAGCGATGAGCTTATCAATTTCCTCCTTTACAATTGTTGCATACTTTGGATTCATCTGGTATGGTTTCTTCCTGGAAGGCCGTGATCCTTCCATAATTGGAATCGTATGTTGTACCACTTTCATTTCCTTATAGTTCTAGGCAAAACAATCCTTGTATTCCTTTGAGAAGAGCAATAAGCTCTACTTTCTCTGTCTGCTGTCTGCAGAGGTCAATATATACGGTGTGTGGACAAAAATAGAGGCTGATAATGTGTACATATGTGTATATGGCGTGTGTGAAGTTTTGCTTTTGAGAGCATTGCCAGGTGTACAGAGTAAATGGTTTTGATGTGAGCATGTACAGGCCTGTCCGGTGACAGGTCAGATGGAGATGGTATCAGCCACTTGGTCGCCTTGAAGTCTGTATGCGTCCCTTTAAATGAATGGGCACTAGGCAGGTTTTATTTGAAGGTGTATGGAGTGGGCACTGAAGGTTGTGTTTGAGAATTGTTGAAAGCAAGGGTAATAAAAGATAAAGGGGCCATGTGCCATGGGCATTGGTGTGAAAGGGAATATGATGGCCATCCTTGAAAATTTAAAATAAACAAATAATATACTCACCACGTGGCTAGCCTATTGAAGCCCACGTGGAGGTATGTCTTGCAGCCATCTCTCTCGCCAGCACCACATCTAGAAGGCTGGCGAAGAGAGAAAGAAGAGAATGGAATTACCGCCATAGGGGGGGATGCTTCTGGAGAGCGAGGCGAAGGAAAGAGTGTGGTCTTTTAGGGGTGTGTGGTTGGAGGAGCCGCAAGTGGAAGGAGAGGTGAAGAAGGCTTTGAGGTGGCTGGCGACGGTGATCGAGGCAGAGCAGAGAAAGCTGGCAATAGAGGAGCGTGGAGCACCAGCTGTGAAAGCTGACGAGTTCTGGTGTCAGGTAAAACTAGCACAGAAGGCACCAAAGAGAGCGCGCAGCTGCTGGTTGACGAGATAAGTGCAAAGACGGGTCAACGGTTGATAGAGAAGAAGCTGCAGACTGGAGGGTGAACAACTTCAACGAAGAGTAGTGGTTTTTTGTGCGTGGATGGTACAGCTGCAAGCGCAAAGGAGGAGGGCCGTCGTGAAAGAGTGTGGAGCCGCCAGTAGTGAAGGGACCGCTTCCACTAACAGATGTCGATGGCATGAAAGTAGGGAGACCTTCACCAACTGCAGCGAAGAGAGTGGAGAGCAGAGTGGCTGGCGAGGAGGAGATTTTTTTTCCGGAAAGGTGGCAGCCTCTGGGTGTGTGCAAGAGGTGATTGTTGCTTTGTTTTGGGCTTTAGTCACCGGCAGTGGTTGACGCAAGCGAAAGGAGAGAGAGCCGACAAGTAGTTAGGTGTTGGCAAAGCTGCTGGCATCAGAAGAGGGAGATCTTGCTGGACGTGGCTACTGATGGCGACAAAGAGTGGCGACTGAAAAAGCTACCTAGGAGGTAACAGTGGCTGAGTACATCAACAGAGAAGGGACGCCCTTGGAGCTGGGCGACAAGGTGAGAGGACTGCCTCAGAATTGGCAGTGTGCTGGCAGGGGTTGGTAGCCAAAAGAAAGGGATAAAGCTGGTCGCCAAGATGTAAAAGAAAGGCTATGTACAGGAAAACAAAAAGAGCCGCAGAGGAGAGACATCTTTTTATCTTTTGTGGTGGTCTACAGGCACAGAGAGCCAGAGAGAGAGAGGGTGTGTGTGTGGTTTTTTGTGGATCTCTACCTCTTCTGGAGACAGGCCAGAATTGTAAATTCTCTTGATTAGCTGTGGCTGGTGTTTGGTGATGCCAGAGAGTTTTTTTTGCTTCTGTGTTTGTTTGGGTACAAGTTGTGACAGCCAGATCTGAAATATATATTTTGTTCATGCTCTTGGGCCTGGTTTTCTGGTGTGTTTTATGCGATTATGGAAGTGTGGCACCCTATAAGGGCGTAGACAGCTTCACCGCTTCCGTGCCATCACTTTTTGGTGCCTCCACAGAGGAGCAGATTTCCTTTGGTTTGTGAAAGAAGATAGGGGCTGTGTGAAGAAAGATTTGAAAATGGCTCAGGACTTTCCGGAGTATTGGGGATTGCCACAGGAGAGTGCAGTCAGGTTTTTGGAGAAAATGGAATTTACAGCCTTGATGAAAGACAGGGCAACACCGGAGATCCTCTCTCAGATTTTGGCTTATTGCTTGCAAGGTGATGCAAAAACATGGTTATTACAGATGTTTGTGACTACACATAGAAACATTCATCAACAGGATCCTGAGTACCGTGTAGTCAGAGCTGCATTTTTGGCACAGTTTGCCCGAGTGAGGAGTCCAAATGAGGTGTGGAAGGAGTTGTGTAACATTCAGCAGAAGGATGGTCAGGATGTGGATTAGTATCTGATAGAGTTTGGTAGACTGTGGAGTCTATGGTGTGAGGCTCTGATTCCTGAAGTACCCCCGCAGATGATAAAGAGAGACCGGTTTGTGGCTGGTCTGGAACCAACCCTCCGCCTGAAGGTGGAGCTGAAGAACCTGGATAGCTTTGAGGAGGCTGTCAGAGTAGCTCGAGAGAAGGAGTGGAAGGTGAAGCGTCTGAGGTAGATGGGAATACAGGAAGAGCCGAAGAAGTTTGTGAAGATGCCAGAGATCGAGAGTATACATCCTGAAAGGGAAGCTGTTGTTGTTCCTGAACAGGAGGACACTTTGAAGAGGGACATACATGATGCAGTGGAGCTCATGAAGTCTCTAAGTTTGAATTGGATGGAAGCAGGTGGAAAAGGAAGAAGCCGAGGTGCACCAAATAATAGAAGGGACAATATGTCAACAGGTGAAGGGAATATGGGAGGAACAGGGAGAGGACGGGGCTACTATTTGAGCAATGTCCAATGCTGGAACTGTGGGGAGCGGGGACATATCAGCCCTCAATGTGACAAACCGCCCAGAGCAGCAGGTGGTGGAATGTATCCTGTGATGCAGAGGACTAATGATAGATCGGGGGACCATAGTGTTGAAGTAAAAGATCCAAATCAACCCTCTACCAGTGGAGTTAAATGGGAAGATAAAGGGAAAGGACCGGCTCTCAACTTGATAGGAGTGGAGACCATTCCAGAGATTATGCCTGTGGGCAAAGAGGACGAGGAGTACGATGGCAGAACCTGAACCATCTTCTAAGAAAGGTAAGCATGTCCAATTCGATATAAGTCCTCAACCAGAGAAGAAGAAGAGAAAGCCAAGAAGACATTATAAAACTTCAGATTTGCATATTGGTCAAGGTCAAGAGGAGTATATATTGATGGGAGATTTAAAGGGAAGGGTAGCCAATATAACTTTTGCCCAATTGCTTGGATTGTGTCTGAAACTTAAGAGAGAGTGGAAGAAGTTGGCAAATCCGAGGAAAGTAAATGAGTAGGAACCCACACAAGGCGAAATGGAGCTCATGTCTGTGGAAGACCTTCCTGATATTTGTCCATCAGTTGATGCTTGGTGTGGAAGTGTGAGTGTTGGAGAAGCATATGTAGATGGCGGTGCACAAATCAGTGTGATGACTCAGTCCTGTATGGAGAGATTGGGGTTAAAGCTGAATGCTAGGGTTCAGATTTTAGACTCCGTCTGGCAAATCATGCAAAAGTGAAGTGTCTGGGTGTATGTACAGAAGTGCCAGTGACTGCTTTTGGTGTGGTTTGCAACATAAATTGCCATATTATGCCGGCTGGTTTGGGAGTTTATCCACTGATTTTGGGCAGACCTTGGCTCAGACAGGTGGGTATCATCCAAAACTAGAAAAGGGGAACTATAACAGTACATAATAGGAGAGGAAGAGCCAGGAAGTTCAATATGAGTAGTAAGCGGGAAATGAAGAGTGAGCCTGAAGAAACAAGTGCTGATGAGTATACAGATAGTGAAACTGAAGAAGAGAGTTCTACTTCTGATGATGAGAGCCAGGTATCATTTATAATGAAGGAAGAAAACGAGCATGTGATGCAAGCTGAAGAGGAGTTAAAGAAGGAAGAAGAGAGCAGACTTGAAGATATGGACAGTCTGATGCAGCCTCCATCACCCAGTGCAGAGAAAGAGAAGCTGTTTTACAGGGCACGCTGAATCCTAAATTGCAGCCAGTGGAGAAAGAAGAGTATATGAAGGTAATACATAAATTCCCTCATTTGTTCATTACTTCATATGAAGAGATTCGAGGATTCAAATGTGAACCAATGCCTATAGTATTGAAAGAGGGTGTGAGGCCAGTGTTTCAGAAACTGAGGAGGATAAATAGAGAGCTATTGCCTGTATTAAGAGAGGAGCTGAGTAAGTTGTTAAAAGCAGGGTTGATTTATCCAGTAAATCACTCAGATTGGGAAAATCCAGTGGTCTTCACTCCAAAGCATACAGGTGGGTGGAGAGTCTGTATTGATTACAAGCCTCTGAATGCTGCAACAAAAAGCAATCACTATCCTTTGCCGTTTATTGATGATATTTTGGACAGGGTAGCTGGATATGAGAGGTATAGTGTATGCGATGGCTTCTCTGGGTATTTTCAGATCTCAATTGCTGAAGAAGACCAGGCTAAGACCACTATCATTACACCGTGGGGTTGCTTCTGTTACCGAGTAGTACCATTTGGTTTGAAAAATGCACCCTCGTGGTATCAGAGGAACACTGATAGAGTACTTGCACCTCTTACAGATCATTTTGTGAGAGCTTTTTTGGATGATATATGTGTATATAGTTCTCAAAAGGAGCATGGTAATAAATTGGAGCAAGTATTTTCTAAAATGGATGATGCAGGTGGACAGCTGAATCCAAAGAAGTGTCATTTAGGATATTCAAAGGTGAAGCTGTTGGGGCATATGATATCTCAGAATGGAATTGAACCTGATCCAGAGAAGATAAAAGCTCTTGTCTTATTATCTGCACCATCAACATCCAGGCAGTTGTTTGCAGACTTTTGTCCAGAAGGTAAAATATATGGCAAGATTTGTTCCTTTAATGTCTCAACTACTTTATCCTCTTCAGCAGGCTATGAAGAAGGAACCATTGCAATGGAATGAAGAATGCGAGGAAGTGTTTGAGAAAGTGAAGGAGGTATTGGGAGGTATTTCCAGTGTAAAAGCTCCGGATTTCTCTCAGGTCTTTTATGTGAATCCATCTTTTGGTCCGGATGTAGTTGGAGCAATCTTAATGTAGAGAGGAGATGAATCCAGATATATGAAGCCTGTGTATTATGCAAGTAGAGTGAAGACAGAAGTAGAGAGAAAATATATTGAGGCTGAATTGGTTTTGTCAAGTCTGGTGTATGCTTGCAGGAAATTCAGGTCATATCTCTTGATGAGACCATTTGTGGTACTGACAAATTATACTCTACTCCCTCAGCTGGTGAATGGTACTTCACTCTCAAAAGGTATGATGCGATGGTTAGTGGAGCTTCAAGAGTATGATTTCTCATTTTTGATTGAAGATACTTGCAAGGCAACTCTGGCAGATCTTCTAACATACAAGGATGGCCCAATACTGGTGAAGGAAGTGGATTCAAAGATAGAAAAAGAGGAACAAATTATTATTCCTGGAGCTCATGTTTTATTCTTTGACGGTTCATATAAGAGGAGTATACATCAAGCCATCGGGGGGTATATAATCCAGGATTCAGAAGGCGTGCTGATTCTAAAGGATAGGATACTTCTGGAAGCTGAAAGTAACAATGAGGCTGAATACACAGCATTGTTTCAAGGGTTGCAGGCTGCTTTAAAACAGAAAATTCAGCAGCTAATCATAAAGGGAGATTCTCTATTAGTAGTAAAGCAGGTCTTGGGTAGCTGGCGAGCAAAGAATCCGAGATTAAAAGAATGTCTGGCTGATGTTAGAAGGCTGCTACATCAATTTACAGCATGGAGTATTCAACATGTGCGGCGGGAGGAAAATCATATGGCACATGAGTTGGCTCAGGAGGCAATTAATCAGGATCCGGTAATTGCAAAAATCAAAGAGCCATTATACAGAGGGAGGGAATACCTGTCCAGAGTGGTGGATTATTTACTCTCAAGTCGCTTGCCTGAGGAGCTCAAAAAAGGCCAAAAGTATCATTTTATCAGGAAAAGTAAGCATTATGTCATGGTTGAGGATGAATTATACATGCAGGGAGCTGATCAAGTATTGAGGAGAATTCCCTGGAGGGAAGAGATTTATTATATTCTATCTTCAAATCATGAGGGAGCATGTGGGGGTCATTATGCATTTAAGATCACCTTGCAGAAAGTGCTACTGGAGGGTTATGTATGGCCTTCCATCCAGAAGGATATTCAGCACTGGTGCAGGTCTTGCCATGAGTGCCAGAGAATGGGGAAGAGAATCTTAAAAATGGAGCCGAGAAATATCATGCTGGTATATGACATTTTTGAAAGATGGGGAGTGGATGCAGTTGGACCACTTCCCAAGACAGCCAGAGGAAAGTGTTATGTGCTTACTGCGGTGGATTACCTATCAAAATGGGCAGAAGTGAAGGCAGTGAAGAGAGTGGATAGTAAAGAGGTGGCTGATTTTGTGTATGAACATATATGCTGCAGATTTGGTATTCCTCTGGAGATCTTATCAGATAATGGTCCTGAATTTCGAGGAGAGGTAGTTGACCATTTATGTAGAAGATTGAATATCAACCACAAGTACTCCACTCCTTATCATCCTCAATGCAATGGTTTGAATGAAAGATTCAATGGTGAATTTAAGCTGATGATAACCAAAATGACAGAAGGCCATATCAAGAATTGGGATATAGAGATGAATCGTGTACTATGGGCATACAGGGTTGCAGTAAAATCTGGTACACAATTCTCACCCTTTCATTTAGTTTATGGGAAAGAAGCACTCATGCCTATTGATGTGGAAATTCCAGCTTTGAAGTTTTTGATTGAATAAGGACATGAGCCTATTAATTGTTACAGAGAAAGATTACTGGCCTTGCAAATAGTCCAGTTGGACAGAGAGCTAGCATTTGATCACTATGCGGCTATGCAATTGAAAAGACAAGAGAGAGAGAATGAGAAGGTGGAGCAGAAAGAAATTGAAGAGGGTGATCTGGTTCTCAGGTATAATAGCAAGCTGGATAGTACTTTTCATACTACATTCCAGACAAAGTGGGAAGGTCCATATAAAGTTGAGAGAAAATTTGATAATGGGAGTTATCAGCTTGCTGATTTGAATGGAAAGAAGCATAAAAGGAGAGTGAATGGTTTACGACTGAAGAAATATTTTGCTCGATTGATGTTAGCTGTGAAAGAAGAAGATCAGGAAGCTTGTGATGCATGTCAGGAGGTTGTGGAGAGTATAGAGGAAGATCTGAATATTTCATCCCTGTTTGTACAGCTGTTGGACATGAATGTCTCAGCAGAAGTAGGGGGTTGCTAAATATGTGTGGACAAAAATAGAGGCTGATAATGTGTACATACGTGTATATGGCGTGTGTGAAGTTTTGCTTTTGAGAGCATTGCCAGGTGTACAGAGTAAATGGTTTTGATGTGAGCATGTACAGGCCTGTCCGGTGACAGGTCAGATGGAGATGGTATCAGCCACTTGGTCGCCTTGAAGTGTGTATGCGTCCCTTTAAATGAATGGGCACTAGCAAGTTTTATTTGAAGGTGTATGGAGTGGGCACTGAAGGTTGTGTTTGAGAATGCGTGAAAGCAAGGGTAATAAAAGATAAAGGGGCCATGTGCCATGGGCATTGGTGTGAAAGGGAATATGATGGCCATCCTTGAAAATTTAAAATAAACAAATAATATACTCACCACGTGGCTAGCCTATTGAAGCCCACGTGGAGGTATGTCTTACAGCCATCTCTCTCGCCAGCACCACATCTAGAAGGCTGGCGAAGAGAGAAAGAAGAGAATGGAATTACCGCCATAGGGGGGGATGCTTCTGGAGAGCGAGGCGAAGGAAAGAGTGTGGTCTTTTAGGGGTGTGTGGTTGGAGGAGCTGCAAGTGGAAGGAGAGGTGAAGAAGGCTTTGAGGTGGCTGGAGAGGGTGATCGAGGCAGAGCAGAGAAAGCTGGCAATAGAGGAGCGTGGAGCACCAGCTGTGAAAGCTGACGAGTTCTGGTGTCAGGTAAAACTAGCACAGAAGGCGCCAAAGAGAGGGCGCAGCTACTGGTTGATGAGATAAGTGCAAAGACGGGTCAACGGTTGATAGAGAAGAAGCTGCAGACTGGAGGGTGAACAACTTCAATGAAGAGCAGTGGTTTTTTGTGCATGGCTGGTACAGCTGCAAGCGCAAAGGAGGAGGGCCGTCGTGAAAGAGTGTGGAGCTGCCAGTAGTGAAGGGACCGCTTCCACTAACAGATGTCGATGGCATGAAAGCAGGGAGACCTTCACCAACTGCAGCAAAGAGAGTGGAGAGCAGAGTGGCTGGCGAGGAGGAGATTTTTTTCCGGAAAGGTGGCAGCCTCTGGGTGTGCGCAAGAGGTGATTGTTGCTTTATTTTGGGCTTTAGTCACCGGCAGTGGTTGACGCAAGCGAAAGGAGAGAGAGCCGACAAGTAGTTAGGTGTTGGTAAAGCTGCTGGCGTCGGAAGAGGGAGATCTTGCTGGACGTGGCTACTGATGGCGACAAAGAGTGGCGACTGAAAAAGCTACCTAGGAGGTAACAGTGCCTGAGTACATCAACAGAGAAGGGACGCCCTTGGAGCTGGGCGACAAGGTGAGAGGACTGCCTCAGAACTGGCAATGTGCTGGCAGGGGTTGGTAGCCAAAAGAAAGGGATAAAGCTGGCCGCCAAGATGTAAAAGAAAGGCTATGTAGAGGAAAACAAAAAGAGCCGCAGAGGAGAGACATCTTTTTATCTTTTGTGGTGGTCTACAGGCACAGAGAGCCAGAGAGAGAGAGGGTGTGTGTGTGGTTTTTTGTGGATCTCTACCTCTTCTGGAGACTCAGGCCAGAATTGTAAATTCTCTTGATTAGCTGTGGCTGGTGTTTGGTGATGCCAGAGAGTTTTTTTTGCTTCTGTGTTTGTTTGGGTACAAGTTGTGATAGCCAGATCTGAAATATATATTTTGTTCATGCTCTTGGGCCTGGTTTTCTGGTGTGTTTTATGCGATTGTGGAAGTGTGGCACCCTATAAGGGCGTAGACAGCTTTACCGCTTCCGTGCCATCAATGGGCCTTGCTTCTTCCCCTGATTCTGCAATATCAACCTCCTTAACTTCTATCGGGCCATCATATGATGTCAACAACCCTTCCTCTTTTACCCTAGTGGCTGTTAATCGGACCACTCTTCGATCATCAATTATAGTCCTTGAAATGGTCAGGCATTGAGAGTACATCCGTTTTGTCCTCATTGTCTTTTTATGTATTTTCCATGATTTTCTTGGCCTCACATTCTACCTCTACCAAGGCTTTGTTGCGTTTTTGGCGTCCCATTTTTGTAAGTTCATCATGTACCCTTGTAGCCTCAAGGTATCTCAACCATTGGGCATCCGTTGGTTTGCTTCGCACAACAATGCGTTTCGTCGGGCTAGGTACCGTTTTTGTCTCTGCCGCCATTGCCTGATGCGCTGACTGCTGGTTCAAATTCGCGCCACGGTACCTTCTGTACTTGATGTCTCCTCCACTGACTCCCCATCCATGGTTTGCCAATTAGCCATGCAGATAGAAGTCGTAGGGATGTTTCTAGATTCCAAATACTGGGTTCCCTTAGGTTGCATCACCAACACATGCATCCAATTCTCACAGAAATCCGGGGGAGGTAGTGATGCATACATCTCCGTATCCTCCTCATCCTTGGTTTCCCCTTGTGTGGGTTGGCATATCTGTAGGGATGTGGTTCACTCCATTATGACCGAGTCGTTACCAAACAATTGCCCTTCCATGGGGTGTGCCTTTCATGCTCTTAGATCAATCTTCAATGTTTGTGAGTCCCTGCATACATATACATGATCCAAAGCCCAATCATGCACCAATTTGGATTCCCTCATGAAAGGTCGTCCCAATATTATGTCAAATGTATCAGGTTGGCGTAGGAAGTCCATGACCACAAATGTATGGCAATATTGAAATGTAAAGAGTCTGAACTTCACATTTTCCAAGAGCCTAATGGGTCTCGAAGATGTTCCATCAGCCATCTTAACGAGTAGATCTGCTCTTTTTAGATCTGGCTTTCCCCAGTTTTCCCAGCAATGTTTGGTAATGATGCTGACACCTGGCCCACCATCTAGGATGGCCAATGCCTGGTATCCATTATGATGAATCGGAATGGTAGCACTCGTGTCGTCACTCTCATAGCAGCGTCCCAGTTGGTTAACTGGTATCTTAACCACTCGCGTTTTCTTTGTATGCCTCAAGGGTCTTTCTACCAAGGGTGGCAGAGCCTCATCCATATTCTCTGCTGGCCTTAGACCTCCTTCGACCCATAATTTTACATCTGTCCATAGGGTGGGGGAATTGCGTAACAACTGGCCCAAGGGCATCTAGACAGGTGTAAGGTTCTCCCCTTCTAAAATAGGGGAAACACTTAAGATAGTCCACTAAGTCTTAACTTGGAGAAAATTTTCCTATTTATCGACATCTTGACCATGTAGAGATTCAAGGATACGATTCATAGGTAAGACCTAGTCCTATTCCGTAGGGTGATCTTCTAAAAATCAAATCACCCATAGGGTAATTGATCATAAATTGGGCAACTACTAGACTTGATTTCTAGAGGCAATGCTTTTTTCCTTATCCATGATGCAAGGCACAGCTGCTGGCCTAGTCTTCTAGAATAGAGTTGCCCAAGAACCTATTTATCTAGCGTAGGGCTTTTACTTAATCTGTTGGAAAGCTACCCGACTAATCGGGCCGTCCGTAGGATGGTGCTGTCTCGGGGCATTCCATCCTCCCACTTCCCACCCTACTCACGCGTCAATTTGTTTTCTAATTAATCCTACCACACTGTTTGACATAAATAAACATGTTCCTTAATTAAGACCCTTTTCACAAGGATTGTTAAAACAGTCTTTTTCCACAATACAATAATGTCAAAGATAAGATTTATAAAAAAAAAGTTTATACATGAATCAATTCTATACAAGCCAAACCGGCTCTCTTATTCTTTTCCTTTATACTACCGATGATCTAGAATTCGGCCTTCCTTGGTGCTTAAATAAGTCTCTTCCCAAGAAGGTGATGTGATATAACATGACATGACATTTGTTATAACCACTAGGCCTACACATAACATGACTTAATATACCATCATTCATGGCATCACATAAACATGACATTGACATAGTCATGGTCACATGGCCTACATCATTGGTGGCCAGAGGTGATTTACATGCACCACTTAGCCCCATTTTTGAGTGGCATACACATCATGATATACTTACATGACATCACAACATACATCATTGGGACATCATCATAAACATCTTCATAAGCATGGAGGCCATCATCCATACATCTTCATAGCATGGCCGCATCAACATAAACATGGCATGGACATCATAGCATCATAGCATAACATCATTGTATAACATGGCATCATCATGGGCATAGCATCATCATCTTCATATACATCAGCATTTCTGACTAGTGTTCTCATCATGCTTTGACATAGCATCACCATCATTCCATAGCATGACATGGTGGCATACATGAACCCCTTCATCATTACATCATAACATATTGTGGCATTGCATTTAAGGGCCATATCATACATGATATTTGATATTGAGGAGAGGTTTTTATTATATTTATAGAAAATTAATCAGCTTAATTAAGTCTTAATCAAAGCTAGATACACACTATAACTAGTAATTGCACACAAAATACATGCAAGCAAAAAATAAAAAATAAAAAAATTGGGAGATTAAATTGAAGCAGAAGTGAATGAAAGTGAGTTGAGAGGTTTGGATAGCTGAAAGAGCTTAAAGATAACAAAAATTTAATCTACTAATATTAGGGATTAGTGTAGCTAATCTAAGATTAAGAAAAGCTTAATGAAAAGAGGCAAATTGGTGAATGTAGTCTTGGATCTCATAAACGGTGGCTCCAATCACAAATCTGGTGCTGTAGATCGATTTGCATGACCTAGAACCCCACTTAGTAGCTCAAAATGTGCAGGTTTTGCTTAGACATCGCAAATTTATCATTTTTCCGAAAATCGATTTGCGAAGGCACATTTTCGTGCAAGACACCAAGTTCTTTTAATTCCTTGGACCTAGCAGAGGTTGCCTTAAGGTGCTGAATCCAAGAGGGATTGGGCAATGGACCACTGTGTGAACAGATCTAGCTCTATTGCAAGGTTAGCCTCTCCTTCTTAGTTTTGGATAAGCTTATTGTTAGTGAAAATTTAGTACTAAACTAAGCTAATTAGTCATGATAGGACTGAGAGGAGTCAATGGACAAGGCTTTGATACTGTGACGCGTTTCGTCAGATACCATGTAAACATGCATGGATCATGGGAAGAAGCATGTATGCAATAAAGATCTATGGCGGCTCATACATAATGTAAGTCATGATTAGTGAAAGCAGTTAACTTAGTCGAGTGATTAGTAGAGTGGACAAGGGCAATATAAAGTAGAAACTTAAAAAATCATCATCACCTTGCTAACATTAGATTCCCACAAAAAACCATACATCATTAGCTTTATTTATAGCCATTCATCCATTACACAAGCTCCACCCCACATGGTCCATGCCATCATAAATACCATTGACTTTGGGCGCCCACATGCTTTGTGCTCCATCATTCATTGATCCATCCACATGTCCCATGCTGACCCACATGCATTCCATCTCATTGAATGCGCTCAATGCTTTCCATGCATAAGTTTTGGCCCTTTCGCATTTACCTTTACATTTTACATTGCTCCTACACATAACCTTTGCATTTTGCCCTTCATGCAAGGCCACATAACATAAACATTATGCACATATTTTGGACCATCATTGTGTACCCAATCTAGGGCACCATAATTTCAATAGCATCATGAGTCCATGGGTACATGCCATGGCATCCTATGTACACATGGCAGACAAGGTGAATTGGATGAAGCTAATCCATACATATGGTGGATAGAGTCTCGATAGAGTGTGAATGGGATAGCTCCCAAGTCAATGGACACTCCCCAACTATTTATACAAGAAGACACTCAACAATATTAACATGAGATTATTTTTAAATAACACTTTAATAGTCAAAGATGTTATTAAGCGTAATCTAATAATATGCACCAACATAAGCAACCTCTTACCACTTTGGGAAAGGCATGGGCAAAATCCTCTACCATCTTGACTGCTTCAACTATAGATGAGGGCTTTGCATTTTGTCCAAAGGATGGTCCAATCTTTTGAGATTAACCAATGGATAAGGACCTCATGATCCACCATTAGAGAATATTTAACAACACTTGTATACGATTGGTGATACCTCGATATGTTTTTCATTTTGGGAAAGCTCTAAGAACTCATTCATCTTTTCTTCCTAAAACCCAGGGGGATAAAATCTCTGATGAAGGTAGTTCTTCATGTCCTCTCATCTCAGCTGGTCCTTATTTAAGATGGTCCTCTCATCTCAGCTGGTCCTTATTTAAGATGGTTGGATTCAAGATAATTTCTCCAATTTCTTATGGCCACACTAGTAATCTTTAGCCAAGCAAGAGCCATCTTACCGCTATCATTGTACCCACCCATATCGAAATACTCATACATAGGGTTTATCCAGCATAACACTACCTTTTCATGGTTATTTCCTTTGCCTCTCGAAAGAGTCATGGCTGAGATCTATGGAGTGATTCTTTAGAATCATTATCCAAGGGCTCCATTTTGGACACAATACTATGAGCTTACTTGAGCCTTATGATTTTTTTGAAATAAAAGACGTTTCTTAATTTAATACCTTAGCAATGATCACATAATAAGAAAATATGTCCTTTATTTCCTCAAAAAGATTATTACATGACCAAGGAAAAATCTCAATTCTGGGATCCAAAAGGCTGAAAATGATGATATTGTTTATAATTACAAGCTTTCTATGGGGGAGATACACACGTTGATGATTTAGCTTGGCTAAATACTCAACTAGGGTAAAAAGAATTCTACTACAAATTTTGTATCCTTTTACAAAATCTAGAATTTCTATAATCATGGTTAAGCTTAGATTTGAGGCATACAGAAGATAATCTGTTTATTACTATAATAAACTTTTCTTCATTTTCATCCCACTAATGATACTACATAAATAAAGACCGATAAGGCTATCCAAAATAAAATTCTTGACACAACCGAGATAAAAAATTGTAGCCACCATCATTCTATCACTAGATAGATGCTTAAAAGAAACTCAAATCACTTATCCTGCCCAAGAAAGAAGACAAGTTCTAAGCCATACTACATTTCATCTTTTACTTAACATTACTCAAAGTAGAAGACAAGATTCAAACAGAAAACAAGTTAACATATACTCTATTCCAATAAGTTTTATTTGAATACATCAAAGAAGGGTCATCATAGAGCGATGATACATCCAAACATACATGCCATAATACACCCGATCAGAGGCTAGCTATCTATCAAGATCCTATGTTGAGTAATAGAGTGCCTAAGAGTCCTAGACATAAGTTTATGAAGCTTGAGATCTCTCCAAAGATATCCATAAAGAACTATGCCTCTTACAACATCTAGTTAAATAAGGATCATTGCAAGGGTAATGTTCTTTGGTAGCCACTCATCTTGGCTACAAGTAACCATGATCCATAATCATGATTACCACATGTACCTCTGTCAGCATAGTGGTAGGAAATAAAGTCTCTCAAAATGCTAAGCTAAGGAGACTCGATTAGCGTAACAAGCCAAAGAGAGGAGATGCTTGAATGCGAAAGCTATCATGTTGTCCTCTTGAGATATCTCGGGGACTCCAAATAGATAAGCTCTGGAGAAGCCACTCTGCTCTATCTGAAAGAGAAACCCAGTAAAATATTATAAGTTTTGGTTTCAATGTATCACATACAATAAAAATACATCTAAATGTCATAGTCTCACATATAAACTTGGCTAAGCTTTGATACCAACTGTGAGACCCCCACCCCTCTATCTATGGTAGAGTAGAATCATAGTAAGGGTAGAGTGACTCACTCCAGGCCTCATATCACAATGTCATAATGCTTAGCTATCCCATCAAATCCTCTTAGTTTGACTAGAATAATCCTCATGTAGGAAAGGTGAATGATTCCTCTAGGTGTATTCCCTTCATATAATTCTCCCAAGTAAGTCACATCGAGTGGCTGCTCTAGCCTCAACAAGATGTTATAACTCCTCGATTATGAAGGCAATGCATTTATTCTTATTCTCATGACTTGCCAACTAAACTATTCATCCGAGGTTTTTCTCAATCTGAAAAGACACAGACTTGTTTTGGTTTGGAAAGTACCCACTTCTTGGGTCCACCCGGCTACCCACTTTCTAGTGTTGATCCTTTTCTTACTTTGACTAGATATGTCCATAGGCTCAGCCTAGTCCCATCCAATCCCATGGGTCTAGCTTTCTGCCTGACCATTGGACCTATGGAGTCGGTGTAGAATCATACACCTAAAATTAAAACTACCACTTTACTTATACACACCACTTCAAATTGTGGATTCATACACCTATAATTCAAATTACCACTTTACTTATATAATTAAAATTGCCACTTTACTTAAAATTACTTATATAATTAAAATTACTTATATAATTAAAATTGCCACTTTACTTATATACACCACTTACAAAAATTAAGAGTTCACTCACACACTCCTTTATAAAAATAGTCCTTTCAAAATAGACACATATCATATTGTTGTTTTCAAACCATGCATATATCCACATCACATAACAGATTTCTAAGTAACACATCAGTGTCACCTCAATCAACATACATCTCCTCGCACCAAAACCATGATCCTTAAACTAGGATGGTAATGAGCTTGAACACTCCTTGACCTACCGTGATGATATGGGGAGCCCAACAATGTCTTGCATTGCCTCAACACACAAATGTTAATAAATCCTAAGAGTCACTTTTATTGGTCATCTCACCTATCCCAAAATCATAAACACTCTAAGTACCGGTGTCAGGAGTCCTACGATGTTAAATACTAGTATGCATACTTAGTCACACCAGGCACTATCCTGCCCATATAACTCTAGAGTCACTTCCTA
Organism: Cibotium barometz; assembly: GCF_041138505.1. NCBI lineage: Eukaryota > Viridiplantae > Streptophyta > Polypodiopsida > Cyatheales > Cibotiaceae > Cibotium > Cibotium barometz. The sequence goes on along the minus strand of NC_141046.1, from coordinate 18,511,122 downwards.
TCCTCACACCAATTTTGCCATGCACACACCCACATTTGGCTGAAAGTTATCAAGGACTCGGACGACTAGTCACAGAAATCGTCCACGTGAAGCACCCTTCCATTTCTTTTCTCACTAATCAATGATGGAATTGTAGTTTAATGAAAGGACTTGGATGAACACACCTTCATTTGATGCACCTCTCAACACAGATGGCACTAACATGGCAATCCATAAACCTGTGGGGCACAGGCCACACACAAACAAACATATGCAACGCAATACATGAATATAGTATTCCAAGAAGTTAAGCAGTATTATAATCAAAGCACATTATAAGCTTATTCTAAAGCAGAGTAAACGATGACAAGATATCACAACTCTCTAGTCAAAGCTCTAAACAAATCGAATTCCTCCAATTGTAATATATCTTGGCAAGGTCTTTTTAAGATCTTCCCTTCTTGGGGATCTTTTAAATTCTTTGTCTAAGGTCTTCTTTGTACAAGGATGGTCCTTTCTAACTTTAAGAGTCATTCTTGAGGATCTTAAAGATACCTCTCCTTTGTGAGAGTTCTTTATCATACTTCTTGAAAGAATGGGTCTTCTTGAATCTAGCATAATAATCTTTACTTGTCTAAGTCCTTATTTTTCAACAAAAGTCTCTCAATCAAACATTTCTCTTAAGATATCCTACACTTAGCTTTTTGGATACACCCTTTTCTTGATTAACGAGCTCTAAATATTTGAGTGAGGGACCGATGGGGACTTTTTCTCTCTAGAAATCTCCTTTTTCTTAAGAGAGTCAAACTCAATCCCATCATTTTTTAGGCTAATTAGATTACTTAATTCTAGATTTTTTTATTTCCTATGCTTAAACCTACTTTCTTAAGATTTCATTTCACTTTCTCAATTTACACCTCAAGCCACTCTTGGTAGAGTAATTCTATGTTATGGAGAGATAGTGTCCTCAACCTTCCTCCTTCATCATTGCCACAAAGGAGCTTTGCAAATAGGTGGGTGTAATGCTCCTTTCATTATAAGCTTGAGGACTTATAAGACTAGTACTTTGATTCTCTACCCAACCACATCCCAAATGGACCCTAAACTCATGGTTATATAGGCCTAAGTGGTGCATGACCTTCCAACTTCAGCCCCTTACCCTTTCATGGGCTAACATTGCCTTTTCATTAGCTAAATGTCTCTTTAACTACCCCTAGAAGGGGGTGCCCTCTTCTGTGTCCTTTGGGCTTCCATTATGTGCCATTTACTTCCCCTTTTACTTTTACTTTAATGCTTATAAACCATTTCTTACGTATTTCCTATTTGAAATCCCATGAAACTTATTTATATGCAAACGTGTTATATATAAATAATCTTTCCTAGTCTTACTACCTTTTAGTGTTTCTTGTCAGTCTCATAACATTTCTTCTCCTAACATTTCTTCTCCCTTGAAAGAAAAATTTTCATCCTCGAAAAAAAACTCAAGAAACCTTTTTCTTCAGTATAGCCACTCTTTCCCAAGTTGCTCCTTCTTCTTGTCTATCTTTCCACTTTACTAAACATTCTTTAAACACAAAATGTCTAGTTTTATTTTCTTAATATTTGAGAATCTTTTCAGGTTCATGTGGAAGAATAGGTGGTTCTATAAAATCCTTATTGCTTCTTTTCCAATGACATTATCATTGTTTCCTATCTTGCATATTAGTCTACTAAACTAAAGAGAATGTGGGGGAGAGAGAGAGCTTTAAACCCTAGCAAGCAAACACACACACACACACAAGAGAGAGCAAGACACAAGAGAGAGATGGATAGCTGAATTTTCTTCTATCTTCTTCTTCTCTACTCAACTAACATAACATAAAGATAAGAGTACACACTATATGGGTTAGTAATCAACTACTACAACATACAAGGGTTGGTCCATAATGTGAACCTGACTAAATGAGTTGGCACTATAACTATGCTAGTCTCTAGTAATCCAAAATGTTTGTCACATAGCCTGTCATCCCACTGGCCACATATCACCGATAATCTCACCAACCATGCTAGTGGTGTACATGCGGAAGCTATCACCTAGGCGGGTCATAAATGTCCACCATAGCACTAGTTAAGCTTGATATCTCAACACTCCCCCTCAAGCTCAACTCCACACACTGCACTCCAAGTAAGCTCCTTAACCTGTGGAGCTTCTCTGTGCCCAATTCCTTCATGAAGATGTCAGCCACCTAATCCTCTGTGGTGCTGACATATACCATATCTACATCTCCTACTAGAACCTTCTCCCTCACAAAGTGATAATGCACCTCAATGTGCTTCGTTCTAGCATGATATACTGGGTTATTGGCCAATTGTATGCTACTCGTTGTCACAATATATGACAACTTCCCTATCCATGGGCTCTCTTTTATATGTACATTATATGTGCTATGTTATATACACACATAATGTGTATATAACATAGCACATATAAATTATATGTGCTATGTTATATACATATTATGTGTGCATATAACACTCTCCCATGTCACCAAGTGGCTTCTGAAGCCAAGCTACCTCACAAGATGCCCCATAGTAGCACCCCTGTACTCTGCCTCTGTACTCGACAAGGTAATTGTTAGCTGCTTCTTACTGCTCCAACTCATCGCAGCACTCCCAAATGAGAACATAAAACCACTGGTAGATCTCCTATCTGCAATACTACTAGCCCAATCAGCATCTGTGTACCCATGCAAATGTATCTCTATACTAGCCTTATAGAAAAGTCCATAATCAACTATGGACTTTATGTACCTGCTGAGGATCCGTCTAGCCGCATCCAAGTGTGGCTTCCTAGGGGCCTACATAAACTGACTCACAAGTCCAATAGCATAGCTCAAGTCTGGCCTTGTAATGGTCATGTAGATCAAACTACCCACTATGCGCCTGTATGTAGTGGGGTCCCCCAAAAAATCACTTATATCTGTAGAAAGATTTGTGTTTTGCTCTAATGGCACTGAAATAGGCTTACAGCGTGTCATACCATACTTGGACAACATGTCCAAGCCATACTGCCTCTGCAATAGCAAAATGCCATGAGGTGATCTCACCACCTCTATGCCCAAGAAATACTGCAGCTCACCACCCAAATCCTTTATCAAAAAATTTTGCTTCAAAAGCATCCTGACATCATGTATGTCTGCATCACTATCACCAATGATAATCAAGTCATCCACATAGATGACTAATAGCATGATCTCTCTATCTGTCTTTTTCACATATAGTGAAAAATCTACATTGGATATCTGAAATCCAATGGTAACAAGATACTCCCCGATCTTGTTTGACCATGCTCTGGGTGCCTGCCTTCAAGCCATACAAGGCTTTGCGTAACCTGCACACAAAATCTCGATGTGCATCACTCTCATAACCTGGTGGCTGCATCATGTACACTTCTTCTTGCAAATCACCATGCAAGAAAGCATTCTTTACATCCATTTGATGTAAAGACCAACCCTTTGCTGTAGCCATAGCAATGACAGCTCTCACGGTTGCCATTCTTGCAACCGGGTTGAATGTCTCCTCATAGTCTATGCCATAAGTCTGTGCATAGCCCTTGGCAACCAATCTTGCCTTGTACCTACTCATTGAACCATCAGCATTTTGCTTGACTTTATACACCCACTTACATCCAATTGCCTTCTTTTCCTTAGGCAATGGAACGAACTCCCATGTTGCATTTGCATCCAATGCTGCCATCTCCTCATCCTTGGCATCTTCCCATTTCTTATTTCCAATTACCTACTCAAAGTAAGTGGGCTCAACCTCCTGTATTGCTTTTACCATGTAAGCATAATGATGGGTTTTATATCCATCATATCTCATCATAATGATGGGTTTTATATCCATCATATCTCAACCTATCAATAGGATATCTAACCCTCGTAGACCTGCGTACACCTAAATCATTGCCAGGTATCCTCAAAATAGCCCTGGTTCTCCTTACACAAGGAGTAACCAAAGATGGATGCCAAGCTCCTCATCAAGGCTCTGCTAAGAGCCACTAGAGTCACCATCCACATATGAGTGACCTGCTGCTTACAGATCAGGCACAAAAGGTTGATCTACCTTTTCCTTCCCTTTCCATGATACATGTGTACCTGCATCATTCCTCAACCTGCCTGACCATGGGCTGACCATGGGCTAACATTGGATCCACTGCTCGAGGACTCCCTAGGTCCACTTAGCACCTGTGATTGCTGCTCTACATGTGGTGCAATATCAACACTTCTTACATCTACATCTTTTGTTGCCTTCACTATTGGTGCATACCAACTACTCATCTCATCGAAGACAACATCTTTGCTTACTCGCATCTTACGATTGGTAGGGTTATAGCATCTATAACCTTTTTGCTCCATAGCATAACCAATGAAGATGCATTTCTCTCCCTTTGGATCCAACTTTGTTCTCACTTCATCCAGGAACATGTACATATACAATACACCCAAACACTTTCAAGTGAGACACATCCGGTCTTATGCTTGTAAACTTCTGTTCACAGGAGTCATACCACGAACAGGAGTCATACCACGAACAGCTGTAGTGGGTGTCTTATTCATAATGTACACATTAGTTGCTACTGCTTCTGCCCAAAGGTAATGTGGCATATTCTTTTCAGCCCCATCAAGGCATGTGCCACTTTTGCAATGTGCTTGTTTTTCCTTTCTGCAACACCATTCTGTTGTTGCGGAGTGTACTTGCATGTAAACTGCCTCTTGATTCCCTGCTTTCTTAGAAAATTACTAAACTCACTGGATAAATATTCTCTCCCCCACCATCTGATCTTAGGCATTTTATTTGCATGCCTTTTTCCTTCTCGACCAAGGCTTTAAATCTCTGAAAGTGACCAAACACCTCACTTTTCTCCTTCATGAAATAAACCCACACTTTCCTAGTGTGGTCATCAATGAATGTAACATAGTATCTGCAACTTGCAATTGTTGCAGTCTTGGTCGGTCCCCATACATCTGAATGTATGACATCCAATGGCCTTGCACTGACATGCTTTTCATGTGGGAAAGCATGTTTGGCGTGCTTATCAAGTTGGTTCACATACCTTATGCATACCGTCAACCTTAAACTTTGGCAAACCTACAACAATATTTGGGCCTGCATCATAGACTTTAGTCGGTGTACATTCACATGACCAATGCGCTTGTGCCATAAGTCAATATCTGTAATGACACCTGTTCCATGCGCAAACATGGTTGCCTTTATCTTAGGCATGTTCACATCTAAAGTAAACATCCTGCCATTTTTGTTACCCTTTGCAACTAAGTGACACTTATTTTTAAAGTCTTCCACAAAACATCCTTGAGGATTAAACCTCACTTTTGCAGACTCTGCTCAACCATCTATCCAAAAGAAACTAGGTTCTTTGTAATATTCGGAACATGAAGTACATAAGCCAAGTACTTCATTTTGCCATCCTGCATAGACAATGGCACTTTACCAACATGCGCAATGGCATGCGCAGTATCATCACCTAGTTCTACATAACTTGGTTTTTATATTTTCTGCATATCTCTAAACCACTCAGCATGATTGGTCATGTGTGGTTAGAGGTGCCAAAATCCACATACCATATATCTTGAGATCCTGACACATCCCTTGTTATGGAACTAAGCATGTGCTACATCACAAACAGCTACGCACTTATGTCGTCACCTCCATGTTTGCTAAATGATGCATAGTTGCCTTGCTGCTACTTCCCACTTTTAATGTCATTATGCTTTTTGTAGTAGTCCTTTGCCATGTGTCCTGGTTTGCCATAGTAATAACACTCTATGCTATTTGCATTTTGATTTATTTGCCAAACCACCTTGGCCTCTTTGGCTCTCCCTACCTCTAGACTGGCCTCTTCCACCTATGTATGATTGCTGCTGTGAATCATTGAACTGTTGTTGTCTAGAATTCTAATTTCCTTGTCGGCCACCACCTTGGCCTCGACCATGGCCTCTACCTCTACCTCTACCTGAATTAAAGTAGAAGGCATGTTCCGATGTGTTCTTGCTTTGTGAAGAAGAATCCTCACCCAAAGCCTTTTCTTCTATGATCAGCATAGATATCAAGTCCCGAAAGTTGGGAATATTCTCCCTAACTGCAATGAAGGTCTTGAATGGCTTGTACTCTTTGCCAAGCCCATTCAGATATACACTCACCAAATCATCATCCTCCACTGATACATTGATAGACCCAAGGGATTCAACAATGCCCTTCATATTTAAGGCATATTCATTGATGGACATGCTTTTCTTTTCCACAGTATGCAACTCTTGCTTTAACTGCAACTTCCTTGCCTTTGTGTTAGTCTAGAACATCTGAACCAGATTCTGCCATGCAACTGCTGGAGTGTTTGCATTCTGTATGTGACTTATCATAGTGTTTGTGACACTAATTGAAAGCTAGTACATGAATTTTCTTGTACCCTGATTCCAATCCTTGAATGCCTTTATATCTACAAGGGGTGGCATTCTTCTCAGATAACTCTGGAGGCTCCTCATTGTCTCCTCATTGTCTCCTCATTGTCTCCTTTTACATAATCCCAAAATCCTTTACCCATTATTGGACAAACGTTTTTAGGGAGATTCTCGTTTCGGGCGCATATTATGGGCTCCAATTCATCACACTGCATTGTCTTATTGGACAAACGTTTTTAGGGAGATTCTCATTTCGGGCGCATATTATGGGCCCCAATTCATCACACTGCAGGGTATTTTTGCGATAGTTTTTTGGAAGTTCTGATAGAGAACTGTTTCTGCTTGAAATCTGGTTATTGCAATCTAGCAGTGCATTTTGGAAGTGCAGACAGGGTTTACACATGTATTGTTGATACTGGGTGTATGTACATGTACTTTGGTCACATTTGGTGACTGCACACAGGGCTGTGCTGAAGTACCATTGCTGTAGCAGTTTTATAGGAGATACTGGTGTATTACAGGTTGCATACATAAGTTGTCTGTTTACAGGTTATTTGATTGCTACAAGAAAACATGTCTATTTGGCCTAATCCTCTCCAAAGTGGCCACTCTTGCTTCAAACCAGAGTAGAACCCTCAATCCCTCAAGCCAAAGGAGAGCTTAAAAGCTCCATGTAAGCTAATTTTCTTACTTTATTTACGAATTTTAATGAAAAATCTATGGTTTTTTTTTATGTTTTGAAATTGATTGAATTAAATTCAAATGCTATGCCTTTGATGAAAAGGCCACCCCCTTCTCTTCTTTACATTCCAACCTTTCTCAATTCTAGAAAGATTAACTAAGGGATTAATTAAACTCTGTTTATCCTCTTGAATTTAGAAAATTGTGTAGATTAGAGTTCTATAAATCTAATTTGGGTTAATTTAAGTTAAATAAAGAATGATAAAAATGAGAAATGGTCAGCCATACAAAGGAGGTTATGGAAAAATTTTCCAGAATTTTATGAAAAAGAAAGTTTGTTTTTATGTTATTCCAAATGAGTGATTCCCACCATTTTTACATCTAAAAGAAATATTCTAATTACTCCATGTACATATTCACCTATGAAAATGCATGGATATCACTGATATTAATTATTAAATTTGATTTTTATGCATAGAAAGATGCATAAAGAAATTTTTTTGCGCGGGAGGCTTCTATTTATAGGAAAAAGTGAGCCTCTAACCAAGCAAACTGATTCTAGAATTTTCCAGATCAGTTTGGTCAATTTTTGACCATTTTTGGGTCAGTTCAGCTTACTTTTTGGATCTAGTTTTGAAACAAGAGAGAGGAGAGATGAGAAATCTCATTTTATTGATTAAAAATTGGGGGTAATGATGAAAAAAAGGCGCCTACTTCATGAGGGGAGATCCCCACTCTGAGGTGTCAAAATTTAATTTTTTAATTCTTTTCTTTGGTCGTTAGTCCACTCTTTATCTTATGTGAGCATTTACTCATTTTTGGGGGGTTTTTCTTTTATTCTTCAATTTATCTCTTCCCTAAATTTGGATTAATCTTGTTGGTCCATAGGAACCTTAATTGGACCATAATCCAAATTTTTTAGAAAATCTTGACCCTTAGGCTAAGGTCATTTGTGCACATTATATTTCATTTCTAATGCACCTTAGGAATTTCTTTTTAAACTTCTATTTCAAGGGAATTTATTTTAATAAGAAAGGATATTTTTCTATCCAAAGATATCTAAAAACTGACTTACCTCTCTCTAGACCAAGACAGGTAAAAACAAGATCTTTTATTATTCTGAAAAGGGGATTGATTATATGGGAAGCAACTAGACATCTTGAGGGACTAGGGAGGAATCTTACAAAGAGTCTAAAGTATGTAGGTTGAAAAAGACTCCTTATGGCCTTAAGCAGGCTCCTAGAGCATGGTATAAGAAGATTCATGCATACTTGGTTGCAAATGATTTTTGCAACAGTCCAAAAGAGAGTACCCTCTATGTGAAGAGGAGTAAGGACACATTTTTGGTCATCATTCTATACGTTGATGACATGCTTCTCATCCCGGGACCCAATAGTCATCGTTTGAGATGTCAGATTTGGGGCCCTTGCATTACTATTTGGGGATTCAATTTCTGTAGCGCAATGATGGCATTGTTATGCTGCAGTCTAAATATATACAGAAGCTATTGAAGAGGTTTAATCTTGAAGACTGTAAACCTATGGCTACACCTATGGAGACATGTACTCGACTTAGTCTTCAAGATGCAGGAGACTCTTTTGATGCCAGTTGGTATCAACAGGCTGTTGGATCCCTTCTTTATGTGTGTAACACGAGGCCATATATACAATATGCGTCTCACAGTTGAGCAGATTTATGCATAGTCCACGTATGAAGAATTGGCAGGCTATTAAGCAAGTTTTCTGCTATTTACAAGGCACTCAGTATTTTGGATTATTTTATCCAAATTGGGGTGAGTCACAACAATTGCATGCTTTCAGTGATTCAGATTGGGCTAGATATTATGACACACGAGTGTCCACTAGTGGGTTTTGCTTTCGCCTTGGTGATTCATGAATATCATGGCTTAGAAGAAGCAACTTGCAGTGGCCACTTCTAGTTATGAAGCTGAGTACAGGGTAACTTTTACAGCAGCTACAGTTGAGTGTGTGTGGCTCAGACATCTTATGGTTGATTTAGGTGTTGGTGGACAATCGTCTAGCACTACGATTTTCACTGACAGCCAAAGCGCATTAGCAATCGAGAGGAACCCAGTGTTTCATGCTCACACTAAGAACATTGAGGTGCATTACTACTATGTCAGGGAAAGACTCTCTGCAGCAGTAGAGATCAGCTTGGCCTATGTGCCTACACATGACAACATGGCATATTTATTCATGAAGGCTCTTCCTCGTGAAAAGTTTGAAGCTTTTTGTAAAGCTTTGGGCTTACTGCCTTTCCAGGATCGATCGACCATACCTTGTAGATGTTTACATCATCACTCCTCCAGGGGAGATTTGTAGCATTATATGGTAGTGATGTGTGTGAACACACTTAGGACTGCCGCGGCACTTTTTCCCTCACTAGGTGGATTTCCCCCCCACGCGTATGTACACCCTCTTATCTACTCATTTTGGGCTGTGTACTTATCTTTTGTATAGCACACATTTGTTCATTCTAATCTAGTGAGTTTGTGTGCTGCTCTGAAGCTTCTCTATCTTGTGTGTGTGCATTGTTGCAACCCTAACCCTAATTCCAACAAGGCAAGAACTTATGAACTTACATCGTCATTCTATGAAGTAATGTTATCGACTCCTTGTCCCTTCTAGAGCATGGTGGGTGATTTCCTAGATAGCTTAGCTCGCGGTAGCTTACTTAGCTCAATTACATATAGTACCCATGCCATATCACAATGAGGATGAAACTCAGATGGTTGCCTAGTAAACTAATGGAGACATATATATATACAAAGCAAACCCAAATGAGGGAAAAAATCAACCTAAGGATATCAAACCGGAACATGTTTATGAGCTATGGTTATCTTATGTGATGAGCTTGCTATATGACTTTGATTTATAGGTTATTAAGGTGTAATCGTGTAGACCAGATCCAGATTTGCAACTTATAGTGTAGGTGCAACCTCAATATGGACCAATTTTCCCACACTTGACCAGGTGTATTCTAAACCCATCCTCAACTATTGCTATTGTTTTAATTTTTTTAAGATTCTCCATTTAGTGTTTGTTTGAGTGCTTGCATCATTATGTGACTGGTCTATCACTTTTCTAGTTCTTACTTGGATAACTATTTAGGATTTGGTTCTAGTTCAATCCTTTCCGAGATCGACCTTAAAATATGCCAAAGGCGTATGCCAAGTCTCCACCTTCCTTAGTGTGCCCTCTTTAGTTAGAATAGATCCTTCTAGGTGAATTGTGAAAGTGAAACTAGTTTAAATAAAAAACAAAAAACAAAGAAAAAATACAAAAAAAAACCCACAAGAAGATAACCATCTCCATGTGCGATCCAGGTAGGACTTTTGGCTCTTAGTGATGGAGCCTTAGGACCATAGTCTTGATATGGGACCTTATGGCTGAAAACCTATCAATAAAGGGCTTTTTAAAAAACATCATTGTAGCGGTACTTAGTGGTTCTTAGAAACTCTTATATGAGATCTCTAGGCCATTTCTTGGGTCTTTACAAGATGGCGCCCTAATTTTATATTTTTCTCTTCTTATTAAATAAAAAATAAAAATAAAAGAATCAAACCAAACACATGTAATAATCACTTAGCAGTTTCATTTATGAGAGGATAAATAATAGCTAGAGATGGTTTCACCAAAGTGATAGTGTGTAGAGACTGAGGTCATAACCCAAGGCATACTTTTTGCTTCATCTTAGTTTATATCAAATTTGGACCAACCTTAATAATACCCTTGTCTTAACTAGAAAATTTAACCAGTCGTCGCAAAAATCTTTCCTCAATGCTTGATTAGGTGTTTGTATTATGCGTTAATTTCAATATTTTCCACAAGAGCATGCTACTTGTACCGTGTCGCCTTGTAGATCTTCCAAGACCTCCGACATTTCCAATGCCAACATGCATCCAGCACATGCCTCGATGAATCTTCATCAACATATTTCGAGGACAAAATCTGTATCAAGAAGGAGGGTATGTTAACCCTTGTTGTGACCTTTATGGCATTGACACCGGCCACTGTATTATTTTTCCTTCTTTTGGACCACAAGCGTCGGAATGGCCGGAATTCACAAGAAAACCATGTATTGTGCATTTTACGTGTGTTCTCATTGCTTGTCCTATTAAAGGTGCACCATGGGATCCTAGGTTGAGAGTGCTAGCTTAGAATAGGTGTTTACACTAGCTAGAGTGGCCAAATGAGCCCAAGGACCAGACTTTTAACTTTGGATGCCCAAGAGTGTGAACCCTAGAGGTCACCTACAAACCTAAAATGTAACTCTCATGACTCATTCTCTTATGCAATTAATAGAGTGCTCTTCTTCTCTACTTTCTTGCTCTCTTGTGTCTTGCTTGCCTAATTCAATTAGAGCTATTATATACTCATTGTGTATGTGTGTGAGAGAGAGAGATTGAGTGAGATGAGGGTCGAGCATCCTTTGGAGTGCCACGATAGTGGTGGCAATAAAGTGGAGCTTTGGAGTGTGGCTACGCAGAAACATCGTCTCCTACAAGAATCTGAGCACAAGTATTCATCAGGAGGTGAGTGACACACCTTACCCATGCAATTGTGTGAGCTAGGTCATGGCATATTGGCTTCTCGGTTGAGCTATTTTATGCTCTCGAGTGTGGTTGGGCAAAGCTCCATGACTCTTTCTATGGTGCAAAGATTTCCCAACTACACCAAGGTTTTCTACCATGTTATAATAGTCACATTGATGGCCCCACACCACTCCATCACCATCATGGAGATGTAACTCTGCGAATAATAATGGCCTCCACCACTACACTAAGATTCCAACCTTGCTAACCACATGAGATCTTCTAGTGCATCATCTTCATCTTTGAATCCTTGAGGAGGTGCCCAAGAACCAATGGACACAAGAAAAGAGTGGTTGGACTTCAACCTCAATGAAGGTCCCAACTTTTGCAAGCAAATAGAACTTTATGGCATGGTTAAATACTTCCATGGCCACTTTTGATAGCGGGTTTTGAAAACCCTTTGATATTATGTGGCTCATTGGCTCCCCCACAAGCCCTTGACCATGTCCTTCTATGAGGTTGGTGGAATATTTGGAACCAATTTAGGTTGGTAAGTCTCACCTCATGCTGCCGAGCCCCATCTACTACTTTCTAAATATTATGTGTCCAAAGACGGTACAAAACCCTTGTCCAAGTGTGCCGCAAACAGAGGGTGCATGAAAAGAGTCAAAGAAACCAAAAAAACAAAGTGTTCACTCTTTTTCGTACACCTAAAATCCCCGCTTTTAGCCTAAATTGTATTCTCATTATGTTTAGGCCATGAGCCACTATTGTATTGAAGCCTTCCACACCCATAAACCTTGGATATATGGGTAGAGATATAAATTGGGCACCCACTTAAGTTGGGTGACTGAGAAAAGCACTCTTATTTTTATACAACTTTTGATAATGTGGATGGGAGAATTCTATCATTTCTCAAGTGCAAAGCTTTCTTCTTCTCTTAAGCTGTTGCCTTCTTACTTGCTTGGGCACCCACTTAAGTTGGGCGACTGAGAAAAGCACTCTTATTTTTATACAATTTTTGATAATGTGAATGGGAGAATTCTATCATTTCTCAAGTGCAAAGCTTTATTCTTCTCTTAAGTTGTTGCCTTCTTACTTGCTTGATTGTAATGTGCATGCTTGTGTGTGTTGATGGTGAGTATGGATTGTGCATGCTTTCATGCTTAAGTGAGAAAGTGATTGAACATGATTGTAAAAGAGGGTAGGTTAAGCTTCCTAGCTTGACCATTGCCTTTAGGAAGGATTACTTAGTTGATTAGAAAGTAGAGGAAGGTCTTAAACAAGAGGCATTGACATATCTCTTGGCTTCTTTAGGAAGGATTGCTTAGTTGATTAGAAAGTAGAGGAAGGTCTTAAACAAGAGGCATTGACATATCTCTTGGCTTCTTTAGGAAGGATTTCTTAGTTGATTAGAGAATAGAGGAAGGGCTTAAACAAAAGGGATTAAAATACCTCTTGGCTTCTTTCCTAGAGGGTTCTGACCAGGTGATGCACGGGCTCGTGGTTGCTAGGACACCTAATGAGGACCTCACACTAAGTACTCAATAATTCAAGATCTCACACACTTAATTAAGCTTTGAATGTGATTGATAGATTCTTTCTAGGGAGGGTTAGAGCCAATTAAGGTGACATAGGCCTCTATGAGGATGCCCAAGGCAACCTCTTCAACACCATGAACACACAAAGGGATGTTGAGGGAAACCATAAGTTTCCTAACACTCCCCTTATTAGAAGATGTTATCATCTTGTTGGAAAATCAAACAACATATGTGGATGAGGATAGTAACATATACATCTTGAGAGCATCTAAGGAAGTAAGAAGGATGAAAAGGTCTAGGCAAGGGGAAGTATTCCCATCCAACATAGACCTAGAACATAGAACACTGAGGCAGTGACATAAGGACCTCTCTTGAAGAGATCACTTCAAGACCACGAAACATAGTGGTGAGAGGAGGATTTTGATTTTACTCTATAAGGGATAGACTTGAAGCCGAGGTGAGGCTTTCCTCCACATTAAACCCTATACAAGAGGAGCATTAAAGGGGGGAAGAATTGTGAAGAGAGAGCCTTCCTATTGAATGAATAACACCATTACATGTGGGAGGGGGAACCGAGAGAAGCATATAAATGGGTCAAAAAGAATTGGTACATGGATACCCTCTGACATGGTCAAGATTTGTACCTCTAGGAAAACCAAGAGAAGCATCATTGTGGGTGCCATCATATGGATTAATGGGATCATCCTATGCACAGGGACATCCTAAAATAGAAACAACTATGGAACCAAGGAAAATTGGGTTTAGAACTCATGTAACCCCAAAAATAAGACAAAACATTGGTGTCATTCTAGTATTGATGAGACCTACTAGGGGACTACGAGAGAAAATGTAATATAGTCATACCACGATAAGACCCTCTCATAGCCAAGATTATTTTAAAGTTTAATGGAATGGGAGATCGTTACAACCACCTAGCTACCTGCAAACAAGTCTATACTGCAAGATATATTCTTTTGGATTTTTCTCTAGAGAATAACACTTTACTCTAGTTCTAGTTATTAGAAGATCCCAGAGAGAGACCATGGAAGGTTTTGCATTCTCTAAGACATGTGTCAATTATAGCTCATAGTAACCTAGCTCTACCGATTCAAGCAACTTCTAAACACACAAGACTATATCTTATGAAAGACTATATCAACCGTCTCAAGAACTTGAATAACATGTACCCCATAGAGGAAAAACTAGGCCAAACAAGGTTAATTTTGTTGATCTTGGAAGGCCTAAGAAGTAAGCAACTACATGATGTTGCTTGGATGCCATAGACTTTGATGATAACTTTATATAGGCATCACCATAGATAGCCTATAATTAGAATCAATGACCAAGAGAGAACCCATCATCAAAAGCTAAGAGCCAAAGACATAGCGAATGATGTGATCAAAGAACTTGCATTGGAATGAGAGAGCCATTCGCATCTAGCTCCTAGAGGAGAATGTTAGAAAAACACCAAAATATCATGTGACATTGGGGATACGGGAATCTGGTCATTGGGTTTATAGCCAACTTGAACAACCTCTTAGTTAGAGTCAAAAGATAGGGTTTTATGCCTATAAAAGGTTTTTGTACTTGGTGGTTCATTCATCTCATTCTCATTTATTCATAATACAATCACCTTGTGTTATGCCCAACTTGCTCTCCCTTCTTCTTCCTCTTTAACCATGGAGAGATTTCATCCTCCATAACTCCACGGTTGAACTTGTGATTGTTGCCAACATGGTGTCAGAGCCATGCTTCTCAATGGTTCATGCTTAATCCTTGCTCATCATCACATACCCTAATAAGACCATATTAGGGAGTTTGGGAAAATCCCAATTCCCATTTTTCAAGATAAAACATTGGGGGCATGGTGAACCCTTTTAAGATTTTGTCAAAACCCCCTCGTGACATATCGTTGGGAAAGCTTTTGAAGAGTTGGTTCTAAATCCTCATTCTCCGACAACTTTGGAATTAAGATATACCAAAAAATAGATTGAAAAGAAAATTCCTAAAAGAATGGGATATTCCCAATTCCCTAATATGGTCTTTAATCATGATTAGTGAAAAATTACCCATTTTTTTAAATCATTTCTCCTCTTGCAAAAATGTAGGTCTACCCCCTTCCATTGGAGTCTTGATTGCTCCTTAGATACTCAACCATTGATCAAACTATAACTTCAGCCCTCTTCCCATCTCATAGGCGCATCCTCCAACCATCCCAATCGATTTGATTCGTATGCATAGTAGCCATAAAAATAGGCGATTAGCAAAAACATAGTCATTTGGGCAAAAACGCAATGGCGGATTAACATAGCCAAATTAGCACAATTGAACTTAGCCCTGATGGTTTTCATGGTTTGAGAATCCGCCTGTAGCGTCGGATTCTCATAAAAACACTTGATTCGGCTAGTGCAACATTGTGTGCTTCAAAAGGACTCCTTTTGAAGTCCCAAGGAGGGACTAAGGTATGAATGACTATGCTAATCTCTTGTTTGTGGGCTTCAAACACAACTATATCTATTTCTATAAGTTCCCCTTGAAGCCTTTTTGAAGAATATATGTGAAAGGGCTTCAATTTTACACTCCAAATTGCTCCTTTTTTTGCACTGCAAACAATCATTTACCTGTAATCAGTGAGATTAATTGGCATTAATCCTTATGTTCTTGGACCATTGAGGGTTAAATCATACGATTGACGACTTGCTATTTCTTTTCAAAGGCATTAATCAGTGAGATTAATTGGCATTAATCCTTATGTTCTTGGACCATTGAGGGTTAAATCATACGATTGACGACTTGCTATTTCTTTTCAAAGGCTCATATTGAGAAAGACCCTTGATTTTCCCCACCGATGGTGCGCTCCAAATCAGGGTATTTTCTGTTCAAATACAAAAAATTACTTTCACTAATACCTTGATTAGTGCTAATCATCTAAGGTTTTTAGGGCCATTAATGGTTCATATCTCACATTCAAGTGTTGTTAAACCTTTGTAAAGCATCAAATCATATTTTCCCCTTGATTTAAGTGGTCAATTTGTTAATCCAAAATTGGGTATAAATCTGTATCAGAATTGTTTGGAACAATGGGATTTCTGAGCATATATGATTCATGTACTACATCTATCATGCTCATAAATCATTTGTACAAGGTAAAGACATTGGCCATTGATAAGGATAAGACCCTTGTAAGTAGATTTAATACATTATCATCTCAAAGGGACATGCATCATCATCATGTCAGACTTTATGTGAACACATTGAGAATACGATCTATCTTTGCCTACATGGATTTTATTACACAATGAAATCAAGAATGAAGAAGACCAAGGGCTACATCAAAATCATGAAGAAGATTAAGAGAAACATTGATGTTACGAGCTACACCAAGAAGATCTTCATCAGCATATTGGTCATCAAGGGGGGACTCTCTCTTTAGTTCTAATTTCTATTTTATGTTGAGTCAAGGGTTGAACCTGTGATGATTGCCACAACAGAGAATTGATATGGTGTGCATTTTGTAAAAGCAACCATATGGCCCATGAATGCCCAATCCTCAGAGAGAGAGAAAACTACAGGTGTGGATATTGTAGAAGATATGGAAATCAAAGACAACCAACTGCTACCACACCTAGAGAATGATGAGGATTTCTAGAGTGCTAGCATTTCCAACACCCCCATTGTCATTAGCATTGCTCGTGCCACCTCCCAATGGTGTAGACACAAATTACACAAACAAAAACTAGATTGTAGTTAGGAATCCTTATAGGGAATGGAGATCCCACCTCCAGTTTCACCTCGTCAACCGGCCCTGCTATAGGAACTACTCCTACAAGGTTGGTAGAGACTGAGTTGATTATTGATAAACCTCCTAATGCACCAAAATTTTATGTTGAATACCTAGACTCATCTTGGTGGGAAGCCCACCAAGGGGCGACCATCATATGACCCAACTCGGTCACTTGTTCATGATTGATACACATCAATTGACCACCCCAATGCAGATAGCATCTTATAGACCTTGCAAGGGATATCAATGCACCAAGGTGAGCTCCACTCACCTACTTTAGATGTCAAGGAACTCACAGAGTGGTTGACTGCCCAATGAGAGAGAACTCGGAAGTAGTTACTACTAGCCCACCACCTCTGGAGGACAAATGGTGTACATTGTAGTCATTGATCACATGATCAATGAATACCCTCTCAAGCTAACAACTCAAACTCTTTCAATGAGTACATTGTCACCCAGTAGGGTTGGGAATTGTGAGTGTGTCATATCCAACATCATCCTCAGATGTGATGGAAAATAAATACCATTGAATGTGGTGACAAGGGCCTAAGTAAGACCAGGCTTCCCCTATCCAAAACTTTATTTGCATCAAAAACCCCAAAAGGCAAAAAGGGAAAAGAAAGTGTAGGTCTTGTAATTAACAAAGGGGAGGCACATGCAGTGCCAAATGAGCTTAGATTACATGTAAAATATTTGAGCCAAGAACTTCCCAAATTCATGAGGTGGCAAAGGGAAAAATGGAAAAGGATCCCAAGGATCTACCATGTTCTAGATTCCTCTACCCAAATTACCCTATAAGAATCGCAGGGAATGGGAAACTTCAAAAAGGAAAAAAGCTAAAAGAAAGTGTAAGCCATGTAACAAAGGGGAGGCACATGTGCAGTGCCAAATGAGATTACACCTAAAACATTTGAGCCAGGAACTTCCCAAATTTATGTTGTGGCAAGGGGAAAAAGGGGAAGGATCCCAAGAATCTACCAAGTAACTGAGATTGAGCATGTTCTAGATTCCTATACCCAAATCACCCTAGAAGAAGAGTGGGGAATGGGAAACCTTGATGAGCCAAACCTCATAGGCAAAACATAAGAACTCAGGGAGAAAGCCAAAGAGTGTTGAAAGCCCATATGGATGAGATTTGTAGTAGAAAAATCAAGAATCCTATGGATGATCCATTGTACATTGAGATTGAAGATGTTCTAGAATCTCCGATTCGGATCACTTTGGACAAAACGAGTAATTGAAAGTAGCAACTGCTGAAATGTCAAGTTGCCGGAGGCCAAAATGGGCCAAGGGCATAAGAGTCAAGGGTTGGGTTACTAAAGGCCAGAATGTGCCACAGTGTAAATCCTAAGCACAACACAATGTTATTCACAGGGTCTTTTTCTATCAAGTCGCTTATGCTATGGGAGAGGCAAGCATATCAGTCAAGTCAAGTCACCCATCTGGGACGCGATAGGAATAAAGTTCAAAGTTTGAATTTGGGTCGACGAAGTGAAGGATTAAGTCCCACTCATGCACTAATCACATGATTCAATTAAGTGAAACCTCGACCTCGATCTTCTCAAGTACATTCCTATATGGGGGGCATTGGCGAGAGGATGAAAGGGAAACCTTCCTCTGCTTGGCCTAGTGAGACGAATTCCATGATAAAATGCTCTCCCCCACAATGCATGTTGCCATATATATAGGCAGTGAATGTGTGTGAACACACTTAGGACCACCGGGGCACTTTTTCCCTCTTTAGGAGGTTTTTTCCCCCGGCTTGTATATACGCCCATCATTCTAGGGCTAACTTATCTTTTGTACATTGACACAATCTAATACACTGTGTGTTGTGTGCATTATTGCTTCTTCTTCTCCAAGCTTTGTGTGTTTTCTTGCAACCCTAATTCCAACAATTGGTATCAGAGCAGGCATCGGCTCCCAGGGCTACGTCGCTAGCACCCTCCGACTCACGTTCTCCGATTGAGGTGAGCTTTCACAAGCGCTTGCAGGTCCCTATACTCTGCAAAAAAGCTCGTAGGGCTTGAGTTCTCAAAAATCGCATCTGAGGTCGTTTTGGGCTCCATTTTTGCATTGCAAGTTCTGTGCAGGTGTTTTCGTTGTTTTGTGCAGAAATTTTGACAGTGCAGTTTTCTACAAAACAGGCATACGTATTCTATTGTGGACCGTGCTACATAGCACGAGTTGTTTTCTGTTCAGTCTTTGCTCCATTACAGGTAGCTTTTGCATCAGTTTTAGTCAGTGGCCATGGCTGATAACAGCAATGATGTATTTCCCATGTTGTCTGCCTGCTGATGACAAATTGGATGGAGACAGCAACTACCCACTTTGGGCATACATGATGCAGCATGTTTTGGTTGCAAAAGGAGTGTGGAACATTGTGCAGGGTATGGATGTACGTCTAGGTTCTGTGGATGTAGGATCTGTTGAGGATGTTGCAGGTTCTAGCAGCTCTACTGTTGTTGCTGTTTTACCCACTGCTGAACAAGCTCGTTGGGATGGTAAAGATGCGCAAGCTCATGCCTTGATTGCACTTTCTGTCAAACGTAACATCACTCCACATATTCATTCAGCTAAAACAGCAAAACAAGCTTGGGATATTCTAGCTGGTTTGTATGCAGGTTCGTAAAACGAGGCAAAAATCTCTTACCTGCGTAAAGAGCTAGAATTGAAGATTATGCAGGAAGATGATGACATGAATGTTTTTCTTGCTGAGATTTAAGATCTCAAGGAACAGTTGATTTCTGTAGGTGAGATTATTCCTGATCATTCTCTTGTGCAGACTGTTCTTGATGCTTTACCTGAGTCATATCAGACTTTTGCTTCCACTTTTGCTTCCACGTGGAGACTTGTTACTGAGAGGACAGACCTGATATTGTCAAGTATGATACTTTAGTCAACAAGCTCTTGCAAGAAGCGCAGTCCAGGCAAAACAGGGCTAGGCAGCGTGTAGTTGAATAGGCATTTGTTGCTGCCCAGCAGAGAAAAGAAGTGGTAAGGCAACCCCTTCCACTGTTTCTTCTCCTATTAGTAGGTCTGCAACTTCTTCTCCTTCCACAGGTAGCAACAATAGGTCTAAGAAGGCTCTTGACAAAGGCAAGAAAAAGATCAGGTGCAACTATTGTAAGGCAACTGATCATGTCATTAAGAATTACCCTAAGCTAAAGGCTAAAGAGGCAAAGAAGAAAGAGTCAAATGTAGCCACAATAGCGGATGCTTCTACAAATGCAGATTCTACAAATGTTGTGCAGGATACAGAATGGGCGTTTAGCGTGTATTGCCAGAATGACCCATCTGTACATGATGCATGTTTGGCAGTTTCTCTTGACTCTGATGATGTATAGTATTTTGACAGGGGTGCTACAAAGCACATTACCTCGCATTGTGATATGTTCACTTGTCTTGAGGCTGTCCCTAATGGGAATACTATCACATGTGCCAATAATGCTTCTTACCCAGTGGGGCGTTGGTAAAATTATGCTTACTGCTACAAATGGCAGCACTTTCACACTTTCAGATGCTTTGTATGTGCCAGGGATAAAGAAGAATCTATTGTCTGTCTCTGCGCTTGCTAGACTTGGATTTGTAGTTAAATTTGTGGATGACAGATGTACAGTTCATGATTTGACTTCTAGTGATACGATTATTGCATCTGGCACCTTGTTTCGTGGGCTATATAGGCTTAATTCTTATGACAAGTGTGTGGAAGATTCAGCAAATGCAGTTTCTGATAAAAAGGCAATTTCAGATGCAAAACTATGGCATGCTCGTTTTGGTCAGCTGAACTTTGCTAGTTTGCTGCATTTGCAGAAATTTGATATGGTTGCTTCATTGCCCCCTCTTGAGGCACCATTGAAACATGTTTGTGAAGGCTGTATTTTGGGCAAAATGCAGCGTTTTGCATTTCCAAAGGATGGAACTACGTCATTTGGTAAACACTTGTACTTCGTGACTTTCATTTGATGTTACTCAAGGCATGCATGGGTATATCCACTGAAGGCAAAGTCCAAAGTGTTTTTGTGCTTCAAACAGTTTTTGCTTATGGGGTTGAAAATGCATCCAATTGTACTGTGGGCACCCTCCGTTCTAATCGAGGGGGAGAGTACATGTCTAAAGAGTTTGATGAATTTCTGGCTAGTCGTGGGATAAAACACCAATGTACAGTGCCGTACACCCCTCAGCAAAATGGTGTTGCTGAGAGGAAAAACAGGTCACTTATGGAGATGGCACGATGTATGGTCAAGAGCCAAGCTTTGCCACATGCGTTTTGGCTTGAGGCTGTCATGTGTGCTGCATATGTACTCAACAGGTATCCCACTAAGGCCTTGCAGTCTGTTACTCCATATGAAGCTTGGCATGGCAGGAAGCCTTCTATTGGTCACTTGCCTGTCTTTGGTTGCTTGGCCTATGCTTTAGTGCTTGTGCAACAACGTAGAAAATTGGATGATAAGGCTGTCAAATGCATTTTTGTTGGTTACAGTGCTGAGAGCAAGGGTTACAGATTGTATCATCCGCAGTCAAAGCGTATCTTGATTAGTCGAGATATTGTTTTTGTGGAAGATGATGTGCAGCCTTTGTTATCATGTACCAAAGAGATAGGTGTGAGCTCACGGGATGTATTTGATACGTTGTTGCCTCTATTTACAGGTGGGAATTCAAATGTAAGTCCTAAAATGAGGCAAATATTCAGCCTATGCATATTTCAAACGACATCATAGATCAGCCTATTTCTGATGCAGATTTACAGGATGCAATTCATGAGGATAGGGCTAAAAATGAGCAGGCTAGAGGTATGCTTAAATGGCTGGTGCAAACCTTGCGTGATAGTAAAATTGATGCACCTATGTCTAGTCGTACTCGTTCAGGTTTTCAGCATGCCTCTTATGCATCAGATTGTTATGCTTTGGCTGTGTCTAGTATGTGTGAAGAGGAAGAACCTCTTTCATTTGATGAGGCACAAAAATTAGAAAATTGGTTGGCTACAATGCAAAGTGAATATGATGCTATAATGAAGAATGGTACATGGTCTTTGTGTGATTTGCCTATTGGTA
Organism: Cibotium barometz; assembly: GCF_041138505.1. Taxonomy (NCBI): domain Eukaryota; kingdom Viridiplantae; phylum Streptophyta; class Polypodiopsida; order Cyatheales; family Cibotiaceae; genus Cibotium; species Cibotium barometz. Next base: position 18,489,070 of record NC_141046.1, on the reverse strand, counting down.
AAAAGGTCATTGGATGTAAGTGGGTTTTTAAGTTGAAACGAAAGCCAGATGGCAGTGTTGATCGCTTTAAGGCTAGACTTGTTGCAAAGGGTTATGCTCAAGAAAAGGGCATTTATTTTGATGAGACCTTTGTTCCCACTTGTCGTATGACTACCATTCGTAGCATTTGTGCATTGGCAGCTCATAATGGTTGGAATGTACATCACTTGGACATAAAGACTGCGTTCTTGAATGGAGATTTGCATGAGGAGGTGTATGTATCGCAGCCTCGTGGTTTTGTTCAAAGAGGGCAGGAAAACAAAGTGTGCAGGTTGAAAAAGGCTTTGTATGGTTTAAAGCAAGCTAGAGCCTGGTATGAAAAGATACATGCATATTTGACTGCACATGGTTTTCAGAATAGTCTAACAGAAAGCACTTTGTATGTTAAATGTGTGGATGATGTACATCTAATCATTGCTCTCTATGTCGATGACATGCTACTCACAGGACCAAATGAGAGTCATATTGCTGATTTTAAGGCTGGTTTGAATGACTCTTTTGAGATGTCAGATTTGGGGCATTTACATCATTATTTGGGGATACAATTTAAGCAGTGTGATGGAGGTATTGCTTTGTGTCAAACAAAGTATATTGAGACATTGTTGCGGAGATTTGGCCTTGAAGACTGCAAGCCTATTGCTACTCCAATGGAGACAGGCTTGAAGTTGAGTCTTCATGATGCTGGAGATCACTTTGATGTCACACTCTATCAGACAGCTGTTGGTTGCCTCATTTATGTATGCATTACGAGGCCGGACATTCAGTTTGCAGTCTCACAGGTGAGCAGGTTTATGCATAGCCCAGGGTCTCAGCATTGGAAGACAGTTAAACGCATCTTTCACTACTTGAGTGGTACCATACATCTTGGGGTGTTTTATCCCAAGGGAGGATCGTTGCCGCCAGATTTACATGCTTTTTCGGACTCAGATTGGGCTGGTTGCTATGACACAAGAGTGTCCACAAGTGGTTTTTGTTTCATGCTCGGTAACTCATGCATATCTTGGTTGAGCAAGAAGCAACCTACTGTGGCCACTTCTAGTTGTGAAGCTGAGTACAGGGCAGCTTTCACAGCTATACGGTTGAGTGTGTGTGGCTCAGATGGCTTATGGATGGCTGACTTGGGTGTTGGACAGGAGTCTGCCACCTCTATCTACACTGACAGTCAGGCGCTTCCTCGTGAGAAGTTCGAGGCTTTCTGCAAAGCTTTGGGCTTGCTCCCCTTTGTGGACCGATCTACTTCGGGCATGGCACTTCCCTATACATGAGTGCCAGCTCTCATTCACACCATCACTCTAAGGGGGGATTTGTTGCCATATATATAGGCAGTGATGTGTGTGAACACACTTAGGACCGTCGGGGCTTGTATATAAGCCCATCATTCTAGGGCTAACTTATCTTTTGTACATTGACACAATCTAATACACTGTGTGTTGTGTGCATTCTTGCTTCTTCTTCTCCAAGCTTTGTGTGCTTTCCTGCAACCCTAATTCCAACATGACAAAATCTCTAAAGGTAAAAAACCAAGTCGACAACTTATAGACCTCCATTAAACTCTCTTGCACAGCATGCGATAAATGCATCAAGTATATCTAGGGCACCACGTTATAGGGTGCAACATTAGGCATAAAGGACTTGTTGGGATCCATGCACATACACCATAACTCTAAGTCATGAATCTTAGCTTCACTTGAATCGGCGATATAGCTGACACATCATTATAAATATCGTGATTCAAATCAAATCATAAATTGCGATTCAAATCAAATCACAAATTGTGATTCAAGTCAAATCATAAATTGTGATTCAAGTCAAATCACAAATCATGATCAGTCAAAGCCAAATTGTGATTCAAGTCAAATCACAAATCGCGATCAAAGTCAAAGCCAAATCATGATTAAAGGAAAATCACAGACACGATTCAAGAAAATGACAAATGACAAATCCCGATTCAAGAAAATGACAAATGACAAATGACAAATCCCGATTCAAGAAAATGACAAATGACAAATCCCGATTCAAGTTAAAGCCAAATCCCAATTCAAGTCAAAGCCCAATCATGATCAAAGTCAAAGTCAAATTGCGATTCAAGTTAACACCCAATTGCGATCCAAGTTGAAGTCCAATTTCAATTAAAATCAAAGGCCAATCAATGATTTAGGGGCCACATCATCCTAAATTGCGATTCAAGTCAAAGCCCAATTGCAATCAAATCAAAGCCCAATCGGTGATTCAGAAGATCCGGACCACCATCTACCAATCCCAATCATTCACATTGATGGTCATGGCACTCATTCTACCAATCACGGGACATGGATCACTTCTAATAACTACCAAAACATGAAGGGCCCATGCCATTTCCCTAACAGAATGAGGCATCACATGAAGACCTTCTACTTTGAATCTACCTTCCATGTGGCCTCAAGATAAGTTGCCTACCACCAAGGCTATCCAAAGTTATCACCACTATGCCTTGCATCTGGCTATGAATTGGTCCCAAACCATACCAGTTTTACCTTGCATGCTTCATGGCGTGTTATGTACCATCCACACCTTTCCACCCTAGCAGTAGCATCACAACAAACTTGGCTGATATAAGGACGTTGTCTCACCATTAGGAAGGTGGGTATTTTAACCACTTGGTAGGTTAACATGGTTTTACCCACCCAACCTACCGTAAGGTGCTTTGCCATCTTACCAGCTCAAACGGCCACTATCTTTTTTAAGACAATGTTGCAACATATAAAGCAACCTTACTTGAGCTTATTTTCAAATAGAAAAAGTCTAAGGACTTAACTACTAATAGTGTTTGGACCATTTTGAAGTTTGGCTATCCTAGTATGAAACTAGTCACTATAAGTCATTTTTGACATTAAGCAATATACATTCATTCGCCCTCGTAATAAAATACTTGTGAGCTCTTCTCTTCTCTATTCTTACTTGTATGTATGCTATTGAATATTTCTTGTTTGATGGTGTATGTATGCTAGATAGGTTTGTTTGTAGGTTTCTCTCTTGTATAAGCTTCTTCTTCTTCCCTCGTTTTTGTGAGACAGAACCACGATGAAGATGAATATCTATTTGCCACCATCTAGGAAAAGAGAGCTTTTCCTTCACCCAGTATTCCAATGTGACAATGGAGTGAGGATGCAGACAAGCTAGCACACCCACATCAAGGAGTTGATGTGTGGCGCGCTTGAAGGCAAGACCCAAATGACACATGAATCGGCAAAGGCTAAGGTAAGCTCTTGACTTGAACACACTTGTATGTGAGTCAATTTCTCTACTTTTTTGAGAGAACACACGTGAATTATCTTAAATTGTGGCTTAATCTCTTGCTTTCTCTTTTGTGGATGCTTCATGTGATGCTCTAATGTGAAATGCTCTTTGTGATTTGTTGGCTTCATTATTACTCTCAGCTTCAATTTGAGCCGCTTTTGTTGCATTTGCGTGAATGTGGAATTAGCACAAGTTTAAGCTCTATGTTATGGATGTGGGTGAGGTAGCATGTATAGAGATTTCTTGAGTGAAAGAGCATATTCTCTATCTATTGTGTAGAGTGGAGTGAAGTGGAGGCATGTCAAGGAATAGAACTTGAGCTTTGGATTGGCTTTCAGTCATCATAAGAGGAACTAATAAGAGAAGATTGGGAGTTGAGAGAAACTATGTGAGCCCCAATGGCTTTTAGTGATAAGAGGAAATGATAAGACAAGAGTGGGAGTTGAGAGAAACTATGTGAGCCCCAATGGGAGAGAAACCCTTTCCATTGTGCACATCTTGAGGAGCAGCGTGGGGAGGAGGAGATACTAGGAAGCACCATCACTACAAAAAAGGAAGTTACGGGAGAAAATTACAAAATTGGATTCCAAAGAAAAATAACCTCGAGTCTCGAGTCTCGAGTCTCAAGCCTTGGTAGTTACACATTGGTAGTTACACACAGAAGCTCACAAGGCAAGCTTACAAGGCAAAGACTCTGATGCCTAGCACCTAGTAGTGGAAAGTGAGCACTCGATTTAAAAGCTCCAAGGGTGTGGATGGTCCACTATTTAGTGAGGGAAAGACTACTACGAATGGTTAGGAGTAGGATTGAGTAGAGTTGTGGTGTCTTCTAGGTGACATCTAGAAGAGGGAGGAATGAAATGTCCTAGGGCCAGGTGCAACACCTTAGGCATTGTCTAGCCACACCATAATAGGTAGCAACCCCATGCTAGTAATCACAAACCCTAGGAAAGACATTTATACACTCAAAACGATTGAGGTAACAAAATTTTAGCATTGTTACTAGGAAAAGCACATCGTTGTGTGGTTAAGGCCACTCAAGGACCAAGTTACAACATAATAATGAGGAAAACAATGTACTTAGAGGCAATACTCCTCATTAAAGCAAAAAATAGGACAAAAGTTGAAAACAAGATAAGCCAAAAGAGCTTATTTTTTGTTACAACATGAATGAAATTAAGATTTTATGGTACAACTAGCTCCATAAGAAAACCCAAAGCAAACTTAGAGCCATTAGTTCTAAGACCAAATTTTGAGAGCTCACACCATCAATGTGATGCCGTAAGGCGAGCCATGTTCTGTCTCTAAAATAGATCTAGATTTAGAGGAGTGTGAAACAAGCCAAATCCCTTAACCATTGCCAAGAATTTGTAGAATTACACACATCATTAAACTATTTATAGTAGTTTGAGACCATCTACGTATTGGTTGTCAATGGGTTTCACAAAGTTCTCAACACAACGAAAATAAGTGAGTTAATGCAAAGAGCTTTCCCAATGTGATACCACGTAATGGGTACATGGATATCTAGAAGCCACAAAGACGTGAAAAACCCTATGCACGACTTTTATTGGGTGGTTCTAACCTACAAGGTTCTGAGAACCCATTCTAAAGTTGTATGTAAGAGGTGAAGCAAAAAAGAGACAAGAGTACAAGATTAGTGGCACCATGGTTTCAAGGTTTGGAAAGACCACGTGTGCAATTCTAAGAGCCATTGAGTCAGTGAAGCTTCTGTTTACAAACCCACAACATGCACCCATTCCACCTTCTATAAACAACAAAATACAACTCCAGTTGCCAACATGGTAGGGAAAATGGGAAGTAGTGGTTATGAAGAACAAGAAAAGAATAGGAATGGGTCCGGTCCTCCAAGGCCTTTGTGGAGAGCTCGATTCAACCTGCTCGTGGCTAGATCAATCGGTTTTCGATCAAACAGATCAAATCTACCCTCGTGGCATCTTAATTCAAAACCCACTCACATATATTTTTTTGGGGAAATAACCTCGCCTTTTTGGTTGGTTTACACATTGGATATCAATGCTCCACTCTTTTTAATTGTATGAATATGGACTCGGCTCCAGTCTTTTAGTTAGTTGGCATTTTGGATATCAATGCTCCACTCTTTTTAATTGTATGAAACCGGGCTAGCTCTAGCTTTCAAGGCATGAAGAGAAGCCTCTTGGTTGAGCTTGGATGCCCAATAAGACGCGATTTATCATTGTTAAGAGGCAAGATGGGTTGAGATTGTTGGGATGGATTTGATGCAATGCCAAACAAGTTACATGTAAGTGGGAGGATAATTTCCCATATTTAGTCGCAACAAGGGAGATGTTCGAAGGTAAGTGTCCTTGGGGCTTGAAAGGTGTGCCAAACCTATAGTCTAATAATACCTTAGACTATACCTTAGTCTACTAATATTAGAGTAAGGTATAGTCTAGTATTATCTTGTGTAACCTGTTCAAGCCTGCACATAACATGATCAAAGCATACACTGTTTCAATGCACCCTTTCACACACATTTCCAATAACTTCCAAGAATTACAAATAGTAGTCCTCACCTATACACAAGCATCGCTTTATTGCTATATATGTAATATCCAATGAATACCCCTCCTATAAAGAGGTGTCAGACCTTATGAAGAGTAGATGTGTTGCATCATGTACTTCTTACATGATACAAAGCAATATCAGAATGTTTTCCTAAAAAGTGGTGGTTTTCCTCCACATTTACACCTTTGCTGCTTGAAGCATGCTATATTACATGAGAGTTTGAAGGGTGGTTTTTTCCCACTGGCCCCCTTGTTATTCACTATAGTTGCAAGGGGCAAATCATATGAATCCATTAAGTGTGAATCTTGCATAGACCAAGGTTTCTGCCACTACTTCTGATCTTTTGATATGATGATCAATCGAGTTTGGCTGCTAATCCATGCTGTTTGCACTTGCTCTGGTGCTTTGACTTACTCATGCTTCGCGTTCTTGACACAACCACAAAAGTTGTAAAAAGCAAGCCCGCTCAGTAGAACAGTGGTGCCGACCAAAAAGCGTGGATGTAGAGAAGCTGTGGCACCAATATATGGGAGAGGGAGAGTGAACATGTAGATTGAAAGTGGCACTGCATTCACCCACAAAAAAAAAAACAAAACAAAACAAAGAGTACATCCCTGTAAGAAGGACCAACTATTTGCAGATGGGCAATGCACATTCAAGGTCATGCTGTGCAATTTAAGACACATTAGGTAGTACCCCACACCCCCCTCCCCCCCAACAATGCCATGAAATCACCATTCTCAATACGGCAAAGAAACAAAAGCAAAAACAGATCCCAACACTCAAAATGATATGGGAGAGCTTATTTACCTGCAAGGGTTGAACAGAGGGACGAAACAACCGCGGATGACATCTTCAAAAGAGAGAGAAGTGAAATATTGAATGCCAAGTTCACCACTACATAACTTAATGTCAGCAATGTGGCCCCGGAACATTCTGCAGGCCAAAAAAAAAGCTCAATTTATTAAGCAAGATGAAACCGTGCATCAAAGAGAGCTCACAGGGTGATCTTTCTTGCATGAAACAGATTTCCAATAGTAAAATAAATGCCAATAACATTTTGTGTTAACAAAACCCCAAAACATAAGCAGATGTGAATTTTAATTACCTGTACTCATGGAGCCAATATTAAACAAACAACCTGCTCCATCTGTCATGTAGCCGCGTAACTGAGTGAATGGAACTCCCCGCAATTGCAACAGGAAGGGTAACATTAAAAGAACAAAAATAGCCTGCAAATCCAGCGAGGAAAATAGAGTCACAACTTATGCAACCCCCTAGCAGGCTTGATCTTTAATGGGATGCCTTCCTTATCAAAAACTACTTTTCTGACTGAAAATATGTATACTTTAAACATTTTATTGTATTTTTTGATGGGTAAGCTAGAATTTCACACGTAAAAAGTGGGCCAAAATAGCTAAAACAGGTAAAATGCCCCTCAAAAATCAAACTTTCCCCCTAGTGATAGGGGTTGCAACGTGCAAGAGATACACATGGTATCTAATGCAGGGGTTTTTTAAGGATATCTATACCTTACCTGAAAGGCTGATCCAAAGGAGTTCACAACAAATATATCTACTGAACCACCCTGACCAAACATAGAGACATTACATTGACTTGATCAGATATAGTGACAGTTGTGATTAGCAAGGAAAACCACTAATTAAAAAGGGATTAACAGAAGCATAGACTTATGCAACCACCACCTTCAAGCGCTTTGAAGCATTCCTAAAAACAAACTCCTGCAAACCAAGATATAATTTGAGTCAGAAAACAAAGAGAAAATTAATGAAAGTTTTGAGCCTGGGCTACAAGGAACTTTTACCTTCTTTATATTGGTTGTTAGATTACCATAATTATCTTCAAAAATCTTTACAACCAACAAACTTGAAAGAAATATGCGGGTATACCTTGACGATGGTTGAACTAGCTTGAAGAGCACATGAAAAAATCATTAACAGAGGCCAGAAAAGACCAGCCTGATCCCCAGACAATCCCAATCCGCTTCCACTCCTGCATTCACACAACAAAAACATAGCTGGGTCAGTTTTCCTGCATTTAAGACGTAGAAGGCTCAAAAACCACAGAGTTCTAGAGCTACATCACTAGAGAAATATCATAGCTCTCCCAATGAGGCTTGAGAGTAGGGATCCTATGCATTTGTCGAGTGAGGAGAAGCCTGGCATTCCGAACAGTGAAACTAAAAAAGTAAGGGTTTTCAAAGGATCCAAGGCATCAATCCACTCCCACTCTCCTGGATCCCACTGAAGATATCTGATAGGACTGCCACCATATAGCCACAAACACCAAGAGCCATGAGTCATTATCTGAGGAGAAGGGTCAATGAACCAGTGCTTCCCCGAGCGACCAACAATCCTCACTGGACTAAGCCTAGTATCTGGTATAATCTCCTCCATACTACATCTCCTCAATCTCCCACTAGGCATGAGAGAATAAATGAGAAAATCCGTATCCTCCTGGCCTGGCAGAGCAATGACCTGCAGAGGTATGCCTATCCTCGAAAAAACTCCCAGCCAACTCGGATGATAGTCTCCGTGAAAGGTCCCAGAAAGCCACTCATGCGGAATAGCTGCATCAATCTAATCAATACGAATGCGAGAGGAGCCCCTAAGATGCTGAGTGGATGTAACTCTCCGATCCTCCGGAAGACTCTTAAAGGTCTTCCATGCAAGAACTGTGTATGTGCATCTCTCCCATCCTGACCATTGCATATAACGAGATGCACCAAGTGGCCGACCAACCTCATCCCTAATGAACTCGTTCCACATAATAGGTTGTCGGTCAGCCTCGTCCAAAGACCTAGGAAGCCTTTGTCGCAAAAAATATCTCATGCTTCTCCATGCTCTGACAATGGCTGCAATAAGAGGGGAAGATGGTGCCCTAATATCAGCCTCTGTGAACAAAAAACGTGTGTTGGGCATCCAGTCTCTCCCGACCCTGGGTGTACATCTGGAAATCTGAGACAAGAAAAAATCCTTCCAAGGCTCAGTGCCTGGTAGGAAACCTCTGACCACAAGTTTGCAAAGCAACGCCCTGCACTGAACATCCGGATCGATAATATTCAACTGTGAGCCAAGCTACCCTGGCACGAGTGTCTGAGGTGCCATCCAAGCCCCGACCAGAGAAAATTGCGGATCAATCTTCGCAATTGGCCAATGCACGCACAAGAGAAGCACCAACAAGAGGCAATAAACCAAGCTGAGGCAAGCAAAATCTGATTAGCCACCAAAGCTCTGGAGGCTAAATCTAATCTCCTGGAGCTCCAATGGAGGAGCTTCTTCCGGATACTCATAAGTACCGGAGCAAACTGCTGTGCAGGAGAAATATCAATCCCAACTTGGCATCCCAAATATCTAGCAGTGCATCCTCTGCTGATCCAAGTAAAACCAAGCTCTGCACCCCAATCAACTCTCGGTGAATCACTAACCCAAAAACCAACAGATTTGTGCCAATTAATGAGTGCCCCTGCTGCCAAACAGAACTCCTCTAGTGCTACCCGGAAGGAACATAAGCATATATGTGAAGCCTCCAAAAACAAGGCTGTGTCATCATCTAACTCAAAGTCAACCAACTCCTCATGACTACGAAGAGGCAACCTCAATCCTGAAATACCAGCAGTGGAATGGAGAAAGATGCTCATGGCCTCTGCAACTATGATATATAATAAAGGGGCTAATGGGCAACCCTGTTGTACTGAGCGAGAAATCTGAAACCGCTCTCCTCTATCACCGCAAGCAAGAACTCTACTATGGGCATCACGATACATGCATGAAACTCTCTTGATCCATCTCTGAGAGAAGCCCATATGACTAAGAGTACCCTCAAGGAAGTCCCAATCCACTCTATCATTGGCCTTCTCAAAATCCAAGAGCAGAATGGCTAAGGGCTGATTGCTCGCTTTAGCCCATTCGACGGCCTCCCAAAACGAGAAAATGTTATCAAAGATGCTCCTGCCGTGTAATGGGTATCTTGAATAACATCCTGCAAAATTGGCTGCAACCTGATGCTCACTGCCTTAGCAAGAATCTTATAGGCAGTCCCAAGTAAGGTGATAGCTCCACTGGCCAATCAATGTCTTATCCCCGCTCTTAGGAATAAGATAAATAAGCCCCTCAGTGAGAGAAGAAGGCATAGAACCTATGTCCCACATCTCCTGCAAAGCCGATGTTATCTCAGCCCCAATCTCATCCCAAAAAGTAGTGAAAAAAGCAGGGGACAGGCCATCCTCCCCTGGACACTTACCATGAGGTAAGGCATGAAGAGCATGACTGAACTCCTGCATAGAAAAAGGGGCATCCAGAGCGGCACACATCTCCTTGGTGATCAAATGTGGCAATGCATTCCAAACCTTCCTCTGTGCCCTGTCTCAGATCAGAATGCGGCTCAGCACTAAGAAGCTGGCAATAGAAATCGGTGGCAACCTGTCTAACCATAAGAGGACACACCCACTCTTTTATTTGGGCCCAGGCGGTATTAACAACCCAGCTTTTATGGCATTATTAACCAACTCTCCAATAGCTAACTGCTAACCCTTGTTACACCTTGCATGATCTGTGGAGTTTTGACCATACCCCATATGTCGAGAAGATAACAGTCTGCACATGCACATATTTGCAATTCCTTTGAACCCAAAAAGAATACGAAGAGGCATTGCAATTTACTTACCCAGTAAGAGCAATAGCGACTCCAGTAAGAACCATCATGCATCCCACAATTTGACCGAAAGAAAAACGCTTCTTCAAAAATGCCATAGAAAGAGCCAGTTGCCAGACTAGAAAAGTCTGCATAAACATGCCCAAGAATGCCATCTTTTCTTAACCTCAAGAAACTCAAAACAGCTAAACATGATTTAAATTAATCAAATAAAACTGTCACAAAATTAGCACCTGTAACAAAATAGCAATCGATGTCCCTGGCAGAACTGCTGCTTGTTTTGACCCGGTCACACAAACAAACAGGTGTATGATGTTAACACCTAGATAAAACTAAGGTTTTTGTATACAAATGCCCACTTGGAAGATACTGAATTGAGGATGCATTCAAAAGCCAGGGCTCCATCCATCTTACCTGCAGCTGCCATGCCAGAAGCAACACCAAGGGCCTCAAGGGCACCTGAAAGAGCAAAATGGGACTTTGGAAGTTCCAACATCTCATCTGTCACGATACCTGCCTGGTATCGCATGTATAGAATAGAAAAGTAAACCAGAACATATCTGTGCACACCACAATGATGCCAACAGAATCAGCTTTCGGCATTTGACACACAAAGCATAGCTTCGAAAAAGGAATGCAAACCTATGTTTCTCTGCCATTGAATCCAACCCAAAGTTACACAGCATACATGGTCCCGCAAACCATATTTTTATCTCAAGAGGACCATGTAAGCTCTCTCTGTCTCTCTCTCTCTCTCTCTCTCTCGATTAGTAGGACTCTTTTTTTAATGTTTTCTTTTGCTGGACCACAGATTTGGATCAAGACCTTCATGATCTTCATGTTATGTCTTTGGTCTCATAGGTCATTTTGGCCTTTCATAGACAATAATGTAATTCCTCCTCCTCCTCCTCCTCTCTCTCTCTCTCTCTCTCTCTCTCTCTCTCTCTCTCTCTCTCATGCATGTGTACATATACACCCACTGTCCAGAGGATCTCTCTCTCTCTCTCTCTCTCTCTCTCTCTCTATCATCCAGAAATTTCGTACCCCCAACAAGCAAAACCCCTTTTGTCTTTGATAGATATATATTTAGATGACCAAGGTACAAAAGCTCATTCTTAGTAGTGTTTTTTATCTCACCCTAGGCTATTGTGGCTTAGGGCTTGTATTTGGTCACATGTGTCATATTTGGCCCCTGCGGACGATCTATCTCTCACTTTTCAAGAGGACCATGTAAGCTCTCTGTCTCTCTGTCTCTCTCTCTCTCTCTCTCTCTCCCCTTTCAACTGCCTCCGCCTGTGACAGAGGGATGCCATTCAGGCTCCACAGGGACGGAAGGATCACAGAGGCCATTGACTACATACCAGAGAGTGCGACCCTCTGGCCCCAAGCACTCGTGGAGTCACTAGAAAGAGTCCGATCCCTTCCGAGAGCCAGACTCAGTCCCTGGGACCCCGACCTTCCTCCTGTTAGTTGCTATTTGAAGAAGACAAGGGGGAGGCGGGGAGGGTGTGTGTGTGTTGGGGGGGGGGTGGGGTGGGGATTGTTTCTCCTGACTATGTGTCACTCCTTGTTTCAGGAGGGATCTATGGTTGGAAAGAGGCATCGCGATCGCGGCAATTTTGGGCCGTTGATTTGTTGTGACTATGTGACACACCATGTTTCAGGAGGGATCTATGGTTGGAAAAAGACGTCGCGATCGGTATTGAATCTGCACCATCAGATTCTAAAGTGAACTAGGAGGGGTGGGGGTTGTGGTGGGTGTGTGGGGGGGTAAATTAACACACCAAAATGTGTGAGGCTTTTTACACATTTTTAAATCATTGCTTACAAATTAAACTGAAAATTACACTGCATAACAGACTGAGTCCTGCATTTTTTTTCATAGTTTTTAAATTAAAAAATCTTTCTTGAGAGGCTTAAATAAATAACTGGACCAAAAGTTCTCTGGTATGTTATGTTCAGAAATTTTGTCAATCAGAAAAATGAAATTGGATCTTTCTGAACTGATGTAAAAAATGAGAGAAGTGTAATAAATACCCGAATGTGTTGATCAATGCAAGGAAGAATGGGTACTCCTTGAGGGGGACCAGGGCCATCTTGTAGAGAACTTTGTTGGCCACAGCGAAGATGATGGTGCTGGCAGCTCCACTAACAATCTGCAAATCTCTCCTGGACAGACAAAGCCCACCTAGTCTTAGCAATCCTTCTTCCACCGTCTCACTGTAGGAGGCGCTTGAAGCAGACGCGAGAAACAGGGCCTTCTTTGCCCTAGATTGTTGAAACCCTAGGGTTTCTCTGTGCCCAAGGGGAAGCCTTCGAATTTCTCTGTGCAGAGAGGAGAATTTTAGGGTTTCCCTGTACAAAGGGGGGGCTTTTTGGGTTCCTCTGTTCATCGGGGAGAATTTTAAGGTTTCTCTGTGCAGAGGTGGCACTACTACTACAGAACTGCAGAGTTTTCTCTTCTGCAGAGGCAAGGTTCTCCATAGGAGTCTGTTTGATGATCTCCTTGAAATGTCGACAGATTGTTGATGAAAAATTGGATGAAGTGGTAGTCTGTTTTCCTTGATGGCAACAAACTCTTCTTGCGATGGATTTACGGGCAAGAAATGTTGCTTGGCGAAGCAGGCCATGGCTATGGCGTTGAAGCAGCTTTAGGGAATTTTTAATCAAGAAAATTTCCAACAAATGCTAGCTCTAATCTCTGAGATTCTTTTGTTGCAGATTGCTGCAGAGTTTTCGCAATTTCCGATGCAAAAGCGAGCGCTTCAAGCAGCGCAAACAGACAATTGACGAACCGTGTGCAGGATTAAAGGGTGGATTAAGCATCATAATCACTGGATCATGAAGTCTAATCACCACTGCAAAGCTATGCTTGAATCGTTGAACGGATTGAAAAAGAAAATTAAAAAGAATTATTTTTGTTTTATTTTAAAATACGGCAGTGGGAAAGAACAGGACGCGGCGACACGTGGGCCCGCCGCCGACACATACATGCTGACTAGGCCGTGACGTGACGTCTTGATTCGCGCTACGTGCGTCAGCTGTCACGTCATCTACAGATTGTATAGAATTTCGTAAATTGTAAATTGATAGGACTAAGGTTGTAGAACCATATCCAATTAAGGTTGAAAAATCTTTCACTTATCCAAAATCAATCTCAACTAATTAATCGAATTTGATTTTCCACAAATCGTAGGGCCCTTTTGCACAGCATTATTGTAGAGACTCTGGAAAGCTCCTTTTCCTTGCAAGACCTTTTCCACGCAAGGACTTTTATAAAAAAAAATTGGGATCTTGGCTTGAAAGTAGAAAGTACACAATGCACATGTGTGATAACATGTGCACGCAAGGACACAGATTGTCTTTTGCCCGCCCGCCCATCTCCATCCCACTCGAGCTTGATTTCTAATGTCATCATGCTTGTTTTTGGGCACTCTAGCCCATCAAATACACCCATATATTGCCGTCATGCTTGTTTTTGGGCATCCCGGCCATCAAATACACCCATAAATTTTTGAGGGCCGTCAAAAAATACACTACATTTTGAATTTGTGGTCCTCCCACCATTTTGAAGGTGCCCATCAAAAACTATACCCCGGTCCCACAATTAGCTTTGAATCATCCCGCTCTAGTTATGTGGAGCAAAAAGCATGCAGAAAAAGATAGATTCTTTAAGCTCATCCATTAGGTATCCCAATCATAAAGTTGTGAACTCTTGAATCATTGACCAAATGTGATTGTCCCACATTGCACAACTTTGAATCCTCACATTGCTGCACGACTTCGAATCCTCACATTGCACAACACTGAATCCTAACATTAGAGTCCAAGTCCCTTCTTCATTGTCACCATCAAGGAACCAAACTCACAAAGCCATTTCTTAGCCACCCTTTCATGTACTCACCATTAATAGCTCTTACTCACAAAGCCATTTCTTGGCCACCCTTTAATGTACTCACCATTAATAGTTCTTCCTTTGAAACCAATCAAAGCTACAAGTTTCAAATGAAGCTTCTCTTTTGACTAATACAGTTGCTCTGTTACTCTTGAAAAACCACACATGATTCACAAAAACGTAAGTAAATGATGCATGGTCTTGTTCACCACAGCGCTTTACTACAAGCTTCCATCACCTAGTTATAAATAAAAAGTAGCACACTTTTTTTTTCAAAATAGTTCATAAAACCTGAACTCCCATTTTTTAAAGCTAGCAACTCATGTCATGTATTGTTGCCATGATAATGACACATGATCACATTTTCCCACTTGCATGACATATTAGAGAAATCATCTATTTAGCTCTTCATATAATAGAATGACTTTGAAATCACAAAGTCAAGTAATCATAATTTTGCCTTGATGATACACACATTAATCAAGCAAAGGGTTCTTATGGGTGGTACCCCCCTTGTGGCACTTTGGTGTGTGGTATATATGCTATGTGATTAACTTCTTGAAAAGGAAAAAAAAGGATTCTCAACATCATGCCTACTTTGGGAAAAAGTTCATAAGAGAAAAAAGAGAGAGACATAGAGACTAGGGAGACGAGAGAGAGAGAGAGAGAGAGAGAGAGAGAGAGAGAGAGAGAGAGAGAGATATGATTGCATATTCCATTAATACCATGATAATGCATTGATGGCCACATTCTTCTACTTGTATGGAATAATTTCTAATTAACAAAGTTAGGGAAGCATATGGTTGCCAGGATGATACACATTCTTCTACTTGCATGGAATATTGATAAAAATATAAGTTTAGATTAAAGTGACACTATTCATACAGTGGAATAATTTCCAATCGACAAAGTTAGGGAACCATATGGTTGCCATGATGATACACATCAATGAAGTGAATTGTGGTTGGTACCACCTTGTGGGACTTTATTGTATGATGGTACATGTCATGTGAATCACTTATTAAAAAGAAAAAAGAGAGGAACTTTTCTTTCACAATTACAATAGAGTGGTAAAAGAAGAAAGATAAATAAAGGGATGCAAATAGACTAGAAGACCTACTTGATATGATGGCACTAAACTGTAGAAGAGATCTAGGGGACCACATATGAGAGAGAGAGAGAGAGAGAGAGAGAGAGAGAGAGAGAGAGAGAGAGAGATCCATCATAACTCTACAGTGGTAAGATGTGGACCATCATGCACAGGGTTTGTTTTTCTCATATTTCATGTCGGGTCGACCAAAGAATTGTATATGGAAAAGTAAACTACATAGAGCATCAACTTTTAAAGGTAAAATCCATAGAGAGTTAGCTTTTTAATCACAAGATTATAACATGTTGAATTGCTAGAGTAACCCCATTTTTAGTGGGGTTCCATAGAAAAGGAAGTTTGAGTCATGAGTGATGTAGGCACTTACGCACACATCTAAAGAAGACTCCTTCTCAACTTCTCTAAAGTATTGTAAACATGTGTTTCTATGCATAACATGTGACATTTGGAATCGCAACAATTTGTATTGAGACCATCTACAACTATTACATGTGCACATGTTACTTTCACCCTTTCTTTGTACATAATTGTATGCATAGGTGCGATTTCTTACACCTAGTGCTCCTTGATAAGTTGTAATAATTGCAATTGTTTTTAAGTTTCATCTTATGTTGAATACATAGGTTAATAAGGCTAGAACTTTTGAATGATTTTTATGCGACAAAGTCCTATTCAAATTTAGATTTATAGTAGTATATAAGATTGCATTCTCAAAAGAAGATTTATAGTAGTATATAAGATTGCATTCTCAAAAGAAATCGATGAACAGAAGTATATGAGTCATGTTTATACAATACAAATGCAAATGTGATCATAAGACATGTAAGTTGGACAAAAGAAATGTAAATGCAATCATAAGACATGCAAGTTGGACAAAGTGTTCCAAATGTTTACAAGCATATAGAATAAACATGCCATGGAGGTAATGAAATGATTGGTAGATTCCTAGTCAAAAGAAGCATAAAAGTGGAAAGATTGATCAAACATAAAGAATCTACATTATAGTATGGTATAGTGTAATCTATAGTGTGGTACTTCTTTTCAAAAAGTTTTGGTAGTCACATTACTTAATCTTATTAGATCCACCATGCATTCAAGTTTGTTTTTATCAATTTAACACATCTTGGTACTTTAAAAACGTTGGGAAAAAGTTTGTATATTTCAAGTAAATTGTTACAAGAAATTGGTGAACCCAAAACCAATAAAATAATATAAATTCAAAATGTGGTTGAATTTATAAACAAAATTTCCATGATACTTTTTAACTTTAATTAAACATTCTTCCAACATAATGTTTAGTTTATGGGGTAAATATTTTACAAGCACTCTCCCAACATCCTATAAGAGTCTTTTGAAAATAGCTGCTATTAAAGAACCTATCATGTTAAACATCAAAACATAAGATTTCTTCTAGTGATTTTTAAGTATAGCACTATTGCTTATGTCTCTCAATTCTTTAAGAACCTTAATAGCAATGCTAATAGTAATGTCCTTGAGATTGAATTTTTGTGCACCTTATCCTACATACTACATACACTCTGGGCAATCTGTTGTTAGAGATTGGCTCCTTTGGATGTTGATAAGTGATGAGGTGAAGAAATAACCATAAGTAGAACAAAGTAGCTACTTAAAGTGTGAGCTTTGGTTCCTTTCAGATAAACCTTGCGATATGTAATCTTACAGTTAACCTTTGGTTTAGATTTATAGAAGATGCACATGGGATGCATGGAACCCTATCAAATGGGGGTATATTAAAGAAGAGAGTCATTTTAGTAAAATGCTCATAACTTTTCGCTCGGTTGCCCGTTTTCAAAAAGTTTTATATAGGTGCAAAGCTCTCTTCAAGATCAAGTCTCGGATAACATTGACTCTTATGCCCTAGACTGGCAACTCTCTAGCATGCAACATAGTTGTGTGCAGCAAAAATGCAAATGTTTTCTTGTTTTAAAAAAGAAGCAATTACAATAGCAAGACCTTTCCAATGGTTGGAAAGGCCATGGGTGATTCTATGCATGAAATATTTTTTTAATGTTTTTTTGAATATGTACATGTGATGTGCAAGAAAAGGACTATACCTTCAGCCTAACAAGACTGATGGTGACCAAGACTTTGGACTCTTATATCGGCCATTTTTAGGCATAGCAGGTGGATAGAGACATCAAATAAATTTTCCAGAAGAGTGAAAGATACCCCCTTCCTAGTCGAAATCATAACTGCTATTTTAAGCTCCCAACACAACTGCAGCATTAAAAATAGTCAGTATAGGTGGATGGCACACTAAGTGTTGTGAATTTGATTTCTCGGAGCTTGTGTGCTCATTCTTAACTCAATTGTGATGTTAAAATAGTGTTTACTAAATTTATCATGTACCTGCTATGAAAATAGTTGATTATTGATAACTATTTGGTTCACCACCGGGAGGATGTGACACAAGCCTTGCTTGTTCTAACATTCATAAGGCAATTAAAAATAGTAGTTTCAATATTTAACAAGTACATTATAAGCCTTTCTTGTTCTGACATTCACAAGACAGCTAAAAATAGTATTTTCTATATCTAGCTAGTACCTGCTAAAAATGGCAAGGTCAACCTTGTTGCTTAATGTTTGACCAGGCACTTATTAACCTCTGTATTTAAATTATTGGGAAGTTTGGGATCATTAAATCACTCTTTTTTCTGTTAGGAGAAATAGATTGCACAAGATCATTGTAGAGACTAAGTTTGAGAAGGGTGGATACCTTTTGTGGACCCCTCCTTGAGTTATCAGATTGGTTGAAACTTGACATACCTATAGGCTGTGATGAGGTAACCACATGTACTAAATCTTGGCATCATTTCACTTAATTATCCCTTTTAAAAATTCAGGTGGGAAAACTGTCATCTTCCTTGAATGCGGGTGCTCACATTAGTGTTAGAGGCCTAAGGCTCATTTGGATAACCAAGTACATTTTTTGCTTTGGTTTCACCAACTTCACCAAACAAGGAGTACTCCATGTTAGCCTTTGGTCTTCGAGAAGTTCTGGTGTGAACAATCTTACTCACGAGCACTTTTTGGTAGGGGTTTTTCCCCATGTGAACACACTCTAGTGTGTTGGGCACCTCAGCCTTAGGACTACAAGTGCCTTGTGCTCCATTCATTTCTTATCATTGTATCAAGTACTTCCAGCTATCACATCTGATCTCTCTCTTTCTCTGAGCTCGATATGATAACGTGTGATTGTGTGTGCGTGTGTGTGTGTGTGTGCATTCGTCGATTTTGCTCGGTTAGCCACTCAACATTCGACATTTAGATTTTGCATCAGACTTCTACGTATGTCGATTTTACCTAGTCAGCCATTCAATTGCGTCCGTCGGCTTTACCCGGTCAACCATTTAACGTTTGGCTTTTCGCATTCAGCATTCGACTTTAGCATTCAAACATTCAGCATTTGGCTTTAGCTTTCCGCATTCAGCAGCAGCAGTAAGCTTTCCGCATTTGGTAGTTGGCCGGGTTTACCTTATTGGCCCAAGGGTAGTAGTCAATGGCCTAGAGCATTTACCTTTTAGCATTCAACAATCACCATTCAGCCTTCAGCTTTTTGCATTCAGCAGCAGTCGACTTTCAGCATTCGGCATTTAGATTTTTGCATTTGAAATCCGGCATTTGGCATTCCGCTTATAGCCTTCAAGGTTTGGCGTTTGGGTTACAGATTCAGCACAGTCGCTTCCGCCTCTAGCAGATTCTAATCTGCAGATTCAGCATTAGCTGCTTCCGTCCTGCAGACTGTGATCTGCAGAATCCGTGTTAGCCCATTTCATCCTACTGATGCCACGCCATATTTTGCCCTGCTGATTCCATGTCAACTTTTGGCCTGCGAATTCCACGTTAGCTTCTGACCTAGTGATGCCACATTACTTTTCAACCTGCTGATTCCACGCTATCTTTTGACCTACTGATGTCACATTAAATTTCAACTTGCTGATGCCACAACAACTTTTGACCTGCTGATTCCACGTCAACTTCCGATCTACTGATTCCATGTCTATAGATTCTAACCTACATATTCTTCTGTGTCTATCAATTTTACCTACAGATTTGTTTCGACCTATATATTGTAGGTTTGGTGAGTTTGGACATGTTGGAAATGTGGTGCCTATATGCATAAGGTTTGTGTACTAAGGGGGGGCAGTGTGAAAAGAAGCAAAAGCATGTGAATCCACTCTTAGATGATGGAGATGAGATATTAATGTGTGTGGATAAAGGCGATGATGTGTCAATATCTTGGCCATTGGCTATATACTCAAACGCCTTTATATTAAGCCTATTGCGCTAGGGGCAATGAATCAAATCCATTATCTTCTTCAAGTTGTGCAACTTTATCTCTTGAGCATTGTCACATATCTCTTCTCTCTCTTTTCCTCACTCTCTCTCTCTCTCTCTGTCTCACACACCATGGAGTTTCACCCACCCTATCTCCCCTTCTTTTTCAAGCGTATTTCTTGAACTCTCTTCTTGGTATCGGAGCCTACGTACTTATGGACACAAAGGTTCTACAACGTCTTTATTTTCTATAGCCCGTCCAGGTCACTGATTGCACTAACCCTACCTCCTATCGGTGGGAGTTCTTCTCATTGAGGGTCAGGAAAATTCTGGCATTGTTGTGAATACAACTAAGAGCGTATTGCACTCTCCAAATCTCATGCTTGTTGCAGAGGCCATATTCTCTAACTACCTCCTTGTTCTTTCCTGATGGAGCTTCTACAAGCTCAATTCCCTTCTCGTTGTTGACAACTCCTTGCTCTTGCCCAACTGAGATTTTGTAAGCATATCGTTGTTGTGGTGGCTCATGAGTACAAGCCATCATAGCTTTGTCACCACACTCACCACGTTGCTTATCCTTTATCCTTTCTTTTTTCAGCCTAATACTATTATAACCTTAAAATCAAAAGGTTATTTTTCCATCTTAGGAGACTACTCATTTTTCTAGAAAGATCAAATGCCTAAGAGTGTTCTTGTGTTGCTGGTCATATGTTACTAAACCCAAAGTTTTTGCATCAAAATCATCATGAATGTCATTACTTTAATGTGCCATAAGTCTTGAATGCAAAACCCATCATTGTCATCCTATTTGTAAAGGGTAGACACTGCCAGGGTACCACCACATAGACATGGACGACGCTGGTAAGACCCGCTATTCACCATGGCCCAAGATGAAATCATCAAGTTTAATGGGATGAGATTTCACACATGGTAATCAAAGATCATGTATGCACTCATGAAGAAAAATCTATGGGAATAATTCAAGGGAGGGACACTCAAGAAAGCCTAGAACCACATGGAATGAGAAAAATGAGAGAGCCTTGGGACTCATAGCACTTGCATTAGATGATGAGGTAATTCATCATATCACTGGGATTGAGAAGGCTAAGGAGGCATGGGGAGAGCTAAACAAACTGTTTGGTACACAAGCAAAGTACTCCAAATTTCACTTGCTCATGCAATTGTATCAACTCAGCCTAGGCAATAGTCTTGATCTAACAAGCCACATTAACAAGTATAAAAGTATCAAACAACAACTTGGGAAAGTACTTGATGATGATGAAGCTAAGGCTATTTTTCTTGCTAGTTGTGAAAGGAAATAAGATTATGCCAACATAATCTTGTCTAACAACTCTAACTTAACTTTGAATGATGTACAAGCTTCATTGCTTAAACAAGAGAAAAAGATGAAAAGAAAGTATGAAAATGGAGCATCCTCATCAAAGGACTTGGCACCTATACTAGAGTAAAAGGGATTTTAATCCTACATGTAATCATTGTGGTAAATTGGGTCACACAATTAACACATGCAAGTTCAAGAAAGAACAAACCAAATCTTGAATGCACATTGTGTGGGAAGCTGGTACACACGGAGAGTAATTGTTGGCAACCTGAACAAGTCAATGTGGTAGATGCCTCCTATCCAAGGGAGGACACTAAAAGACTTTTTTGAAGCTATGTATAACATGTACCCCTTGTACTATTTGTATTGTCTCTACCCATTGGCATTGATGATGTAGCCATGGTAGATTGTTATAGGGTCAAGATGCCTAGTTTATGTGTTAGATACCCGTAACGCCGCTACGGGTACTACCACAGGAGGGAACGGCCTCTGGCTCACCACCCAGCCATAGAGGAAGAATGAGGATTGCCCCTCATTCCCCAGGCTATATAGTGTGTGGCCTGCCGTCCACACTAGCGTGGCCGCCCATGACTCCGCATGGGCATCCTCTCCCACTGAACCCCAGACATGGTCTTCCGATCTGCCGTCGGTTTTCTCACAGGCGTTACAGCCTACGTGACATTACCCCCCTTAAGAAGAGTTTTCGTCCTCGAAAAACAAACTGGGGAAATCGTTCCCAAAGGTAGCTACCTCCTCATCCCTATCTGTCCATTTAACAAGTACCTCCTGGTACACTTTATGTTGGGTTTGTCTATCACGATACTGTAGAATCTTTTCAAGTTCATGTGGTATCTTTGGTGGCTCTATCAAATCCACCAAAATCTCTGGAGAAACTGCGTTCTCTAACCCGTGAACTGATTTCTTCAGTTTACTGACATGGAAGACAGGATGGACTTGAGAACTCTCCGGTAACTCAAGTTTATATGCTACGTCCCCAATCTTCTTAAGGATTTTAAAAGGACCACAATATCTCGGAGAAAGTTTATTACACTTTCCCGTTTTCATGGTTTCTGATTGCGCAGGAACCTTGAGGAATACAAAGTCACCTTCTGCAAAGGTCACCTTTCTACGTCCTTTATCCGCATAAGTTTTAGCGCGATCCTGAGCACTACGAATGCTCTCACGTGCGGCTCTGAGCATATCATTCATATCTTCAAGGAAGTCCTTGACAGATTGAATTTTCTCCTTTTCTAGGCCTACAGCCATCGGAGATCTCGGCTGGAATCCATACATTAACATCAAGGTAAAGGGGTATTCTTTTCATGCCGTGAAACATGTTCATTTGTTTCACATGTACACTCTACTCCTCTGAATGTATAATATGTGGCCTTGGAGTGTTTGAGCATATAGGAATCTATAGGGTATCAATAATTGCATGTATAAGGGAACAAGATGTTTGACGTTGTGAACCGGTCCAGGCTAGTTCACGTCGTGAAACATTCAAGACTATTTCATGTCGTAAAACACTTCAATCTAGTTCACATCGTGAACCGACTCATGCCAGTTCACGCGTGAAACGGTCAAAAAAGCCTCCACGAATCGTAGGTAGACACATGGCATACCCAATTAAGATGGTTGTCGGTGCCGATGGCTAGATGATAAATACTTCTTTTTTCCTTTTTTTGTGCATTTTTCATTGGCTTTCTTCACGAGCTTCTCCTCCGTCATCGTCTTCTTGCACTTCTCCATCATCGGCACGCCTTCCTCCTTGCTCTTCTCCATCATTGATTTCTTATGTGCGACCATAAATTCTCAAGTAGAAGCAACTCAACGCACACTTTCGCTTGTTTTAATCGCTAAGCATAAAACCATTGTCTGAAGCTCTTTTGTGAAACATTGAACACATCTCTGCATTTTTGCATACCATAATCGATTGCATTTGTTCCTTTTTCATCTTTACAATTCCATCATCACTCCACCTTCATTTTTAGGTGACATGTCCCACCAAATTTAGGAAATTAATCCATGAAATAGCAATCTTCTATTTCATGGAGTCCAAACTAAAATCTCTGTTTTCATAATAATGCACCAATTGCTAAAGTTTGTTTGGTCACACCAAGCGAAAACCACTAACACTCATTCCACACTGTTAATCATGACACCACAATCTGCTATTTCACGAACTAACGGACTGCTAGTTCACGCTTTAACCCTTCACGGGTTAAGCTTTCAACGATTTAACCCTTCACGTACTAACACTTCATGCTTTAACCCTTCACGGGTTAAGCTTTCAATGATTTAACCCTTCACATGTTAACACTTCATGGACTTCTAGTTCATGCTTTAATACTTCATGCCCTTCCACTTCACGAACTAGTAGCTCACGCACTGCCACCTCACGCACTGCTGTGCTGAGAGATCCCTGCCCCCATTGTGCATCGAATTCGGGGGTGCTAGCAGCAGTGGAAGTAGCACTTCTTACACATAGCAGAGTCTCCCACTTGGGGACTCACCCACGAATATCCGAACAAGAGACTAATCCCTCGGTTCTTCCAAAACCAAACCCGAAAAAACTTCCCTCGCCCCGAAAGACACGCGTGAAAGATCCCTGCCCCCTCCGCGCAACGGTCGGATTCGGGGTGCTAGCAATACGGAAGTAGCAGTTCTTGCGTGGGGTAGGATCCCTCACTCGGGCCTCGCCCACGGATATCCGGACAAGAGACTAATCCCTTGGTTCTTCAAAAACCAAACCTGGAAAAACTTCCCCCTACTGGAAAGCACGGGCAATTCCTCCAGGATATTTGTACTCTAACGTAGTCAGGGTCATTACTAACCAAACTGATCCGACCAAACCTGTGAGTCACTTGGTCAGATCAAGGAAGAAACTTGCACTTGGATCATAGAAACCAACGCTTTTTCCCCATCGAGAGGCACAACCGTTGATTCTTTTTCCATAGAACAATTACTATCCGAGATTTACTTCATCTATCGTCCTATAACATTTTACAGATCCATCAGTCCAGCCTAACCCCATCCAGTCCCATGGGTTAGCCAACCGCCAAACCACTGTAGTGATGGGATCCAATTAGGAATTTGGTTAGGTTTTGTCCCGGGTACTAGGGAAAAGAGTTCCCAGGACCCCTAGCCAGATATTCATACAAATTTAATGCCAGTCACACCACTTACATACCCAATATGAAATTTATTTTTTCACAGATTCAGTTATCTTTAAAACAATCATTTAATGAAACCATAATGTCATTGATCATAATCCTCCAAAATATCCGGTTGAATCCTAATTTCCAATCATTCCTTCATCACTGTACCTATGGCATCATTTTGGCAACCAGAACGCTCACCACTTGTCTCTCAGAGGCCTTTTCGATAGTTCCTCGCTCATAGTACCCGCCGACAATATATTCATTTATAAAAATCAAGATGGAATCTCCGTTGAAGATCAGCAAGATCAACCAACAAATCCATATAAAAGAGCCATGGACTCATCCGTTGACGACCAGCAAGGTCAATCAACCAGATCCATGCCCGGTTTCAGAAAACAACTCTTACTCCTTGTTCCAATATCTTCCCCAACGCACGTGTGGGTGTCTTCGACGACCCAGAGCCCGAGCACCATATGGTCAGCACCCTATTGGATCCTTCGCAGGTCACCTAGCGGTTCACTCATAGGCCGCTTCCTTGGTTCCTCATCCACCGTACCAGAAGCTCACCATTTAAATCGAACCGAGGCTGGTCAAGACCTCAGTCGACCTTGCTATGTGAGACGTCCTCTGTTGACTTTCCATCAGCTGTTGCAACTTTATCAGTTTAGGTCTCCACGATCTCATTCTCAAGACAGTCAAAAATGCTTCCCCAGTATTATTGACATAAAACAGTCATTTAAAAACAGGTCATAAATACAATTTCTATAATGAACTCTCATCTTTCACATCATCCATATCCAATTCCTATGTATTCCTATTCTCATCCAATCACATCATTTTTCATCTCATCACATCTTTCCTCATTTATCCTCATCACATCTCATCCACTCGCATCTACCTATATTCAGATCCCATCACACCTCATTCATTTACATCACATATCATTCATTCACATCTATCTCAATTTACATCACATCTCATCACATCTCATCTCATTCATTCTTATCTCGATTCACATCACATCACATCTCATCCATTCATTCACATCGACATCACATCCTTTCACATACACATCCATTCTTGCACATACACATCCACATCCATTCTTCCACATACACATCCACATCCATTCTTGCACATACACATCCACATCCATTCTTTCACATACACATCCACATCCATTTCCATTACATCACATCTTATTTTCATCTTATCACATCCATTCACATCCTATCATATCTCATACACTTCTTATCGCATCCTATTTACATCTTATCACATCCCTTCACATCTTATTGCATCCTATTTACATCTTATCACATCCATTCACATCTTATCGCATCCTATTTACATCTTATCACATCCATTTTACATGCTATTCCCATTTAGTAGCCTTTTCTAGTTTGATTCCAATAATGGGACTTTTTTTGAATTTCTACCAATTGCTTGGCCTAATTAAAGGTTCCTTTTCTTAGGGATTACTCTTTTAACATAAAAATGAATTACTATAAATTCCTCTTTTTTCTAATTAACTATTTATGCATAAATATAAAAATTAAATTTTTCATGATTATAATGAGAATCATTCAATTAATCTAGGATGATTAATCCTAGAATATGGTAGGAAGTCCTCTTTTCCTATTATGAATGAAAATGATTTATGTGTTAATTTTTCAAAAATTTTGCCATAGCTTCGCTGATATTACTGATAATTCTCAATAATTTTGAAAACATAAAGTTTAGTAATATCATATAATAGAATAACCATTAATTGGATCAATATCCAATTATGTACTTGATTCCTAATTTTTCCATGAATTAAATAGCAAGCATTAAAAAGCCACTTTTTCCATGAATTAAATAGCAAGCATTAAAAAGCCACTTATTTGGCCTCAATTTGACAAGCATAGAAATTACTTTTAGATTAGAGCATTGCTTCATGAGAACCTTCATTTGAATATAGAATAGGTCATAGGAATGACCATTCTTTGGGGGAGAGAGAGAGACATGCTTTTAAAAAAAACATTTAATTTAAGCATAAATGGAAATTTATGTGTTTTATCACTACAATTCATTAAAGAACTTCAATTGTATTAAAAAGCCATTCAATTGAATGCTTCTCAAGCTTGAGAGGGGTTGAGAAGAGAGAACATTTGGAGATTTAAAAAAAAGACCATAAACCACACTTTACCTCCTAGATTGCTTGATTCTTTAATCAATGTAGAGGCCCCCAACCAATCAATTGGTTTGGTATGTTGATGAAGACTCCAAGGAAGATTGAAGAGAGAGAGAAACTCCAATCTCTCTAATTTGTAGAGGATTTTTAGAGGATAATAGAAAATTTTATTATTTCAGTATAATACTGGCATGGTATAGTTCTCATATATTTTTACAAAGGGCTAAGGATCTATTTATAGGTGAGGGAGGCCTCTAACCAAGTCCAACTAATTTCTAGAATTTTCCAGGTTCAGTTTGGCTGAATTTGTACAAGATTTGGACCTAGTTTGGCTCCCTTTTGATTTGGTTTGATCCAGGAGAGAGGAGAGATATTGTGAATATAATAATGAGATCTGTCCACACGCCACGACTCAACCCACCATCCGTGCGACACCTAAATCGGTACCCTCGCACTGTGCAACACCTAAATCGGTACCCTTGCACACCTCATCACCTAAACTCATAAACATAAACCACGTCAGTAGTAACAATCAATTGACATTGCATCAATCAATCCTAACGTGTTCATGAGAAATAGGCATCATAAAATATATATATATATATATATATTTATAAATCAAATATTAAATGACCATGACTATCATTCGTCAAATAACATGGATCATAACAGTCTCCCTTGTTGGGAAGCAACTGTCCTCAATTGCGCAATCAATGAGTGGATGGCTTCATGGCACAAGTGGAGGACAAGATCATCACATCAAACAATTTCTGAAAATAAAACCAAACAAGTGAACGCATGTGAAATGGATCTAAGTGTCCCATTCCACAGAGGTACCTTCCACATACAAATCTGGTGAAAGATAGAAGACATAGATACGTCTGGTGTAGCCATGTGAAACCAATCTAATGTCCCATACCATAGATTAATTCCACACGACACTACCTTAAGAACAGAAGCTTGAGACGGAGTAGCTAATTCCCTCTGAAACTTTCATTCTGACATAACTTTTCTCTATCCTCAAAATTAGACTACAAGTCTTATTCCAAAAATGAATTAGGTCGAAATGGAAATTCTTATCAACTTAAGATTGAAAAATAATCACTTACATTACTGTCAATAACTTGATGAATTCTGTGGATTTGTTCTTGATCTTAATCTTGTAATTGTCTAACTAAATTCAAAAATTATAATCTTTGAATAGGTTTATAATTCTTGAATTTGTGAATCTTACTTGTAAACAATGAAATCTATAGGGGATCTTGATCTTAAGCTTAATCTTAAACTTGAAATCAGAAAAACTTGAAGAAAGATGGACATCTTGCACCCTAGTTAATAGCAAGAACTTGATATACTAGTAATGAATCTTGGCTTGGATTAGAATACTTAAATGGACGAAAATTGAGAGATTAGTCTTTAGTTAAATCATGATTGCAATTCTTGAATAAATCTTGTTCTTAAGGGGTTTAAATCTTGTGGTTGAATATATCTTTGAATTAGAGCAATTCTTGGTCTAGAAAGAATCTTGTACTCGAATAGATCTTAAACTAGAACACTTGAAAATTTAGACAAAACTTTACTTGAATCGGTATAAACTTCGTAATTGTGATTGGTATACAACTTAAGCTTGGTTTCTAGTCACTTGAGAGCTATTTCTTTAATTTTCTCACACTAGTCACAATGGTTAAGCAATTGATAACTTGAATCAAAGACTGGAGAAACTTACTTGGATCGTGAATCTTTAAATTGGTCTTAATCTTCTATGAAATGTCTAGCAATCATTTTTACTTGAATTTGAACAACTAGATCTTGAAGATAACTTTTGCTAATCTTGTCTCGATCTTTCTAGTTAGGTCACGGTATCTAAAATTCTTTTCAGGAGGAGCTAAAGTTTTCTAACTAGGTCTAGAAGGAAAGAATATTCAGAAAACAGATACAAAAGCAAACAAGAAATTGTATACAATAAATAATTTTTAACACATACCTCCACCTTTGGTTAATGTGTCGAGTGCGTTAACCTCTTCGGTGTCAAGCATGTCCTTTGGTGAAATTTGGTTCTTCTTTTTAGTTGGGCAAGATTTAGCATAATGTCCCATCATCTTACACCTGAAACACTTGACAATAGACAGCTTGGATACGATGTCATTGGTCGGGCTATGCATGTCAGATGCTTCCATAGTTTTAACTTTCTTCTTAATATATTTGTTCATTCTAGACAGATGTCGTTCAATCTTTCTTTGAAAGTTGTCCCGATGCTCTCGTTCTTGATTCAAAAGAATATGGAGAGAATCAAGCTATTCCTGAATAGTACGACGGTGCTGCGGATATTTACCCATTTCTTGACAATTAAAAGGAAAAGGAAAAATTAAAACAAGAGAAAAGATAGGGTTTCTTATCTCATATGGAACATCGAGCTAGATGTGAGTCCTGCCAGGTTAGCTCAATACACAAATGCATAATTTTTCAAAAAATAATCCATGTACCCTTTAATAATTAAAGCTTCAATCACTTGTGCAAAATTAAAGCAACTTCACTAAATGGTGTGGAGAAACAATCAACGGACATAGATAAAGCAAGAGCCTATATATATTTCTAAAGCTGGATAGTATAAAGCTTATACAGCTCTTTAAATCAATCCAAGATTTTATTATTAAAAGCTTGTAATGCTTTATCTGAGCGCGGCTCCCAACGGGTAGAAGTAATCTTTGCTAACTGTAGAAGAACCACCGCATCTAATATAAAAATAAAAATAAACATTTTAAGCTTATAAAGCTTTTAGCTAATATAAGCTTTGTAATAACAAAGCTTTTAAGCCTCACTAAGCGCAAATAATAAATCGGGGTCTGAAAATTCCTCCCCCTGAATTCGTAGCGCTCGTCGCCGCCGCCGACCCGATGGAGAGAGGAGCGTGCCACCACCGCTCGGGTAGCCTCTGCCCAACATGAAGGAGGGAGAGAGAGAGAAAAAGATCAATTGGAAATATTTTATATATATATATATATATATATATATATATGGCTTTTACTCATTTCTCACAGACTGCGCTTTTACTAATTGAGAGAAATTAAGAAAAATCCATCACCTCCCACCCTTGATTATAGAATTCAGACAGCCTTATTGGTTTAGCAATCATGCTATGACCCTCCATGCTTCTCTCCTTGCTCTTTCAATCCGTACGGATAGATTAAGAAGAGGATTAGTGAAGAGGAAGGTGGTTTTATGGTTTTGGAAAAACCCACTAATGGTTTTCCGCCTAGTTTTACCCTTTGGGCAATAGATTGATGGAGATTGATTACCCAATGGTTAAAAACAAGCTTTATTTCATCCATACATAAACAAAAATCCCTAAACGTGTTCTTCTTGAATTTAAATTCAAGAAAATTACCAAAATCACCTTTGTTTTTGTCTCTTTCACCTCTTTTGACCGCCCTCAAGAAAATTAAATTACACCAAAGCTCTGATACCACTGTCACGGGACCCTTTAATCTTCTTGAAGAGAATAATCAAAAACTCATAAAATATATCAAATATTAAAAAAACTACTTGAATTAAATTGAAAATTAAAGCACATAACAAAACATAAGGTAAGAGAAAAAGAAAAACATCACCATCAACACAAGGCTGTGGGTGCAATCTCCCCTCCCCAACATGAGTGGCTTCTTCTTGCGTGGGTATTTGTGATATATTCCAAAAGTAGGCTTTGAGCCAAAAATAAAGTACACATCCATATTTGGACTTTTCCATTTAATTAGCCTTTGTCCTCAAGCCTTCTAAGGTTTGCACAATTTTTCTAATACAATAATCTAACTTGTGCACATATGCACATTACAAAATAAATCAACTAGTGCTCGTACGCACACTGTACAATAAATTGATGCGCGCGCACACACACATCACACTGATGTCAAAATAATATCAAACGCCATAATACAGCCACAAAATATTGTGAATATAATAATGAGATCTGTCCACACGCCACGACTCAATCCACTATCCGTGCGACACCTAAATCGGTACCCTCGCACTGTGCAACACCTAAATCGGTACCCTTGCACACCTCATCACGTAAACTCATAAACATAAACCATGTCAGTAGTAACAATCAATTGACATCGCATCAATCAATCCTAACGTGTTCATGAGAAATAGGCATCATAAAATATATATATATATATATAAATCAAATATTAAATGACCATGACTATCATTCGTCAAATAACATGGATCATAACACCATGGCTCTTTTATATGGATCTGTTGGTTGATCTTGCTGATCTTGGAGATTCCATTTTGACTTTTATAAGTAAATATATTGTTGTGCTATGCGCCCTGAGTGGACAAATGGTGAGCGTTCTGGTTGCCAATGATGCCATAGGTACACCGATGAAGGGAAAATTGGAAATTAGGATATTTTGGAGGTTTATGATCAGTGATACTATAGTTTCATTAAAAGATTGTTTTAAAGACAGCTGAATCTGTGAAAAAGGCAATTTCATATTGGGTGTGTAAGTGGTGTGTCTATTTTTAAGTTTGCATGAATATCCGGCTAGGGGGCCTAGGAACTCTTTTTCTCGGTACCACTATAGTGGTTGCAGTTGGCTAACCCACGGGACTGGATGGGGCTAGGCTGGGTTGATGGATCCCTAAAATTGAGAGTCAAAATTCTGTCATGGTATGATAGATGAAGTAAATCCCGGATAAAAATTGTTCTATGGAAAAGAATCAACTGCTGTGCCTCTCAATGAGGAAAAAAACGTTGGTCTCTATGATCAAAGTGCAAGTTTCTTCCTTGATCTGACCGAGTGTCTTTTTAGGTTCGGTCAAATCAGTTTGGTTAGTGATGACCTTGACTACGTTAGAGTAAAACCTATCTTGGAGGAATCGCCCGTGCTTTCCAGGCGAGGGAAGTTTTTCCGGGTTCGGTTTTGGGATTAGTCTCTTGTCGGGATATTCGTGGGCGAGGCCCCGAGTGAGGGACCCTGCCCCATGCAAGAAGTGCTACTTCTGCTGCTAGCACCCCAGAATTTGTTGCGCGGAGGGGACAGGGATCTCTCAAAAGATACCCACACGTGCATCGAGGAAGAAAATGGAACAATGAGTTGGAGTTGTTTTCTGAACATGGGCGTGGATCTAATTGATTGGCCTTGCTGGTCTTCAACGGATGAGTACATGGCTCTTTTATATGGATTTGTTGGTTGATCTTGTTGATCTTGAACAGAAAGTCCATTTGGATTTTCTTATGTGATTATAATTTCGGGTACTATGAGCTAGGAACTATTGAAAAGGCCCCTGAGTGAGCAGGTGGTGAGCGTTTTGGTCGCCAATGATGCCATAGGTACACCGATGAAGAAATGATTGGAAATTGGAATTCAAGCTAGATATTTTGGAGGATTATGATCAATGATACTATGGTTTCATTAAAAGATTGTCTTAAAGATAGCTGAATCTGTGAAAAAGGCAATTTCATATTGGGTGTGTAAGTGGTGTGACTATCTTGAATTTTGCTTGAAGCCCCGGCTAGGGGGCCTGGGAACTCTTTTCCTTGGTACCCGGTGCAAAACATAACCAAATTTCTAAATGGATCTATCAACACAGTGGTTGGGCGGTTGGCTAACCCATGGGATTAGATGGGGTTAGGCTGGACTAATGTATCCTTAAGACTAAATTCTTTTAAGTTACAATAGTTGAAGTAAATCACGGATAATCCTTGTTCTATGGAAAAGAATCAACGGCTATGACTCTTGATGAGGAAAAAAGCATTGGTCTCTATGATCCAAGTGCAAGTCTCTCCTTGATCTGACCATGTGACTTACGGGTTTTGTCGGATCAGTTTGGTTAGCTAAGACCTTGACTCCTTAGATTAATTCTCGCATTAGATGATTTTCTTGGTGGAACTGCCCATGTTGTAAGATTCTTCCCTCCAGCTTTTGAGGTGCACAGGTGTAAGAACCTCCCCTTATGATCTTGTAATTATTCCCCTCTTTGAAATAAAAGATAGATTATGTTTTACCCTCTTTTGACATGGAGAGAGAAAATATCTAGAGAGAGGTAATCCAAAATTGATATAGTTTTTGATATAAAAACCCTCCTAGTGTGTAAAATGGTTTCCCCTGAAATAAAAATTCAAAAAGAACTTTCCAATGTGCATTTGGAATTAATTGAAAATAAGTATAAAGGACCTTAGCCTAAGGATCTAGATTTTCAGAAATTTTTAGATTATGGTCCAATTAAGGTTCCTATTATGGGGCCAATAGGATCAATCCAAGTGTGGGGAGAAGATAAATCCAATTTATAAAAGAAAAACACCCAAAAATGAGTAAATGCCCACTTAAGATGAAGAGTTGACTGAGTACAAGGTTTATTAGTAAAAAAAACTATGAATATTTCTAAAAAAATGAGATAGTTTGGGTATAATGATTCAATTTTGACACCTTGGTAGTAAGGAGAAGGGGGATCTTCAAGGAGGCGCCTATTTCACGTGTGGTGGAGTTTTAATGTCAAAAATATTGTTCTCCTCTCTCCTGGATCAAACCAAATTAAAAGGGAGCCAAACTAGGTCCAAATCTTGTCTAAATTCAGACAAACTGAACCTAGAAAATTCTAGAAACTAGTTGGACTTGGTTAGAGGCCTCCCTCACCTATAAATAGATCCTTAGCCCTTTGTAAAAATATATGAGAGCTATACCATGCCAGCATTATACTAAAATAATGATATTTTCTATTATCCTCTAAAAATCCTCTACAAATTGGAGAGATTGGAGTTTCTCTCTCTCTTCAATCTTTCTTGGAGTCTTCATTAACATACCAAACCAATTGATTGGTTGGGGGCCTCTACATTGATTAAAGAATCAAGCAATCTAGGAGGAGGTAAAGTGTGGTTTATGGTCTTTTTTTTAATCTCCAGATGTTCTCTCTTCTCAACCCCTCTCAAGCTTGAGAAGCATTCAATTGAATGGCTTTTTAATACAATTGAATTGTAGTGAATAACACATAAATTTTCATTTATGCTTAAATTAAATGTTTTTTTAAAGCATGTCTCTCTCTCTCTCTCTCTCTCTCTCTCTCTCTCTCTCTCTCTCTCTCTCTCTCTCTCTCTCTCTCTCTCTCTCCCCCCCACAAAGAATGGTCATTCCTATGACCTATTCTATATTCAAATGAAGCTTCTCATGAAGCAATTCTCTAATCTAAAAGTAATTTCTATGCTTGTCCAATTGAGGTCAAATAAGTGGCTTTTTAATGCTTTTATGCTATTTAATTCATGGAAAAATTAGGAATCAAGTCCATAATTGGATATTGATCCAATTAATGGTTATTCTATCATATGATATTGCTAAAATTTATGTTTTCAAAATTATTGAGAATTATCAGTAATAGCAGCAAAGCTATGGTAAAATTTCTAAAAAATTAACACATAAATAATTTTCATTTATAATAGGAAAAGAGGACTTCCTACCATATTCTAGGATTAATCATCCTAGATTAATTGAATGATTCTCATTATAATCATGAAAAATTTAATTTTTATATTTATGCATAAATAGTTAATTAGAAAAAAGAGGAATTTCTAGTAATTCATTTTTATGTTAAAAGAGTAATCCCCACACATGACAATGGAAATCCATGTGTTCCAATGAAGTAAGAGAAAAATTGGGATGCTAAAATAATGTATATTTTATTTAAAAATTAAAGAAGGATTTTAGTTAAATTTATCTTTTTGCATAGATAAATTTAAATGATGAAAGAGGAATTTCCACCATATTGGAATTCAAATATTTAAGTGAGAAAAGTGTAATTTTTAGCATATTGAAATTAATGGATATTTTATTTAAATTCAAAGATAAATTTTAGATAAATTTATTTTATCTATGAGAAATATTTAAATGGTAAAAGAGGAATTCCTATGACATTTGGAATTCCATCATTTAGATGAGAAAAGAGAAATTCCTAGCATATTGAATTAATGGGTATTTATTATGAGAAATATTAATGATAAAAGAGAAATTCCCATGACATTGGAATGCAAATAATTAAATGCAAAAAAGAGAAATTCCCATGGTATTTGAGATCCAAGAAATTAAATGGAAAGAAGAGGAATTTTTAGTATAATTCAATTTATGATTATTTATCAAAAGTGGAAATATGGGTAGAATTGATTTTTTTAAATCCCATGAATTCTTTTATTCAAAAGAGGAATATTGAATATAATTGAATTGAGGAATTGAGAAGGAATATAGAAATAGTCGTTCGAGAAAAGGAACCTTTAATTAGGCCAAGCAATTGGTAGAAATTTAGAAAAAGTCCCATTATCGGAATCAAACTAGAAAAAGCTACTAAATGGGAATAGCATGTGAAATGAATGTGATAAGATGTAAATAGGATGCGATAAGATGTGAATGGATGTGATAAGATGTAAAAAGGATGCGATAAGATGTGAATGGATGTAATAAGATGAAAATAGAATGTGATAAGATGTAAAAAGGATGCGATAAGATGTGAAAGGATGCGATAAGATATGAATGGATGTAATAAGATAAAAATAGAATGTGATAAGATGTAAATTGGATGCGATAAGATGTTTATGAGATGTGATAGGATGTGAATGGATGTGATAAGATGAAAATGGATGTGATAGGATGTGAATGGATGTGATAAGATGAAAATAAGATGTGATAAGATGTGATGTAATGGAAATGGATGTGGATGTGTATGTGTATGTGTATGTGAAAGAATGGATGTGGATGTGTATGTGGAAGAATGGATGTGGATGTGTATGTGAAAGGATGTGATGTCGATATGAATGAATGGATGAGATGTGATGTGTTGTGAATCGGGATAAGAATGAATGAGATGAGATGTGAAATGAATGTGATGAGATGTGATGTAAATTGAGAAAGATGTGAATGAATGATATG
Organism: Cibotium barometz; assembly: GCF_041138505.1. Lineage (NCBI taxonomy): Eukaryota > Viridiplantae > Streptophyta > Polypodiopsida > Cyatheales > Cibotiaceae > Cibotium > Cibotium barometz. Next base: position 18,453,638 of record NC_141046.1, on the reverse strand, counting down.
TGATGTAAATTGAGAAAGATGTGAATGAATGATATGTGATGTAAATGAATGAGGTGTGATGGGATGTGAATATGGGTAGATGCGAGTGGATGAGATGTGATGAGATGAAAAATGATGTGATTGGATGAAAAATGATGTGATTGGATGAGAATAGGAATACATAGGAATTAGATATGGATTAAGTAATGTGGACAGATGTGGAATAATGTGAAAGACGAGAGTTCATTATAGAAACTGTATTTATGACCTATTTTTAAATGACTATTTTATGTCAATAATGTTGGGGAAGCATTTTTGACCGTCTTGAGAATGAGGTCGTGTGGAGACCTAACTGCTAATAAAGTTACAACAGTTGACGGACAGTCAACGGAGGACGTCTTGCGTAGCAAGGTCGATCGAGGTCTTGACCAGCCTCGGTTCGATTTAAATGGTGAGCTTCCGGTACAGTGGATGAGGGACCAAGGAAGCGGCCTAAGTGAAGTGCTAGGTGACCTGCGAAGGATCCTAGAGGATGCTGACCATACGGTGCTCGGCTTTGGGTCGCCGAAGATACCCACACGTGCGTCGGGGAAGATATTGGAACAAGGAGTAAGAGTTGTTTTCAGAAAGCGGGCATGGATCTGGTTGATTGACCTTGCTGGTCCTCAACGGAAAGCGGGCATGGATCTGGTTGATTGACCTTGCTGGTCCTCAACGGATGAGTCCATGGCTCTTTTATATGGATCTATTGGTTGATCTTGCTGATCTTCAACGGAGATTCGATCTTGATTTTTATAAATGAATATATTGTCGCGGTGGGTACTATGAGCTAGGAACTATCGAAAAGGCCCAGGTGGTGAGCGTTCTGGTTGCCAATGATGCCATAGGTACACGATGAAGGAATGATTGGAAATTAGGATTCAACCAAATATTTTGGAGGATTATGATCAATGACATTATGGTTTCATTAAATATTTTAAAGATAATTGAATCTGTGAAAAAGGCAATTTCATATTGGGTGTGTAAGTGGTGTGATTGGCATTAAATTTGCATGAATATTCGACTGGGGGGCCTGGGAACTCTTTTCCCTAGTACCCGGGACAAAACGTAACCAAATTCCTAATTGGATCCCATCACTACAGTGGTTGGGCGGTTGGCTAACCCATGGGACTGAGGCTGGACGATGGATCCGTAAAATGAGACTCAATTCTGTTATAGTACCATAGATGAAGTAAATCCCAGATAGTAATTGTTCTATGGAAAAAGAATCAATGGCTATGATCCAAGTGCAAGTTTCTTCCTTGATCTGACCAAGTGACTCATAGGTTTGGTTGGATCATTTTGGTCGGTAGTAATGACCCTGACTACGTTAGAGTACAAATATCCTGGAGGAATCGCCCGTGCTTTTCCGTAGGGGGAAAGTTTTTCCGGGTTTGGTTTTTGAAGAACCAAGGGATTAGTCTCTTGTCCGGATACCCATGGGCGAGGCCCGAGTGAGGGATCGTGCCCCGCACAAGAAGTGCTACTTCCACGGCTGTTGGCACCCCCGAATTTGTTGCGCGGAGGGGGTAGGGATCTTTCAGTTGGTATCAGAGCGAATTAACTAAAGTGGATCAACTGAAAAGCCAAAAATGTCAAAAATTTGTGAAGTAACAATAAAAGGTTGTAATTTTGTGATAAAATTCATACAAATTGATATTCAGAATGAAGATTCATAAAATTGAAAGTGGGTCTTCAGATGAAGTACCGCAATTATATGGAAATCCCTGACTTGCTTGAGGCCTAGTCATGATGGTATTTACCTTATAATTCCAAGGATCGTGACTACCCGTATATATCGAGGGTATAACTGCAGCTCTTTATTGGCAGTATATAGGAGTAAATCTAAGACCTTGAAATTATAAGTAAAGATACTATCCAGATGATGAATTCGAATGTGGTTGATATGATTTTAAAATTCTGGTTGAGAATTGATGAGCTGATTTGGATTTTGATTGAAAAAAAAGAAAAAAAGAAAAAAAGAAAAAAAGGAAAAAAGGAAAAAAGGAAAAAAAAGATGATTCCTGAATTTTGGTTGAAAAGCAATCAGTTGAACAAAGCCACAATGAGGATGAATGGGACGAGTCCCTGTGATGATGATGTTCGTAACTGAAATGACGATAATGACTTCAGCAAATCACTATGAGATTAGTGGATTGTGCTGACAGATTGCTACTGTTAACACTTGATCTAGGTTAAGGGATGACAAATTAAAAACCTGCATAACTGAAACTTCCATGGAGGAATGTTCAGATGGAATTTTTGATCTGATGGACCATTATTGTGTTAAGAATATGAATGATATATTCTGAATGAATTGTTATCTGATAATGTGTTCTATATAAGGGATCTTTATCCCATGATTCTGTGGAGAGCTGACCAATCTAAAGAACCCCCAGAATCAGTTGGATCTAAAGTCAGATTTGAATTGTAAATAAAAGGAATTAACAAGAATTTTCGTTAGGATCATGGATCAAGGTCATCGTGGTAGGAATGATAACCCCCAACTTGATCAGGAAGAGCTCGACTTGGATGTTCGTAAAACTCTTCATAGATCGTAGCCTGGACCTTTCAAGGGTGAAGGGGAAAACTTGGGCGAGACTGTGGAGAAGTGGATCGAAGCAATGGAAGAGTACTTCGATGTCACCGGGTATAATGAGATGAGCAAAATGGCTCTTGGAAGGCTGAAGATAGTAGAAACAGCCAGAGTAGCATGAAGAAACCACTGCGAGACAAACCGTGTGGATCGAAACACTTAGACATGGAAGGATCTCAAAATTTACCTAAGGAAGAGATTCTATCCTCCCGGGGTTTTGGAAACAAAGATGAACGAATTCTGAGAGCTAACCCAGGGGAGCAGAACTATTGAAATATATCACCAAGCATTCGCTCTTCTCCTCAAATACTCGCCACCACTGGATGAAGAACAGCTAATGGCCAGGTTCATTCGGGGACTGAATGAACCTTTGAATATCCTAGTGAAGAATGCCAAGCCAGTTTCCATGGCCGAAGCAGTGCGGATGGCGAAGGATTTCACCAAAGGCCTTTGATGTCAAGGTCCCGCCGAAGCCAGCACCATCACCTTTCAAAAGGTTTTTAGCTCCAGAAGGTGATTCCAACCTTCCACCGTCTAAGAGATATAAGAGTCAAGTCCAGGATATGGGAAGTTCTAGAACAGAAGAAATGTCCTTTTCCCACGGAACTTAATCCCTTGGAATTCAACTTCAGAATTTTCACCCCCTTGAACAAGGGTCCTTGAACAAGGGAGTGAAATGCTATAACTGTCAAGGATTTGGACATACCTCTCCTCTGTGAGAGTTCTTTATCATACTTCTTGAAGAATGGGTCTTCTTGAATCTAGCATAATAATCTTTACTTGTCTAAGTCCTTATTTTTCAACAAAAGTCTCTCAATCAAACATTTCTCTTAAGATATCCTACACTTAGCTTTTTGGATACACCCTTTTCTTGATTAACGAGCTCTAAATATTTGAGTGAGGGACCGATGGGGACTTTTTCTCTCTAGAAATCTCCTTTTTCTTAAGAGAGTCAAACTCAATCCCATCATTTTTTAGGCTAATTAGATTACTTAATTCTAGATTTTTTTATTTCCTATGCTTAAACCTACTTTCTTAAGATTTCATGTCACTTTCTCAATTTACACCTCAAGCCACTCTTGGTAGAGTAATTCTATGTTATGGAGAGATAGTGTCCTCAACCTTTCCTCCTTCATCATTGCCACAAAGGAGCTTTGCAAATAGGTGGGTGTAATGCTCCTTTCATTATAAGCTTGAGGACTTATAAGACTAGTACTTTGATTCTCTACCCAACCACATCCCAAATGGACCCTAAACTCATGGTTATATAGGCCTAAGTGGTGCATGACCTTCCAACTTCAGCCCCTTACCCTTTCATGGGCTAACATTGCCTTTTCATTAGCTAAATGTCTCTTTAACTACCCCTAGAAGGGGGTGCCCTCTTCTGTGTTCTTTGGGCTTCCATTATGTGCCATTTACTTCCCCTTTTACTTTTCCTTTAATGCTTATAAACCATTTCTTACGTATTTCCTATTTGAAATCCCATGAAACTTATTTATATGCAAACGTGTTATATATAAATAATCTTTCCTAGTCTTACTACCTTTTAGTGTTTCTTGTCAGTCTCATAACATTTCTTCTCCCTTGAAAGAAAAATTTTCATCCTCGAAAAAAAACTCAAGAAACCTTTTTCTTCAGTATAGCCACTCTTTCCCAAGTTGCTCCTTCTTGTCTATCTTTCCACTTTACTAAACATTCTTTAAACACAAAATGTCTAGTTTTATTTTCTTAATATTTGAGAATCTTTTCAGGCTCATGTGGAAGAATAGGTGGTTCTATAAAATCCTTGTTGCTTCTTTTCCAATGACATTATCATTGTTTCCTATCTTGCATTTTAGTCTACTAAACTAAAGAGAATGTGGGGGAGAGAGAGAGCTTTAAACCCTAGCAAGCAAACACACACACACACACAAGAGAGAACAAGACACAAGAGAGAGATGGATAGCTGAATTTTCTTCTATCTTCTTCTTCTCTACTCAACTAACATAACATAAAGATAAGAGTACACACTATATGGGTTAATAATCAACTACTACAACATACAAGGGTTGGTCCATAATGTGAACCTGACTAAATGAGTTGGCACTATAACTATGCTAGTCTCTAGTAATCCAAAATGTTTGTCACATAGCCTGTCATCCCACTGGCCACATATCACCCATAATCTCACCAACCATGCTAGTGGTGTAGATGCGGAAGCTATCACCTAGGCGGGTCATAAATGTCCACCGTAGCACTAGTTAAGCTTGATATCTCAACACTCCCCCTCAAGCTCAACTCCACACACTGTACTCCAAGTAAGCTCCTTAACCTGTGGAGCTTCTCTGTGCCCAATTCCTTTATGAAGATGTCAGCCACCTAATCCTCTGTGGTGCTGACATATACCATATCTACATCTCCTACTAGAACCTTCTCCCTCACAAAGTGATAATACACCTCAATGTGCTTCGTTCTAGCATGATATACTGGGTTATTGGCCAATTGTATGCTACTCGTTGTCACAATATATGACAACTTCCCTATCCATGGGCTCTCTTTTATATGTACATTATATGTGCTATGTTATATGCACACATAATGTGTATATAACATAGCACATATAAATTATATGTGCTATGTTATATACATATTATGTGTGCATATAACACTCTCCCATGTCACCACAAGTGGCTTCTGAAGCCAAGCTACCTCACAAGATGCACCATAGTAGCACCCCTGTACTCTGCCTCTGTACTCGACAAGGTAATTGTTAGTTGCTTTTTACTGCTCCAACTCATCGCAGCACTCCCAAATGAGAACATAAAACCACTGGTAGATCTCCTATCTGCAATACTACTAGCCCAATCAGCATCTGTGTACCCATGCAAATGTATCTCTATACTAGCCTTATAGAAAAGTCCATAATCAACTATGGACTTTATGTACCTGAGGATCCGTCTAGCCGCATCCAAGTGTGGCTTCCTAGGGGCCTACATAAACTGACTCACAAGTCCAATAGCATAGCTCAAGTGTGGCCTTGTAATGGTCATGTAGATCAAACTACCCACTATGCGCCTGTATGTAGTGGGATCCTCCAAAAACTCACTTATATCTACAGAAAGATTTGTGTTTTGCTCTAATGGCACTGAAATAGGCTTACAGCGTGTCATACCATACTTGGACAACATGTCCAAGCCATACTGCCTCTGCAATAGCAAAATGCCATGAGGTGATCTCACCACCTCTATGCCCAAGAAATACCGCAGCTCACCACCCAAATCCTTTATCAAAAAATTTTGCTTCAAAAGCATCCTGACATCATGTATGTCTGCATCACTATCACCAATGATAACCAAGTCATCCACATAGATGACTAATAGCATGATCTCTGTATCTGTCTTTTTCACATATAGTGAAAAATCTACATTGGATATCTGAAATCCAATGGTAACAAGATACTCCCCGATCTTGTTTGACCATGATCTGGGTGCCTACCTTCAAGCCATACAAGGCTTTGCGTAACCTACACACAAAATCTCGATGTGCATCACTCTCATAACCTGGTGGCTGCATCATGTACACTTCTTCTTGCAAATCACCATGCACGAAAGCATTCTTTACATCCATTTGATGTAAAGACCAACCCTTTGCTGTAGCCATAGCAATGACAACTCTCACGGTTGCCATTCTTGCAACCGGGTTGAATGTCTCCTCATAGTCTATGCCATAAGTCTGTGCATAGCCTTGGCAACCAATCTTGCCTTGTACCTACTCATTGAACCATCAGCATTTTGCTTGACTTTATACACCCACTTACATCCAATTGCCTTCTTTTCCTTAGGCAACTCCCATGTTGCATTTGCATCCAATGCTGCCATCTCCTCATCCTTGGCATCTTCCCATTTCTTATTTCCAATTACCTACTCAAGTGGGCTCAACCTCCTGTATTGCTTTTACCATGTAAGCATAATGATGGGTTTTATATCCATCATATCTCAACCTATCAATAGGATATCTAACCCTCGTAGACCTGCGTACACCTAAATCATTGCCAGGTATCCTCAAAATAGCCCTGGTTCTCCTTACACAAGGAGTAACCAAATATGGATGCGAAGCTCCTCATCAAGGCTCTGCTAAGAGCCACTAGAGTCACCATCCACATATGAGTGACCTGCTACTTACAGATCAGGCACAAAAGGTTGATCTACCTTTTCCTTCCCTTTCCGTGATACATGTGTACCTGCATCATTTCTCAACCTGCCTGACCATGGGCTGACCATGGGCTAACATTGGATCCACTGCTCGAGGACTCCCTAGGTCCACTTAGCACCTGTGATTGCTGCTCTACATGTGGTGCAATATCAACACTTCTTACATCTACATCTTCTGTTGCCTTCACTATTGGTGCATACCAACTACTCATCTCATCGAAGACAACATCTTTGCTTACTCGCATCTTACGATTGGTAGGGTTATAGCATCTATAACCTTTTTGCTCCATAGCATAACCAATGAAGATGCATTTCTCTCCCTTTGGATCCAACTTTGTTCTCACTTCATCCAGGAACATGTACATATACAATGCACTCAAACACTTTCAAGTGAGACACATCCGGTCTTATGCTTGTAAACTTCTGTTCACAGGAGTCATACCACGAACAGCTGTATTGGGTGTCTTGTTCATAATGTACACATCAGTTGCTACTGCTTTTGCCCAAAAGTAATGTGGCATATTCTTTTCAGCCCCATCAAGGCATGTGCCACTTCTGCAATGTGAATGTTTTTCCTTTCTACAACACCATTCTGTTGTGGAGTGTACCTGCATGTAAATTGCCTCTTGATTCCCTGCTTTCTTAGGAAATTACTAAACTCATTGGATAAATATTCTCTCCCCCACCATCTGATCTTAGGCATTTTATTTGCATGCCTTTTTTCTTCTTGACCAAGGCTTTAAATCTCTTTTATTTGCATGCCTTTTTCCTTCTCGACCAAGGCTTTAAATCTCTGAAAGTGAGCAAACACCTCACTTTTCTCCTTCATGAAATAAACCCACACTTTCCTAGTGTGGTCATCAATGAATGTAACATAGTATCTGCCTGCAGTCTTGGTTGGTCCCCATACATCTGAATGTATGACATCCAATGGCCTTGCATTGACATGCTTTTCATGTGGGAAAGCATGTTTGGCGTGCTTATCAAGTTGGTTCACATACCTTATGCATACCATCAACCTTAAACTTTGGCAAACCTACAACAATATTTTGGCCTGCATCATAGACTTTAGTCGCTGTACATCCACATGACCAATGCGCTTGTGCCATAAGTCAATATCTGTAATGACACCTGTTCCGTGCGCAAACATGGTTGCCTTTATCTTAGGCATGTTCACATCTAAAGTAAACATCCTGCCATTTTTGTTACCCTTTGCAACTAAGTGACACTTATTTTTAAAGTCTTCCACAAAACATCCTTGAGGATTAAACCTCACTTTTGCAGACTCTGCTCAACCATCTATCCAAAAGAAACTAGGTTCTTTGTAATATTCGAAACATGAAGTACATCAGCCAAGTACTTCATTTTGCCATCCTGCATAGACAATGGCACTTTACCAACATGCGCAATGGGATGCGTAGTATCATCACCTAGTTCTACATAACTTGGTTTTTACATTTTCTGCATATCTCTAAACCACTCAGCATGATTGGTCATGTGTGGTTAGAGGCGCCAAAATCCACATACCATATATCTTGAGATCCTGACACATCCCTTGTTATGGAACTAAGCATGTGCTACATCACAAACAGCTACTCACTTCTGTCGTCACCTCCATGTTTGCTAAATGATGCATAGTTGCCTTGCTGCTACTTCCCACTTTTAATGTCATTCTGCTTTTTGTAGTAGTCCTTTGCCATGTGTCCTGGTTCGCCACAGTAATAACACTCTATGCTTTTTGTAGTAGTTCTTTGCCATGTGTCCTGGTTCGCCACAGTAATAACACTCTATGCTATTTGCATTTTGATTTATTTGCCAAACCACCTCGGCCTCTTTGGCTCTCCCTACCTCTAGACTGGCCTCTTCCACCTATGTATGATTGCTGCTGTGAATCATTGAACTGTTGTTGTCTAGAATTCTAATTTCCTTGTCGGCCACCACCTTGGCCTCGACCATGGCCTCTACCTCTACCTCTACCTGAATTAAAGTAGAAGGCATGTTCCGATGTGTTCTTGCTTTGTGAAGAAGAATCCTCACCCAAAGCCTTTTCTTCTATGATCAGCATAGATATCAAGTCCCAAAAGTTGGGAATATTCTCCCTAACTGCAATGGAGGTCTTGAATGGCTTGTACTCTTTGCCAAGCCCATTCAGATATACACTCACCAAATCATCATCCTCCACTGATACATTGATAGACCCAAGGGATTCAACAATGCCCTTCATATTTAAGGCATATTCATTGATGGACATGCTTTTCTTTTCCACAGTATGCAACTCTTGCTTTAACTGCAACTTCCTTGCCTTTGTGTTAGTCTAGAACATCTGAACCAGATTCTGCCATGCAACTGCTGGAGTGTTTGCATTCTGTATGTGACTTATCATAGTGTTTGTGACACTAATTGAAAGCTAGTACATGAATTTTCTTGCACCCTGATTCCAATCCTTGAATGCCTTTATATCTACAAGGGGTGGCATTCTTCTCAGATAACTCTGGAGGCTCCTCATTGTCTCCTTTTACATAATCCCAAAATCCTTTACCCATTAGGAAATTGGTCATTCTTCTGAACTTCCAAGCATGGAAGTTATTCTTATCCAGCTTCTCACTACTAACAATCCGATTAATTCCATTAGACATGTTTTCTTGTAGCAATCAAATAACCTGCAAACAGACAACTTATGTATGCAACTTGTAAACAGACAACTTATGTATGCAACCTGTAATACACCAGTATCTCCTATAAAACTGCTACAGCAACGGTACTTCAGCACAGCCCTGTGTGCAGTTTGTGTGTCACCAAATGTGACCAAAGTACATGTACATACACCCAGTATCAACAATACATGTGTAGACCCTGTCTGCACTTCCAAAATGCACTGCTGGATTGCAATAACCAGATTTCAAGCAGAAACAGTTCTCTACCAGAACTTCCAAAAAACTATCGCAAAAATACCCTGCAGTGTGATGAATTGGGACCCATAATATGCGCCCGAAATGAGAATCTCCCTAAAAATGTTTGTCCAATAAGACAATGCAGTGTGATGAATTGGAGCCCGTAATATGCGCCCGAAATGAGAATCTCCCTAAAAACGTTTGTCCAATAAGACAATATACCTTCCCTGTAACTCCGCTCTCCCATGAAGTCAGCTCCTCAATCGGAGATGTGTAGCTCCCATAGCTACTGAGGGGGTGTTGTACCTAAACCAAGAAGGGGAAAGAGATGATGATGCTCTTACCGGTGTAGTACCGCTTCCTTCCTTGCTTGTTCTTGCCTCCTTAGCTCTCACACGAACCAGGATTTGATACCCTCCTAAAGAGAATGTGGGGGAGAGGGAGAGCTTCAAACCCTAGCAAGCAAACACACACACAAGATAGAGCAAGACACAAGAGAGAGCAAGACACAAGAGAGAGATGGATAGTTAAATTTTCTTCTATCTTCTTCTTCTCTACTCAACCAACATAATATAAAGATAAGAGTACACACTATATGGGTTAGTACTCAACTACTACAACATACAAGGGTCGGTCCATAATGTGAACCTGACTAAATGAGCTGGCACTATAACTATGCTAGTCTCTAGTAATCCAAAATGGCTATCACACAGCTTGTCATCCCACTGGCCGCATATCACTCATAATCTCACCAACCATGCCAGTGGTGTAGGTGCAGAATCTATCACCTAAGCGGGTCATCAATGTTCGTCGTAGCACTAGTTGAGCTCGATATCTCAACACTAACATGAAAGATAGGATGTACTCTAGAACCTTCAAGTAAAGCTACCTGTAAGCTACACTTCCAAATTTTTTAAGTATTGTATAAGGACCACATACCTTGGACTTAACTTTGGAACTTTTCCACTTTTTAAAGTTTTTGACTTTTCAAAAACTTTTACACAAACTAAATCACCTTCTTTAAAATTAATTGGTCTTGTTTTACCTTTCCTATGCTCTCTTAACATTGCTTCTTGCAATGTTTAGCATGTCTTGCATGTCTTTGAGTGTAACATGCCCATCTTCAACAACTATATATGTCCATTTAATAGATGAAATTATGATCCTTTTTATAGAGCAAAAATAAACTTTTAAAAAAATGAGCTATTTCTACTTGGAATCTTAAAATTCTAAGTCCAAATTTGAAATCTACGTGCAATTTTACTCTAATATAGGATTTTACAGCACTCAAAATAGACACCGGAATAAGCCTCTACGTAAACCTTTAGTTAAACTATGGTAAACTTCCCACCTTAATAAATGCCTATTCGGGTGTCCGATTAACAAACGGATTGCACCACTGTGACCAAGAAAACACCTTGGAAAATTTCACCAAAAAAAATTTTGGTGTTATTTGACGTGCCAGCACATGCATATCGAGGCTGGCACCTTAAAAAAAAAGGGGTTCTCACCCCAAAAGATGCCTCCTTGGGAACGTGTCTCAAAGGACCTTACTCTGGACCGTACACATACCAGGGCGCCCACACACATACCAAAAACCAGTCGCCCTAGTGCATGGTCTCCACTAGCCCGCCACATGGACACCCATGCTATCACTACCCTGGAAGATGCGTACCCCACCTTTGGCTTGCTTACAGGAACCACCCTTTTCTACAGGCCCATGCAACCATATGCCACCGTACTTTCATGTACACCGTCTTTCCACCGCTCTTTGCTCTCTCCTTACCTGTACCAGACCTAGTATAAACCCCCCAGTCCCAGCACCCTCCTCTATGCCCAGCAGTCGACTCTCTGATTGGAGACTCTCCCCAGCATCCCTCCACTCGAATCTCTGAGTGGAGACTCTCCCCAGCATCCCTCCACTCGACTCTCTGAGTGGAGACTCTCCCTAGCAGCCCTCTGTAACCACCCTCCTAGCAAGCCCTTTTTTTTTGCCTCCCACCCCTTGTGTTGTGGAGGGGTGGTTCTCCACCTCTTCACCCCATGTGAATTGACTTAATGGGAGAACCCTTCTCCTCCCCCCAACCCTCTACTTCTGTTTCTAGCCAGCCTTGTTCTCAGCTTAAGGATGCTCTACTTTTTGCCCCCCCCATATAAAGAGACTTAAGTAAGCATGCTCTAGCTCTTATAGGTGGTTCCCCCCACGGGTGAGTGTTTTGTTCATAAAGTGAGCAAACAAACTTCAACTTGCAATCCATTTGGATCATCGATTTCGTGGTGATTACGTAAGCTATGAGAGAGTGGACATTATGGCTCCTCCTTAAAGATGCCAAAATGTTGCTTCGAGAAGTGTGCATGATAATGACACAAGAGGAAATGCTCCAAACATTTCTCGTCTCGCCGATTATCAATGACGAGGTGTATGGTCCCATAGGGTTTGCCTAGTCTATGGAGACAGGAAAGCCAAATTCTAGATTATCGACGGAATAAAACATGGAATAAGAGAGCCTATATCTAGCTATGATTGGATTTGAACCTTTTTTATTATTATTTTAATTAATTCCTTTGTTTTCTAGTATTGTTGTATCATTGTTTTAAGTTAAGTGGTTGTTTTAATGAACACCGGCGTGTAAGATCCCTAATTAATGAACTTGTCTATATATGTCACACAGTGTGGTAGGATTAATTAGAAAACAAAAATGACGGGTGAGTTGGATGGAAAGTAGGAGGGTGGATCGCCTTGATGGAACCATCCTATGGAAGGGTGGACCCGATTAGTCGGGTAGCTCTCCAACAAGTCTAATCAATTGCACTATGCTAGGTAAATTAGTCCCTGGGCAATTCTATTCTAGAGGACTAGGTCAGTGGACGTGTCTCGCATAGATGGAGCTCGCATAGATGGAGAAAAAGGTGTTGCTTCTAGGAATCAAGGATAGAGTTTGCCTAAGATAGGTTGATCGCTCTATGGTCTAGAACCATTTAGGACCTCGAGATAGAGCTAGGTCTTACCTAGTAGTCGTATGCTCATATCTCTACACGGTCGAGGTTTAGTCATATCCTTGTATCTCTACACGATCAAGGTGTCGTATCCTTGTATCTCTACACGATCAAGGTGTAATCATATCCTCATATCTCTACACGCTCGAGGTGTAGATGACTAGGAAATTCTTTCAAAGGCTTAGTAGACTATCTTAAGGATTCCCCTTTTTAGGTTGGAGACCCTACAATTGGTATTAGAGTAGAGTTTTAGTTCCTAGGATTTGTTATGTAGGGTTGTTTTGAAGTATATATTTTACCTCAATTAGATGTTTCTTGATAAAATACCTTACTACTACAACTTGATTTGGTGAATGAATGATTATAGGAGGAGGAAGACACTTACTCTAGATTCCTAGTCTTCCAATGCATCTTTGAGACAGCATGTCGTTCCTTGAATTTCGAATTCTGTGATACAATGATGCAAATACTCCATCATCCCTCTCGTATCCAAAGAGAGTGGGTAGGGACCACTTTTGGAATCATGGGCTGAGGTACTTCATTATCCGAGAAACCAAATTGGGAATCATCGATTTGAAGTAGATTTGTTGGACCGAGAAGCTGAAGATGGTTTGCTTATTTTAGTTTATGGGTAACCCTAGACGAGACAGTTATGTGGCCATTGAAGGGAACTATATACCACGAAATTGTTGGGTGTATGGCCAAGTAGTGCAAGTCTTACCCACCAACTGAGGAGCTGTTATGGAATGCAATACAATCCATAATCCACCTTCCCTACCAGCAATTTTTCATATCCTAGAAACCACCATAGAACCCCCATATTTCACCTACGTGAACCGCTCGAGTCTTATGCCCTAGTTAAGCCTAAAAGTCTCTTTTATGATGAATAAGACTAAATACATTAGTCTCAAATCCTTGTAAATATTTGAATTGAGAAATAAAATGATTTCAAGGTTTTACTTTTATATCATGAGCATAGTGTAAAGTATAAGTCTCGTAATCCTAAATTTAGTCTTGCAATGATGGCCAGGACAATCAATCTTCTCCCCCCAATGCGCTATACACAGACACATAGGAGAAGAAACTCCTACTTACACAGATGCAACCTCCCTCCTTTAAAGGGGAAGGTTCAAAAATTGAGAAGGATGCCAAGGTATGGATTGAAGAAATGGACAATTACTTCTTAGTCGCACTGCCAGTACTGGAGCTGCGAACCAATCCATGCTTGCATGGTTTCGCCTCACTGGGGATACTAAGCTCTAGTGGAAGCAATGGTGCCACGATAAGGAAGTTACCAAACACTCCCAAACCTGGGATCACATCAAATAGGCTGTGAAGAAGTGGTATCTTCACCCATCTCATGAGTCTATCAAGATGAATGAGTTCTTCAGCCTTAAGCAGCTTAGCTTAACTCTAGAGTACTACTACTCTAAGTTCATCACTCTTCGGAAATATGCCCACCCATGACTACCTCCCAGCAGGTAGCCCGCTCTTGCCAAGGCTTACATGAACCTTTGGATTCTTGCCTCAAAGCAATGAGGCCAAGTACATTACAAGATGCTCTCATATAAACCAAACCTCTTGTGAAGGAGCTGAAGTCTAGTAAAGCTAGGCCTCAAAAGAGATCTCACCTTGAATCAAACCCTAAGGACCAATCTTACAAGAAGCCCCAACCAAATTCTCCCAAATATAACCGAGGAGGTCGACCAACCAACCTCTTTGTTCCCCGCACATATGCTGCTTCGACTAGAGAGGCCCTTGTGTGTTTCCATTGCAGCAACACACTGAGCTCGGACACTTTAAAGCCAATTGCTCCAAGCTTGTAACATCCTTTCCTCAAAGTGGTCGAGCAAACCAGGGTCATGGAACCCCCATCCACCAAGGTACAAGAGGTGGTGGACGTGGCAGAGGTCACATGGAGCAATTTCTCATGCCTATGCTATAAATGAAGAACCAACTTTGGAAACGGTCGAAGAAGAGCATGCCACCATCCATGCAGGGGTAGAGCATCAAGGTCCTAATGAGCAATTTGGTGTTATTCAAACCCCAGCTGCTCATCATGGTTTTCTTTCTCTAAGGTGTTTATGAAAATTAAACCTAGATCAAAAACCACCTAGGAAAATGGTTATAGAGCTAGCTAATGGGAAGGAAGTAGTATCGCACCACTCTATAGGAAACCTTGATTTTGAATTGGATAGTGAATAGAATTCATGGCCATTTTAGAGTCCTACCATTAATCATTTATGATGGGATCCTTGGGATGTACTGGTTAGTCGTAAACAATGCTAGTATTCACTATAACCAGGGGAGTATCACTTTTAAAAATGTGCACGGCCAAGTAGTACTAGTTCAAGGGAAGATAGGTAAACCCAAGTCTAGGGTAGTCAAAGCAAAACATCTTCTCAAAGGAGCACATAAGGGACAATGTCAAGTCCAACAAAACTACTAAACCCAATAAAGAATCAAAACCCTCTTGGCTCTAAGAATTCTCTGACATCTTTCTTAATGAGCTTAAAGTACTACAATCTCCTCACATGAAGTCGACCATGAGATCAAGCTAATTCCTAGTGCTCAACTTGTCTCCAAATCCCCCTATAAGATGTCTCTCCCTAAAGCCATTGAGCTCAAGGAGCAACTTTACCAACTCATTGAGCAAGGATTTGTATGGCCCAACAGCTCTCCTTGGGGAGCACCCATTCTTTTCCAAAAGAATGGGAAGCACCCATTCTTTTCCAAAAGAAGAAGAATGGCACTCTTCGTCTTTGCATAGATTATCGGGGGATCAAGTCACTGTCAAGACAAGTACCATATCCCTCGCATCGATAAGCTTCTTGACAGGCTTCATGGGGCCAAGGTTTTCTTGAAGATAGATGTAAGGTTTGGCTACTATCAGATCAGAGTCAAGGAAGCAGATACACCCAAGACAGCTTTCAATACCTGTTATGGCCACTATGAGTTTACTGTGATGTCATTTAGGTTAACCAATTCTCCTGCAACTTTCAACCGCCTAATGGAAGATATATTCTATCCCTACTTGGATGAATTTATTCTTGTCTTTTTTGATGACATTCTAGTCTACTCTAAGTCGTTGGAAGAACATGAGAAGCATGTGCGTAGAGTGCTGCTACGTAAGACATAAACTCTATGCTAAGAACATGAGAAGCATGTGCGTAGAGTGCTGCTACGTAGACATAAACTCTATGCTAAGAAAAATAAATGTACCTTCTTTACTCACACTAGATTAAGTATCTTGGATTCATTGTCTCCCAAGATGGTATCTTAGTAGATCCCACCAAGGTGAAAGATATACTAGAATGGTCACCCCTTAATTCAGTCCGCGAAGTTCGTGGATTTTTGGGAATTGCAGGATGGGATCGAATTTTCATCAAAGATTACTCCCTAGTAGCTACACCCTTGACCGATCTTCTTAAGAAGGATTGCAAAATAGCGTGGTTCCAATCCATCAAGCCATTAGCTCAATGCCATCCTTAACTCAACACCAATCTTGAAAATTCTCGATTTGACCAGGTGGTTACTGATGCCAGTAGTCTAGCACTTGGTGGTGCACCCAAGAAGGAAGACCAATGGCTTATACTTCTCACACGAGCTAAATCAATATGAGGCCAACTATGCCACCCATGATTTCGAACTCTTATCAATTGTTCATTACCTCTTGGGGCATAAGTTCCAGCTTATAATAACCAACCACAAGAGTCTAAAGTGGAGATTCAACCAGCCTAAACTCAATATGAGGCAGAGAAGATGGATTGAAATACTACAAGAATATGACTTTGACATCAAATTACACCCTAGGAAGGATAATGTGGTAGCAGACACACTTAGCAACACAAATCTTTCTTGAGTGAAATTTCTATGCCAAATGACCCCATACTGGTCAAGGTGAAAGAAGTCTCATTTCATGATCTTGACTACCAAAGGATGGTGTATGTAGTCAAAGAATGGGAAAATTGAGAGAAGGAGAAAAATCTAATCAAGGGTTGCTTCACCCATGATGGGTGCCTCTACTTCAATCACAGGCTATGTATTCCTAAGGACCCTTCCCAAAAGAAACTAATCCTCCATGAAGCTCATGATAGCCCCCCACAGGGCACCCAGGCTATGCAAATACCTCAATGCTCTAAGGAGGAGATATCATTGGGTAGGCTTGGGAAACGATGTCCCTCAATACTTAAAGCAATGTCTCTCATGTCAAAGGATCAAAGCTGAAAGACTCAAGATGCCTGGAAAGCTTCAACCCTTGGATATTCCTCAAATGAAGTGGAAATGCATTAGTATGGATTTTGTCACAAGTCTCCACTGTACAAGGAGGATATGATTCCACTTTTGTAGTGGTGGACTTGATCACCAAAGTAGCTCATCTTATATTGGCAAAGAAAAACTTCAAAGCTCCTGATGTTGCCTGATTATTCATCAGGGAGGTCTTCAAGCTTCATGGCTTCGAGACTCTGACTTCACTTCAAGGTTCTAGAAGTTCTTATTTTAGGCCTTGGGTACTCAACTTTGCTTCAGTACAGCTTACCATCATCCAGAGAGGCCAGATTGAGAAAGTCAACCAAGTAATTGGGGACATTCTCATAGCATATTGTAGGGGGGAGCCAAGAAGATGGATTCAATACTTTTCTCTAGTAGAATTTGCCTATAATAAATCTTCACCAGAGCATAGGGATGTCACCATTTAAGGCACTCTATGGCATGAATGCTTATCTCTTCTAAATTTCTCTGATCTAACCTTAAGAGTTGAATCCTCCAGAAAAATGCTCGAGGAGATGGAAGAGCAGATCAAGGCTATCTAGAAAGATATTACAGCTGCTCAAGATCGGTAGAAACATTACGCCAACACAAGGAGGTCTAAAAGGATCTTCAAGGAAGGAGACAAAGTTCTTCTACGGGTATGACCAAGGATAGCTCTCTATCACTTGGGAAATATAAGAAACTCAACCCAAGATATTGTGGGCCCTATACGGTCATCAAGTCTTTGGGCAAAAGTGCCTATAAGCTACAGCTCCCAGCCCATGTTAAGGTCCAAAATGTACTTCATTGTAAGCTTGTTGCTACAGCTCCTAGCCCATGTTAAGGTCCACAATGTATTTCATGTAAGCTTGTTGAAGCCTTATGTACCCAGTCTTGATGATATTCTTGATGATAATTGAGCAAGTTGTAATCCCAAGCCAAGGAGTCCTTGAGTTGTAACCTAGTAGAATCATAGATTCTAGAGAAAAACAGCTCTGTAAATTGAACCCTTACAGAACATCTAATGCAACGGAAAGACTACCTTGAAGAGGATGCAACTTGGGAAGACAAAGCTACTCTCTTAAGGACATCTCAATTTCTTTAAGGGGGGAGGATTAAACATGCCCATCTTCAATAATAATATATGTCCATTTAAAAGATGAAATTATGTTCCTTTTTATAGTGTAAAAATTAACATTTATGTAATTGAGCTATTTCTACTTGGAATCTTAAAATTGTGAGTCCAAATTTGAAATCTTTGTGAAATTTTATCCTAGTAAAGGATTTTACATCACTCAAAATGCACACCGAAATAAACCTCTATGTAAATTTTAGTTAAATTACTATAAACTTTTGACCTTAATAAATGTTGTCCAGGTGTCCGATTAACTAATGGACTACACCCGTGCAACCAAGAAAACACCTCGGGCAATTTCACCGAAAAAAATTTCGGTGTCGTCCGATGTGTCGGCATGCATATTGAGGCCAATGCCCTAAAAATGGGTCCCTGACCCAAAAGATGCCTCCCTGGGAAACGTGCATCAAAGGATATTACCGTAGACTGTACACATACCGAGGCATCCACACACAGAACCAAAAACTGGCCGCCCTAGCGTATGATCTCTACTGGCCACCACGTGGAAACCCATGCGACCACTTTCCTAGAAGGTACATGCGTACCCCACCTTTGGATCACTTATAGGCACCACCCTTTCTATAGGCCCATGAAACCACCACAAGCCGGCGTACTTTCACGTACATCATCCTTTCCACCCCTCTTTACTCTCTCCTTAACCGTACCAAACCCTATATAAACCCCCCAGCCCCAGCACCCCCTCTATGTCCAGTAATCGACTCTTTGAGTGGAGACTCTCTCAGGTAGCCCTCTACACCCACCCTCCCAACAAGCCCTTTTTCCAGCTTCCCACCCCTTGTGTTGTGGAGGGGGTGTTCTCCACCTCTTCCCACCCCCCCGTGTGAATAGACTTAAGGGGAGAACCCTTCTCCTCCCCCCAGCCCTCTAGTTCTATTTCTAGCAAGCCTTGCTCTCAGCTTAAGGACACTCTTCTTTTTGCCCCCCCCATATAAAGAGACTTAACCAAGAACACTAGCTCTTAGAGGTGGTTCCCACCACATAGGTAAGTTTTTTGCTCATAAAGTGAGCAAACAGACTCCAAATTATGATCCGTTTGGATCGTTGAGTTCGTGATTATGCGAGCTACGAGAGAGTGGATGGTATGGCTCCTCCTCGAAGACCCCAAAATGTTTCCTCAAGAAGCATGCACGATAATGAAACAAGAGAGAATGCTCCAAACGTGGCCCCAGCTGGCTCTTCCCTTGGGAGTCTCTCATGGAAGCAATGGCTAGGTTAGCTTCATAATAATCTAAGATATTTTTGGACTAATCCTTAATCTTGGCATAAATTAAGAAAGATAAAGGATG
The DNA here is from genome assembly GCF_041138505.1 of Cibotium barometz. Classification (NCBI taxonomy): domain Eukaryota; kingdom Viridiplantae; phylum Streptophyta; class Polypodiopsida; order Cyatheales; family Cibotiaceae; genus Cibotium; species Cibotium barometz. The sequence continues at coordinate 18,434,253 of NC_141046.1, read as the reverse complement.
CTACTTTCTCTTGTTTTGAGAATATAAGTTTCCATAATTATCTAAACTTAAAATTTTCTTGTAGAATTGTTGCTTTCTTGAAAAGATAATGTGTTTTTCATATCTTATAAGGTTGGATTGAACTATTATGTTGCTATCTTGCTTAAATTAAAGTACAGGTACATCTTCTCCCCGCCTTAATGCTAACCCCTTCCTGTGCTTGTGTAGCTGGGCGGCGACGTTAGCAAGGCCTAGAGTTAGCCCAAGGTATCTCTCATACCATTGGGATGTTGGAACTCATCGGTTTGGCGAGAGTTATGGATACTGCCTAGTTTTGTGGGCCCAAGCTAGTGCGGTAAATAAGCCCACCCTAGCACGTAGACATCCCTCCGTGGAGCGGGAGGATCAAGCAATAGAGCCTGAGAGGGAGACAGGCCGGCTTAAGTTCTCGCCGATTACCAATGACGAAGTGTATGGTCCCGTAAAGGGATTGCCTAGTCTATGGAGACTGGAAGGTCGGATTCTAGATTATCGGTGGAATAAAACATGGAATAAGAGAGCCTAGATCTGTGGATCTGAACCTTTGTAATTATTATTTTTATTAAGTCCTTTGTTTTCTAGTATTTTTATATCATTGTTTTAAGCTAAGTGGCTATTTTAATGAACACCGTGTAAGATCCCTAATTAATGAACTTGTCTATATATGTCACACACTCTAGTAGGATTAATTAGAAAACAAAAATGATGGGTGAGTTGGGTTGAAAGTGGGAGGGTGGATCACTCTAACAGCACCATCCTATGGACAGGTGGACTCGAAAGGTTGGGTACCTTTCCCCAACAAATCTAATAAATCGCACTATGCTATGTAAATAAGTCCCTGGGCAATTCTATTCTAGCGGACTAGGTCAGCAGGGGCCGTGCCTCGTATAGATGGGGAAAAGACGTTGCTTCTAGGAATCAAGGATAGAGGTTGCCCAATATAGGTCAATCACTCTATGGGTGATTCAATTTTTATAACCATTTAGGAGACCACGCTCCCCCTACGAGCTGGAGCTAGGTCTTACCTAGTAGTCATATCCTCGTATCTCTACACGATCGAGATGTCGATGACTATGAATTTCTTTCAAAGGCTTAGTAGACTGTCTTAAGGATTCCCCTTTTTAGGTTGGGGACCTTACATTGAAAAAGTCTTTTACACTCTGTAATTTTTCTTTTTGTAACCCAACTGCTATGGGTGCGCTAGGTTAAAATCCATATATTAGCATGAATGGACTAAAACCGGTAGTAGAATGTTTAGCACTATTATAAGAAAAATCTAATAATGGAAGATAATATTCATCCCAATTTTTTTGCTTATGATTAACATATACTCAAAGCATATCTTCTAGGACTTGGTTAACCCTTTCCGTCTGTCCATCGCTTTGTGGGTGTTCAAATGTACTCATACTAAGTTTGGTGTCTAATTTTTTGAACACTTCTTTCCAAAAATGGCTTGTAAACTTTGTATCTCGATCACTTACTATATAGGCTGGCAATCCATATAATCTGCATAGATGATGGATAAACATTCTAGCCAATTCTGGTGTTTTTACTTCTTTTTTAGTTGGTATAAATTGTACCAACTTGGTTAACTTATCCACTACTACCTACACTGAAACATGCCCTCTACTTGTTCGTCGGGGTAGTCCCACTATGAAATCCATAGAAATACTTTCCCACTTATCCTCAGGTATTTGTAGTGGTTGTAATATTCCACCTACTTTTAGGCACTTAGCTTTATTGACTTGGAACTTAGGGCATTTTATAACATAATTCTGGACATCCTTCTTTAAACTTGCCCAATAAAACTGTCTTTTAACAAATGCATAGGTCTTAGAAATTCTCAAGTGCTCGTACTTGGATTGTCATGACATTCTAGTAAAATATTCTCACGAATATTTTTTCTGTAGGTACACAAATGCGTCCTTTATATAACAAGTACCCTTATCGATGGAAAACTTTTTCCAATGATCTTTTTCACTTATGGACCCTTCTTTAAGTGATTTCTTTGAACCACTATCTTTTTTAGGTGACACCCTTATATCACTAGTAGCTACATTTTTTTTACTCTCTATTTGGGAGTTTTCTTTTTTAATCAAGTAATTCCAAACTACTTGATAGCTAGAGTCATTAGCACATTTTCCTTTTAAGTGAGCCAGTAACTTACTTTCTAGTTGAGTAAAACTCAACTCATTTATCATGGGTGCTAGACTTAGAGCATCTGTCACACGACATTAAATTTTCCTTTTCTATACTGATTTGAAAATAAAACTCTTATAGGATTTCAGCCCATTTAGCCTTCCTACCTCTTAACTCATTTTGAGTATTTAACCATTTAAGACTTTCATGGTCAGACAATACTTCAAAATTGGCACCATACAAATAATGACTCCACTTTTTAAGAGCATGCATAATTGCAAATAGTTCTTTTTCATAAGTTGAATAGTTACTTTGAGCTTTGTCCAACTTTTTACTTTCAAATGTAACTGGCCTTTCCTTCTATAATAATATTACTCCTACATTAAAATTTCTAGCATCCGTTTCAAATTCAAATGGTTTATTTGGATCCATTATTTACAAAATAGGAGCAGTAGCTATTGCTACTTTCAATTTTTCAAAACTAGTTTGTTGATCATGAGTCCAACTAAATTGTTTTTCTTTTCCTTTAAGATGGTTTGTCATTAGAATAGGTATCTTAGCATCATTCCTTATAAACTTTAGATATAACCCTACAAGTCCTAAAAAGGTTTATAATTCATCTATATTGGATGGGGCCTTCCATCTCAATATAGCTTCAATTTTATCAAGATCCATACAAATCCCTTCCTCAGACACTGTGCCCAAGATATTGCACTTCTTTTTTGAAAAAAGTCACCTTTAGATTTTTTAGCAAATAATTTATTTTTTCTCAATAACTAAAATACTTTTCTAAGGTTGTCAACATGTTCTTGTTAATTTTGACTAAAGACTAGTATATCATCAATAAAAACCACCACAAATTTTCCTAAATAAGGATGAAGTATAGTTTTCATCATGGTCATAAAAGTAGCAGGAGCATTAGTTAGACCAAAAGGCATAACTAAAAACTCAGTGTGCCCAAAAGATATCATAAATGTTGTTTTTGGCACATCATCAATTCTAACTCTTAATTGATAATATCCAAACCTTAAATCTAAAATATCTAGTACCTTTGAGTTGATCAAACAACTCATCTATCCTAGGAATAGAAAATTTATTTTTTACTGTGATTGCATTCAATCCACAATAATCTATGCACAAGCGCATAGATCCATCTTTTTTCTTCACCAATAATATTGGTGAAGCCTAGGGAGACTTACTTTGCCTAATAAAGCCTTGTTCTAAATATTTAGCCAATTGTTTTTCAACTTCTTGTCTTTAGTCAAACTTACTCTATAAGGTGGGTTACTAATTGGCTTTGAATCCTTTATAACTTCTATATGGGATGATTTATCCCTCTATCATAAGGTAAACCTTTTGGAAATGTTTCCAAAAAAACATCTTTAAATTCTTCTAATAAATTGTTCAAAGAATAATTAACTACTTCACAAATACTTGAATCAAACTTTTCACAATGGTTTTTAAATTGAGGTATTGCATAACACAAAAACATTTGTTCTATTTCATTATCTACATGAAGCTTTTGGAGCTCAATATTACATATCAAAGGAGAAGATGGTACATTGTGCTCTTCTTGAAATGTAATGAATTTTCCTTTATGCTGAAATGTTAGTGTATTTTGCAAATAGCTTCTCGAAAAAGTGTTTCCCCCGATGAAAATAACAATTCTCTCCCAAGAATTACATCTGGGTCGATAGACGTATCACTTGTGTAAGATTCCTCTCTCCAGCTTTTAGGATGTAAAGATGTAAGAACCTCCGCTTTAGTCTCTGTAATCGTCCCCTATTTCAGAATACGAAAACATTGTTTTCCTTTGTTTTTGTCCTAGAGAGAGATAATACAGTTTTGAGATATTTTGGATATAAAGTTATCCCTTTTATTTAAGATGAATTTCCTTGAACAGAAGTTTAAAATGAGTTTTCTAATATGCATTAGAAATTAATTGAATATGTGCATTAGACACCTTAGCCTAAGGGTCCACATTTTCAAAAAATTATGGATTAAGGTCCAAAGAGTGTTCTAAAGGGCCAATAGGGTTAATCCAAGTGTTGGAATGAGAAAAATGCAAGAATCAAAGAAAATCTCCCAAAAAGGTGAAAATTCTCACATAAGATGAAGATTTGACTAGTACAGGTACTTAATAGTAAAAAAATGAGGATTTATTAGTAAAAAATTAGAATTTTGACACCTTAGGAGCTCATGAAGGAGGCGCCTAGAATCCTCATGATTACTCTAATTTTTTAATCAAAAAATGAGATATTTCATCTCTCCTCTCACCTCTTTCAAACTAGATCAAAAAAGTGGGCCCCTAAAACTAGTCCAAAACTTATCCAAATTGGATCAAACTGGTGCTGGAAGCCTCTAGATTCTAGTTGGACTTGGTTGGTGGCCTCCCTCACCTATAAATAGACCCCCAATACTTTGTATTTTCATCTTAGAGTAATTATATGCTAGTGTAATTTTCAGTTTAGTGTATTTCTATTATCCCTCTACCTTGCCCCTCCATTGTGAAGCTTTAGTGCTTGACTAAACCTCTTCTTCTCTTGGAGATTACCGTCTTTCCTTGGTGGCCAAGCCTTTTCTATGAGGGCTACTCAACTTTTGTAAGGTAAAGAATCAAGCAAACCAAGGGTAAGCCTAAACAATGAAGTTTATGCTCTCTTTTTGTATTTAATCTTCTTCCCAACCTCCCTCATGCTTGGGAAGCATTTTATTTTATGGGTTTCCTCTTAAAACCATGCTTTTCTTGATTTATGATAAATTAATGTTTATGTTTAAGCTTTGGTTTATGTATAAACTAACTTTATATTAAAAATAAAATTTTGAGTATTTTCAATTCATAGAAAATGTGGGGAAGTTATGGCAAAATTTTATTATTAGAAAATTAAGGTTTATGCATAATAAATTTTATTCTAAAAGTGTAATTTTAAGCATTCTCATTTCATAGAAAATGCGGGAAAGCTATGGCAAAATTTTATCAATAGAAAATGAAGGTTTATTCATAAATTAAATTTTATGCCAAAAGTGGAATTTTAAGCATTCTCATTTCATAAAAAAATATGGGGAAGTTATGGTAAAATCTTTATCATTAGAAAATGAAATTTATGCATACATAATTTTTATATTAAAAGTGAAATTTTGAGTATTATCATTTCTTAGAAAATTTAAAAAAACTATGGAAATTTTTAAATCATTAGAGAATGAATTTATGCATAATAGATTTTATGCTAAAAGTGTTGAGCATTATTCATTTGTCAGAAAAATAAACAAGGTTATGCATAAATTTTCTAGATTCATTCAATTTATGAGAATTATGAAAATGATTATGAATATAATTCATTTAGATAAAAATGGATTAGTAGGTGTGTATAGATATTTTATGCTAAAAGAGGGATTTTCATGATATTTTATTTTGAAAAAATAGAGAAAAGAATGTGAAAATATTCATAAGGGTGCATCGAGAAAACATAAATTTTTAATTAGACTTTAATTAAATTAAGTCGAAAAAAAGTTACCTTTAATTGAGCCAAGTAATAATTGAGTCGAGAAAAAGTTACCTTTAATTGAGCCAAGTAATGGCCCAGACTTAGAAGTTCTGTCAGTGTGAAAAGTAGAGTAACTGTACTTTTAATGTGGAACAAAGATTCTGATAACTAGATCAAGGAAAGTTGATAATCAAACCTGATTCGCTCAAAGCAAAAAGAGACCATCTTGTTTGTAGAAATTAGAATGGATGTGGAGTGATGAGAAGTGATGTGTGGGATGTGTGGAATGATGTGGAGTGATGAGAAGTAATGTGTGGGATATGTGGAATGATGTGGAGTGATGAGAAGTGATGTGTGGGATGTGCAGAATAATGTGGAGTGATGTGGAGTGATGTGTGGGATGATGTGGACTGATGTGGATTAATATGGATTGATGTGTGGAGTGATGAGGATTAATGTGGTTGATGAGGATAGATGAGTGGATTGATGTAATTGATGAGGATTGATGTGGAGTGATGTGTGGAGTGATGTGGATTGACGTGGATGTTGTGTGGATTGATGTGGATTGATGTGGTTGATGTGAATGAATGTAGAAATGATATAGGATAATGTGAATGAATGTGGAATGATGTGGACTGATGTGATGTGAATTGATGTGAAAAATGTGAAATAATGAGAAATAATGTGGAATGATGAGAAGTGATGAGGAATGATGGAAATTTTGCTTGGAAAATGTATTTGTATATGAAACCTATTTTTTAAAGATTGTTTTACGTCAAGAATGCTGGGGGAAGTATTTTGACTATCTTATGGAATGAGGTCGTGGGGACCTAAGTGGAAAATGTTGCAACAGCTTGATGGAGAGTCAAAGAAGAACGTCTCGCGTGGCAAGATCAGCCGAGGTCTTGACCAGTCTCGGTTTGATTAAAATGGTGATCTTTCGATGGTACGATGGACGAGGGACCAAGGAAGCGGCCTATGAGTGAAGTGCTAGGTCACGCGAAGGAGCCTAGAGAGTGCTGACCATACGGTGCTCAGACTCTGGGTCACCCACCAGGATACCCACACGTGCATCGAGGAAGAAAATGAGTTGGAGTTGTTTTTCTGAACACAGGCATGGATCTGGTTGATTGGCCTTGCTGGTCTTCAACGGATGAGTTCATGGCTCTTTTACATGGATCTTGTTGGTTGATCTAATTGATCTTCAACGGAGAGTCCATATGGATTTTATGTGATTATACTCCTAGGTACTGTGCTAGGAACTATTGAAAAAGCCCCTGCGTGAGTAGGTGGTGAGCGTTCTAGTTGCCAATGATGCCATAGGTACGCTGAGAAAGAAATGAATGAAATACTTAATTATATTCCTAGGTACTATGGGCTAGGAACTATCAAAAAGGCCCCTAAGTGAAGTAGTAGGTGAGCCTAGAGGGACTAACCAGGTGGTGAGCGTTCTAGTTGCCAATGATGCCATAGGTACGCCGAGGAAGGAATGATTGGAATTTGGACTTGGAATACTGAGGATTATGATGGAAACACTGTGGTTTTATTGCAATGTTGTTTTGGAAATAGTTGAGTCTAAGAAAAGGCAATTTCATATTGGGTACGTAAGTGGTGTGTCTATTTAAGTTTTGCATGAGAGCCGGCTAGGGGGCCTGTGAACTCTTTTCCCTGGTACCCGGGACAAAACATAACCAAATTTCCATAATAGATCCTATCAATACAGTGGTTGGGCGGTTGGCTAACCCATGGGATTGGATGGGGTGGCCTGGATCGATGGATTCCTATAATAAAATAAAATTCTGTTCAAGTTACGATAGTTCAAGTAAGTCACATGATAATCCTTGTTCTATGGAAAAGAATCAACGGATGTGCCTCTTTTGATGGGGAAAAAAGCATTGGTCTCTATGAACCAAGTGCAAGTTCCTTCTTTGATTCGGCCATGTGACCCGCAGGTTCGGTCAGAAGACAAAGGATAGTTAAGGCTCTTGACTACGTCAGAATACAAAGGATAGTTAAGGCTCTTGACTACGTTAGAAGATTTTCCTGGAGGAATCGCCTATGCTTTCTGGGTAAGAAAAGTTTTTTCGGTTTCGGTTTTGGAAGAACCGAGACCTTTTCTACATCCTTCAAATGTGTTTGGTATGCCTTCTCCTCTTCTTCTTTGCGATCGCCTCCACTAGGCAATTGATGTGTTTGGTATGCCTTCTTCTTTGCGATCGCCTCCACTAGGCAATTAATGTGTCCTCATGTTTAATGTTGTTTTGAACTCCTCCTATTTCACTCAAGCATAAAAGTGTCATATATTAAGATGTGAAGTTTCAAAAGTAAAGCAATTGCTACAAATAGGCAAGAAAAAATAGCATACCTGGAATAGAAATTGGAACAACAAGGTCATGAGCACCTTGTACCATCTTGACCTTGGCTTGTGCTTATCATGTGCCATAATAATTTCAGCCTATTTTTTCTCCTCGTCTGTGAGCTTATCGAGTAAGGTGGTTGGGTTGGCAAGCCCAAACCTTTGCATTAAAAATACATCATGGGCCATCATTTGAGGCACATACACGCGTGTCACTCTACTTAAAGTACCACATACAAGGTCAAAGACTAGCTACACTATAAAATACATGCAATAATTTTAGGTCAATTCACGAAGTCACTTGTTTAGGTTCACCAGGTACATTAATAGCTCAGTCTCCTCTTCCTTGGTGAGGGCGATGACATGACAACAAACTAACGGGGATATCTTTTGGGGAATTTATCCCACTCTACAATCAAAGGCAAGATCAAACCAACATAGGTAATGGAAATAAAAGAATAAAGAATTGAGATGGAGAATGCTTACTTTTAAATATTGCATTAGTCCATGCAACCACCCTGTGGTTTCCACCCCATACGATAAGTTTCTTGTTATGAAGGTGTTTCCACCTCTATGAATCCATCGTCTAAAAATTACAGAAACATCATGTGTAAAAACCACAAAATAAATTAGCATCAATAAAATAAAGATAAGGAGATATGCATACCACTACATTGAAACGATGGGACTGACTTGTCCAAAATCCATTAGCCCATTTTGCTTCTCGTCGAGGGTTAAATTCCATTGGTTGTTCTCCTGGAAAACTCTCTGACACAATAAATTCACCATGTGTAGGCACATACCCATGTTGATCAAAACTCTCCTCGAGCTCTCTTAGATGATCATCCATGGTCCTTATGGATGGGTTCACCAAAAGCCTACACAATGGTACCCCTGGAAGCCTTTCTTCCTTGTCCACAAAATGCTTGGACAACCAATCTTGCAATAGTTTTGTAGTCACCAGTTTGCCAAACTCATCTGGCAAAGAAGGCACATCTTGTGTTGGTGGGTCTTCACAAACTAGCCTTTTCCTAGAGCTTTGGGGGGGGAGGGGGTCATTAAGCCACCAACATGACTATCCACTGCGGGTGTGACTACTGCAGAGGCTTTCTCACTCACACGAGGCACTTTGGTGCTTTTGGATCCTTCTGGTTTGAGAGACATCCACCACATCATGTTGTGTATGAGCCTTCTTAGAACGGGTTTTAGGAGCCATCTTCTACCCTCACATGTAAAAGGCTAATCTGAAGGCACAACACACAACGTCAACACTTGTTAGGCTCTTCAAAGACAAAACACCATGATGATAAAAAAAAATAAATAAGAAGGGAGAGAGAGAGAGAGAGGGAGGGAGGGAGAACCTGGCAAGGGGGAGGGTTTGGAAAGGAGGCTACAATGAAATGAAGGAGGTTTGCTCTATATTTATAAAGAATAATTAGGATTAATAAAAATAAATAATGATTAAAAATCCTAATTTAAAAGTAAATAAGATTAATAAAATTTAATAATGATTAAAAACCCTAATAATGATTAAAACTCTAAGAAGGATTAATAAAAATTAATAATGATTAATAATGTCCCAACCAAGGTGGTTGGGGTCCTCTTGATTGTTGCTTCCAAACACGAAGTGTATTTTCTTGGTTGTTGGACAATACTTGGGGTTATACGCCCTTTGTCTTTTGTTGAGGCGGCCATATCCCAGCCCTTCACTTTCCTCTAGCTTTCGAAAATCCACCTCGATGATTTTGGATTTTTGGTACTGGCGGCTCCTAGCTCTGTGCATGGTGTCCACCATTTGTGTAGCAAAAGCATGGGGTGCTGAAAGTTCTATAGTTCTGGCAGCGGGTGTAAACATGCATTACTGGAACATGCCTTTTCCTTCTGGCTCTCTGGCTCCAACTCTAGCCATATACGACATATGCTTTTATTACGTCATCATGGGCGTAGCCAGATCATGGGCACTATTATTGCATGGGCACCACCAGATTGCCACCACAACAGGAGCCGCCAGTCTGCATGGGCACCACCAAATTGCCACCACAATAGGAGCCGCCAGTCTGCATGGGCACCACCAAATTGCCACCACAACAGGAGCCGCCAGTCTGCATAAGTCTGCATGGGCGCTGCCAAATTGCATGGGCCGCCAGATTGCATGGGAGCCACCAGATTTGCCGCGTGTATTTATCTCTATTATTGCATGGGTCGCCAGATTTGCCCGCAGATTATATGTGGGTCGCCACTATTATTGCACGTGTGCAAGAGAGATTCACAGATTGCCATGTGTATTTGCCATGTCAAATTGCCAACGGTCGACAATCTGATGTGGTAGAAGCAAAATTATGAATTTCCTTATCTTGCTTCTGCCATGTTAGATTGTCGACCGTTGGAAATCTGACGTGGCAAATACATGTAGCTGGTTGCTGGCCCAGCCGCACGGCTGGCCCTTCTGACCGCCACACACATGGCCTAAAAAGCACACGCTTTTTGATCCCAAAAAGCTGTTGTCCAGCCCTTTGGCTTCCACCCATGTGTACACATTCCATAGCCTCTCTCATGCATCACCACCATGTGCTGGTCTACATAGCTTAGAACCATAAGTACCAACCTCCCATGCTTTCCTCCTGCACCTACACGAGGGTACTATCTTGTACGTCCTCCATGTTAACAACCTTTGCTAGGTATGCTTTGATACCAAGGTAAGATCCCCCTTTGAGTGTCCCCTAGAATCACCTAACATAGAGCCCATATGAATCAAGATAGAGGGCATACCTAAGAATGCCTAGCAAGGTTTCCTTAGACTCAATGTTGAAACTCATCGTGTGATCATCATGGTAGATTGTGGTTAGTGACTCACCACCCAACTGTAGGTTCAGTGTCTTGAACTACCCCTAAGCCTAAGGTCTCGAGACACTACCCCTAAGCTTGAGGTCTGATTGCCATAAGCTTGCTCAGTATCGATGGCCCCAACCTAGCATCCCATACATACTAGTACCACCCACTAGCGGCTCCATGGCCACGAGATCTTGCATGCATCCATGGTAGCCCCGAGCCACTGTATTGACCTCTTATCTAATAAGTGACCCCCAAGGTCCATTAATCACGTGGCAATAAAAGAATCACCACCTTATCTGAATAACATACACCAGTGTTCTTGGAATAGGTTTCATAGGTATTTTGAGACAATAAACTAGATGTAAAAAAATCACCACCTTGATGAGGCTTGTTTCTTAGGATTTTCAAGGTCATGGTGTCTTTAATTTATGCATAAAAGCTTCCCTTCACAATATAAGAGCCCTTTTTATTATCCTTGGCAAGGTTTTGAAACTCATCACATTGTACAAATTGGTTAGATTATCATGAGAGCATTCCCATAAATGTCACTCATATGTGGATGGCGACTCTAGTGGCTCTGAGCGTAGCCTTGATGAGGAGCTTGGCATTCCTTTTGTGGTTACTCCTGGTGTAAGGAGAACTAGGGCTGTTTTGAGGACACTCGACAGTGATCCAAGTGTATGCAAAGCTTGAGAGGGAGTGTTGAGATATCGAGCTTAACTAGCACTGCGGACATTGATAACCCGCGCTGGGTGATAGCTTTCGCACTTATACCACTGGCATGGTTGGTGAGATTATGGTTGATATGCCGCCGCCAATGGATGATAGGCTTTGTGACAGCCACTTTGGAGTACTAAAGTTATGGTATAGTTATAGTGCCAACTCATATAGTCGAGTTCACACTATGGAGCGACCACTGTATGTTATTATAAGAGAGTACTTTCCCTTATAGTATGTACTCTTATCTTTTTAGTTATAGTATGTCATTGTAAGAGAGTACTTTCCCTTACAGTATTTACTCTTATGTTTTTAATTATATGGTTGTAGAGGAGAGAAGAAGATATTAGACAAATAAACCATCCATCTCTCTCTTGTGTCTTGCTCTCTCTTATGTGTGTGTATTTGCTTGCAAAGAAATGAAGTTTTGCCTCTCCCCCATATTCACTTTAGATTAGGAATGAGTGGTGGAAGGTAGGTCACCTAGGGAGTAGGTTGGCAAAGAGGAGGTTTAGCAGTGTGGAAAGTTGGTGGAGTGGCCATAGACCCTTCTTGTTGTGTCTTTAATTCCTCAATCTCCCTTTTGAGTTGAGTAGGGTACTTTCCTCACTCAAAGATTTCTGGCTCACTTTGAGTGCCTCCAGATCCCGCTTCTGCTAAGCCACCGCGTCATCCAGTGGTGTCACTGTTGGATATATAAAGTCCATATCATACTCAAACATGAGTCATGAATTTTTAAGTTAGGAGGCTAGCTCTTAGAATTCCAACAATGCAGTTGGTGGGGGGCGACTCTCTCAAATCTTTTGTTGGGTGGACCTAGGCAAGGCCTCTATCAGCCCACTGACGCAACCATGAAGTTACCGAGGTAAGTTGGTAAGAGGCCCACTACCACTATGGTCCATGTCATAAGTTTCGATACCCTCTCCCCTAGTAGTAGTTTTAGCCTCCCTAACTCCTAGAGGATATGGTCCTCATAGTTACCAGGATGGAAGGTGTAAAGGAAGGTGTTCTTCATGGTGGTCTAGTTTGTAACAAAGTGGTTAGTTAGAAATTGACTAAACCAGAGCCTTGGAGTGTGGACAAAAAGATTACCGAGAAGGCACCCTCTCACTCAAGGCCCCATCTCTTGCATATGGAGATGAACCACCAGATGTGGTTATCCACATCTTCAATGGAAGGACCTTTGAAGGTTGGGAGCTTGACGTTGACTCAGCCTAGCATTGTGGAAAGGGGTTTTGCACCACCAGGAAGATTGGCTTGACCTCCAACATTGTTATTGAGAGTGGGATCACCAATGTATATCTACAAATGTTGACTTTGTAGGTTGAAGAAGACTGGGCCTTCTAGATCAACAAAGGCCGGCCCCTCCCTGTTGGCGCCTCCCATATTCTAAGCATAAATGTATGAATTGTAAGCATGACTAGTATCCTACATGGGCACTAGCATTGGTCACCATAACTAGGTAAGACCAAAAGAGCACTAGCATTGTAAACCATAACTGGGACGACCTGATTGGAGCTAGCATATAGCCATCATAACATCATCATTTCTATGAATATTTGGTTAAGGGGGGGGGGTGTTGGAATAATCAACCATTTAAATATCCATGCGCTTAGCCGTAGGGGTTAAAGGGGCATATGGTCTTGAGTTGATCAAAGGCTATTTGTATTCACCGAAGCGTAACTAGGTCAGTAGAATGTTATTCATTGGGGAATCTCTACTTTTGCAAGTGGTCAACAAGATGCCAATCATCCCACCTTGTTACCTAAGGGAGCTAGAATCATGGGGAGAGAATAGTGTAGTGTGGAGATATTCAAGGAGGGATCAATGGGAGAGAATTGTGGATATGATTAGACTACTAATCTCAATTAGCTCATTGTAATCACTCTTTGTACTTGCCTATTTAAAGAGGCACACTAATGTTGCGATTATGCTAATTAAACTTTATAAGTCTTAATCCCATTTTCATGTGTATGATTATGCTTATTCCAGCATGCTAATCTTCATCTATGATCCACCATGAAACCTAACATGTGCTGTGTGCTGCACTATGAGAATTTGGGACTCGGGACATACTGTCAAGAGAAGAGCCACCACTTAGTGTGTCAGGCAACCAAACCTGCTATAGGTACACTAAAATTTGGCATGCCCGATGGGACTCTCAAAATGTGGAGTCTTGTTAGCTCACCCTTATCTCTGTGTCCTCTCTGTGTGCCTAATACACACAATCACATGGTAGTCTGGTCAGCCCATCCAAAAGTCCTCTCTCAATATGTTGCTACAGTCATTGGAAGAGGTTTAATTACATACCACTTATGGATCCCCTTCCACCTTTCCCTATAGCAGCTAACATTGGTGATCCCACTCTCAATAACAATGTTGGAGGTCAAGCCAATCTTCCTGGTGGTGCAAAACCCCTTTCCACGATGCTAGGCTGAGTCAACGTCAAGCTCCCAACCTTCAAAGGTCCTTCGATTGAAGATGTGGATAACCACATCTAGTGGTTCATCTCCATATGCAAGAGATGGGGCCTTGAGTGAGAGGATGCCTTCTTGGTAATCTTTTTGTCCACACTCTTTGTCTTCTTCTTGCTTCTCTTCTTCTTCACTTGAGTCAACATTTGCAAGATATACCTTTGAGATTTTTTCCTTAAAAAACAATCTTCCTCTACATGACCGAGTTTACCACAAAAATCTCAAGACTTATTTGGATAGTCCTTGTTGGGTCCCTTCTTCTTGAATCCACTTTTGCCGAAGTAGGTCTCCTCTTTGAAGTAGTGTCCTTGACTTTGCTTGATCTTCCTTTCTTCTTCAAGTAGAGAGGCCTATACATCTACCAGTTCAGGAGATGGTAAGTTGGTGAGAGTGGTAACTATGTTATCATAATCCTCTTGAGGTAGACTTTTTAAAAGCACCACAATAGCTTCACCATCTTTAATGTTCTTTTTGATTCCTGCAAGTTGGGTTCTCTTTATTTAATTCAAGTGAGTGGGAAGAGAGTCCCCCACATTCATTTTCAGCCCAAAAAAATTAATGATGAAAGATCCATGCCCCCTCTGTGCAATGAATTCGGGGGTGCTAGCAGTGGAAGTAGCACTTCTTGCACAGGGCAGAGCCTCTCACTCGGGGCCTTGCCCACGGATATCCAGACAAGAGACTAATCCCTCGATTCTTCCAAAATCGAACCCAAAAAAACTTCCCTCACCCAGAAAGCACAGGCGATTCCTCCAGGATATTTTTATTCTAACGTAGTCAAGAACCTTAACTAACCGAATTGATCCGACTGAACCCGTAAGTCACATGGTCAGATCAAGGAAAAGACTTCCCAATAATGCTCAAAATTCCACTTTTGATAAATACTCATAATTTGAATTATGCTAAAAATTTCTCTTTTTTTTATTTAATTTCTTGGATCTCAAATATCATGGGAATTCCTCTTTTTACATTTAATTGATTGAATTCTAAATGTCATGGGAATTCCTCTTTTATCATCAAATAAATTTATCTAAAATTTCTCTTTTCTTTAATAAAAATATCCATTAATTCAATATGCCAAGAATTTTACTTTTACTATTTAAATGATTGAATTCCAAATGTCATGGGAATTCCTCTTTTATCATTTAAATATTTCTCATGCATAAAATAAATTTATCTAAAATTCCTCTTTGAATTTTAATAAAAATATCCATTAATTCAATATGCTAAGAATTTCACTTTTCCCATTTAAATGATTGAATTCCAAATGTCATGGGAATTCTTCTTTTATCATTTAAATATAATTACCATAATTTTCTCTTTTCTTAATTATTTAATTATGCATAAACCTTACAAATTAGTTTTCCATTGAATGTGATGAAAATAATTCTTTTAGCATAGGATGACCAATCCTAGAATATGGTAGGAAGTCCTCTTTTCACGTTATGCATAAAAATGAATTATGTATCAGTTTCTTAAAAATTTTGCCATAGCTCCGCTGCTGCTTTTACTGATAATTTTTAATATTTTTGAAAAGAATAAACTTAGTAATACAATTATGATAGTATAACTATCTTCTAAACTTAAATCCAATTTATGGATTTAAATCATAAGATTATCATAATTTTAGAAGCATACAAGTATAAAAAGCCTTCCAGGTTCAGTTTGGCTGAATTTGGACAAGATTTAGACCTAGTTTGGCTCCCTTTTAATTTGGTTTGATCCAGGAGAGAGGAGGGATAAAAATATCATAATTTTTTTGAATTAAAAACTCATCCATATGTGTGAAATAGATGTCTACCTCAAAGTCTCCCCCCTCCTTACCAAGGTGTAAAAAATGTATCATTATTCTAAAATATCTCATTTTTTTGGTAATATCTCATAGTTTTTAACTAATAAACCTTATGCTCAGTCAACTCTTCATCTTATGTGTCAACCTTAAATGAATACCATTCTTGATAAGAAGGCTTTTCATGGATAGCCAAAAAGAGGTAAAGTATGCTAAGAGGAGAACACGAATCTTGACACAGTTTACCAATTTTTTTTCTCCAATCTTAGTTTACATGGCCCAAAACCAATATGGGATCCAACACTCCATACATATGAAAAATTCACTTTATGGCATTATAAGCCTTACAATAACCTTATATTAAACACTTTGGCAAAGTAAAAAGAACAAATATATTTGACTCAATCAAATTTGACCCAATTAGGGCGTGCATTGAGCAAAGAGAATGGGGGGCATATCGGCACACCCTCCCAAGTCCTTAATCTTAATATGTTGAAAGTGCCCTAAAAAACCATGCGAGGCCAAGCTCTATGACACATATGAGGACCTTAATGAGATAGTCAACAAAGAGGTAAAAGATGGGCATGTCAACATGTCTCCTTGCATCAATCTTGGCATAGCTCTAAAGCTTGAGCTTAACGAGGCATGGAGTTTCTTGTCTTGAGTTCATGCAGCCTCAAAAATGCAAAAATCTTTCACAGAGATGTGATACCTATCTGGAAATGCGAATAACATTCACAAATGCTGAAACTTTTCCTAGAAGCTTAGGGTGGAGAAGAGATAAACCCTAGTAATAATGCTATTACCTTTTTTCTTCTCTCTTGTGCTTTCTCTCTCACTCTCCTCTCTCTTTTACTCCTTCTCTCTATTGCTCTCTTTTTCTCATTTAACTCTCTATAAATATAATTGTGAGCATGGCCCGCCATTTTTGAAGTGTATATTAAATACAGTACTATACAGTGAATGGCATCTCTCCCTCTCCTCTCTCTTTTACTCTACAAGAAAGGGGGATACTTAGGGCATGGAATAGGCATGGGTCTAGATGACCATCCTAAGGAAATATTCAAGGCATGGAGTAGGCAGAACACGTTTTTTTGGTGAGCAATTTTTAACAAGCGAGCAAGCGCTCTCTCTCTCTCTCTCTCTCTCTCTCTCTCTCTCTCTCTCTCTCTCTCTCTCTACTCTCTTTGTAGTATGCATCTCTCTCCCTCATTCACATTCTCTACTCTCTTTGTAGTATGCATCTCTCTCCCTCACTCACATTCTCTCTCCCTCACTCACATTCTCTCCATACCCAATACCTACACTCCCTCTCTCTCTATTGTCCCACTCTATCTCTCTCTCACCTCCTAATTTACACTCTCCCTCTCCCCCTCTTTCCAACATCTCTCTATACACCACCTCTCTCTCCCCCTCACTTATTCTTCCATACCCTTAGAACATAATGTTAGTACAACATCCTTGCAACAAAAAAGTGGACAAATGGACAAATAAATTAGTGGAGAAAGTGTAGCATTCTATTCCATCCATTAATCACACATAATGTTTAAAGTGTTGCAACCCCTTCCATCCATATTAATAAAAAGTCATGTCATTACATACAAAAGAAGGTCTTCATGCCCTAAGTGGACAAGGACATTAGCCATTGAAGTTTTGGAATCCCTTTGCATCCGTATTGTTCACAAGCCAAGTTCAAAAAACCAAAAAAAGGTCAGCCTAATACAAATGTTTGTACTAGCTTACACTCTAGGCCAACTCCAGGTATGTCTTGTGTCTATTCAGAGCCTTAACGACATCCCTTTCAGTCAATATTGGTTGATGAATAAACATATTCTCATTTTGGCTGAGGCCGAGAACCCTCAGATACACAAAGTATAGGTGCTTGCATGCAAGATATGGCCTCCTCTTTTCGATCCTTCCAACACCATATTAGAGAATTCAGAAAAATCCCAATTCCCATTTTGCAAGATTGGAAAAAGGGGACCATGGTGAATCTTTTTAAGCTTTTGTCAAAACCCCCTCATGTGACATATCATTGGAAAGAGCTTAAAGAGTAGGTTCTAAATTCACATTCTCCGACAACTTTAAAGTTTGTATACTTAAGACACACCAAAAAGTAGATTGAACAGAAACTTTTCAAAGTCTTGGGATTTTCCCAAATTCTCCAATATGGTCTTTTCCCATGAAATTTGGACAAGTGCATGTCGGATGGCCTTTGATATGTATATCATAAACACACTTCTATGCCTTCCCCAAAAGTTTCTAGAGTGAAAACCTCATGTTGTTTAGACTCAATCACCATTTCTTGTGTTACCCTTGCTTTCATTTCAAGAGCTCTTTTAATTCTTGTTTCTTCTTGCTCTGAGATGTTAGTCATGTATCTCATGTGTCGCCTCTCTCGAGATGTGACATTTGCTGCTGTTGTTTCCTCCATTCAAATCTCCTGGCTCACTCCTTGTATTGTAGAGGAGGATATCTTTCCTTCCACTTTCTTTGTTTGCAAATTGAAACCTGCAAGAAGCAATGCATCGACCTCATCTTTTGAGAGTTTGGTACCCTCTGCCACAAGCCAAACTGAAGGGACTTTGTGTGGAGGATGATCAATGTTCTTATCAATGACCCATGTGTGCATTACATCTGTGTTGCAAAACCACATCATTTGACTAGTCTTCCAAGCCACATGAGACCTTGTTGAAAAAAACGAGGAAGTAGGTGCCCCTTATTTGAAATTAAGTGCATGATAAGGCTGCTTTATATGTTTCAGCACTATCTTACAAAATTTAAGTTTCTATTCACATGGGTAAGATGGCAAAGCACCTTATAGTATATCAAGAAATCAAAACCATGTTAACCCCAATGAAATGGTTAACATACTCCCCTTCCTAATCACCACGTCCTTACATTACCCAAGTCGGTGGTGGAATTTCTACCGTGGTGCATGTGATATCTCTATGTGAAACTATGGTCCTAGGCAAATCACAAATGGGATATCAATATCAAATAAATAAACAAGCCACATCCTTTGCAATAACATTGACTTTGTAAGGAATTAGCATAACAAACCTACTAAACAATAAATCAAGTTTACATATCTATCTTTTGCACCCACTTGAGAGTAGGTTCATGATGAAGTCCAAAGAAATTCTCCTTCCGGAATCGATAGAGGTTGTAACATTTTTACTTGCTTCTTCTTGCTTGGTTGTATGCCATGGAATCTTGCTTACTTGATGGATAGGTTTAATTTTGTTGCCGCCATCAAGGCATAGAGAGATCTCCCTTCTCCGCTTTGGCAAGGAGCATTTCGGTGTGACAATAGAGTGAGGATGCAAGACGGATGATGAGATGGCGCACCTATAATGGGAAGTTGCATTTATTGTGGCTCTAAGGCAAGACCCAACAACACATGCTTCGGCAAGGCTAAGGTAAGCTCTTGACTTGAACACTTGTTGATGGGAACAAAACTAAATACCCTTGGGCTTCTTGCAAGATGCTACAAGACCTTCGGACTAAGTTTCCATCACACATTTGTGGTGGTGGATTTTCAGAGCAGAGGATCATTACGCAATGATCCTCAAAAGGCCTTAAATGAGGGAAGCAGACTGGTTGATGATTGGGAAACCAATCACATTAATATAATAAAGGGAAACCATTCCTTAAAGGATAAACCTAAAGATAGGGAATACTGCCATGGGACAAGGCATTCTCACCAATGAGCCTGACATAACTGTCTAAACCACTTCGGTCCAATAATTTGTTGGATAGTAACGATGAGAACCAAGACTACGAGTATCTCTCAAAGCTGGATGACAATGAGGATTGGGTCGATGTATTTTCCCAACCATGGACACTCTTGCATAAAATCTTAGAACAAGGTTTAGCCTTGCTTAAAGAATTTTACGATTCTTTCATGTGGAAATACACTGACATGGATAGGCATAAAAGTAGTACTTGCCTCACCTTAAACATTTTCTTGATGAGTCACACAAGCAAGAGATTCTCTACTCCCTTTGTTGAATGTTACACCTCTCTTTCTTCTCCAAAACTCTTTGAATGTCCTTTTGACCGAGTGCTACTAAGTATAGAAGGATGTGTTATTATATAGCACATGTAGCTATATCACAAGCTTTGCTATATAGCACATATCGCATATAGGTTGTGCTATATAGCACATAGGCTATGCTACATATCACATAAAGCATATGCTATTTGCTATAGCACACATGCTATGCTATATAGCACATATAGCACATGTTGTGTGCTAAATAGCACATATAGCACATGGTGAGTGCTAAATAGCACATATATTGCATTAGTTGTGCGACATAGCACACAACCTATTGTGCTATATATGCTCTATAGTCTAGGATGTGCTATATATCATAACTTGTGCTATATAGCACCATAGGTTGTGTGCTATGTAGCATATAGCGCAACTTGTGCTATATGTACACTATACAATGCATGTATATGTTATATGTGCTATCACATAGGCTATGTTATATTATTTAGCACATCTTGTGCTATACACCACAACCTATGATGTGCTATATAGCAAGCTCTACTATATATGGGCTAATCATAGATTGTGCTATATTGCATAGCATCATGTGCTATATGTGCCATACAAAACTTGTGATGTGTGCTATATAGCACAAGCTCTTTTATATTAGCCATATTATATGAGCTCATATAGCATAGGTTCTTCTATAGAGCACAAAGAGTAGAGTATGTGCTATATATATAGCACATCACAACCCGTGTGTTACATGATGAGCTCATATAGGATAGACTCTGCTTAATAGAATAAGAGAGATTTCTATAAAGTAGGAAAAATTGTACTATGATATATAGCACAAGAGAAATTGCTATAAAGTAGGAAAAATTGTACTATGATGAGCTCATATACCATAGACTGCATAAGAGAGATTGCTATAAAGTAGGAAAATTTGTATTTTGATATATAGCACTGAAATTGTCTATATAGCATAAAATCTATGTTGTAAACTATATGTTGTATAGCACAAGTACTCTATGATATAAAGCACAATGTCTACTATAAAGCACATATAGTAGAATGTGTGCTATATAGCACACATTCTACTATATATAGCTGATTGCTATATAGCACACATTACTCTCTTTGCTATATGCCTGAGATTGTTATCTAGCACAGAGAGTAATATGTATGCTATATAGCACAAATTGGTATTTGCTCAATACCAGTTTATGTGTTATATATAATAATATGTTATATAGCACAAAGTCAATACCAATTTTGTGTTGTATAGCAATATGTGTGCTTATATAGTGTAGACTGTTTGTGCTATGTAAACGTATGTGTACTATTTAGTAGTGTGTTGTACAACAGAATCTCTGCTAAACATGAACCAATCTATGTGCTATACAATTGAATCTGTGCTAAACTGCCAATCTATATGTTGAACAACAAAATCTGTGATAAACATCAACCAATCTATGTGTTATTCAGTTGAATCTACTATATACATCATAGATTGTTCCATATAGCATTATCTACATAACAAAAATGTGGTACATGTAGCAGTCTTTAATATATAAGAGTCTATTATATATAATAGACAAGTATATAGCAATTTACATAGGAGTCTTCTTGTCATAGTCTATGCTATGTAGTAGTCTATGATATATAGCATTATCTATATAACATAAATGTGGTATATGTATATGAGAGTCTGTTGTATATAATAGAGCTACTATATATCATTATCTACATAATAGAAATGTGGTATATGTATATAAGAGTGTGGTGTATATAATAGAACTACATACCAATATACGAAGTGTGTCCCTGTTCACTGAGGTGGCTGGACTCTCAGCTCACGCTTTATTTTTTTTGGATGCAGTTCACTGCTCCCCTTCATCCCCCCTAGTTAGGTCCCTCCTATGGGCCTGGGACTGCCTGAGGAGTTTTTTGGTCCACATCCCCTCGCATTCAGTGGAGGAAGCTAATCGGGCCCATTCTGTGGAATAATTTGATCTTAGATGTGCATGGTAGGCCTGTTGGGGCAACTATGAATATTCTTTGGGCTGGTTGGGAGACCCTATGCCCCACAGTGCTGGCTTGGAAGAGGCTTCAGAGCCTCACTGAGGTGCAGAGATTGGATTTCATGCAGCATTTAAGAGGCTCTAGCCGGAGGATTGCACAGATTGATGCAGCCATTCCCAACCACTGGATTACTGGATCTTTTCTTGGAAGGCCGTCATCATTCTTGGTTTGGGGTTTTTTCTAGGACAGGTGTTCCTCTTCAGGTTATGGGTCTCCCCTTGCCTAGGGAGGACAGGTGTTCCTCTTCAGGTTATGGGTCTCCCCTTGCCTAGGGAGGATGATGTACCGGTCTTTTTTTCTGTACACAGGATGGATGGCAGCTGGAGAGATGTGACATGCAAGACCTTATTGAGGGCCCCCAGATTTGTCCAGTCAAAGTTGTTGGCAGGTTAGGGAAGCATGTCTTTGATGACCCCCCCCCCCCCAGGAATGATCACAAAGAGTGTTAGCCTTTGGTTGTACGGTGGCTGCCCTATCAGACATTTGCATTGGGACCCCGGTGAGTGGGAGTGGAAGGATGCTTGTAACCCTTTGAAAAGCATGCCTTTTTTTAGTTATACCGTGCGGAATGCCAGACATCTTATCTTTGGACACATTCAGAGTGTCCCTACTCTTAGACCCCATTGGAAATCTTACGGCATTTCAACTGACATTTAGAGGGTATTTTGGTGGAGATTGTGGCATTCTTATAGGAAGCCCACAGATTTCCTCCTTTTTTTGGGTTTCTCTTCATGGTGGTCTGGCCACCAATCAGTGGAGGTCTGTTACTAGTGCTTGCCTAGCACGCCCTAGATATGCAGGAGTTTCAAACTCAGTTTACCATTGTTTATGGGAATGTAGGGAAGCACAGAGGGTTTGGTCTACGATTGCACACCTCTTTGGTAGGATTAAGAGGGATAGCAGCCTTTGTTCATAATCAAGTTCATTGTGTTCAAGTGCTCTTGTAAGCAAGACATCCTCCGTCTAGAGTTTTTCAAGATCACTATCAAAGCTCCTTACCGAGAGCACATGGGTGGGTAGACAACCATCATTTTGTAATCAAAGTTTGCAAGTAGTAATATTGTTTACTCTCTACTTCTTTCTGTAATTCAATGCTTTGTATTGTGAAGATTCTTCTTCCGTTATTATGTTTTCTTTTAATAATGAGGTTGTTAAAGGTCTTATCTAGCCTCCTCGATACTACAAAGACATGATGTTGTCATTTGTATGGTCATTGAGACTTTTGCATATGATTGTGTGTAGTCACTATCACTGTGAGGGCCTTTAATTACCAATTGGATATACCAACTATCTATAAAAAAATTTCGACTCATATGGGTTTGTAGATGTGACATTTTGTGGGTAGGAGTCCTTCCTCTTAAGATTTATGAAGTTTATGATGATTGTTAGTGGGATATAGCTTCGATACTTGTGGCATGAATAATCACTTCATCTCATACCTCATGATGTCCTTTGTGAGGCTTCATGGTGGATACTACCATGGAATAATTATCTTTGACGAATTTCTGGCTTGAAGTCATCGTAATTTGTTCTTGAATCATTGAATTTATTTGATTTATTCACGTGCTTGTTCAAACCAGTGGTAGTAAAACGGTGATGATTTATAGGATGAAACATGAAAACACAACACACTCACTCTCTCTCTCTCTCACACACACACACACAAACACAACACAACACACTCACTCTCTCTCTCTCTCACACACACACACAAACACAACTCTCTCTCTCTCTCTCTCTCTCTCACACACACACACACACAAACACAACTCTCTCTCTCTCTCTCTCTCTCACACACACACACACACTCACATACAGAGACACACATCATGTAAACATTGAAGGACGTTAATGATATATGATACATGGATGGTGAATGATGGATGCGTGCTTCCGAGATGCCAAGATAAATTGCGGTGATGCATTTGTTGCGATCGATCATCAACTTGCTTCTGCGTGATCCCTCCCAGATCAAAAGAAAGAGCAAATAGCTACCCCGTGGCTGGAGATGTCGCCCCTGGAAAGCGTGAAGTCCATCGCCAGGAAAATCGTCTCCAAGAAGAAGCGCCGCTACAAGCAGCATGGATTCAACCTCGACCTCAGCTGTATGTATTTGCACAATCAAGCGCCCCAGAAAAAGTAACGGTTTTTCATAATTTTGAGACGAAGTCCAAAATCCCTGCCTCTCCCTAAAACACACACACACAACACCAGAGGGGGAGTTATAGCAACGTCTACAAAACACCATAAGGCTTCTGAGACAAAGTGTCGCAATGAATCCATGAAGTAGCGTATCTTGGAAAAAAGAAAGCAAACTGCCTACCTACCTATACATATCAAACCATCATGTGTGGGACCATGTTACAAGGCTCAGGTAGCCCTACCCTGGTATTACAGACCTGGGGGAAAAAAAAAGCTCCCGGGCACACGTTTTTTTTCTTAAGAGGGGAGGAGCCGTCAATGTGTAAGAACCTCATTAAAGGTCTTTACATCCACCATTTGTGGTGGTGCCGATTTTGAGTTGCGTTTTTGAGGGTCGCCTTGGCCTAGTAGGCATCAGCCCTCGAGCTTGCAGCAACTGAGTGCTCTCTCTAGAGTGGCACACCAGGGACGGAGTGACCTATGTGGCTCTGGTACTGTCTATGTGCACTGCCTAGTTTGTTGAGAGAGAGAGAGAGAGAGAGAGAGAGAGATTTGGAGTTGTTGTGTGGAGGGTCACCTCGGCCTAGTAGGCTTCTGCCCTCAAGCTCACTGCAACTAAGTGCTCTCTCTAGAGCGGCACCGGAAAGACAGAGGGACCGGGGTGGCTCTAGTATTGTCCATGTGCACTGCCTAGTCGGTTGAAAGAAAGAAAGATATATTAACGTCTCCTAAAGGCCGAAATGGCCCATGAGACCAAAACAAGGTACAACTGATGATGATGATGTCTCATCATAACAAATCTGAAAGAAACAATGAAAATAGTAACATCCTAAGAGAGCTAAAAGCTGAAAGCTGAACCGCTAAATCTTCGCGGTAATCTCCTCCGGTGGCGGGCAATGATGGCTCGAATCTGCCGATGGTGAGGGAGTCGTGGACGCAATCCTCGTGGTCATGGGCGTCTCGCTCTACAGATGGCAATGGCTTTGTCCAGGGTGACTCCTCTAGAGAGTGGTCTGCCAGGTAGGCCTGTAGATGGGGGAGTAGAGGCTCGTGGGGTTACAGTGCTGGCTCTGAAAAATTTGTGAGGGCTTTCTGTCTAGGCGGCTCTGGTCCCATTGCCCTCCTGTCCCTCAATAGGCTGTCTCTGTGGCGTCTAAGCTCAAGTATGAAGAGCCCTAAGCACCTTTGGTCCTCAAAGTCCATGATCCGACGCAAAGGTCCAAAGCCTTCACGGAACAGGCAGTGGTAGAGAGAGAGAGAGAGAGAGAGAGAGAGAGAGAGAGAGAGAGTAAACAAAGTAGGAGAAAAGTAGCATAAGGGTGAGTTAGATTGAGAGGTGAGAAGAGGTGTGTTGTTGTTGGGAGAGGCGAGCACAGATTTTCAGCCTGCAGAGTGCTTGTGTTTGCCCTAATTTCTCAGTAGGTGAGAGAGAAGCGGTTTCATTAGTTGAGCTAGTGTTTTACCCCCCTTTCGGAGCCATTCGTGCATATAGATTTTCCATCCGGGTAGTGGAAAATTCGTGATTGCGGCCGCGCACAGTTTATAGCATGCAGCACAGTGTTTGTGTTTGCCCTCTATGGGTGAGCCTGAAGCGGTTCCAACAGCAGGAGCTACGGTTTTATCCCCCTTTCAGAGCCATTCGTGCAGATAGATTTTCTATCCGGGCAATGGATCTTCTCCTCTTTGTTTGAAGGGTTGAAACATAACTCTTCTTCTTCTTCTGGTGGAAGCATTAATTTTCGGTGTTGAGTAGTGGAAATGGGTCAGGAAATTATAGATATGAATTTTGTAGAGACACACATATCTCAACAAATGGGTAGTGGAAAGCATTAATTTTCGGTGTTGAGTAGTGGAAATGGGTCAGGAAATTATAGATATGAATTTTGTAGAGACACATATGTCTCAACCGAAGATGCAGAGAAGTTTGAGTGTGGAGGGCCAGAACCAGAGCCTTAAGATCAAGCTAAAAGATTGATCGGAGGTGAATATGGAGGGAAGGAGGCTGGTCGGATGCTTCAGGATACCTTGCTTCTTGATGCACCTCAAGAAGAGAACCATGAGGTGGCTTTTTTTTAAAAAAAAGAAAGGAGACTTCTATTAAGTATGAATTTTTTTTACAAAATGGAGATTTCACACCAAGAAAGGTGGAGATCTCAACCAATCAGGAGCCTTGTGTTGCCAATAGGCTCCCGAATGAGAGGACGTGAAAAAGATACCAATGTCTCACTCTCTCATAAACTGGCCGCGCTTCCTCTCCGCAGCCCTCGAAGATCCCTGGATTCTGGCCCAGGTAGCCATGATGGTGTGAATAATATCACTCCAAATCTTGCAAAGACACTGAGAAACAAGAATGGGAGTACCCTCAATAGCGTCGGTGCATCTAGCCTTCCAGAGGGCCTGGGTCCTTGTGCTTGTTCCTGATCCCTCGATTACTGATGATCATGTTATGCTTCAGAGACCTGACGGATCTCATTTCCGCCAGAGGATGGAGATTGCAGGCAGACCTGACCAGTGTCGGATTTGTCATCGAGACAGGGTCACATTGCTAGAGATTGTCCCAGATCCAGGGGCCATGCTAGGAGGCGGCGTGGTCCTGCCCATCAGAGGCCTTCTACAGATACCGAGACTCCAGCTGCTCCTTTGCCACAATAGACCACGCAGCGTTGGGTTGTGGTTAGGGATGGCAGGCACCCTCGGACCGCCGTACCTGCCCCTTCACCCACACCCCCTTTGGAGCACCCTAACTCCTATGCAGCTCTTGCCTCACAGGATGTTGATCCTTCTTTGGAGGATGAGGCCGTGCAGGCACATGATCTGGATTCCTCACAGGAGGATGCTGCATTACAGTTACAGGATGATTGTACCCTTGAGGATGATGTTGCGCATTCGCATTGTCATGGTACCTCTCCAGTTCTGAGGTCTAGCCCTCGATTTTCCCCGGAGTGGGAGAGAGAAGTAAGGTTTACATCGTCAGATTTTTCCTCCCTTACCTATGCGAGACGTACTTCTGCCTCTAAAGGAGGTCCTTCGTCGACCACGGGATTTGGTCCTTCCTACTCTAAGTCCTTATGAGGATTGTCTCGTGGAACATTCAGGGTCTTGGGGGTTTTTTTCCGCGTCGGCGGAAACAAATTGTAAAAACCCAGCTTTATTGTGCAGTCAGAGGTGGACCTATGGATATATTGCTCTTGCAAGAGCATAAACTGCATGTTAGTCAGTGTGGGAGATCAAGCAAGCTTCTCTCGGGACACCTTTTGGTCACCGGGTTGTTGGTACCAAGGGTGGTGTTTGTATCTCTGTTTCAGCTTTGATCTTGCCTTGCATCATTGGACATGGTGTCATTTTGCTTGTGCGAGAGCGCAGTGGATCCTTCTTATGCAGGGTTCTACACGCATTGGTATTCTCAACCTCTATGCTCCTAACCATAGAGGTGAGAGGATTGCCTTTTGGAATCTCTCACTACATTGATGCCGCTTGCCGACCATTGGATTATTGGTGGGGATTTTAACGTGGTTGAGATGCCAATGGATAAAAGAGGTGGACATGAGGGCTTGGTGCATCCTCTTGAAAGAGCGTCTTGGGAGAGGTTTATACTCTCCATTTATGGTAGAGATTGTTGGCATGAGGATGACATTTTGAGGAGTCCATCCACTCTTCTTTATTCATGGTCTAACACGAGAAGAGGTGTAGGATGTATCTATGCACGGTTAGACAGATTTTATGTGGATGATTGGGTGCTTGACATAGGTGGACATACTTTGATTGCTACAGGCACCTCCAAATCGGATCATTGCCCAGTGGTTTTATGTATTAGAGATCCGAATTGCCATGGATCAGCACCCCATGTATGCATCCCTGATCATTTGTTTTTAGATGTAGAGCTATCGTGTCGTATGCTTGATATTTGGAGATCTCATGACTTCTTGTAGGCCTCTCAAAGCCTAGCCTCTGCTCTCTGTGATATTAGTGACTTTTATCACACATGTGCCCTGTCTAAGAGGCAAGAGGCCTTGGACTTAAAACAGGGCTATTAGACGTAGATTTGCTGCCTTGCAGATAGAGCACGAGAAACATCCTCATGCTCAATGGGTTGCAGATTCTTTATGTACTATTAGAGCAGAACTTCATCACTCTCTTGAGCAGCGCGCGGAATATCGTTTCCATGCCCAGGAATCCTTTTGGACATAGATGGGTGGCAGATGTAACAAACATTTCTTTGCTTCTCATGGCCCATCTCATGCCAGAGATAGTGTCAGGTAGTTGCAGGATTCACACGGCACTCTTCACTTAGATCCTCTTATGGTTTTTTTTTTCCTTCCTTTTTTCCATGAAAAGATCCTTTCATTAGTTATAAAAAAGCCCAATGGACTACAAACCCTCTCCTGCTCATAAGAAGGCAGAGCAGAGACCAATCAAGGCAGCTAGGGAGACTCTCCCTAGATGCATAAAAGTACAAATAAACTGAGAGGCTATATCATACAATAGGAGGGGAAAAAATCCAAACTGGTGGTCTGTAGTGCCAGCGGGGGGTACCCGCGTGTAGAGTATAGAAAGGGCCGCTGCGCCAAGTGGTGTGGAAAGCCTGGCGTCGCAAGATCGCTCGATCCGAGTCGCCCCGGATGCGGTCATACTGTCCTCGCAGGGTGTGAATCAACTCTTGCCAGATAGCCCGAACAGTCTCTGCTGGTGGCTCCAGTCTCCCCTCAAAAGCCCTGAAACAACGGGCTCTCCAGGTGAACCATATGGTGAGGCTGCTGAGGAGCTCCCATCGTAAATCCCTCTCCTGTGTCCAGTCGACTGTCGAGAAATCCGGTGAAGGAACAAGGCGAGGCTGGCCCCTAATGAATCTGATGGCGTGGCTGGCCTGCTCCGTCTCGTATCCCATAGCTAGCCCTGCCGAAGTCGACCAAGCAGCGGCTTCCCACGTATACATTCCCTCTCGAGAGAGGGGGGCCAAAATGCGCAGAATCCTCAGCCAAATCTGTTGCGCCTGTGGACAGTCCCATAGGCAATGTCGCTGTGTCTCCAATGGGTGGCTGCATCGGACGCAGGCCGGCGGAAGGCCACTGTAGACAAGCCAGGTGCCAACTGCACAGCCCCTGTGGGCAACCAGCCACTGGAAAGCCGAGATCTTGCGTGCTTGTCTGCTAGCCCAGAGCCTGGTCCAAAAATCCTCCACGAACTCCTGTGAGAGTCCTTGTAGCCGCCAATGCTCCGATGTAGCTGGAGAGACCATCCTCCTCGCAGTCAAAATATGCCTCCCCAACCGAACAGTGTATTGGAAAAAGGTGACCTCTGTGGCCTCGGGGGACGCATAAGGATCATGCCACTCGTAGTCGCCAGGGTCCCACTGGAGCCGGGCCAAGGGGCGCGCAACATATGCCCATATGCACCAATCAGAGTCCACATCTGCACGGTCTGGATCAATATGCCACTTCCGAGAAGCGGCGGCCACTACCCGTATCCTCTGAAAGATGCACTCTGCAACCAAAGGCAACTCCGCCTCCACTCTCTGAAGTCTGCCCTCATCTTGTATCTCATAGAGGCATCTACCATCCTCAGTGCAAGCTCTGACAGCAATCAGGATCTCCAACTGTGTAAAGGCTCCCATCCACCGTGGGGCCGCTGGCTCGAAAGGCGTGAACCACTCGTCAGTGAGTGCCTCCTGAATGTCATCCCTCATAATCAGCCCCCCCTCTGAAGTGACTCAGCCTCTCCGCCTGGATCTCCTCCGGGAGACTGCAAAAGGCCTGCCAATCTCCAAAACTGCGTGCAAGGCTTGCCGCCAATGGTCCCCAGGCTAGACGAGGCCGAGAACCCAGCATATGACCCTGCTCTGTGCGTACCGCGGGGCTCCAGATGAGCGGCTGTCTGGCCCACTCCTCATTCCAAGTGGGAGGTCTCTGAGAAAGCCTTGGTCTCAGCAACTCCCAAGCTCACAGGATGCTCAAGGCAAATCTGTCCTCCCATCCTGTACTGAGGCCTGTCCTCCTCATCTCTATGAAGATCCACCGTATCTCTGGTGCCCCCTGCTGGGGGAGCTCTAGCCTGTAGCCGCTGAAAAAGAAGCTCCTTCCAAGGCTCAGCGCCTGGAAGCAGCCCCCGAACAATAAGCTTCCCCAACAAGGCTCTACTTTGATCAGCTGGATCTATAATGCCCAAGCCCCCCTGGGCCAGCGGAAGAGTAATAACTGCCCAAGCAACCTTTGCTCGGGCCGGCTGACCATCCCGCCTTGATGCAAAAGCTCGAGAAAATCCAGCAAGACGTGATATACCACATAGTCACTAAAAGCACCTGATTTTTCACCACCACCCTCCCAGCCAAGGAAAGCCGAGCTGTACTCCAATATAGAAGCTTCTTCCGAATGCTCAGAAGAAGCGGGGCGATCTGCTGCTCAGGTGACAAATCAAGTCCAATCTGGCATCCCAGATACCGCACTGCTGTGCCAGGAGGAATCCATCTAAAACCCGGGTTTGGGCTCCATGCTGGAGCGGGAGCGCTATTGATCCAAAAAGCCACTGTCTTGCGCCAATTGATCAATGCTCCCGAAGCCACACCAAAATCCTGTAGAGACTGCTCTGCCCTTTGTAGATTGGCCTCCTTGCCATGCAAAAACAATCCCGTGTCATTAGCAAACTCAGAATCAAGCAAGTCCTCACCCCGGACTGGAAGCTGGAGTCCTCTCAAGCCAACCTCCTCTGCTGTCAGATACATGCTCATAGCCTCTGCAAAGAAAAGAAAAAGGAACGGAGCAAGAGGGCATCCCTGACGGACTGATCTAGTCAGCTCAAAACTCGGCCCCCGTCCTCCTGCCATCAACACCTGGCTACGAGCTGTGGAATATAGAGCCGCCACTCCTCGAATCCAGTCTGGCTCAAAACCCAGGCGAAGCATAGTGCCCTCCAGAAAACCCCAATCGACTCTATCGTATGCCTTCTCAAAATCGAGAAGCATAACGACCAAGTCCTTGCCGAGAAACCTAGCTCGGGCCGTCGCCTCCCAAAAGGTGAGGATGTTGTCAAGGATACTGCGCTCCTTGACAAAGCCTGTTTGGGTAGCATGAATCAAATCCCCAAGGAAGGGCTGGATCCTCAAACTCAAGGCCTTGGCTAGGACCTTGTAAACAGTATTGAGGATCGTAATAGGCCTCCACTGCCGAATATCATTTGACACTCCCTCCCCCTTGGGGATAAGAAAGATCAAGCCCTTGGGGATAAATGGCAGGCGTCAAACCGTCCTCCCCAGGGCAACTATGACGCGGGAGGGCCCTCAAAGCCTCAACAAGCTCATCCTCTGAAAGGGGCGCACCCAAAGCTGTGCGCATACGATCTGTGACCCTCCTCTGCACATGGGTCCACACAGTCTGTCTGCAAGCATCACGTGCCTCCGTGGCTGGCTCCGCTGAAAGCAGGTCTCTGTAGAACTCAGTGGCAATAGCTCTAATCTCAAATCCTCTTATGGTTAGACAGATTGCCACGGATTTCTATTGCCAGCCTTTTAGTGCTGAGCCGCATTCTGATTTGAGACACAGGGCACAGAGGAAGGTTTGGAATGCATTGCCACATTTGATCACTGAGGAGATGCGTGCTGCTGTGGATGCCCCTTTCTCTATGCAGGAGTTTAGTCATGCTCTTCATGCATGGTAAGTGTCCAGGGGAGGATGGCCTCTCCCCTGTTTTTTTCATTACTTTTTGGCATAGGATCGGGGCTGAGATCACATCGGCTCTGCAGGAGATGTGGGACACAGGTTCTATGCCTTCTTATCTCACTGAGGGGCTTATTTATCTTATTCCTAAGAGCGGGGATAAGACATTGATTGGTGAGTGGAGACCTATCACCTTACTTGGGACTGCCTATAAGATTCTTGCTAAGGTAGTGAGCATCAGGTTGCAGCCAATTTTGGAGGATGTTATGGATGATACTCAGAATGGATTCTTACACGGTAGGAGCATCTTTGATAACATTTTCTCTTTTGCCGTCGATTGGGCTAAAGCGAGCAATCAGCCCTTAGCCATTTTGCTCTTGGATTTTGAGAAGGCCTATGATAGAGTGGATTTGGACTTCCTTGAGGGTACTCTTAGTCATATGGGCTTCTCTTAGAGATGGATCAAGGGAGTTTCATGCATGTATCGTGATGCCCACAGTAGAGTTCGGTGATAGAGGAGAACGGTTTCAGATTTCTCGCTCAGTACGACAGGGCTGCCCATTAGCCCCATTATTATATATCATAGTTGGAGAGGCCATGAGCATCTTTCTCCGCTCCACTGCTGGTATTTCGGGATTGAGGTTGCCTCTTCGTAGTCAAGAGGAGTTGGTTGACTCTGAGTTAACTGATGACACAGCCCTATTTTTGGAGGCTTCACGTATATGCTTATGTTCCTTCTGGGTAGCACTAGAGGAGTTCTATTTGGCAGCACAGGGGCACTCATTAATTGGCACAGATCTGTTGGTTTTTGGGTTAGTGATTCACCGAGAGTTGATTGGGGTGCAGAGCTTGGTTTTACTTGGATCAGTAGAGCTTTCGTTGGCTAATTAGGTTTTGCTTGCCTCAGCTTGGTTTATTGCCTCTTGTTGGTGCTTCTCTCGTGCGTGCATTGGCCAATTGCAGAGATTGATCCGCAATTTTCTCTGGTCGGGCTTGGATGGCACCTCAGACACTCGTGCCAGGGTAGCTTGGCTCACAGTTATTCAGCCCGAAAGAGAGGGGGGATTGAATATTATCGATCCGGATGTTCAGTGCAGGGCGTTGCTTTGCAAACTTGTGGTCAGAGGTTTCCCACCAGGCACTGAGCCTTGGAAGGATTTTTTCTTGTCTCAGATCTCCGGATGTACACCCAGGGTCGGGAGAGACTGGATGCCCAGCACATGTTTTTTGTTCACAGAAGCTGATATTAGGGCACCATCTTCTCCTCTTATTGCAGCCATTGTCAGAGCATGGAGAAGCATGAGATATTTTTTGCAACAAAGGCTTCCTAGGTCTTTGGACGAGGTTGACCGACAACCTATTATGTGGAACGAGTTCATTAGGGATGAGGCTCGTCGGCCACTTGGTGCATCTCGTTATATGATATGGTCAGGATGGGAGAGATGCCCATACACAGTTCTTGCTTGGAAGACCTTTAAGAGTCTTCAAGAGGATCGGAGAGTTGCATCCACTTAGCATCTTAGGGGCTCTCGCATTCGTATTGATCAGATTGATGCAGCTATTCCGCATGAGTGGCTTTCTGGGACCTTTCACGGAGACTATGATCCGAGTTGATTGGGAGTTTTTTTGAGGATAGGCATACCTCTGCAGGTCATTGCTCTCCCGGGCCAGGAGGATACAGACTGCCTCATTTATTCTATCATGCCTCGTGGGAAATTGAGGAGATGTAGTATGGAGGAGATCATCCCAGATACTAGGCTTAGTCTAGTGAGGATAGTTGGTCGCTCGGGGAAGCACTGGTTCATTGACCCTTCTCCTCAGATAGTGACTCATGGCTCTTGGTGTTTGTGGCTATATGGTGGCAGTCCTATGAGATATCTTCAGTGGGATCCACGACAGTGGGAGTGGATTGATTCCTTCGATCCTTTGAAAAGCCTTCCTTTTTTCAGTTTCACTGTTCGGAATGCCAGGCTTCTCCTCACTTGACAGATGCATAGGATCCCTACTCTCAGGCCGCATTGGGAGAGCTATGATATTTCTCCAGTGATACAGCGCAAATATTGGCATAGACTTTGGCACTCATACAGAAGGAGCGAGATCTCTCATTTCTTTTGGTTATTCTTACATGGTGGTCTCCCCACCAATCAGTGGTGGAGATCAGTTTTTGGTGTAGCACCTTCCTGACCTAGATGTGGGGTAGATTCTGAGACCGTACAACATTATCTTTGGGGATGCAGCAGTGCACAACAGATTTGGGGTCCTGTAGCCCAACTTATGGGCAAATTGAGTGGCCGAGCCATGCATGTGACTTGGGGGGCAGTTGCTTGGCTCTTCGAGTCCAGTCCGCAGCTTTTTTCATGAGGGCAGTGGTACAGATTCTGCTATTTTAATTCGTAGAGGTATTGCCCAGCATGGTTTATTGTAGGATGTTCCTCACTCTGATTATACACCCCCTAGACAGAGGATTGACACCAGTTGGGAGATTATTGCCAGTCTTTGATTATACACCCCCTAGACAGAGGATTGACACCAAGCGGGAGATTATTGCCAGTATTACAGCATGGTAGATCTGGAGAGCTAGATGCACGGAGGTTATTGAGGGTGTCCAGATTTTTGGGTCTGAGTGCATTAGTACTATATGGGGTGATATCATCCACACTCGTATGGCTACTTGGGCTCGCATTCAGGGGCCCTCTCGTTCTGCGCAGGCGAAGCGTGTGATATTTATGTGGGAATGGGACCATGGCATCTTCTTTTCCTTTAGTACCACAGGTCTTACAGGGCATCATGATGCTCCTGAGTGGTTAAAATCGCCTTACAGATTGGGGTGATTCTATTCTTTTCCGGCTTATAGCTGTGATTGTTGTATGTTTTTCTCATACTTAATAGAAGTATCTTTCTGGAAAAAAAGAAAAAGAAAAAGAAAAAAAAAGACCAAAAGGCATAACAAGTACTCATAAAGCCCAAATGCTGTCCTGAAAGCAGTTTTATGTACTTCCTCAGGCACCACACGCACTTGATGATACCCACTCTTGAGATCAATTCGGCTAAAGCATGCAGATTCATCCAACTTGTCAAGGATGTCGTCTATGCGTGGAATCAGAAACCGATTCTTGATGGTGAGCTTATTCAAAGCTCTATAATCCACACAGATACGAAAAGATCCATCCTTCTTTTGAACCAAGAGGATGGGTGAACAATATGGAGAAGAGCTTGGTTGAACCAAACTCTTCTCAAGGTGAGCTACCTGGCACAAGATCAATACGATGATCTTTCGGTCGTACGGGGGGCAATTCATTTGGTAACTCATTAGCAAAACAATCATTGTACTCTTGCAAGAATTTCAGCCTATCATTACTAAGAGTGTTTACATGCACATTATTTTCTTTAACATGATTCCGTACAAAAATCAAGTACGCAAAAACACTCTTTTTCATTTCTTTCTTAATTTATACATGAGATACAAGGGGAATGGTATCACCCTCTTCACCAGCATCAATCACATGCTCTCGGCCTTTATGTATGAAGGTGATCTTGTTAGTATTGTAAGCCTTGCACGGATCAATGCGTGTATGCCAAGGCTTTCTAAGTAATACATCACAACCATTCAAAGGCACCACAAGAAAGTTCTCATGATCCATAGGCACATAGCCTTGAATGTGTATGCGTAACTTGTCAATAATAGACATAACCTGCACTTCTCTTCCAACTAAGGGAGTCCTTTCTTCAATTTGAGGACCCATGTCCTCCACTTCAAAACCCAAAGCAACTGCCATCTGTGTAGATATGAAGTTGTCAATTGCACAATCATCAAACATGAACAAAGGGGGCTGATCCTTAAGCTGTCCCCAAGCTTTACATACAACCCTGTCTTTGTTATCACGTCAAGTGTTGCCCTGCACATGTGGAGCCATGTGCACATTGGGCTTTGATGTATTCGCATTCTCGCTTCTTGTTTGGGCATGCATTTGCAATATACTCGGTGCTACCACAAGTAAAGCATTTCTCCTCGCTCATATATTGCTTTTTCTGCTCCGAAGTGAGACCATAGTCTCTCACTTTGAAGGGACGCTTCTTGGTAGACTTATTTTCAGCCTTTGGATCATTTTTGTCTTGGTTTTGATCCTTTTTAGGCGGTTGTCCATTATTTTGCAAGTTTTGGACAGTCTTCTCTCTGCCTTGAAATGAGGGTTTAGCCTTATTGGATTGACTCAACTTGAGTTCCAATTGCTCGGTGGCAGTGGCGGTTGCAATTAGTTGGTGTAAGGTGTGACCAGGATACATTTGTAGTCCTGCTTTGTACACGGGTTGCAATCCTGATTGAAACCTTCTCTTCCTTTCCACCTCAGTGACATGCATAAATGGAGACACCTCCAAAAGCACTTTCCAAAACTTTTGCACATATGAATTCACTGTTTCCCTCTCATTCTGCTTCACCCAATCCCACTTATTTGTTATCTCATTCAATGCATTGGGAGGCAAGAATTGGGCATAGAACCTCTCCTTGAACTCTTCCCATGATCTAATAGGATTCGGTGAGAATTCGGTGAGAGGAGCTCCGTGAGCCACCAAGGGCAGCAGTGGCTTTCATGAACATGCTTACATGCCGGATCATGGATCTTTGAGTGAAATCCTTATCGTTAAAAGCAATATCAAATTGGACATTAAAAGCAAGTGCCTTTGATGCATCATATTCCCCATGATATGTGTCAAACTTCACAGATTTGTCTCCGGCTTTGAAGTCACGAGACTTTTTTTTTTCCATGAAAAGATCCTTTCATTAGTTATAAAAAAGCCCAATGGACTACAAACCCTCTCCTGCTCATAAGAAGGCAGAGTAGAGACCAATCAAGGCAGCTACGGAGACTCTCCCTAGGTGCAGAAAATTACAAATAAACTGAGAGGCTTTATCATACAATAGGAGGGGGGAAAATCCAAACAGGTGGCCTGTAGTGCCTGTGGGGGGTACCCGCGTGTAGAGTATAGAAAGGGCCGCTCCGCCAAGTGGTGTCGAAAGCCTGGCATCGCAAGATCGCTCGATCTGAGTCGCCCCGGATGCTGTCATACTGTCCTCGCAGGGTGTGAATCAGCTCCTGCCAGATAGCCCGAACAGTCTCTGCTGGTGGCTCCAGTCTCCCCTCAAAAGCCCTGAAACAACGGGCTCTCCAGGTGAACCATATGGTGAGGCTGCTGAGGAGCTCCCATCGTAAATCCCTCTCGTGTGTCCAGCCGGCTATCGAGAAATCCGGTGAAGGAACAAGGCGAGGCTGGCCCCCAATGAAACTGATTCCCGGCTGGCGTGCTCTGTCTCGTATCCCATAGCTAGCCCTGACGAAGTCGACCAAGCAGCGGCTCCCCACGTATACATTCCCTCTGGAGAGAGGGGGGCCAAAATGCGCAGAATCCTCAACCAAATCTGCTGCGCCTGTGGACAGTCCCATAGGCAATGTCGTTGTGTCTCCAATGGGTGGCCGCATCGGACGCAGGCCGACGGAAGGCCACTGTAGACAAGCCAGGTGCCAACTGCAGAGCCCCTGTGGGCAACCAGCCACTGGAAAGCCGAGATTGTGCGTGCCTGTCTGCTAGCCCCGAGCCTGGTCCAAAAATCCTTCAGGAACTCCTGTGAGAGTCCCTGTAGCCGCCAATGCTCCGATGCAGTTGGAGAGACCATCCTCCTCGCAGTCAAAATATGCCTCCCCA
Source organism: Cibotium barometz (assembly GCF_041138505.1). NCBI lineage: Eukaryota > Viridiplantae > Streptophyta > Polypodiopsida > Cyatheales > Cibotiaceae > Cibotium > Cibotium barometz. The sequence goes on along the minus strand of NC_141046.1, from coordinate 18,396,870 downwards.
ACCGAACAGTGTACTGGAAAAAGGTGATCTCTGTGGCCTCGGGGGACGCATAAGGATCATGCCACTCGTACTCGCCAGGGTCCCACTGGAGCGGGGCCAAGGGGCGCGCAACATATGCCCATATGCGCCAATCAGAGTCCACATCTACAGGGTCTGGATCAATATGCCACTTCCGAGAAGCGGCGGCCACTACCCGTATCCTCTGAAAGATGCACTCTGCAACCAAAGGCGACTCCGCCTCCACTCTCTGAAGTTTGCCCTCATCCTGTATCTCATAGTAGAGGCATCTACCATCCTCAGTGCAAGCTCTGACAGCAATCAGGATCTCCAACTGTGTAAAGGCTCCCATCCACCGTGGGGCCGCTGGCTCGAAAGGCGTGAACCACTCGTCAGTGAGTGCCTCCTGAATGTCATCCCTCATAATCAGCCCCCCTCTGAAGTGACTCAGCCTCTCCGCCTGAGCTCCTCCGGGAGACTGCAAAAGGCCTGCCAATCTCCAAAACTGCGTGCAAGGCTTGCCGCCAATGGTCCCCAGGCTAGACGAGGCCGAGAACCCAGCATATGACCTTGCTCTGTGCATACTGCAGGGCTCCAGATGAGCGGCTGTCTGGCCTGCTCCTCATCACAAGTGGGAGGTCTCTGAGAAAGCCTTGGTCTGAGCAACTCCCAAGCTCGCAGGATGCTCAAGGCAAATCTGTCCTCCCATCCTCTACTGAGGCCTGTCCTCCTAATCTCTATGAAGATCCACCGTATCTCTGGTGCCCAAGGGGAGCTCTAGCGTGCAGTCGCTGAAAAGAAGCTCCTTCCAAGGCTCACCGCCTGGAAGCAGCCCCCGAACTATAAGCTTCCCCAACAAGGCTCTACTCTGATCAGCTAGATCTATAATGCCCAAGCCCCCCCCTGGGCCAGCGAAAGAGTAATAACTGCCCAAGCAACCTTTGCTCGGGCCGGCTGACCATCCCGCCCTGACCAAAGAAAGTTCCTGATCAGCCTCTGTACCTGGCTGATGCAAGAGCTCGAGAAAATCCAGCAAGACGTGATATACCACATAGTCGCTAAAAGCACCTGATTTGTCACCACCACCCTCCCAGCCAAGGAAAGCCGAGCTGTACTCCAATATAGAAGCTTCTTCCAAATGCTCAGAAGAAGCGGGGTGATCTGCTGCTCAGGTGACAAATCAAGTCCAATTTGGCATCCCAGATACCGCACTGCTGTGCCAGGAGGAATCCATCTAAAACCCGGGTCTGGGCTCCATGCCGGAGCGGGAGCGCTATTGATCCAAAAAGCCATTGTCTTGCACCAATTGATCAATGCTCCCGAAGCCACACCAAAAACCTGTAGAGACTGCTTTGCCCTCTATAGATTGGCCTCCTTGCCATGCAAAAACAATCCCGTGTCATTAGCAAACTCAGAATCAAGCAAGTCCTCACCCCGGACTGGAAGCTGGAGTCCTCTCAAGCCAACCTCCTCTGCCGTCAGATACATGCTCATAGCCTCTGCAAAGAAAAGAAACAGGAACGGGGCGAGAGGGCATCCCTGACGGACTGATCTGGTCAGCTCAAAACTCGGCCCCCGTCCTCCTGCCATCAACACGTGCCATCAACACCTGGCTACGAGCTGTGGAATATAGAGCCGCCACTCCTCGAATCCAGTCTAGCTCAAAGCATAGTGCCCTCCAGAAAACCCCAATTGACTCTATCGTATGCCTTCTCAAAATCGAGAAGCATAACGACCAAGTCCTCGCCGAGAAACCTAGCTCGGGCCGTCGCCTCCCAGAAGGTGAAGATGTTGTCAAGGATACTGTTCTCCTTGAAAAAGCCTGTTTGGGTAGCATGAATCAAATCCCCAAGGGCTGGATCCTCAAACTCAAGGCCTTGGCTAGGACCTTGTAAACAGTATTGAGGATCGTAATAGGCCTCCACTGCCGAATATCATCTGACACTCCCTCCCCCTTGGGGATAAGAAAGATCAAGCCCTCTGAAAAACTCTGTGGCATCCCAGTGTCCAAAACATGCTGAAAACCCCTGCGGAGGCCTGGCCCCAAAAGGTCCCAATAGCGCATAAAAAAAGCAGGCGTCAAACCGTCCTCCCCAGGGCAACTATGACGCGGCAGGGCCCTCAAAGCCTCAGCAAACTCTTCCTCTGAAAGGGGCGCACCCAAAGCTGTGCGCATACGATCAACCCTCCTCTGCACATGGGTTCACACTGTCTATCTGCAAGCATCACGTGCCTCCGTGGCTGGCTCCGCTGAAAGCAGGTCTCTGTAGAACTCAGTGGCAATAGCTCTAATCTCCTCGGGCTCAGTGGCTTACGATCCGTCCTGCCTCCTAAGCTGGCGTACTCCTCCTCGAGCATGGCGGGGTCTGGTGATCTCAAAAAACTCCCCAATCACTCTATCACCAAGCTGAGTCCACTGAGAGGCCTGGCGATGATAGTAAAACTCGTGTCTCTGCTCCTCTGCCTCTCGAACCTCCTGACGTGCCTGGCTCAGGTGGGACGCCACCCAGTCACATGTGGGCTGCTGCTCCTGAAGGCGCTGGAGCGAAGCAAGGCTACGTCTCAAGCGACGCTCCCGCTCTCGTGTCTCTCCTAGCCGTGTCAAGGTTGTAGCGTGCAAAAAAGAGCTGAGCTCGATGAGCCCTTGGGCACACTGGCCTGCTGCATCCAGGTCAGAGCTCTGGCTATCTTGCCATATCCTCTCAATGTCCTCAAAAAGACTGGGGTCCGTAAGTATCCTCTTTGGGATCCTCAACTGCAAGCTGGTCTCCCGTGTCCTCTCCTCAAGAGTCAAAATAACTGGCGCATGGTCTGAGAAAGAGGTGCCAGCGAGAATGCCAACGGAGCCACCACGCTCCCTGACCCTGTCGCCCACATAGAAGCGATCAATCCGTGATAAATTAGTTTTTCCCTACCGGCGATCCGACCGAGAAAAACTAAGACTGTTCTGAGAACGGGAGAAAGCCTCATGCTGCCATGCATCAGTGATCCGCAGTGTCATACAAAATCGCTCCCAAGCTGCAAGCTCCGTGCCGTGCACTGTAACATGACTGCCTCCCACCCTATCGGCCGGGTCCTCAAGCATGTTGAAGTCTCCCCCAACACACCAATGTGCGGCCTCGGGCAATGCATCTGTAACAAGGGTCCACAACTCTGCTCTGGCACTAGCATGATTGGGCGCATAGACATTGAGCACACCAATGTGCTCATCGTGCATCCTTAGAATAACATACTGCGCTCTACCAGGCACAATGACCCCGCGATCCACAATGGCATGCCGCCATGCATCCGCAATGACCATACATACTCCTCCCTGCCCTCCCAAGGGGCCAAAACCTGCAGACCAAAAATTGTCCCATCTACCAGGCATCACCGAACTATATCTCCGAATCCTGCTCTCACTCAAATCGTGCTCCTGCATCATCAAAATATCAATATTGCCCCCAACCAGGCATCTCTGAAGCTCCTGCCTCAAGCAACCATGATAACGTACATAGTGTGCACCGCCAAGGCCCTGTACATTCCATGAGATGATCCTCATGGATGACCTGCTGAGTTGGAGGCTGTCTTAGCCATACGGCGGGCCTTCGCAAGCGGCTTGGATGGAGAGTAATCCCCATCCGAGCGACTACGAATCTGCCCACCCGATGTGCTGCAAGAGTCTCGGACCAGGCGCTAGTGGCTGTGTCCCATAGCGACTGCCTCCCGCTCGGAGAAAGAATCCTCATGTATGCATACATAGCCAGGGTCTCCCGCTAGGTCTGCCACTATGCGAACCACCAAGTGTCGATTCCTGGAGGCATCCTCACTCCCGGTTCAAAGAAATGTGCCAACTCCCAGAGTCGGCCTACCATGTCTGTAATCTCCAAATCGCTCACATGGTGAGAAAACTCAACTGCCTGTGTCTGCAAAATACTAATAGCAAGATCCAGAGTCCACTCCCGGTCGCTAGTGCCACAAAGAGGGAAGGAGAAGGCCACCGCTGAATCAAGTGCCTCCTCCCCTCGGGCCGGAAGTATCACCACATGAACTCTGATAGGTGCTGGCTCATGGGGGCCCTCCGCTCCAAATAGGCGTGTAAAGGAGTAGTCGAAAGCCTCCGAGCACTGTCTAGTGTCGAGACTACTCAGCCGACTGTGGATAGAGGATATCCGTGAAGCACGAATCGGCATGGTAGGTCTCCTCTGTGGTACACGAGCAAGGTCGGTGCTCAGTGCCCGCCGCGGACTGCAGGTGAGCGCCAGGGCACTGCCAGTGCCTCCCGGGGAGCTGAGGCGAGCGGAGGGGGAGGAGGGGGGGAGAAGGGGGTGGGGAAGGAGATGCTGAAAATGCGGGAGCGGGAACGGGAGGAGGCGAGGGTGGAAGCGAGGCGGGAGGGGGGGACGGGGGAGGGGGGGGTGGAGGTGAAGGGGGGGGCGCTGGCATCTCCTGATCCTCAGTCTGCGCTGGGGTCTCCTCCTGGAGGGGAGCAAAGCTGTTCCTCACTGGAACCCAATGATGCTGAGGCTGTGTCTGCTGTTGCGTCAGTCTCGGGGCATGCTGCTGTGGCTGTCTCCCTCTACGGCGCCCCTGTCCAGGCTGCCAATCAGAGGTCTCTGTGGGCTGAGCAGGTGTCCCGGAGGCTACCTGCCGAGCCGCATCTGTGGACGGGCCATCAGAGGTCTGCTGCTGCGGTGAAGGTCGGGGTCTCCTGCGAGGGCAGGCTTTGGCCAGGTGGCTGACCTGCCTGCATATAAAACACTGGTTCGGGAGCCCTGAAAACTCCACTCTTTGATCGATCCATCCCCCCCCCATCCTAGGTAACTGAATGACCTTCGGAAGGGAGGAGATGTCAGGAACCAAAACTCTGGCCGAAGGCAGGCTCGCTGCTCTAGCCACCACTGAAGCTGCTGTGGGGCCAGTCTCAAGCACCGAGCCCATCAATGATCCTATCTTGGAGAGGAGCGGAAGGTACTCGCGACGAAGTCCAGGAAAGCAAACTGTGACATGGAATAGGCGCTCTCCCTGTTCGGCCGCTGCTGGGTCGAAACCATGCTGCCAATGTCTGAAGAAGGCCCGAGCGCCCCTGATGTCAAGGGGACTCATGGCTAGGACCTGGGCCACGCTCTGGGCTGTCTCAAACTCAATCTGGTAATGGCCGCGGCCCAGTAACTGAACATCCAGGATCTTGTCCAGATCTGCAAGAAGGCGGGCCTGGAGAAGATCCCGGATCTCCCCTCTGTTGGGGCGGGTGCCAACTATACGGCAGATGGTGGAATGTGCCTGGAGGCGTTCCACCTCTGTGGCGAGGCTCGCTTCCTCTTTTGGCGAAAGAGAAAGCCTGATGGGGGTATCGTCAGGGGCGGGCGAGGGGGCTACGAAAGAGTCCCTCTGAGGTGGGGCGGGAGGGGCCTCCATCAGAGTCTGAAGCTGAGTTGAGGGCGAAGCGGACGGGGGGAAGCACGGAGTGGGGAGGAAAAGACCGAAAGCGAGGGGGGGAGGGGCGGATGACAGAGGTGTAAGAAATATGAAAGCAAGAGCAAACTAGAAATGAAACAAGAACACAAATGAAAGACAAAGAGTTACCTTGAGATGAGTGTAGACAAGACACAAGATTGATACTTTCATTGATGTGACACCCACAATATATAGGTGAGAAGTACAAGATTGAGTAGACTGACTTATGGGATAAATGTAGAGGTGCCACATGGCACTAGACTCAAGACATAAAGACTCAACTGAAACTAGACTAGAGAAATAGTACACCTCGTGTGCACTTATTTCCAACACCCTCCTTAAGTGGACACTAGGAGGAAGACAAAAGGACAAGACTAGAAGACAGACATAAAGACTGATAGACTGAGAGACAAGACATGAGAGACAAAAGATCCTGAGACACCCCTCCTCAAGTGATATCCTCATATGGGTCCACAAGGGTAGGGACAAGATGGATCTAAAACAAGACACAGTCAGATTGATAGACAGATAGACAGACAACAGATAGACAGACAGACAAGACTAGATAGACAGAAGACTGACTGTAGACAAACAGATGGACCTTGAAGACAAGAACACAAATGAAAGACAAAGAGTTACCTTGAGATGAGTGTAGACAAGACACAAGATTGATACTTTCATTGATGTGACACCCACAATATATAGGTGAGGAGTACAAGATTGAGTAGACTGACTTATGGGATAAATGTAGAGGTGCCACGTGGCACTAGACATAAAGACTCAACTGAAACTAGACTAGAGAAATAGTACACCTAGTGTGCACTTATTTCCAACACCCTCCTTAAGTGGACACTAGGAGGAAGACAAAAGGACAAGACTAGAAGACAGACATAAAGACTGATAGACTGAGAGACAAGACATGAGAGACAAAAGATCCTGAGACACCCCTCCTCAAGTGATATCCTCATATGGGTCCACAAGGGTAGGGACAAGATGGATCTAAAACAAGACACAGTCAGATTGATAGACAGATAGACAGACAACAGATAGACAGACAGACAAGACTAGATAGACAGAAGACTGACTGTAGACAAACAGATGGACCTTGAAGACATCCCCTCCTCAAGGGCAATCTTTGCCTCTTGGGTAGGGACAAGAGAGAGGTCAAAAAGCATAATGAGTAAGACATAGAACCCCTTGACCTACATCATCGGTGGTCAAAGTGGTAGACAAAAAAAGTGAAGTAATCAGAAAGCCCATTCCTCATCATAGGAATGAACAGCAAGATGTCAGTTACCTTTTGTTGTTTTGTTCTTTCCTCTTCTTGGAGAGCATTGATGACACCTTCAAGAGTAGGATTATTGTGATACTTGAAGGTAGTGACAAGAGTAGCATAGGTGTCAGGTAAGCTTTTGAGAAGCACAGCAATAGCAATATCTTCGGAGATGGGGGACTTCACTGATGCAAGCTGAACCATAAGACTGCGAAAATAATTGACATGAGAGGCTATAGTAGCTCCCTCCTGCATATATAGATCAAAGAATGAGATCATAAGTGCAATCTTAGAATTTTTAGAGCGGGGTCCAAAAAGGGTATCCAAAGTGATCCATGCTCGAGAAGCAGACTGTATGTCGGAGATGTGATGAATGTAATCATCTCCAAGACCGAGCAAGATGATAACATAGGCTTTGTCATTCTTGGCAGTAGGAGCATAAGTGATAACTTGCTCAATGTCGGAATCTTCGGGAGCAGCATGGTGAACAACGTCCCAAAGACTTTCTTTCATAAGATGGCACTTGATTTTGATTTGCCAAGTATGAAAGTTGGACCCATTGAATTTGTCGATAGACATGAGAGAATGAGTAGAAGAGGCCATGTGGGAAGGTCTTACCTCTTGTTAAAATGCAAGGGCAGTGTCTATTCCCTTACAAGATTGCAGAAATGAATGAGAGAAGAGATCCAAACTGTTTTTAGAAGCCGGCTCTCTCACCACTTGTCAAGGCCATAGCATGTGACAGCCCATCGAAGCATGAGGAACTAGCAGTTTGCAGATATGAGGATAAGAAAAGGACTGACCAGCAAACTGAAGGAGACAATGCACAGTACCTTGTAGACTCTTCAAGAGGAAGCAATGGCAGAGCTGAATGCAGCAAATAGCTCGTTGGAGGAAAGTCGATCTGCAGCTTCTTCTAGATGATGCGCACCCTTGAGTCGATGAAGAAGGCAGCCAAAGGAGAGCTGCAACAGTATAGCGGGCAGCAGCAGCTCCACGAAAACGAGAGGAGTACGCAGCAGCTAATGGAAAACAGGCCGGCGCAGGCGGACAGCAAAAAAAAAATTGGCGCAGACAGTTCAGGCCGGCGCAGCCTGTGCAGAATGTGAATGGGCTGGTCCTACAAGCTGAGCGCAGCTAGGGAGATGGTGGCCTGAAGCTATGGCGGGCAACACAGGGTAGGAGCAGCTTGCTCTGATACCATGTAAGAAATATGAAAGCAAGAGCAAACTAGAAATGAAACAAGAACACAAATGAAAGACAAAGAGTTACCTTGAGATGAGTGTAGACAAGACACAAGATTGATACTTTCATTGATGTGACACCCACAATATATAGGTGAGAAGTACAAGATTGAGTAGACTGACTTATGGGATGAATGTAGCGGTGCCACATGGCACTAGACTCAAGACATAAAGACTCAACTGAAACTAGACTAGAGAAATAGTACACCTAGTGTGCACTTATTTCCAACAAGAGGGGGTGAGGCGAGGGGGAGCGGGAGCGGAAGGGCGTGAGGGGGGGGGGGCGGGGAAAGGGCGAGGGCAGGCGGGCAAGCGGGCGCGAAGGGGGGGCAGGACCAAGCGGGCGCGAAAGGAGGCCAGGCGGGCAGATGGGCGCGAAGGGGCAGGCGGGCACGAAAGGGGCAGGCGGATGCGAGAGAGGGGGCAGGTGGGCAGGGGGCGGGACACGGGACGAGGACGGGGGCGAAAGGGGGGGCAGACGGGGGCGGAAGGGGGCGGGGGGGGCAGACGGGTGCGAAAGGGGGGCGGGCACGGCGGGGGGGGGGGGGGGGGGGGGGGGGGGGGGGAGAGACCGGTGCGAGCAGGCGGGACGAAGGCGCGAGCAGGGGGGGGAGGCGAGAGCTTCAGCGAGCGCAAATTCCACCGTAGGGTTTCCTTTATATGCAGCCGAACCAGATTGTGATCCTTGACACTGAAGTCACGAGACTTTGATGCATGAGCTTGCATTTCAACATGTTTTCCCGCATGTTTGTCCATTGGGACAACCCCTATGACTGGTATCAATTTAAGAACAAAAAGTGATGCATTAGGCATGGATACATGTGCCCTGTAAGCATGAGGCATGGCTGGCCCCTCAACACACATTGGTGCATTTTCACCCATAGCTTCTCCCTCACGAGCACACTCAAAGACATGAGTGGCATGAGAGATATGCGGAATACCTGCACCAAGAGAAAATTGTAGCCTATGTTGCATGTGTTGTGCATGCACATTTTGAGCCGGCAATGACATTTGACATACATTTTGACCACTACCATAAACATTGTATCCTTCACGGGCTACATAGGGTACTCCTATATGGTGTGAAGTTACCAATAGTTTCTCTCCAATAGCATGTGGATTCATCCTCTTAGACATAAGTTCTTGTTTGGATACCTGTGGGGATACCAAGGCATGTGGGATGGTTGTCTTTTCTACATAGGTCGGTACGAGCCAAGTATGCACGTGCTACATCCCTCGGTTGCATGTGCAACTCTTGAGAAATCATTTGCCATTTTCAGCTTTCTTGGCCTTTAAACGATCATGTACCAATGGATCCTCACGGCGGTAGAGCTTCAATTCTTCTTGTTGTGCATAAAGAAGAGCCTGCATACGAGTAAGTTCAACCCTTAAGGCTATGGACTCTTCTTCTTGCATTTTCTCTTTGCCATGGGATGGTTGTCCCACATGTTTCTATTTCCTAATGAGTTTGCTTATCCTATATAGCATTGGAAGCATGCATTTCATTGTCCCCGCCTATTGTGTAAGTATCTCCAACATTCACTGTATGACTGTCCATAGTGTTCTAAGTGTAGGTATAGCTAGTGTTCATGGTGATCGTCTTTCACAATATAAGTGGAAGAGAACAGTATGCTCAGATACCAATGTGACCAGGTTGAACACAACGCTAATCAATACAACGCTAATCATTTCTGACCAAATTTCCATACCAATGCATATGAATACAGTATTGCAAACAATGTAGTTGTCGGTGTAGACTTGCAACTCACACTACCCTCTCAAGTGCCCGTGTTCCCTACCATCTGCTCTCCATTGTTCTACCAACACGTGGTAGCAACAATCTGCAAGAGAGCACGGAGGACAAGAGAACACTACACAGGGTATGTGAACATGGAGTCCGGTTCCTCCCTCTTGCTACTTGCTTCCATATTTAAGTATCAAAGCTTACCAAATTGCAAGTAGAGTTGATGACAACAGAAGTCTTCGAGATGGAAGCGTTTGGAGTGTTGAAATCTTTGATTTGTCGTGATCCTTCGCGGGCAAAAGTCTTCAAGAGGATGAAGGGAACCCTGGGAAAGCTTCCCCTGGTTCAACTTGAGAAAGGAGGGCTGAAATTATGGTTTTCAGCAAAAAGACTAGAAATCATAGCAAAAATAAAAGCTGTTTTGCTGAATTTTAGTCATTGGGACTGTGTGGGAGAGTGTACACCACCTGGAAACACTCTTGGAAGCTTGGAAAACACACTAGCAAGCTTGGATATGGAGTTGGGAAGGAGAAAGTGTAGAAAATACAACCAAAGAGGCCTCATGAAGGAGGCACCTACTTCTAGAGAGAGAGGGAAGAGAGAGAGTGAGTTGTCCACTATAGGTGTCAGGTAGAGAGGACAAGTGGCTTGTGGTGCAAGCTAGAGCGGACACATGGCTGGTTAGTCTCTTTGTACAAAGGGGATAAGGTCTGGGCGGTGGGCATTGGGTTTTGTCCACCTCGGGACATCAGTGTGCGAACATAGGAGTTTTGGTCGCCCAAAACTTAATGAAGTGTATATACACTCACTCATAAATTAGTGCTAATTCCCAAGGCTAGGTTTTTGACCAATACTTACCACCTGTCACATGCCACATAACCATGTCAGTAGACAGTTTCACTCGCATGGTTCACGGGCGGGCGTCCCCTTACCCGGAACTACACATTGGTCAGGTAAGCATCAAAACATCATGCGATTTCAATTGCAGGCAAGCAGGTAAAGATGGTATGCAATGCAACATTGGTATGGACAATCCCCGTTCATGAAACTATACCAAAATAGACGTGCTCCAGGCAAGTACACGAGATACCAGACCCAATGGAACACCAATCCTGCAAGCATTTCGGGGCATGTACACAGGCACAAGTCCCAACGGAAAGCCAAGTCCATAGTATAACATGAGTATCAATCCCCTACATATGCAATTGCCATGGACATTAGTCCAATGTACATAAATAATCAGAAAACACGGGTGGACAAATGGCCCAATGGTGACAGGGCCTCCGCATTCCAACGTGCCCGCCGCCCCCGCCCCCTGGACGTCGGCCACAATCCCCTCATTAGCTCCAGATCCAAGACATGCTCCACTGCCATCGAGTGACCTTTCCATGTGACGTAGCTGAGGGAGACCTCTCGGCCATACGCATTAGCCCCATGCTCGATATTATTGTTATTTTTTATCAGAAAGAGACTTCTATTAAGTATGAAAAAGACATACAACAATCACAACTATAAGCCAGAAAGAATAGAATCACCCCAATATGTAAGGTGATTTCAACCACTGAGGAGCATCATGATGCCATGAAAGACGTGTGGGACTAGAGGAAAAGAAAATGCTATGGTCCCACTCGTGCATAAATATACCCCGCTTTGCCTCCGCAGAACGAGAGGACCCCTGAATACGAGCCCAGGTAGCCATAAGAGTATGGATGATATCACCCCATATAGTACTCATGCACTAAGACCCAAAAATCTAGACACCCTCAATAGCCTCCGTGCATCTAGCTCTCCAGATTTGCCATGCTGTAATATTGGCAACAATCTCCCAACTGGTGTCAATCCTCTATCTGGGGGGTGTATAATAAGAGTGAGGAACATCTTGCAATAAACCATGTTGGGCAATACCTCTATGAATGAAAATAGTGGAGTCTGTACCACTCCCTCATAAAAGAGCTGCGGACCGGGGACTGGGAGAGCCAAGCAATTGCCCCCCAAGTCACATGCATGGCTCGGCCACTCAATTCGCCCATGTTCTTGGAGGCTTCACGTAAATGCTTATGTTCCTTCTGGGTAGCACTAGAGGAGTTTTGTTTGGCAGCAACACTCCATGCTTGATATTTTGCAGAGTGGTATACCATCTATTGGGGGCTGATGCTCCTCCCATGTTCCTGGTATCGCATGACGAGATTCTAGACAATTTTGTATCACCCCAGTGAGATAGCTATATTTTGTTTCTATTTTTTTTTCTGTTCCATGATGACATATGCCATGGACATTATTGTAACATTTTAGTCTCATAGGCCCATCGGGCCTTTAGTTGACGCTTAATATATCTTTCTTTCTTTCTAGTGTACCCACCTGTTACCCTTGTACATTCAGTTCATTTCATTTTTGTACTATCTAGGATGAGATATATCATGTAAACATTGTAACTTTTCAGTCTCAGCTAGGTTGTCCTGAGAGGGACAATACTCCAAAGAAATCATGATATTTAACGAAGCAACTCACGAACAAAGTGAAAATGAACCTCAATGTTCTTGGTCTTGCCATTAAAAGATGAAGGACGTTCCAATGCCAAGGCACTCTGGTTGTCTGTAAGAAAAGACCGTCAAGATTACTCAACATCTGCATCAACCATAATAGCTCGCCAGCGAGTATCCAAATAAGCACGGTACTTGGCCTTAGTGGAAGAAAGAGAAGATCTCCAAGAAATGAGGCCGGAACCTAAAGTGAAGCAGTAATCAGAAGTGGAATGCTTGGTATCTTGATCACTTGCCCAATCAGCGTCAGAGTATCCCGCTTGCTGTCGTCGTCTTTGCTTCCACCACTTATTCACTGTTGCCATCACCTTGCCGCTGCTCACTGTCAGTTGCAGATTGTTGCCCCTCTACCGCTGCCACCCCCGCGTGCACAACTACACTGCTGCCCCCACCATCAGCGATCAGCTCATCCCCAGCCTCTTTCATCATCTCCATCTCTGTGCTCTTTCACACAATGCCAGCACCTTGGCTTGCTTCAGCTTCTGTCAAAATCGCCGCCGTCTGCCGTCGCCATCGCCGCCACCATCTGCCACTGTTCATTGCCGACCGTCTCCATCTGCTGCTGTACCAGCTGTACCTGCCAGTTGTACCTGCCATACTGGCCTACCTGTCAGTTGCAAGCATTAATGCTATGGAGATGAACAAATATAGCTTCGGGATGGAGAAATTCAGCAGGACCAACTTCCCAACTTGGCAGATGAAAACATCTCATTTTGATGAGAAATGGAGTTTGGAATATGGTTAGTGTCATTGAAGAAGAAAAAGAAGAAGATGATCATGAGGTAGGAGAATAAGCCGATGTAGTGACAATTATACCACCTATGGAGGAACTCTCTCTCACCTTGCTTTAGAGTCCTCTCATCAGCTAGCCATGGAGGGAGACACTTCATGTTGGTATGCGTAGATAGCATCCTGGTTTGAGCTCCATGGGTTCAGTTTAGACAGACTTCCACCCTTCCAGTACTCTCTGGAGGCACCCTCTCTCACCTGGACACATTCTGAGATTAGTAAGAGTCATCAGATAGGACCTCATTTAGTTGGACACTAGGAGGACATGGCTAGGCCCTCACAGGAGTTGGGGACGAAGATGGCTTTCTATAGAGACCATCTTCTCCGCACCACTGAGGATGGCTTTATACTTAGATCGAGCTACATGGATACCCATCTGTCTCATGGATTGAGGTGCGCCATTGGGCAGATCCGCACCTCTTCACATCAGTTAGAGATAGAGACCGGCAGATTTAGAGGCATACCTCCAGGGGACAGGATTTGTCAGATTTGTTGGATAGAGCCAGAGATGGAGGAGCACTACTGCACAGCATATTATGAGATTCGAGGGCGCTACCATTGCCTTTTGAGAGAGGGATTTGGACCACTGGCTAGAGTCATGGACTATTGTGATCAGAGATGCTTGGGTTTTTATCTCCTGGAGATCCGCAGGCTCAGAGAGTCCATTATCAGGAGCAGACACGCGACTGGCAGGGAGTCTACACAAAGACAGATTATTGACTTCTTTAGAGGGACTACCCGGGAGGACACACAGCCGACAGCCCAGCAGCAGGCACCCCGTGGGACTCTAGTTGAGAGAGCTATCCAGTTGGGCAGATCGAGACATCGGAGTGTTCGCGGATCCTCACATCAGAGACGGTGCCTACACCGGAGGATTCAGAGCATCATTGCAAGGCATCAGGCTCGTCCGACCAGGCATCTCACTATGGCAGATATCTAGGCCATCCGGCAAAGACCCATGCTAGAGCTCCTAGGATGATTACCACTCCAGCCATATACTGTTGTACTCACTGTCACTTTTGTACTCCCCCATATTCATGTATCCTTGTACTCATGTACCCCATTTTGACTAGTAGCATTAGCTTCGCACTCTCCCTAGTTGCTACTTCCAGATGCTCCCTACTGATGTATTGTAGGGCTAGATACTTACCTTCAGTTCTTTCTTTTCTTTTCTAGAAAGTGTATCAGATGTCACATGGTTGTAACTTTGGTCTCATAGGTCACTTTGGCCTTTTGAAGACGTTATTATAACATTTCATTTCATTTCATTTCTCAATGATGAGGGAGAATTTAACTGGGCATTCTGATTTTCTTCATGTGTGAGTCAAGGGTTCTCTGCCTGGGAAGTCTCCCAAAAACTGAATTAAATAAATTTTATGTGTGTTTTCATTTTGTAATGCCTTAATGTTACAAAAGGCTTCGTTCCCATTTGGTATCCTTGCTTAGAGGAGGGGGGTGGGGGGGCGGAGTTGTAGAAAGCTGATGTAGGTTGTCGTTAGATGGTCAAGCTCTTATATCAGGCCTGACATGAGAGTTCACAAGTGTTGGTGCCATTGTGTCTCCTTTGAGCATGTGCTGTAGTCTAGAGTCCAAAGAATTAAGACTATTGAAGGTTTTCTCAAGCATCTCCACCTTTTCTCCGTAGGGGGGTTTGTTGGGATTGGGAGCGTTGTGTGTGTGAACACTCCCTGTGTGTGTGTGTGTGTGTGTGTGAACCCACACTTAGGTGTGGATAGGATAGGTGTGCCATGTGTCACTCATCTAGTGTGTGTGTGTGTGTGTGTGAACCCACCCTTAGGTGTGGATAGGATAAGTGTGCCATGTGTCACTCATCCAGTTGTTGTATTGTGCACTGAGCACCATCTGATACTCAGAGATACCACATACATTGTACATGGTTTTGTCTCATAGGCCAGTTCTCTTTGGCCTGAGAGAGACGTTAATACAATCTTTCTTTCTTTCTTTCTTTCTTTCTTTCTCTCTCTCTCTCAGCCAACTCTCATGGTACCATGCAATATTACAAATTTTCAATGAAAATAATTGATCTGTCATGCTCTTTTCACTTCTTAAAGGATAAGGGTTGTGGGAATAATGGTATTTGGATATTTATTTAACCAATTGTGCAAAATATTATTAGAGTAACAGGATTTTATTTTTATCAAGCTTTATCAACACCGGAATGATAAAGCTGTCTAACACCTCTTGGGTTCTTATGCTTACATGTGGATCAGACATAACTCCTCGGATCATAGCAATGGGTTTTCCTTCTGAAGGTGCAGAAGGCATTTATCGAAATGCAATGTCTGAAGTCTTGGCCTTCCTAAACACGTTTCACAAAAACCACTACAAAGTTTTCAACCTGTAAGGTCTACATTTTAGTCTTGTGTTGTGTTGTGTTGATTGAAAAACAATGTTGATGTGAGCGTCTACTAAAGACCCAATTGGCCTATGAGACCAAAGTGATACAATAATGTCCATGGCATATCTCATCATGGAATGGAAAATAAAACAGAAAGAAAACATAAATATAGCTATCTCACTGGGGTGATACAAAACTGTCCATGGAAACTCATCATGGAATACTAAGAACATAAAAACATGGGAGCAACATCAGCTCCGAGTAGATGGTATACCACTCTCCAAAATGTTAAGCATGGGGCTGACGAGTATGGCCGAGAGGTCTCCCTCAGCTATATCACGTGGAAAGGTAGCTTGATGGCGGTGGAGCATGTCCTGGATCTGAAGCTGATGAGGCGATCGTGGCCGACGGGGGGGTCGAGGGCGTCGGGCACGCTGGAGTGCAGAGGCTTGGTCCAAGGTAACTCCTCTCGGGCGAGGTAGGCCTAGAGCAGCTCGTGGAGGGTCCGCAAGATCCACTATGTCGGTGTCCTCCGCCTCCTGGGTCCGGAAGAAACTGGTGATGGTTGGCTGCCGAGGGAGGGGGCGGGGTGGCTGGGGCCTGTCTCAAGAAGGTGTCCCAATGTTTGCGGAGCTCAAGCAAGAAGAGGCCTAGGCAACGCTGGTCCTCCAAGTCAATGATCCTGGAGAGTGGACCAAATCCCTCACAAAATAGACAGTGAAACCTCGCGCGGATCCCATAGTATACTGGGCAGCGGCATATGTAATGCTCCTCCGTCTCAACCTCTGTGTGGCATAGTCGGCAGATCCTCTCCCCTCTGGGTGTCCATATGAGCTTCCCGGCTTTGAAGATGCGTTTAGCTCTACCAAACCTCGCTTCTACGACCTCTCCATTCTAGACAGCCCCATGGCAGAGATACGTGATCTAAGGAGAGGGCAACACTTTAACTGATCAGCATACATGGATCTACCTGATATACATTTTTCAGTATTTTCTAGTATTTTCTACTCAGTATCATCTCGGAGTCTTACAGTTCTGTTCTTATAACTATAGGACAATCAAATTATTGTACTTTTTGGTCTCATTTAGTTGTTCTCTTTGATGAGACACCAACTTCAGATGTACTCTCAGTTTTGGTCTCATAGGCCGCAGATGACATCGTCCTCCTTTCAAACTCAGCGGAAGGGCTTCAGAGACAGTTGGATGCCTTACATGACTTTTGCACTCAGCGGGACCTCTCTCTTAACCTTGGTAAGACCAAGGTAATGGTCTTCAATACCTCTCGCCCCGTCACATCCAGATTGAGCTTCACATATAGAGGGGATCCTGTGGAGATTTTCTCATCCTATGTCTACCTTGGTGTCACTTTCAGTGGCCCATGCTTTACCATGCTTCCCGCAGCACATGCCAGAGTGACGCGGGGATATGCAACCTTGAGCTTACTTGAGCGGCAGTGCTTCCAAGCACATTTCCAGGAGCTCAAGACAAAGGGCTTGCTTTTTGACACCCTCCTCACACTAGCCTTGATGTATGGAGCAGCTTTCTGGGGGGCAGATTTATCCGATGAGGATTGGCAACGAGTTGAGAGGCCCCAGGTCATGATGTTCTCCTGTATGATCCGCAACAAACCATCAATCCCACACCAGATTATCCAGGCAGAGTTTGCTGCAGCCCCGATGGTAGTGGAGGCACTCTTCCAGACAGTCACATACCTCCATCGCATCAGTCACATGGATCCCCACAGGTACTCGAGGCTTGCCCTGGAGTCCTCAAGACAGCTAGCGCTTGAGGGGCACTCTGGAGTATGGTATGCACTAGTTTCCACTTGGTTCTCAGTATATGGGCTCTGCATGGACCGCCTACCCCCCCTTCAATACAGTTTGGACTCCCCTTTTCTCCGACTGTCTCACGAGGATACCAACCAGGTCATCTGGTCAAATCTTGTTAGCCTCTACACACATTGCACATGGATCACACCCCCGGAGCTCCCCACGAAGATGCACTTTTACAGAGACCACTTCCTCACACTCACTGAGGATGGATTCATCCAGCAGCCAGGCTACTTGAGTGTTAAAATGTCCCATGCCATGCGGATTGCGATTGGCTAGATTGACAGATTTCTTCGGCACTAGCACCAGCAACCCAACCCCACACACCTCCTGATACCTCCTCCATTGGGCCATCAGGGCACCGACCAGGGAGTCACCACTGATAGAGCAGTTATCTTATGTCGTGCTCGTCGGCCATGCCCACCAGGATCCCAACCACGGCATCCTCAACATCGCCAGATCAAAGCCATTATTGCTCGGCATCGGAGGCGAGGGTGCCTCCAGAGAGTACTGGAAGGGTGGAAGTCTGTCTAAACTGAACCCATGGAGCTCAAACTAGGATGCTATCTGTGCATACCAACATGAAGTGTCTCCCTCCATGGCTAGCTGATGAGAGGACTCTAAAGTAAGTCGTGCATACCGGTGTCGGGGAAGCTCCCAGGTGCTATGAATGAAGGACACTGATCTGGCAAGAGCCACGACTACGATCGGTCGTGCTCCCATCTCGGCTCTGATAATCTCATGGGGTACCGAGGCCTTAGCCCCCGAATCATCCTGGAGATCATGGACACAAGAGCCTCGACTACGATCGGTGGTGCTCCCATCTCGGCTCTGATAATGTCATGGGGTACTGAGTCCTTAGCCCGAATCATCCTGGAGATCATGGACACAAGAGAGAGAGAAAGTTGTATTCACATGGCACTCTTCACTTAGATCCTCTTATGGTTAGACAGATTGCCACCGATTTCTATTGCCAGCTTCTTAGTGCTGAGCCGCATTCTGATCTGAGACATAGGGCACACAGAGGAAGTTTTGGAATGCATTGCCACATTTGATCACCGAGGAGATGTGTGCCCCTCTGGATGCCCCTTTTTCTATGCAGGAGTTCAGTCATGCTCTTCATGCCTTACCTCATGGTAAGTGTCCAGGGGAGGATGGCCTCTCCCCTGTTTTTTTCACTACTTTTTGGGATGAGATTGGGGCTAAGATAACATTGGCTTTGCAGGAGATGTGGGACATAGGTTCTATGCCTTCTTCTCTCACTGAGGGGCTTATTTATCTTATTCCTAAGAGCGGGGATAAGACATTGATTGGCCAGTGGAGACCTATCACCTTACTTGGGACTGCCTATAAGATTCTTGCTAAGGCAGTGAGCATCAGATTGTAGCCAATTTTGCAGGATGTTATTCATGATACCCAAAATGGATTCTTACACGGCAGGAGCATCTTTGATAACATTTTCTCGTTTTGGGAGGCCGTCGAATGGGCTAAAGCGAGCAATCAGCCCTTAGCCATTCTGCTCTTGGATTTTGAGAAGGCCTATGATAGAGTGGATTGGGACTTTCTTGAGGGTACTCTTAGTCATATGGGCTTCTCTCAGAGATGGATCAAGGGAGTTTCATGCATGTATCGTGATGCCCATAGTAGAGTTCTTGCTTGCGGTGATAGAGGAGAGCGGTTTCAGGTTTCTCGCTCAGTACGACAGGGCTGCCCATTAGCCCCTTTATTATATATCATAGTTGCAGAGGCCATGAGCATCTTTCTCCGCTCCACTGCTGGTATTTCAGGATTGAGGTGCCTCTTCGTAGTCATGAGGAGTTGGTTGACTTTGAGTTAGTTGATGACACAGCCCTGTTTTTGGAGGCTTCACATATATGCTTATGTTCCTTCCGGGTAGCACTAGAGGAGTTCTCTTTGGCAGCAGGGGCACTCATTAATTGGCACAAATCTGTTGGTTTTTGGGTTAGTGATTCACGGAGAGTTGATTGGGGTGCAGAGCTTGGTTTTACTTGGATCAGCAAAGAATGCACTGCTAGATATTTGGGATGCCAAGTTGGGATTGATATTTCTCCTGCACAGCAGTTTGCTCCAGTTCTTATGAGTATCCGGAAGAAGCTCCTCCATTGGAGCTCCAGGAGATTAGATTTAGCCTTCAGAGCTTTGGTGGCTAATCAGGTTTTGCTTGCCTCAGCTTGGTTTATTGCCTCTTGTTGGTGCTTCTCTCATGCGTGCATTGGTCAATTGCGGAGATTGATCCGCAATTTTCTCTGGTCGGCGGGCTTGGATGGCACCTCAGACACTCGTGCCAGGGTAGCTTGGCTCACAGTTATTCATCCCAAAAGAGAGGGGGGCTTGAATATTATCGATCCGGATGTTCAGTGCAGGGCGTTGCTTTGCAAACTTGTGGTCAGAGGTTTCCTACCAGGCACTGAGCCTTGGAAGGATTTTTTCTTGTCTAAGATTTCTAGATGTACACCCAGGGTCGGGAGAGACTGGATGCCCAACACACGTTTTTTGTTCACAGAGGCTGATATTAGGGTACCATCTTCCCCTCTTATTGCAGCCATTGTCAGAGCATGGAGAAGCATGAGATATTTTTTGCGACAAAGGCTTCCTAGGTCTTTGGACGAGGCTGACCTATTATGTGGAACGAGTTCATTAAGGATGAGGTTGGTTGGCCACTTGGTGCATCACGTTATATGCAATGGTGAGGATGGGAGAGATGGCCATACACAGTTCTTGCTTGGAAGACCTTTAAGAGTCTTCCAGAGGATCGGAGAGTTACATCCACTCAGCATCTTAGGGGCTCTCGCATTCGTATTGATCAGATTGATGCAGCTATTCCGCATGAGTGGCTTTCTGGGACCTTTCGCGGAGACTATGATCCGAGTTGGCTAGGAGTTTTTTCGAGGATAGGCATACCTCTGCAGGTCATTGCTCTGCCAGGCCAGGAGGATACAGATTTCCTCATTTATTCTATCATGCCTGGTGGGCGATTGAGGAGATGTAGTATGGAGGAGATTATACCAAATACGAGGCTTAGTCCAGTGAGGATTGTTGGTCGCTTGAGGAAGCACTGGTTCATTGACTCTTCTCCTCAGATAGTGACTCATGGCTCTTGGTGTTTGTGGCTATATGGTGGCAGTCCTATCAGATATCTTCAATGGATTCCAGGAGAGTGGGAGTGGATTGATGCCTTCGATCCTTTGAAAAGCCTTCCTTTTTTCAGTTTCACTGTTCGGAATGCCAGGCTTCTTCTCACCTGACAGATGCATAGGATCCCTACTCTCAGGCCTCATTGGGAGAGCTATGATATTTCTCCAGTGATACAGCGTAGATATTGGCATAGACTTTGGCACTCATACAGAAGGAGCCAGATCTCTCGTTTCTTTTGGTTATTCTTACATGGTGGTCTCCCCACCAATCAGTGGAGATCAGTTTTCGGTGTAGCACCTTCCTGTCCTAGATGTGCGGCAGATTCTGAGTTCGTACAACATTGTCTGTGGGGATGCAGCATTGCATAGCAGATTTGGGGTCCTGTAGCCCAACTTATGGGCCGGTGTCGAGATGGGCCTCTCATCTTGGGGCGCCTGGACCGCCCCAGCTCTATAGCCCGATCAATCAGTGTACCTCTGGTGCGGCTGTTCTTTGGGGCTAGCTGCAATGCCTGCTGACCTGACTGCTCAATCTTTGGTCGAAAGAAGTCTGTAATCTGCCTCTGTAGGTGTCTCTCCCTCTTTGATCCCCTCCCTCTCAAGAGACCCTCTCTATGTCTACGCAGCTCCAGCAAGTACAATCCGAGGCATCTCTGATCCTGGTATCTCATGACTCTAGAAAGTGGTCCAAAGCCCTCTCTGAACAGGCAGTGAAAACGGCCTCGTATCTCATAATATACTGGACAGTGACATATGTAATGTAACTCTGTCTCTGGCTCCATCTGGCACAGCTGACAAATCCTGGCCTCGTGCGCATCTGACCAATAGCACACCGTACCCCATGAGAAAGATGAGTATCCATGTAGCTGGGTCTAATCACAAACCCATCCTCCGTGAGCTGGAGAAGATGATCTCTATAGAAAGCCATCTTCGTACCAAGCTCGTGTGTCGGCTGTATCCATGTCCTCCTAGTGTCCAGCTGAGTCAAGTCTTGCCTGATAAGTCTGGTAATCTCTGCCTGTGTGAGAGAGAGGGAGGGTGCATCCAGGGAGTACTGAAATGGAGGTAGCCTGTCCATACTAAAGCCATGCAGTTGGAACCAAGCTGTCATCTGTGCATACCAACATGATCCGTCTCCCTGTGATACTCCAGGGCTAAGCGAGCATATCTGTCTCTAGGGAGAGCCCAAGTGCTATGTATAAAGGAGACTGATCGAGTGAGTGCCTCTACTACCAATGGGGGGGCAGCCATCTCTGCATGGATAATATCATGTGGTACGGAGGCCTTGGCCCTAATCATCCGGGAAATCATAGAAACCAAGGACCTCTCCATACGTCTCCATCCATCAGTGCTACCAGCTCGGCTGTGGTGATCCACTGAGGGTCCCCATATCTCCACTCCATACAGCATGCTGAAGTGTCAAAGAGCCAGCGCTTTGTTCGAGGTTCCTGAAACTGAACCTGCGAACACATCCTCTCTAGTCTCCCCAATGCTGCATAAGCTCTGGTCAATCTGGTCTCCGCTGCTCTCCTCAAGGAAAATAGTGGGCCACTAAAAACCACACCAAGGTAAGTATATGCATCTGTATACTCCACTGTCTCCTGACCATATGTAAAGGTGGGCATTGACCTCCTAACCACTGTGCTGTGGTGTTAAACACCATCACCTTGGTTTTACCAAGGTTAACAGACAATCCACTGTCCTCTGCAAACACGTGCAATGCATCCAAATGATGTTGCATCCCCTCTGGAGAATCTGAGATCAGCACAATATCATCAGCATACAATAACAGCGGAATCCATGTCCCTGCTAGCTGTGCTCCTCTGTCACCCTCCCGCTCTACATAGTCCGAAACCTCATCCACATACATCCCAAATAAGGTGGGGGAAAGGGGGCAGCCCTGTTTCACCCCAATAGTGGAGTGAACCATCTCAGATATACCCTGGGTAGTACGTACCTGCCCCACAACTGTCCTGTATAAAGCCATGATTCCCCAAATCAGCTCTGTGGGCACTCCCATCTCCTGTAGTCTGCGCATCAGTCTGGCTCTCGGTACTGTGTCAAAAGCTTTGCGGAAATCCACAAAGCAACAATAAATCCTCCTGCCATATAATCTGCTCTCCTCAATAATGGCTCTGAGTGTCAAGATATGGTCAAGAGTGGAGAAACCTCTCCTGAACCCTGCCTGCCCTGATGCACGTATGCCCTCTCTCTCTGCCCATCTACTCAACTCCTGCTCAAGAATAGATGCATATAATCTAGCCAATGTGTGACCAATCATGATGGTACGATAATTCCCAGGAAGCATGGGATCCCCTGACTTGAAGATAGGCACAATCGTGGACATATTCCAAGTCTCAGGAAAACCCTCACACATGGCTCGGTTAAACATCATAGCAATAAGCTCTGCAAGCATATCTCTGGCATGAATAAAGTGCTCTGCTACCAAACCATCATGATCATATGCTCTCCCAGTCCTCATCCTGTCAATAGCTTTCCTTACCATCTCAGCAGTAAAGAAAGCACACGTCTCTGGGCATGGCTCCGATGGGTCTGGCAGGGGCGGCTGTCCTGGTGCTGTGTACAGGGATGCTGCATACTCACCCCAAATCTCTGTGGAGGTAATGGCTGGTGATGGTGAATGCGCATGGAATAGTCTCCATGCCTCGCCTGAGTCCCGACTCATAAATAACTGATACAAATTCCTCTCTAACTGAGCAAGATAAGCCCTCTTCTTCCGTCACACTAGGTGCCGGAAGGTAATCCGTGACTGTCTGTGAGTGGTAACACCCATGAGCACCTCTCTCTGTAATCTGATCCTCATCTCTCTGCACTCCTCATCATACCAACTGTTCTGGGGCATGTTCCCAGATCGTCTCCGTGTAGGCTGACTATGGGGATATGCCTCTGATGCTGCAGCATGAAGCGTCTCTATCAATATCTGAGTGAGCTCATCTAATGGCTGTCCCGGCTCCTCGGCACATAGGCGTCTGTACATCTCATCCGTGTATACGGTGTCAGTCTCCCTCGTAAAGGTATAACGAGTGTGTGTGGAGACCTGTCCCAATGGAGCGGTGCTGAACTGAAATGTGAGAGTGAAGGACAAGATAGCATGATCCACTGCTATTCCAACCGGCCTAGTGCCTACCATAAAATCCTGAAAAGAGGGAATGAGATTGGGCTGAGCCATAACATAGTCCACTGTACTAGCACCATGCCGATGTGGAAAGCTAGTGAAACCGCCCGATGTCGGGAATCTCTGTAGGCCATTCAGGATGGCCAATCCATGTGCAGTCCCCATGTCTATCAAATACCGCCCATACACTGTATGTTCCTCATCCTGTGAGAGTCTAGATAGGCCCATATCCCTAACATCAAGCTCCCTAAACATCTCCTCTGAGGTATCATAAAATACTATTTGGTTATGGGCGGTCCTGGCATTGAAGTCCCCCAAGAGAATGATGTCACCATCCCTGGAGAACTCCCAAATGTCATCATCCAAAATAGAAAAGGGAGACTGCCCGCTAGGTGATGCATACACTGATGTACTAGGAGCAAAATAGCATATAGCAATGTAGAGATATCTGCCGGTCTCTGCCCTCAGTCTAACCCACATGTACCTAGCCTGCTCATCTCTGTGGACTATATGTATCAGTGGCTGTAGCTCCTCTCTAAACAATACTGCCACTCCTCCTGAGCCCCGTCCTCTATGCTCTGAACGAGTCTCCTGTCTACAAGCTGTCTCCCATCGGTATCCACTAACATGTGGCATGGACTGTCCAGGAGCCTGATGCGTCTCACAGTAGAAGATGATGTCCCTCCCAGTGAAACTATCCTCAAAAGCCCCTACATCAAGGCGTAGAGATCCATTACAATTCCAAGTAGCAACTTTGAGTGTAGTCCCATAGGTCTCGCGCCGTCATGAAGAGCACCTCTCCATAATCACCACTCTACCATCTCTATAGAAGGCCACTTTCCCTTTCTCTCGGGCTGCCCTTATCTCGGGCATAACTTCTTTCATGTGGGCAAGTTGCGAGAGTGTGAGGTCATCTCCAAGAAATATTCCCGTTTGCTTGAGTGTAGGACGTCTCTTCAAGAAGTCCTTCTTCGCTTCCATGGAGGGGAAACGAATGATAAGTGCTCTCTCCTTAGAAGAAGATTCGCCACTACCTTCTCTCTTCTTTCCCACTCTCCATGCCTTTGTGTGCGTGGCTTCAATGCCCATCATAGAGAAGAGCTCCTTGGTTTCCCCTTCCGCATCATCACGGTCTTTTAGATCGGACACTCGTACATGTAAGGCCCGGGTCTTCCTCCTTTGCTCCTCTTCAAGGGTCATGTTGATGATGGTGGGAGTGGGGATGGGTGGCGATTCTTTACCTTTTCCTTTGTTGGCGACCTCGATCCATTTCTCCGCCTCGTCCATCTTCTTTTGTGTCTTTGTGATCACCTCCACCCATGAAGATGTCTTCTCTTTATGTTGCTCCTCCTCCTCTCGAATGATCCTCATTTGTTCCTTGATGGTATTCAGCTCTTCAATAAAGGAGGGCTGAAGTTTTCCATCCTCAAGCTTGCTTTTTGAAGTGGCTTCCAACTCCTTTTTATTTGAGGGCTGAGATTTCAGCCGCTTGACTTTTAGCATGCAATTTGGCCTCCCCTAGTTCCTCCTTTAAGGCTGAAATCTCAGCCTCTTGCTTGGAAGATCTCTCTTCGAGCTCTTGGATTTTGTCAAATCCCTTCTCGAGTTTGGAGAGGCGGTTTATGATTGCGGTAACGGAAGAGTCGACCATCTTCTTGTTTTCTTTGATAATTGTGCCGCGCTTGTCCTCCACCTTCACGAGCTCCTCTTTAAACCCGGTCTTGGCCATGACTTTTTGCAGAACTTCCCACAGCCAATGGACTGAAAATTAATCCATGACAGCAGCACGAAACAGCAGCAACAGGGAGGGGGGGGGGGTCAAGTCATGCAGGGGAAAGGGAAAGAGAGGAGATTCAGCAGAGAGAGAGAGTTATGTTGCTGCCTTGGGGGCCTGATGAAGGGTGGGTGGGAAGAGAGAGAGAGAGCGAGAGAGCGAAGGACAGGCAGCGAAGGGCAGGCGGAACAGCGAGGAGAGAGAAAGAGGCGGAACAGTGAAGAGAGAGAGAGAGAGAGCGAAGGACAGGCAGCGAAGGGCAGGCGAGAGAGAGAGAGAGAGAGAGAGAGAGAGAGAGAGAGAGAGAGAGAGAGAGAGAGAGAGAGAGAGAGAGAGAGAGAGAGAAAAGAAAGAAAGAGAGAGAGAGAGAGAGAGAGAGAGAGAGAGAGAGAGAGAGAGAGAGAGAGAGAGAGAGAGAGAGAAAGAAAGAAAGATTTTATTAACGTCTTCCAAAAGACCGAACTCGGCCTATGAGACAAATCGGAGTACCTGTATGGGGTATCCTCGGTCATCCCAACAAAATGAAAAAGTACTGAAGAAAAAAAGCTGAATCTGGGTGTGCAGGGGATGGAGCTCTACTACTAGGAAAATGCAAAGCTATATGCATGGAGTATACAATCATGATATGCAACCTAGCTAGCTCCATCCTGTACCATACTGGGGGTATAGAATGGTATACATCAATGAAGGGGGTGTCCACAGCTCCCTGAAGAACTTGCCTGGGTCTGCTTTGAAGCGAGCCAGTCGCTCCGCACCCTCTCTATGAAACCGAGCTCTGATCTCTGTCATCTCTCTCTGGTATAGGCGTGGTGTCCGAAAGCCAGGTGTCCTCTGTCTCCTACGGGCTCTGAGTGTCTCTGCTCGCTGGAGAGTAATTCCCTACTGTGTAGGGGCTGGGAGTGGATGGATCTCTGAAAAAATGTAGTAATCTGTGTCTGTCGTCCCCCCTCTGGAGCTGTCTGAGCCTCTAATGATGTCTCTCTGTGACGCTGTATGTCTAGAATGAATCTCCCCAGTATGCGCTGGTCTGCTGCCTCAAAGATCTGGCGTAGGGAATGTGGCTCTCTGAATAAAATGGGATATCTCTCTGATAGCTGTATATGCTCTGCATCTGCATACATAATGCTCCTCACTCTCCACCTCCTCTCTGCACAATCTGCATACCCTCTCCTCTCAGGGGATCCGTGCTGCTCTGCCAGTCTCGATCTCCAATCGGTGTGATGAAACTCTGAGCTGACCAATAGCCACTCGGGAGCCGTGTGGTAAAAAGCCCTCCATGTATCTAGGCCTCTCTATGAATCCATCATCAGTGATACTCATGAAGTGATCTCTGTAGTATAGCATCTCTGTAGTGGAAGAGGCTGTGTAGGCGATATCCATGTCTCTCGTGTATAGAACTGCCATAGATCCTGTCTCAATACTCTGTTCCTCTCACTATGAGAGAGACGGATATGTGGTGCATCCCTGTCATACTGGAATGGTGGTAGATGATCCATGTCTAGGCCATGCTGTGAGAACCAATGTGTGACCTGTGCATACCATGATCCTCTGTCTCCTGCCTCAGCCAACTGTCTAGATGCCTGAAAAGCTCTGTATGATAATCTGTCCTGTGGCATCTCTCTGAATCTGTCTAGCAGGCATATAGTCTGAAATATGGCCTCTACCATCATAGGAGGCGCAGCAAACTCTGCTCGGATAATGTCATGAGGTACTGACGGTTTGCTGCGTATCATGCGTGCCATCATGAGGGCCTGTGGTCTCTCTATCTGTGTCCACCAATAGGTAGCAAGGCCTGGCGCCCATACTGTTGCTCCATACATCAATGCCGGTGTGACTAATGTGTCAAATAGCCACCCCTTCGTCTGGGGCTCCTGAAAATGCGCCTGGTGGCACTGTCTCTCTAGCATAGCCAATGCTGCATATCCCCGTGTCAATCTAGCTCTGGCTGCTGAACCCATGGTAAAGCGTGTGGCTGCTGCAGAGAAGGTAACCCCTAGGTACACGTATGATGTCACCACCTCCACCTGGCATCCTGCGAGACTGAATGTCAGCTGACTCCTGCCCTGTCTCGATGTATGAAAGACCATAACCTTGGTTTTCCCAAGGTTCACAGTAAGACCCCTCTGTGTGCAGAAATCATCGAGTGCATGTAGATGCTGCTGTAGACCACCTGGGGACTCAGACACTAATACAATATCATCAGCATAGAGCATAATATGTACTGAGGTACCTGCTAAATCAACTCCATCTCCGCCTCCCCGTGTAATGAAGTCAGCCACCTCATCAATGTATAACCCAAATAGCGTGGGGGAAAGTGGGCATCCTTGCTTCACACCAATGGTGCTAGCAATAGTCTCGGACATACCTCCTGGACATCTGACTCGCCCAAAAACCTGCTCATATAATGCATAGATGCCCCATGTCATATCTGCTGGTATGCCAAGAGACTGCAGGCGCTGAAAGAGCCTCTCTCGTGGTACTGTGTCAAATGCCTTGCGGAAATCCACAAAGCAGCAATAGAGCTTTCTCTTCCTCACTCTGGCCTGATCAATCATACATCTCAAAGTGAATACATGGTCAGTGGTAGAGAAAGCTCTCCTGAAGCCTGCCTGCCCTGATGAGCGTAAACCTGCTCGCTCAGCATATAAGCTAAGCTCTTGCTCTAGCACTGCACCATAGAGTTTGGCCAGCACGTGGCCTACCATAACCGTCCTATAGTTGCTCGGATCGAGCATATCCCCTGTTTTGTGAATCGGCACAATGGTGTGCATCGTCCACTCCGTAGGCAAACCCTCTGCTAGTGCCCTGTTAAACAGGTGTGCAAGAAAAGGAGCTAAAGAATCTACTGCATATATGAGATGCTCACCCTGCAGGCCCATATGGTCGGCGGCCCGTCCATGCTGTAGGCGGCGGATAGCTTCCTGTACCATCGAGTGGTCTGTGGGTCTGCAATAGGTGTCGGGGTCCGGGGCTCTCTGAAGTGCCGCCATGAGACAGGGCTCTCTGCTCATGAAGAAATGAAAGATCTCTAGCTCCTGTGTCTCTGCGAAGGCCCGCCTTTTGCGGCGAGTAAGTCTCCTGATCTCTCTCCTCGACTCCTGCTCTGTGATGGCTCCCAAGGCTCTCTGTATGCGGAGCCGTGAGTATAGGGCTCTGCACTCGTCATCATACCATCTGTTCTGGGGCATAGTCCCAGGTCTCGCAGGCTCTCCTGAGTGTACACGATGTGGGAAGCTCTGTAATGCAGCCGTGTGTAGGAGTGATGCGAGCTGGGCTGTAATGGTATCCATAGATGCTAGGGGATCCATGAGTAGGAGCCCATCCTCTACTCTGCCAGTGTATGTCTGCCATGTCATGTGTGAAGTAGATGGTAGTGTGTGGCGTTGGTATGTGGGGGGCTGGTGATACTGGTGATCCGGCTAGTGAAAATGCCAAGTATGTATGATCTGCCCCAATAGGACGAGGTGGAATGGAGAATGAGGTGACAAGCTGTGATGCCTCCAAAGACCCCATAATGTAGTCTACCACCGTGCCTCCGGTCCGTGTATGACCCCCATGTGGGAAGCATGTCAGCCCTCCTGATCCCGGCCACTGTAGCATCCCGTTATAAATAACGAGACGATGCCTGGCTCCCAACTCTAGTAAGTGGTCCCCATAATGTCCTCTGTCTGGTCCAGTGTTCTCTGATGCCCGACTAGCCCCTATCTCCTCTGGATCCACAGGGTGGAGGATCTCCATGTCATCATAGTCATACACCTCACACTGTCTGCTCTGTGTGTGGGCATTGAAGTCGCCCGTAAGAAATACTTCCCCTAGTGTAGAATAATGCATAATCTCCTCTGACAGACAAGTGTATGGCGAGGCTCCTGTCTCCTCCTCCTGTGGCATGTCCTCTGTAATGACATAGGAGGATCCTGATGGAGAAAAGTAACATAGAGCTATGTATATAACCCTGTCCTGTGAGAGCTGTAAGCTGATCCACATGTATCTGGCCTCTAGATCCTGTGCTACCACTCTCAGTCTCCCCTGTAGCTCCCGTCTGAATAGGACTGCTACTCCCCCCGACCCTCTCGAGGTACCCTGGCGTGTGGTCCTCCTGTATGCTGACTCCCACTGGAATCCCTCTACTCGAGGTAGCCCTCTCTCTCTGGGCTCTGATGTGTCTCTGTCAGAAGTATGATGTCTCTCCCCACCATAACATGCTCCAGTCGTCCAGGCTGCACCCACAGTGAACCATTACAGTTCCATACTGCTATGTGTATCTCTGTCAGTGGCCTGGTCTGTGTCCCATAGGCCCCAAACCGCTAATCCATGGGCCGGCCATCAATGATGACCCGACCATCTCGATAGAAGGCCTTCTTGCCTTCTCTCCTCGCGTGTAAGACTCGTGGCATGCAAGTTCTCCTATGCTCAAGCTGCATCCTCGTGAGATCATCATCCAAGAAAATGGGAGCTTCCTCTAAACCCCGTAGTATGACCCTCTTCCTCATGAAGGTGACCCTCTCCGTCTCTCCTGCAAACTGTAGGATGAGGGAGAGGGAGAGGGAGAGGGAGAGGATGAGAGAGAGGGAGAGGGAGAGGGAGAGGATGAGATGATGTTGGGCATACAAGTCCTGCAATCTCTGCCACATTCCCCAAGCTGTCTTCTCTTCACGAATGCTGAAAAGTAATGAGTCTGACACAGACAACATGATAGTAGATCTTGCCAGCTCATCCATATCTTCCCACTCTTCAGCAGTAAGAGAAGCGGGCATTACACCCCTTTCTTTGATAGGCTTGTGCTGCTTTTTCTGGAGCAACACATTGTAGCACTGGGTTTGCCAAATATCATAATTATGCGAGCCTTCAAGCTTCTTGATGTGAAGCAATGAAGAGCTCTCACCTGTGGTTGCCATAGCAAAATGCAACCTGTCAATGCCTGACTCCCTGCAAAATGTGCAAACACTGCACCAAAAGCACACAAAGTGCTCACAGTTATTCTCCCAAAGTTTATCTCCCACTGCGGAAGCACAAATGCAACTTTTCTCCCACTTTATGTGATGAAAACACCAAAATCTGGTTGCTGCAGATTTTGGACAGCACCTCAAATGTGCTCTTTTGCCCTTCCAAAGTACTGTACAACAGTACCAAGTGCTCACCAATGATGTACCAAATCTGTCGTGGCTGTTGAGTCGCCTCTTTGCTGGCTGACTGCATAGCGTGGCCTTACAGGAGCAGCAGCAGCTAATTATCCACACGAATCAGCACTCAAATCAGAATTGCCCCTCAAATTCAGCCTGCAGACAGAGAAAAATCAGAAAATTACAAGGTATTTTCCTCAAATTTTTTTTGGGATTTGCAATTAAGCAAGTACAATCAACAATTGAGCAGGTACAGGTGCCCAATTGCTCAATTTTTGAGCAAAATTGGCAAAATTGGGTGACATTGGTCACAATCAGGATAAATTTGCAGGAAATTGGTCAAATCAGGATCAATTTGCAGGAAATTGGATGTCGAAATTTGGGGCTTTTGATGTAATCGTGCAATTAAGCACTCATACATGCTGTATGATGTGAAAAATTGCACATTTGGGCAAAATCGCAGCAAATCGCAGTGCAAATCAAGGGGCTTTTGTGCCGATTGAGTTGATTTGCATGCAGGCAATCTCAGTTGATGCTGTGGATAATGTGTTGATGCCTTACAAGCACTCAATGTGCCTGTAAATCAAGGGGCTTTCATTATTTGGATGTATATGTGGCCAAGGGGAAGCATCGTGAACACTATGGATGCCTTCATGTGCGCCAATGTACCATGTATGATCAGAAATTGATCTTAAATCAAGGGGCTTTTCAAGTTTGTATGCTTGTTGAGCTTGGCAAAGCAGCAGGCAAGACATTTATGCCTTGAATCCTCAAAAAATCAGCTTGCAATCAAGGGGCTTTTGCCCAATTTCTGTTCGGGACTGTTTTATGCAGTGTTCGGGACTGTAAAAGTCTGATTTTTACTCATTTGGACAGCCAGAAGAGCATTTATTGCTACTGTACCTGCTGGTACAGATTTGGCACAGCTTTGTGCATGTTTTGGCATGGCTGTACACTGTTTTGAGTGACCAAAAGGTTCAATTTCAGCTGCTGTACTTGCCGGGACAGGTTTGGTACATCATTGGTGAGCACTTGGTACTGCTGTACAGTACTTTGGAAGGGCAAAAGAGCACATTTGAGGTGCTGTCCAAAATCTGCAGCAACCAGATTTTGGTGTTTTCATCACATAAAGTGGGAGAAAAGTTGCATTTGTGCTTCCGCAGTGGGAGATAAACTTTGGGAGAATAACTGTGAGCACTTTGTGTGCTTTTGGTGCAGTGTTTGCACATTTTGCAGGGAGTCAGGCATTGACAGGTTGCATTTTGCTATGGCAACCACAGGTGAGAGCTCTTCATTGCTTCACATCAAGAAGCTTGAAGGCTCGCATAATTATGATATTTGGCAAACCCAGTGCTACAATGTGTTGCTCCAGAAAAAGCAGCACAAGCCTATCAAAGAAAGGGGTGTAATGCCCGCTTCTCTTACTGCTGAAGAGTGGGAAGATATGGATGAGCTGGCAAGATCTACTATCATGTTGTCTGTGTCAGACTCATTACTTTTCAGCATTCGTGAAGAGAAGACAGCTTGGGGAATGTGGCAGAGATTGCAGGACTTGTATGCCCAACAAAGTGCCTCAAGCAAAGTGTATTGGTTGAAGAAACTCATAGGCCTTCAGATGAAGGAAGGGGCTTCTATGACAGCCCATCTAAATGAGTTTAATGGTATTGTCAGCCAGGTCATTAATCAAAAGTTGGCGATGGACGATGAGTTCAAAGCCACTTTTTTGTTATGCACTTTGCCAGAGAGTTGGGATACATTCAGGACAGCCACTAGCAATTCGCATGCTATGCTGTCATATGCAGATGTTGAGGGTGCTCTTCTTCAAGAAGAGATGAACAGGAAAAACAACTCTGTTGGAAAGTCCAATGCAATGAATGCACGTGGGAGATCCCAGCAAAGGGGAAAAAGCCAAGAACGGGGAAGGAGCAAGTCTCGCTCCAAAAAGGATTTGGAATGCCATTATTGTGGCAAGAAGGGACACATTAAAAAGCAATGCTACAAATGGAAAAATGATCAAAAGGAAAAGGGAAAAGGCAAAGACAAAGAGAAAGATGAAGCCAAAGATGTAAAGCCAAAGGGCAAAAGTGGAGTCAAGATTGAAGAAATCAATGTGTCACATGCAGGTGGCAGTGAGGATGAGGTCCTATTTACTTCTTCACTTGATGCCCATTCACTTCTTACAGGTGGTCATGGTATGCACTCATGGATCATTGATTCAGGTGCCTCCTTTCATGTCACAGGTTGCAGAGACTTGTTTGTCAGGTATACTGCTGGCAATGAAGGAGTGGTTTATTTGGGTGATAACCATGCATGCAAGATTCTTGGCAGAGGTGATGTAAGGCTTGTATTTTCAGATGGCTCATAGCTTATGCTCCATGATGTCAGGCATGTGCCTGAGATCAAGAAGAATCTACTTTCTACTGGACAGCTTGATGATGCTGATTATGTTACCACATTTGGTCGTGGAAAGTGGAAAATTAGTAAGGGCTCACTGGTTGTTGCCAGAGGCTCTAAGGTGGACACTCTTTACTTCATGCATGCAAGTGTTTGTCACCATGCTAATGTAAATGCAACCGAGCTGCCGGAAATCTCTATGTGGCATAGCCGGTTGGGACACATGAGTGTCAAAGGAATGGAGCAATTGTCTCGTTTGGGTTACTTGCCTTCTCTAAAGTTTTCAAGTTTTCAATTTTGTGAGCATTGTATATATGGTAGGCAACTACAGTGCCCCCACAAGAAAGCTCTTGGACAGAAAGATGCTCAGTTAGAGCTTGTGCATACAGATGTATGTGAGATGCCTCAGCTTTCTTTGGGAGGGGCAAAATATTTTGTGTCTTTTATTGATGATGCCACACGCAAGGTGTGGGTTTATCCTCTTCGTTTGAAGAGTGATACATTCTCAGTGTTTCAGAAGTTTGTTGCTCATGTTGAGAATCAAACTGGCAAAACATTGAAGGCTTTGCGTTCCGACAATGGTGGAGAGTACATGTCCAAACAGTTTCAGGACTTTTGTGATGCTAAAGGCATCAAGAGGGAGCTCTCTACTCCTTATGATCCTCCACAAAACGGGACAGCAGAGAGGATGAACAGGACCATTCAGGAGAAGGTCCGTTCTATGTTGTCACATGCTGCATTACCTCATGGTTTTTGGGCTGAAGCTGTTATGACAGCCGTTCACCTTATAAATAGGTCACCTAACACGAGGCTTGGTGGGAAAGTGCCAGAAGAAGTATGGACAGGGAAGCCTCCGTCATACAAGCACTTGAGAGTGTTTGGTTGCGTTGCGTACGTGCACATACGCAGGGAAATGCGCACCAAACTTGATCCTAAGTCTCACAAATGCATATTCCTAGGATATGGTGACAGAGGTGAAATGGGGTATAGACTTTGGGATCCCATGAATAGAAAGATCATACGCAGCAATGATGTCATTTTTGATGAAACATGCATGTATAAGGAGCCTGCAAGGCAACAGGAGCCTGGCAGAGTCATCTTTGATGATGATGGACATCATGGACAACAACAAAGGGCTGTAAATCAGCCATTACAGCAGGAAAACCAGCCCTTAAATGGTGCTGAAAATGGTCCAAATGGACAGCCAGAGATGGCAGAAGATATCCCTATGGATATACCACAGTTAGAGGAGATACCGGGCATGATTTTTCAGCCTTATGGCATGGAACAGGAGCCACCAATGGGTGATATGCAGGCTGGACAGCAACCTGCAAATGATGGTCATTGGGTACGGAGGTCCACAAGACCCTCCAGAGCCCCTGACAGGTTTGTTCCAGGGGTTGACTATTTGATGCTTACTGACTGTGGGGAGCCCTCATGTTATAAAGAGGCTTTACAGAGGGCAGACAAAGCTCTATGGGAGCGTGCCATGAAGTCAGAGATGGATTCTCTGCATAAAAATGGAACTTGGAAGTTGGTGCATTTGCCTGCAGGCAAGAAGGTTTTGCCATGCAAGTGTGTATACAGGCTCAAAGTTGCACCAGATGCAAATCCAAGATACAAAGCCAGGTTAGTGGCTAAGGGCTTCAAGCAAGAATATGGTGTGGACTTTGATGAGATCTTCTCTCCAGTGGTCAAAATGACCACACTCAGAGCTGTGTTAGCTTTGGTTGCACATGATGATCTGGACTTGATTCAGATGGATGTGAAGACTGCTTTTCTTCACGGTGATCTCCATGAGGAGATATATATGCAGCAACCAGAGGGTTATGCAGTGAGTGGAAAGGAGAAGCTTGTATGCAAGCTGAAAAAGAGTCTTTATGGGCTCAAACAGGCACCAAGAGAATGGTATCATAAATTTGATACATTCATGAAATCTCAGAAATTCAGGAGAAGTGACATAGATCACTGCTTGTACACCAAGAAAGCTTTGGATGGCAGTCTATTGATCCTCATCTTGTATGTTGATGATATGTTGATTGCCGGGAAATCTCGTAAAGAGATGGATGCATTGAAAAAGAGGCTGCATGAAACCTTTGATATGAAGGATTTGGGTGATGCAAATCACATCTTGGGTATGCGGATACTTCGGGACAGAAATCAGCATGTGTTGTATTTGTCTCAGAAGGAATACATTGGCAAAGTCTTGCAGAGGTTCAATATGGACGGGGGGAAGAAAGCTAGTACTCCTTTGCCTCCATATGTGAAACTCAGTGCTATGGACAGCCCACAGTCAGATAGAGACAGGGTTGATATGGCCAAGATTCCGTATGCTTCAGCTTGTGGCAGTCTCATGTATGCCATGGTTGCTACTAGGCCGGACATTGCATTTGCAGTGGGAGTGGTTTCTAGATACATGGCCAACCCTGGCAAGAAGCATTGGGAAGCAGTGAAAGGTGTCATGAGATACCTGAAGGGCACACAGGATATGTGCATTTGCTTTGGCAAACAGGATGCATTAGTGCATGGTTACACGGATTCGGATTATGCCGGTCATCCAGATAACCGGAAGTCTACTACCGGTTATGTATTTACATTCACAGGAGGTGCTGTGTCATGGATATCCAGGATGCAGAAGTGCACAGCCTTATCTACTACAGAGGCCGAGTATATTGCAGCCACAGAGGCTTGCAAGGAGGCATTATGGCTATCTCGGTTAGTGGTTGATTTGGGTTATACAGGGGATATTCCATTGTTGCATTGTGACAGTCAGAGTGCCATCCAGTTGGCAAAGAACCCTGTCTTTCATGCAAAGACGAAGCATGTGGATGTGAAGTATCACTTCATCAGAGAGGTGATAGAGAACAAGCAAATTCAGCTTGTTAAGATTCATACGGATGACAACCCGGCTGATTTGTTGACAAAGAGTTTGCCTCCGGAGCGGTTTGCTCATTGCAGACACTTGATGGGCATTGGATGAGGCCAGTTTCAGCCTTGATATGGTCTTGTATATTATCATGTACATGCTGATTTTTCTTTTCCTT
This sequence comes from Cibotium barometz, assembly GCF_041138505.1. Taxonomy (NCBI): domain Eukaryota; kingdom Viridiplantae; phylum Streptophyta; class Polypodiopsida; order Cyatheales; family Cibotiaceae; genus Cibotium; species Cibotium barometz. The sequence goes on along the minus strand of NC_141046.1, from coordinate 18,361,036 downwards.
TACTTAAGGGCACTTTGCCTTTAAGTGGGAGGTTGTTGGGGTAAAGGCGTTATGCCCACCCTTATAGTGTGTACAAGCCCATAAGTTATAGTACATAGTACACTTAGTACTTTTAATGTACTAAGTGCACTATGTGTACTAGTGCAATATACATGTGTGATAGGGGAGTCACACACTCATACTTGATGAGTTGACTTATCCCCACAACTCTCTCTCTCTCTCTCCCTTGCTTCTCTGTGTATGTCTCCCACACATGACCTAACCCTAATTCTCCCATCAGATGAGATGAGATGAAATGATATATTAACGTCCTCAAAAGGCCAAAATGACCTATGAGACCAAAAAGGTTACAACAATTGGTGGATCTAATACAATGTCTATGTAAGAAAAGCTAAAACAACTAACTGAAACTGAAACAACAACTATGAGGAAAAGTAAGTTACTAGGAGCTCCTCATGGATAGCATCTGGGAAGGAAAACTCTAGCAATAAAGGTAAGCATCATATACATCACTATCCAAAGATGTCTCTCATCGGTTGATGGCGGATATCCTCAATGTCCTCCATGGTGAGTACTCTGATTGGACGTCTCCCATGCCGTGCTAGTATGGTCCTGATCCTCTGTTGTAGTCTCCGCCGGTGTCGAGAGAGAGAGAGAGAGGTGGGCAAAGGCGAGCTGAGAGAGAGAAAGAAAGAAAGAAAGAAAGATATATTAAGCATCTACTAAAGACCCAATGGGCCTATGAGACCAAAGTGGTACAATAATGTCCATGGCATATCTCATCATGGAATGGAAAATAAAACAGAATGAAAACATAAATATAGCTATCTCACTGCTCCGAGTAAATGGTATACCACTCTCCAAAATGTCAAGCATGGGGTTGACGAGTATGGCCGAGAGGTCTCCCTTAGCTATGTCACGTGGAAAGGTAGCTCGATGGCGGTGGAGCATGTCTTGGATCTGGAGTTGATGAGGTGATCGTGGCCGACGGGGGGGTCGAGGGCGTCGGGCAAGCTGGAGTGCAAAGTCTCGGTCCGAGGTAACTCCTCTCGGGCGAGGTAGGTCCAAAGCAGCTCGTGGAGGGTCCACAAGATCCACTATGTCGGTGTCCTCCACCTCCTGGGTCCAGAAGAAACTGGTGATGGTTGGCTGCGGAGGGAGGGGGCGGGGTGGCTGGGGCGTGTGTCTCAAGAAGGTGTCCCTGTGTTTGCGGAGCTCAAGCAGGAAGAGGCCCAGGCAACGCTGGTCCTGAAAAGTCAATGATCCTGGAGAGTGGACCGAATCCCTCACGAAATAGACAGTGAAACCTCCCGCGGATCTCATAGTATACTGGGCAGCGGCATATGTAATGCTCCTTCGTCTCAACCTCTGTGTGGCATAGTCGACAGATCCTCTCCTCTCTAGGTGTCCGTACGAGCTTCCCGGCTCTGAAGATGCGCTCAGCTCTACCTGTCTCCACTCTGAGGCGGTGGGAAGAAACCCGTATCTGGCCAATCGCAATCCGCATGGCATGGGACATGTGAACACTCAAGTAGCCCGGCTGCTGGATGAATCCATCCTCAGTGAGTGAGGAAGTGGTCTCTGTAAAAGTGCATCTTTGTGGGGAGCTCCGGGGGTGTGATCCATGTGCAATGTGTGTAGTGGCTAAGAAGATCTGACCGGATAACCCGGTTGGTATCCTCGTGAGACAACCGGAAAAAAGGGGAGTCCAAACTGTACTGAAGGGGGGGTAGGCGGTCCATGCAGAGCCCATATACTGAGAACCAAGTGGAAACTAGCGCATACCATACTCTAGAGTGTCCCTCAAGTGCTAGCTGTCTGGAGGACTCCAGGGCAAGCCTCGGGTACCTGTGGGGATCCATGTGACTGATGCGATGAAGGTACGTGACTGTCTGGAAGAGTGCCTCCACTACCATCGGAGCTGCAGCAAACTCTGCCTGGATAATCTGGTGTGGGACTGATGGTTTGTTGCGGATCATACGGGAGAACATCATGACCTGTGCCTCTCAACTTGCTGCCAATCCTCATCAGATAAATCTGGCCCCCAGAAAGCTTCTCCATACATCAGGGCTTGTGTGACGAGGGTGTCAAAAAGCCAGCCCTTCGTCCTAGGCTCCTAGAAATGTGCCTGGAAGCACTGCCGCTCAAGTAAGCTCAAGGCTGCATATCCCCCCGTCACTCTAGCATGTGCTGCGGGAAGCATGGTAAAGCGTGGGCCACTAAAAGTGGCACCAAGGTAGACATAGGATGAGACAATCTCCACCGGATCCCCTCTATATGTGAAGCTCAATCTAGATGTGACGGGGCGAGAGGTATTGAAGACCATTACCTTGGTTTTACCAAGGTTAACAGAGAGGTCCCGCTGAGTGCAAAAGTCATGTAAGGCATCCAACTGTCTCTGAAGCCCTTCAGCTGAGTCTGAGAGGAGGACGATGTAATCTGCATAAAGTAGTATGGGGATCAATATGCCTGCCAGTGTGGGAACAGCCCCACCTAATCCATCAATGAAGCTCGAGATCTCATCAATGTAGAGGCCGAAAAGAGTGGGTGATAGAGGGCAGCCCTGTTTCACCCCAATGGTGTAGGAAATCTCCTGTGATGTACCTCCTGGGGCTCTCACTTGTCCGGTGACGGACTCATAGAGGGCGATGATGTTCCAAACCATGTCAGATGGGACTCCAATCTCCTGTAGACGGTGTAAGAGGCGGGCTCGGGGTACAATATCAATAGCTTTGCGGAAATCCACAAAGCAGCAGTAAATCCTCTGGTGCCGTGCTCTACCCTCGCACGGAGGGTGAAGATGTGGTTAAGGGTAGACTAGCTCCTCCGAAAGCCAGCCTGTCCTGAGGCTCTGCATCCCTGGCTCTCTGCAAATGAACTGAGCTTCGCCTCTAGCACTGATCCATAGAGTTTGGCCAATGTGTGGCCAATCATGATCGTCCTGTAGTTATTAGGATCAAGTGGATCTCCGGCTTTGAGAGAGAGAGAGAGAGAGAGAGAGAGAGAGAGAGAGAGAGAGAGAGAATGAAAATAAAATGAAATGATATATTAACGTCTTCAAAAGGCCAAAATGACCTATGAGACCAAAAAGGTTACAACAATTGGTGGATCTGATACAATGTCTGTGTAAGGAAAGCTAAAAACAATTAAACAACTAACTGAAACTGAAACAACTATGAGGAAAAGTACGGTACCAGGAGCTCCTAATGGATAACATGTGGGAGGAAAACTCCAGCAACAAAGGTAAGCATCATACACATCACTATCCAAAGATGTCTCTCATCGGTCGAGGGCAGATATCCTCAATGTCCTCCATGGTGAGTACTCTGACTGGACGTCTCCCATGCCGTGCTAGTATGGTCCTGATCCTCTGTTGTAGTCTCAGATTTGATTAACGTCTTCCAAAAGACCGAACTCGGCCTATGAGACAAACAAGTGTACCTGTGTGGGGTATCCTCTGTCATCCCAACAAAATGAAAAAGTACTGAACTAAAAAAGCTGAATCTGGGTGTGCAATAAGTACAATGAGTGGGGGAGGTGATGGAGCTCTACTACTAGGAGAATGCAAAGCTATATGCATGGAGTATACAATCATGATATGCAACCTAGCTAGCTCCATCCTGTACCATACTGGGGGTATAGAATGGTATACATCAATGAAGGGGGTGTCCACAGCTCCCTGAAGAACTTGCCTGGGTCTGCTCTGAAGCGAGCCAGTCGCTCCGCACCGTCTCTATGAAACCGAGCTCTGATCTCTGTCATCTCTCTCTGGTATAGGCGTGGTGTCCGAAAGCCAGGTGTCCTCTGTCTCCTACGGGCTCTGAGTGTCTTTGCTCGCTGGAGAGTAATTCCCTACTGTGTAGGGGCTGGGAGTGGGATGGATCTCTAAAAAAATGTAGTAATCTGTGTCTGTCGTCCCCCCTCTGGAGCTGTCTGAGCGTGTAATGATGTCTCTCTGTGACGCTGTATGTCTAGAATGAATCTCCCCAGTATGCGCTGGTCTGCTGCCTCAAAGATCTGGCGTAGGGAATGTGGCTCTCTGAATAAAATGGGATATCTCTCTCTGATAGCTGTATATGCTCTGCATCTGCATACATAATGCTCCTCACTCTCCACCTCCTCTCTGCACAATCTGCATACCCTCTCCTCTCAGGGGATCCGTGCTGCTCTGCCAGTCTCGACCTCCAATCGATGTGATGAGACTCTAAGCTGACCAATAGCTACTCGGGAGCCGTGTGGTAAAAAGCCCTCCATGTATCTAGGCCTCTCTATGAATACATCATCAGTGATACTCATGAAGTGATCTCTGTAGTATAGCATCTTCGGTGGAAGAGGCTGTGTAGGTGATATCCATGTCTCTCGTGTAGAGAGCTGCCATAGGTCCTGTCTCAATACTCTATTCCTCTCACTATGAGAGAGACAGATATGTGGTGCATCCCTGTCATACTGGAAGGGTGGTAGATGATCCATGTCTAGGCCATGCTGTGAGAACCAATGTGTGACCTGTGCATACCATGATCCTCTGTCTCCTGCCTCAGCCAGCTGTCTAGATGCCTCAAAAGCTCTGTATGACAATCTGTCCTGTGGCATCTCTCTGAATCTGTCTAGCAGGCATATAGTCTGGAATATGGCCTCTACCATCATAGGAGGCGCAACAAACTTTGCTCGGATAATGTCATGAGGTACTGACGGTTTGCTGCGTATCATGTGTGCCATCATGAGGGTCTGTGGTCTCTCTATCTGTGTCCACCAATGGGTAGCAAGTCCTGGCGCCCATACCGCTGCTCCATACATCAGTGCTGGTGTGACTAACGTGTCAAATAGCCACCCTTTCGTCCGGGGCTCCTGAAAATGCACCTGGTGGGATTGCCTCTCTGGCATAGCCAATGCTGCATATCCCCGTGTCAATGTGGCTCTGGCTGCTGAACCCATGGTGAAGCGCGTGGCTGCTTCAGAGAAGGTAACCCCTAGGTACACATATGATGTCACCACCTCCACCTGGCGTCCTGCGAGAGTGAATATCAGTTGACTCTTGCCCTGTCTACTAAAGACCCAATGGGCCTATGAGACCAAAGTGATACAATAATGTCCATGGCATATCTCATCATGGAATGGAAAATAAAACAGAAAGAAAACATAAACATAGCTATCTCACTGGGGTGATACAAAATTGTCCATGGAAACTCATCATGGAATACTAAGAACATAGAAACATGAGAGCAACATTAGCTCCGAGTAGATGGTATACCACTCTCCAAAATATCAAGCATGGGGCTAATGAGTATGGGGTGATACAAAATTGTCCATGGAAACTCATCATGGAAAACTAAGAACATAGAAACATGAGAGCAACATTAGCTCCGAGTAGATGGTATACCACTCTCCAAAATATCAAGCATGGGGCTAATGAGTATGGCCGAGAGGTCTCCCTTAGCAATATCACGTGGAAAGGTAGCTCGATGGCGGTGGAGCATGTCTTGGATCTAGAGCTGATGAGGTGATCATGGTGGCTGACGGGGGGGGCCGAGGGCGTCGGGCACGCTGGAGAGAGAGAGAGAGAGAGAGAAATGACATGAAATGTTATATTAACGTCTTCAAAAGGCAAAGTGACCTATGAGACCAAAAGGTTACATCATATCCATGAGGTACATCATCCTGGGTACAAAATAGTAATAAAGAAAGATAACAAAAATCTAGAACTATAAAATCCGATCTAGGTACATGAGCAAAGAGCTCTCATATCACCCTAATACATCTCTCATGGGCCGTTGTGAGATGGTGCTCAAGGTGGTAAAACTGAGCTAGCGCGAGAAGGTCCTGCAATGATGGGAGATGATGGCCCGGTTCCTCCTGTGGTGGTGTGGCCGTGAGCGAGGGCCATGGGGTCTGGGGCGTGGAGCTCTGCATAACTTAGTGGCTCTGTCGAGTGTCACACCTGTCGGCCAAGCTCCTACACTAGCCTGTGGTCTGGGTATGATGGGTGGATCGTTCCTCGGAGTGCTGGTATGGAAGAAGTCGGTGAGAGCTCTCTGTGCTGGTCCTGGAGCAATTACAACTAAGCTGGATCTCACTAAGGACTCCCTATGTCTACGGAGCTCTAGAAGAAAAAGTCCCATGCATCTCTGATCTGGGAAGTCCATGATCCTGGAAAGTGGTCCAAACCCAGCTCGGAAGAGGTAGTGGAACCTTCCTCGAAGCTCATAGTATACAGGGCATGGGCATATGTAATGATCCTCTGTCTCGGGCTGTGTGACAGAGCTGGAATATCCTGTCCTCTGGTGCGGCTGCCCGAGGCCCATATTTGGCAGTTTCCACTCTTAGTTGGTGGGACGAGGTGCGGATCTGGCCGATCGCACATCTCACCCCAGAGGATAGGTATGTGTACGGTGGGTGGATGATGAAGCCATCCTCTGGCAGGCATAGGAGGTGATCTCTGTTGAAGGCCATCTTCGTCCCCAGTGGGCGACTAGGTGAACTCCATGTCCTCTGAGTATCCAGTCTAACATTGTCCTTCTTGATAACCTTGTTCTGCTCTGTGCGGCTGAGAGAAAATGACGGGGCCTCTATGCCGTACTGGAACGGGGGGAGTGCCTCCATCTGCATACTGTGCATGCCAAACCAAGTGCCTACTTGTGCATACCAGCACTCTGGAGAGAGAGAGAGAGAGAAATGAAATGAAATGATATATTAACGTTTCTGAGAGGCCATAATGGCCTATGAGACCAAAACTGAGAGTACATCTGAAGTTGGTGTCTCATCAAAGAGAACAACTAAATAAGACTAAAAAGTACAATAAACTGATTGTCCTACAGTTATAAGAACAGAACTGTAAGACTCCGAGATGATACTGAGTAGAAAATACTGGAAAATACTAAAAAATGTATATTAGGTAGATCCATGTATGCTGATCAGTTGAAGTGTTGCCCTCTCCTTAGATCAAGTATCTCCGCCATGGGGCTGTCTAGAATGGAGAGGTCGTAGAAGCAAGGTAGGTGCCTCCGATGCCGAGCAATAATGGCTCTGATCTGGCGATGGTGAGGATGCCGTGGTCGGGATCCTAGTGGGCGTGGCCGACGAGCATGACATAAGATAACCGCTCTATGAGTGGTGACTCCCTGGGAGCGTGGTCGGTGCCTTGATGGCCCAATGGAGGAGGTATCAGGAGGTGTGTGGGCTGGGTTTCTGGTGCTGGTGCTGGTACTGGTGTCGACGAAATCTGTCAGGGTCCTCTGTCTAGGTACATCATGGCTCGGCCTCTTGTCTGCCAAGAGGGTCTTCAAAAGACCAAAATGGCCTATGAGACCAAAAGGTTACATCATATCCATGAGGAACATCATCCTGGGTACAAAATAGTAATAAAGAAAGATAACAAAAATCTAGAACTATAAAATCTGATCTAGGTACATGAGCAGAGAGCTCTCATATCACCCTAATACATCCCTCATGGGCCGCTGTGACATAGTGCTCAAGGTGGTAAAACTGAGCTAGCGCGAGAAGGTCCTTCGATGATTGGAGATGATGGCCGGGATCCTCCTGTGGTGGTGTGGCCGTGGACGAGGGCCATGGGGTCTTGGGCGTCGAGCTTTGCATAACTCAGTGGCTTTGTCGAGTGTCACACCTCTCGGCCGAGCTTCTGCACTAGCCTGTGGTCTGGGTATGATGGGTGGAAGAGAGAGAGAGAGAGAGAGAGAGAGAGAGAGAGAGAGAGAGAGAGAGAGAGAGAGATGAAAAGGCAAGTTAGGCAGCGCTCATAAGAATAAGGAAGAGGCGCAGGGGCAGGCCAGACAGACGGCAAAGGGGGGGCACCACAAGGGGGTACGGAGGCCATGGCAGCTAAAGGAGAGGTGGCGAGCTCAGGCGGTGCGCCACAGGGGAAGGCGAGGCAACAAGGAGGGAGGCGTTGAAGGAGGGAAGGCAGTAGAGAAGGTGGCGAAGGTGGGGAAGTGTCACCATTTGGCCACCCAATTGGTCCACCCGTGCTTTCTCATCATGTATATACATAGGACTGGTGTCCATGGCAGTTGTATATACTGGGGACTGGTGTCCATGGCAGTTGTATATACTGGGGATTGATGCCACTCATGTGATACTATGGAATTGGCTTTCTATTGGAACTTGTACCTCTGTATACATGCTTGGAAACGCTTGGTGGATTGGTGTTCCATTGGGTCTGGTACCTCGTGTACTTGCCTGGAGCACATCTATTTTGGTATTGTCTCATGAATAGGGATTGTCCATACCAATGTTGCATTTCATAACATCTTTATGTGCTTGCTTGCAATTGAAATTGCATGTTGTTTTCATGCTTGCTTGACCAATGTGTAGTTCCAGGTTAGGGAACGTCCTCCCGTGAACCGTGCGTGTGAAACTATCTGCTGACATGGTTATGTGGCATGTGACAGGTGGTAAGTATTGGTCATAAACCTAGCCTTAGGAATTAGCACTAATTTATAAGTGAGTGTGTACACACTTTATTAAGTTTTGGGTGACCAAAACTCACTTATAAATTATGACCAGCTTGGTGTTCACACACACTGATGTCCCGAGGTAGACAAAACCCAATGCCCACCGCCCAGACCTTATCCCCTTTGTACAAAGGGAGTAACCAGCCATGAAGCGATGGCGAGGATAGGTGTACGAACCGGGGGGGAGGGGGGGGGGAGGGGGGTTGGGCTCTAGCTCTCGACCACAATACATAGTGTCTTCCTTTATCAAAGGGAGTTAAATTCTTTTTTGGCTATTCAAATTTGATATCTAAAAGCTTTGGTGATATCTAAAAGCTTTGGTGAAAAGGATCTGCAATGGAAAAATAGAGGAGAAGAGGGCGAGAGAGGGTTAACTTGGGAGTCAAACAAATAGCTTTGTTTTTTATTAATGTTGGATTTTTATATATCAGGGTTTGACTTTCTTATTTGGTGCAGATGCGCAGAAAGAACTTATGATCCAGCTAAACTCGGTGGCAATGGTACGCTCAAAGACTTCTTGATCTGAATGTATAAGCATATTGAGCATATGATACACAATCTATTGTAACATGATGACAAAACATCACACATCATATTTTTGTGCGATCGGTAAGTCTGAAGTTGTGTTGATCTTTATTACTTGATTGTTTGCCTTACCTTTATCTACACAAACACATGCACACAAGCCACACGCACCGTGCATGTGTGCGCTTTCTCTCTCTCTCTCTCTCTCTCTCTCTCTCTCTTTTCTTTTCTTTTTTCTTTCTTTCTTTCTTTCTCTCTCTCTCGGCCATACTCGCAACCCCATGCTTGACATTTTGGAGAGTGGTATACCATCTACTCGGAGCTGATGTTGCTCCCATGTTTTTATGTTCTTAGTATTCCATGACGAGTTTCCATGGACAGTTTTGTATCACCCCCGTGAGATAGCTATATTTAAGTTTTCATTCTATTTTATTTTCCATTCCATGATGAGATATGCCATGGACATTATTGTACCACTTTGGTCTCATAGGCCCATTGGGTCTTTAGTAGACGCTTAATATATCTTTCTTTCTTTCTTTCTCTATCTATCTATATATATGTGTGTGTGTGTGTGTGTGAAATTTTTCCTCTAAAGTGCCCGAAAACCACCTCCCAGTAATCTGTGTTCCATGCACCAAATGTGGCGGATTGCAAAGTGGCGCACATGGCTGTTTTTGAGCCGCAAAATTAGCGAGCAAAGTGGCTTCCCTCACAATAACATGAGTACAAAGGTTGAGAATGTTGATGCCCCCATGATTTCTTGGTGTACGTAGCTTGTCCTTTTGCAGCAATCTGAGGCCTTTAGTATTGTGCGTAGTTTTCCAAAGTATCTCTAGTATAGCAGACATGTACTCATCCAAGTGCTTCTTTGGCCAAGCAAGTAGAAGCAAGAAGAATTGTATGTATGCAATGAGAATGGACTGCACAATACGGAGTCTAACATGTATAGGCCATGTGGCCAGCTTCCAGTACTGCAATTTAGAATTTATTCTTTGCAGAACCCAATCAGCCTAGAGTTTGAACGACATGTGCCATGCAAGTGGGTAACCCAAATGTCTAACTAGTTGATTGGAGGGAACAAGAGCCCCTTTCCACAAGACAGTGTGCCAAGCTTGTGGCTTGAGAGGGATAAGCTTGGATTTACGGAAATTAATTCGTAGTCCAACTATACCAAACATATCCAAGGCATCCATTACAATGTGGAGATCATGAGGATCATCTCCTGGCATGAAGAAGGAATCATCTCCATAAGCCTGTGCCACAAAATGCTTGCCAGATGGCAATTGAAGACCACAAAGTGCACGTTGCTAAGTAAGATGACAATGTATAGAAGCAAAGGATGAGTTGCTATGGCATATAATAAGGCATTCAAAGGGCATCCTTGATGCACGGACTTACCTAAAGACCACGAGTCAGAGAGTTCGCCATGAAGAATACATATGCCTCACTGCCTTGATACAACCAAAACACAAGATTGGACATCTTAGTTCCGAACCCCATCTTACGCATGGTTTCTGCAATAAAATCCCATTACACTGTGTCAAAGGCCTTCTCTATGTCCACTTGCAAAATAAGCACATCTTGTTTTGTATATTTTGCATATTCAACCCCAATATAGGCATTTGCAATGTTATCCGTTATATGTCTGCGCGGGACAAAACCATATTGCTCCTTGTGTAAGCTTGCATAAAGTACCCCTTTTGCCCTGTTGACTAAAATTTTGGTGACCAATTTGTATACGAGGGGCATTAGGGTTATTGGCCGCCAATTGACGAAGGTCTCACGTAGGCTCTTTTTTGGGAGAAGTTTCACAAGCCCTTCTTTCCATGATTTGAGCATTTCCCAAGTACGCCAAGCATCATTAGTCATGAAAAGCAACGCATGTTTGAGGTCATCCCAGAAGTGCAAGAAGAATTCCAGAGTTAAACCATCCCAACCTTGAGGTCAACAGATTGAAAGATGTCCTTCATGATGGACTGCACCCTGCTCAATATGGTTTTGTGCCAAGGCGACAAATCATGTATAACATTGCAAATGCCTACATAGCCATTGAATATGCTAAATACACAAATCAAGATGTACTCATAATGCAAATAGAGGCGTTTGATACAGTTCAATGGCAATTCATAGCTCAAGTGATGTGGACAAAATGGGTTTTGGTCCAAAAATGAGGAATATCATATACTGGCTCTATGAGGAAGGGACAACCCAATGTATAATGAACTCTTTGCTCCATGGAAGCTTGGATGATCCATGAGACAGGGATGTACACCGAGTGCCTTGCTTTATGCGATAGCTACTCACGCATTTCTCTTGTACATGGACAATTTGATTGTAGAACGAAGGCTACATAGTATTGACATTAAAGGAGCTAGTCAATGTGTTAGTCAAGCGTATGCGGATGATTCCTTCTTCTTTCCCAGGAACACACAACATGATGTCAATGCAATCATGGATGCGTTGAAGGTATATGGATTAGCTATTGGATTGAACATTAATTTTAATAAGTTGAAGCTATTGCCTCTTAAAGAATGTGACTGGTATTCCATTCTTTGGCAAGGATTCATATTGCCTCCAAACCAGATAGTACGGCATCTTGGATATCCTATCGGGTGGAAAGTCTCTCAAGAAAGAAAGGCGATGGATTATGGATAAGCGGAATCACAAGATTGAGTATTGGAAACTATCGACATGGCCATTGCGTGTACGTCTGCGTATTGTTCAATCCATCATCATGGCCTATGTTCAGTTCCACTTGCCTCTTGTGCCTTGGTCAAATAAGGATATTGACAGTTTCATGTCCAAAGCTTTCGAATGTTCATGGCAAACAAAAACAGATAGAAAGGCCGTCAGATTGCTGAAAAAGGAACTTGTATGCACTCCCAAAATGCATGGAGGATTGAATATACTCAATATTCGCTACGTTTTTGGGGGCCGTTCACACAATTTTTCAATTTTTTGCAGACATCTTTGGGGACCAGATTTCCACTGTTCTTCATTAGATTCTAGAGTAGTATTGTTAGATCTACTAGAGACGGGTGTGTAGATACACGTGAAAGCATCACCAAACACTCACCACACCGGATCTTGTGTACAAGCTACACTTAAGCGACATCGAGCTCTACATCTTACGAATAAAATTTCTACTCACTTTATTCTACATTTCTTTCATACACCTTGCAAGTCTCCATTGTCAGTGGCCTTATTAGTAGCCACCTTGGTTGCATCAAAGGATCACTTTGCAGGTTGTGTGATTACTTGCTTAAGTATTATCAAAAAAGGCACATAGTGATATATTTCGGATGCTATCCACTAAGGATAAGCTTGACATGACCAACTACCCGTTATGGTCCTATATAATGCAGCATGTATTGGTATCCAAAGAGCTATGGAATGTTGTGGTTGGTATTGATTAAACGTCTTGGTTTCTCTAATGAACAAGGTGTAGAAGGCACATATATAGACACGGACTTCGTTTAACATTCTATGTTACCACAGGATAGCATACCTCCTACGCAGGAATAAACAAAGTGGGATGATAGAGATGCACAAGCACATGCGTTGCTTGCTTTGTTAGTCAAGAGGAGTATCATTCCTCACATTCGGTCATGCGGGACTGCTAAACATGCTTGGGATGCACGTGCATCATTGTACCAGGTACGTAATGAAGCACGTGTTGCTTATCTACGCAAGCAATTAGAGTCAGAGCATATGAATGAGACAAACTCCATGGATAGTTTTCTTTCAAAAATCATGGATTTTAAGGAGCGGTTGGCCAGAGTTGATGAAGTATATCTTAACAGTTCATTGGTGCCTACGATCTTGAATGCATTGCCAAACTTGTATCAAAGTTTTTCTTCTACCATCAGACTCATGAGATGAAAGGCAATCCAAATTCCTTAAGTTTGAAGAGTTGGTTTATATGCTTTTGCAAGAAGATCAATCCAGGCAAAACAAATCTGTCATGCGTACAGGAGATCAAGCTTTTGCTGCCAGTCAACAAAGAGGCAAAGGTAAATCCTTTCCTCACGGTAGTTACAAGTCAAAATCAGAGTTATCGGGCAAGCATGCAGCCAAGGAAGGCGACAAGCCAAAGAAAAAGGAAAAATGCAACTATTAGAAGAAACCTGATCACTTCATTAATGAGTGCAGAAAGCGGCTGGAGAAGGAGAAAAAGAAAGACTTAGGTATGGTTGTAGCTGATGCATCAACACCTAATGCAAAAAACAACGAATCTGCAAACTCTGCACGTGATGATTGGGCTTTCATTTTGCAATGCAATTTTGACTCTTCGCATAAGGATGTATGCATGGTTGTTACAAATCTAGATGTCTGGTATTTTGACAATGGTGCTAGTAAGCACATTACTTCTCATGTCAGTTTGTTCTCATCACTTGAATCTGCTCCACAAGGAAACACTTTTACATATGCAAACAACTCATGTAAAAGGAGTTGGTAAAATTGTTCTAAGTAGTGCAAATGGTGGAATAATCACGCTGTTAGATGTATTATATATACCAGAGATCAAGAAGAACTTGTTATCTGCCTCTGCCATTACTAAGGATGGCTTAGAGGTTCAGTTTGTGGACGACAGATATATTGTTCATGATCGCAGCAATGGCAATGCCATTGTTACTTCTCGTACTTTGTCTCATGGCCTTTATAGGCTAGATGCATATGAAAGACAAAAGCATGATGTATATACAGTTTCTTCCACAAAGGCAATGGGTGATGCTAAGCTATGGCATGCACGCTTTGGTCACTTAAACTTTGGCAGTTTGCTTCGTTAGCATAAGCATGACATGGTGTCTCAGCTACCACATCTTGAAGCCCCTATCAAACATGTTTGTGAGGGCTGTAGAGTTGTCCAAAAATTACAGCTTATACGCAATGATGTATGTGGTTCTATGAGGACACTATCTATTAGGGGCTACCTCTATTTTGTCACATTTGTTTATTCTAGATATACCTGGGTATATCCATTGAAGTAGAAATCAAGGGTTTTTACGTACTTTAAGCACTTTGTTGCTATGGTTGAAAATGTTTCTATATGTAAGATTGGTATCCTGCGTAATGATCGAGGAGGGGAGTATATGTCTAAGAAGTTTCATGCATACATGGCTGATCATGGGATAAAACACCAATGTACTATGCCCTATACACCTCAGCAAAATGGTGTAACTAATGCAAAAAAAGGTCTCTCGTGGAGAAGGCATGTTATATGGTCAAGAGTCAGGCATCACCTCGTGGTTTCTGGCTAGAAGCAGTCATGTGTGCAACATATGTTTTAAAGAGGTGTCCTATAAAGGATTTGCATACAATTATGCCTTTTGAATCTTAGAATGGTAGAAAACTCTCTATGGCTCTTACGCATTTTTGGTTGTCTTGCTTATGTACTTGTGCCTGAGCAAATTTGCAACAAGCTTGATGATAAGATTGTTAAATGTATTTTTGTGGGGTATAGCTCGGAAAGTAAAGGTTACCATCTCTATCATCCTGTTACCAAGCAAATTCTTGTGAGTAGAATTATTGTATTTGTGGAAGATGCAATTCAGCCCTTGCTTTCGTGTAAAAAATAGCAACATGTATTTTTGCATGCAAGACACATTGATGTAGAGAATTTGGGTACTCCAAGGAATGCTGCAAATCAACCCACACAGGTTAAAAATCAGCATATCTTTCAGCCCAAAGATCAGCCTATTGATGAGACAAATGTGAATGATGCAGTTAATGAGGAAAGAAGAGAAATTAAGGATTCAAAAAGTATGCCAAAATGGCTGGTGCAAACACTACATGACAACAAATTGGCTACTCCTTTGCCTAGTAGAACACGTGCAGGTTCTCATCCACATCTTATGTTGACACAGGTCATGCTCTTATCGCTAGTTTATGTAATGAAAAGGACTCTATCTCCTTTGATGAAGCAGAGGAATCATAACAATGGATGAGTACTATGCAATCTGAATATGATGCTTTACTCAAAAATGATACTTGGGAGTTGTTTGATTTGCCTCATGGGGACAAGAAGGCCATTGGCACGAAATGGGTTTACAAGCTTAAACGTAAAGCTGACAGTAGTGTCGAGTGATACAAAGCAAGGCTTGTTTGTAAAGAGTTATGCTTAAGAAAAAGACATTGACTATAGTGAGATGCACCCACGTGTCGTATGACTACCATGCGGAGTATCATTGCATTAGCAGCACATAAAGGTGGAATGTATGCCAATTGGACATCAAAACTACTTTTTTGAATGGAGATTGGCATGAGGAGGTCTATGTATCTCAGCCTCGTGGTTTTGTTCATAAAGGTTAGGAATCAAAAGTATGCATATTAAAAAAAGCTTTGTATGGTCTTAAGCAAGCTCCCAGAGCATGGTAATAGAAGATACATGCATACTTGGTTGTACAAGGTTTTTGCAACAGTTCTATTGATAGTACCCTCTACATTAAGAGAACTAAAGGTAAATTTTTGGTCATCGTGCTATACGTTGATAATAGGTTGCTTTCACAGGTCTTGACAATGATCATATTTCGACTTTTATAGCTAATTTACAGAGGTCTTTTAAAATGTCAAATCTTGGCCCATTACACTATTATTTGGGCATTGAGTTTCGGCAGCGCAATGATGGCATTGTTATGTTGCAGACACTATACATAGAGGCATTGTTGAAGAGATTCAATCTTAGAGATTGCAAACCTATTGCTACACCTATATGGAACCTGGTTTATGACTTAGTCTTGAAGATGCAGGTGACCCTTTTGATGTTGGCCTGTATCAAGAAGCTGTTGGATGTCTTATCTTCTTATGTAATATCAGGCTTGACATTTAGTATGGGGTCTTAGTATTGAGTAGATTTATGCATAGTCTTTTGAAGACGTTAATTTCTCTCTCTCATGATGGACATCCAGGATGGGCCCTTGCCGAGCATACAAGGTTGATTGACTATTTTTATTCAGCTCTCCCATATCCCATCACTTATTGTACCCTATACTTGGCATAGTAGGATTTGGATTTTAAATCTTGTATAATCTCAGAGTCTAAGATCTTAGTTTTCAGTTTTCAATTTTGGTTTACTGTCGCTATTCCTTATTTCATCCATGATGAGATTTCATGGACACTGTATACATCATTTTGGTCTCATAGACCCTTTCGATCTTTTAAAGACGTTAATATAACTTTCTTTTCTCTCTCTTCTTCCCACGTACCGTGACAGAAAGGGACCTCTCGGCCATACTCAATAATCCCATGCTCGACATACTTGAGAGAGGTGTACCCGATGTGCTCACATGCTTCATATTCTCATGTACTCCTCTTGTACTAGTGCTTATATACCCCATGTACTTCCCCATGATGATCATTTTATCAGCCTCTACTTTCAGAGAGCTATGTTATTTGTACTTGTTTTGTTTTTCTTTTCCATGATGAGACATACCATGGATAGCATTGTAGCTCTTTGACCTCATAGACCCATTTCGTCTTTAGGATATGTTTAATATAACTTTCTTTCTTTCTTTCTCTCTTTCTCTCTACACTTATGGTCTCATAGACCCTTTAGTCTTTTGTAGATGTTACTAGAATTTTCAGTACCATGATGATATATTCCATGGACATGATGTAACATTTTGGTCTCATATGTCATTTTGTCCTTTTGAAGACGTTAATATAACTTTCTTTCTCTCTTTCTCTCCTCCCATCGAGTAAAGCGTGGGTCCTCGGCTTTTGAATCTCTCATGGCAAAAGATCAACCGTCTCATTCAGTTGGACCAATGATGTAACATTTTGGTCTCGTAGGTCATTTTGGCCTTTTGAAGACGTTAATATTACTTTCTTTCTTTCTTTCTCCTCCCATCAAGTAAAGCGTGGGTCCTCCGCTTTTGAATCTCTCATGGCAAAAGATCAACCGTCTCCTTCAGTTGGATGTGCTAGGGCTCAACACATGTTAGTCATGGGTGTCCCCACCAGCACTCACCACAAAACTTGAGTTTTATGGAGAGACGTTTTTGAGACATGGGTTCATTCAGGGGCCGAGGGTACTTACAGATGCACGTCACATGCTATGTAGATAGCGATTGGCCAATTGAGGGTATCTTCTCATCACCTTAGAGTTGATTCTAGCAGAGCTGAGGGCGTCTCATGAGATGCACATATATGTACAGCATGCATCGGAGGACAAGGAGCACTATTTTTTCAGTTGCCCACCCTACCATGAGATCCGAGGAAGATTTCTCTCTCAGAGACGGATACTGGATGAGACCCTCTGGACGGATGTGCAAACTCTCTTAGTGGCTTTGCAGCCAGTATTTGTACTTCTGCGAGTCACAGACATGGAGGGCTCCACTTTGGGCTTAGTGTACCACCTCTTCATGCAGATGAAGAGTCATATTGCAGCCTGTACGTCCTTGACACAGAATTGGTAAGTAAAATCTTGATTCTTGATGGCCGATTACAGAATCTTGATTCTTGAGTCTTGACTTACTAATTGCTCCACTTCTCTGTTTATTTTACTCTTGCAGCCGAGATGATATATTGGCTATTGTGGATTATCGATGGAGGTATATGAGTCGCCCCATTCATGGGATGGCTGCATTCCTCCATCCTTTCTACAAGACGCCACTTCTCTTTCATGATAAGGAGCTGCTCACCTTACGAGATAGGTACATTAATAGTATGTATGATGTGGAGCAACAATTGGAGATTGATGCGGAGCTCTGCAGCTGGGTCAACAACTTGGGACCCTCATTTGCTAGAGCTGTTGCTCTTAGACCAGAGGCCACCAAGCTTCCTCTTACTTGGTGGCAAAACTATGGAAGACAGGGTCTTCCACAGCTTACAGATATAGCTCTGCGAGTGCTATCTCAGGTATGTATATCATGTATGTACTATGCCATATGAACTAGTCTTGTGAAGCCTGTTGGGAATTGCCGAGCTCACATGAATGAAGCACTTTTTTTGAATTGGAGTGCAGGATTGTTCAGCAGGTGCTTGTGAGCGCAACTGGAGCGCTTACTCGCTTATACATACAAAGATACGCAATCGTTTGAGCACCTCTCAACTAGAGAGACTGGTCTATTGTAGAGCCAACATGAAGCTCGTACAAGCTTATCATGCTTTGGGCACCCCAAAACAGGTGAGTTTATCCTATTCATTCTCTTATGGGGATTGGCCTCCCATTTACATAGCTTTTATACTATAGTATACACACAGTTGAGTCGTTGACACTCCGCGTTCTCTTTGGTTATACGTTGAATAGGTGGATCCAACAAGTGTCAAGCTGGTCCCAGATCCTACCACCATTGATGAGACAGAGCAACGGTTGAGAGATGAGCAGGATGAGATTCTTTACCTCCTGCATAGAGAGCTGGAGAGTGTAGACAGGCGGGTGACGAGATCGAGAGCCCGGGCTTATAAAATTCAGCTACATGAGGGACCTGCAGATGCAGAGAGTTCTGGCCGGAGAGGCGCCCGGAGAGGGAAGCTGCCTATTCAGACTCCTCGAGCACGTGCGAATGAGGCCGTTTGCCTCATTCACACCACCCAGCACAATGATGCAGAGGCAGGGACAGGGACATTTGAGGCTGCCCACCCACCTGTGCCCATGATGACAGGGCTTGAGTATGATGACGAGGGCAATGTCATCACGGAGGGTTATATGCTTGATTCTCCAGGGTCATCATCCTCATCGGATGATGAGTTTTGATTTGGATTACCTTAGTTTTGATTTGGTGTTGTATGGACATGGCACATTTTGTCATTATTCATAGACTCATTTTCAAATTTCATCATTTTTTGATGTGAATTGTGAGTTGTCATGACTCACTTGTGACAATGTGACTTGTCTTAAGTAATAAGTATTAAGTATTAAGTACGATTAACTTATTAAGTATGATTGACGACTTGTGATTCTAATTTCTCACTTTTGAATTAGTAGGTTTGTGACCTTGTTGTGTCTCTATTTCGAAAGTTTTATATGTCAATGTGGACATGGACTGAAATTTTATGTAGGTGGCTGAAATTTTTGAGATTTTATGTATTTTTACCAATGGTACGTATTTTTACGTACCTTAAATTTTTTTTCCGTATGAAACAACGTACAGTACGTACGGATCCGTACCGTACATAACGTTTGGTACCACCTTGCTCTCTCTTTTGGGATGGATTCGGTCCCCTCTCACATGTCATGCAGTATGAGGACCAGAGATGTTTCGGCATGTAAATACAAGAGCTTCACCATCACAGAGAGGTCATGCTGAGGCAGCACTTCCAGAGATAGAGCCAGCAAGACACTGCTCAGACCTCCATTACAGATTGCACATCTGTTCACTTCAGAGGCTGCCACACAGGCATGTGACCCTTTGGGCCCCTCGCACTCAGGGGGTCACTAGAAAGAGAGCCAGATCCATTCTAAGGGCTAGAAGCCCCCGACCCCGAGCACCCCGACCTTTTTACCCATCCGGGATATTCTCTGTTGGCATGAAGTGCTCCCATCCCAGGCAAGAGATATCACTACAGCTGTCCGATCTGTGTTGATGGACGATGGCATCATTAGCTGATATTCATGGCATATGGTGACACATTTTGTAGGGGGTCACTAGAAAGAGAGCCAGATCCATTCTGAGGGCTAGATGCCCCCAACCCCCTGAGCACCCAAACCTTTTACCCATCCGAGGACCAGGATATTCTCTGTTGGCATGAAGAGCTCCGATCCGTGTTGGGGATGATGGCATCATTACCTGAGATTCATTCCATATGGTCACACATTTTGTATTAGCCATCTGGCTTCCCACAACATTGTTAGCTAGTTTCCTTTTTTCAGTTTTTTTCCATGACTCAATGCTCTCAAGGTTCATTGTATTACTCTGGTCTCATAGACCCTTGAGCTCGATCCATTCTAGGAGCCAAACGCCCCCGACCCAGAGCATCAGGACCCTCCACCACACAGAGATGGATCCGGGAGGTTCTCCACTGACATAACATGCTCTCATCACAGAGGCCTGCTGACCCTCTTTCTGCGCTGATATTGGTACTGGCTGAGGAGGAATCATAGGATAATCATCTGCTATCTGGATGTATACACACATTGGTTTTTTCCTTTTCAGTTCTTCCATGGCTCAGTATATCCATGGTACCATTGTATTACTTCTGGTCTCAGAGACCTTTGGGGTCTTCCACAAACATTAATATAACTCTCTCTCCACATATGATTCTAGATGAGGACATATGGGAGTTCTCCAGGGAGGGATATGTTATCATACTTGGGGACTTCAATGCTCGAACGGCTCAGTACCAGACCTCCTTCTTTGACACTTCGGAGGAGATGTGTTTGACCCGGAGATCACAGGATGAGGTGGAGTGTACTGAGTATGGGAGATACCTCTTGGAGAGGGGGACTGCACATGGGCTGGCCATTTTAAATGGCCTAAGGAGGTATCCACTTGCCAGTGGCTTTACTTGCTTTCCACACAGACATGGGACCAGCACAGTGGATTATGTTCTAGCCTCGCCAACCTTCATCCCGAGTATCCAGGATTTTGCGATTGGCCCCAGGCCCATCGGAGTTACAGTGGATCATGCACTTCTCTCCTTTACGGTGGATTTCCACTACAGTACCCACCAGGTTGGGCAGTCCTCCTATCACCCGAGATATACCTTCTATAGAGAGACTGATGGAGTATACACCGCAGAGATCTACAGCTTGTTGAGTGCAGAGGATCCACAGAGGCCATTAGCAGAGCTCACACAGATCCTGACAGAGGCTTTACATACAGCTGCAGCGACGGCCTTCCCACACACGCAGCCCACAGTACGACCACGTCCTGGGAGCATGCCCTAGAATAGTTGGTATGATGATGACTGTAGGGAGCTCAGAGCCCGGCTATAGAGAGAGGTGGCCACAGGCGTTACTACATATAGACAGTCACGCATCATCTTCCGATCCCTCATTCGGCGGAAGAAGAGAGCATTCTTAGCTCGGCTGGAGAGAGACATCTATCAGTTGTTTTTGAGTCAGGATTGTGGGGAGGCCTGGAGATTGCTTAGAGAGCACCCCCCGCCTCCGGCCATTACCTCTCCAGATACATGGGGCGAGTATGCAGCCTCCCTCTACACAGTACCAGAGCAGCACTACCGAACCCTCCAGACCCTTGTCCACCCACTTCTTTTTTTTTTTTTTCCGAGAAAAGATCCTTTCATTAGTTATAAAAAAACGCCCGTAGGGCTACAAAAGATCCTCTCCTGCTCACAAGAAAAAACAGAGCAGAGAAAATAGCAGGGCAGCTAGGGAGACTCTCCCTAGGTGCTGAAAAGTACAAGTATCAGTACAAAGAACTGAATGGCTATATCATACAATAGGAGGGGGGGAAAGCCAAACAGGTGGCCTGTAGTGCCAGCAGGGGGACCCCGCGTGAAGGGTATAGAAGGGGCCGCTGCGCCAGGTGGTGTGAAAGGCCTGGCGCCGCAAGATCGCCTCATCCGAGTCGCCCCGAATGCGGTCGTACTGTCCCCGCAAGGTGTGGATCAACTCCTGCCAGATCCCCCGAACAGTCTCTGCTGGTGGCTCCAATCTCCCCTCACAGGCCCTGAAACACCGGGCCTTCCAGGTGAACCAGATGGTGATGCTGCTGAGGAGCTCCCATCGTAGATCTCTCTCCTGTGTCCAGCTGGCGGACGAGAAATCCGGTGAAGGAACAAGGCGAGGCTGGCCCCTAATGAATCTGATGGCCTGGCTGTCCTGCTCCGTCTCATAGCCCATAGCAAGCCCTGACGAAGTCGACCAAGCAGCGGCACCCCACGTATACGTACCCTCTGGAGAGAGGGGGGCCAGAATACGCAGCATCCACAGCCAAATCAGCTGCGCCTGAGGGCAGTCCCAAAGGCAATGTCTCTGTGTCTCCATAGGGTGGCCGCATCGGACGCAGGCCACCGGAAGACGGTTGTAGACAAGCCAGGTGCCAACTGCTGAGCCCCTGTGGGGCGACCAGCCACTGGAAAGTCGAGATCCTACGGGCCTGTCGACTAGCCCAGAGCCGGGCCCAAAAATCCTCCAGAAACTCCTGTGAGAGTCCCTGTAGCCACCAGTGCCCCACTGCAGCTGGAGAGACCATCCTCCTCGCCGTCAAAATATGCCGTCCCAACCGAACAGTATACTGAAAAAAGGTAATCTTTGTGGCCTCAAGGGATGCATAAGGATCGTGCCACTCGTACTCACCAAGGTCCCACTGTAGCCGGGGGCCAAGGGGCGCACTGCATATGCCCATATGCGCCAATCCGGGAGCACATCTGCAGGGTCTGGGTCAATATGCCACTTCCGAGAAGCGGCGGCCACTACCCGTATCCTCTGAAAGGTGCACTCTGCAACCAAAGGCGACTCCACCTCCACTCTCTGAAGTCTGCCCTCATCCTGAATCTCATAGTAGAGGCATCTGCCATCCTCAGTGCAAGCTCTGACAGAAATCAGGATCTCCAACTGTGTAAAGGCTCCCATCCACCGTGGGGCCACTAGCTCGATAGGCGTGAACCACTCCTCTGTGAGTGCCTCCTGAATGTCATCCCTCATAATCAACCCCCCTCTGAAGTGACTCAGCCTCTCCACTTGGATCTCCTCTGGTAGACTGCAGAAGGCCTGCCAGTCTCCAAAGCTACGTGCTGGGCCTGCCGCCAAAGGTCCCCAGGCTAGACATGGCCGAGAACCCACCATATGACCCTGCTCTGTGCGAACCGCTGGGCTCCAGATGAGCGGCTGTCTGGCCCGCTCCTCAACACAAGAAGGAGGTCGCTGAGAGAGCGCCGGTCTCAGCAGCTCCCAAGCTCTCAGGATGCTCAAAGCAAATCTGTCCTCCCATCCTCTACTGAGGCCTGTCCTCCTCATCTCTATGAAGATCCATCGAATCTCTGGTGCCCAAGTGCCACCTACTGGGGGAGCCGGAGCCTGCAGCCGCTGCAAGAGAAGCTCTTTCCAAGGCTCAGCGCCTGAGCGCCTGGAAGCAGCCCCCGAACAATAAGCTTCCCCAATAAGGCTCTACTCTGATCGACTGGATCTATAATGCCCAAGCCTCCCTGAGCTTGCGGAAGTGTAATAATTGCCCATGCAACCTTTGCCCGAGTTGGCTGACCGTCCCGCCCAGACCAAAGAAAGTTCCTGATCAGCCTCTGTACCTGGCTGATGCAAGAGCTCGAGAAGATCCAGCAAGACGTAATGTACCACATGGTCGCTAACAGCACCTGATTTGCCACCACCACCCTCCCGGCCAAGGATAGTCGAGCTGTACTCCAATACAAAAGCTTCTTCCGAATGCTCAGAAGAAGCGGGGCAATCTGCTGCTCAGGTGACAAATCTAGTCCAATCTGGCATCCCAAATACCGCACTGCTGTGCCAGGAGGAATCCATCTAAAGCCAGGGTCCGGGCTCCAAGCGGAGTGGGAGCGCTACTGATCCAAAAGGCCACTGTCTTGCGCCAATTGATCAAAGCTCCTGAAGCTGCACTAAAAACCTGGAGCGACTGCTGTGCCCGAAGAAGATTGGCCTCCTGGCCATGCAAAAATAAGCCCGTGTCGTCCGCAAACTCAGCATCGAGCAGGTCCTCCCCCCGAACTGGGAGCTGGAGTCCTCTCAAACCAACCTCCTCTGCCGTCAAATACATGCTCATAGCCTCCGCAAAGAAGAGAAAAAGAAAAGGGGCGAGGGGACATCCCTGACGGACTGATCTGGTCAGCTCAAAACTCGGCCCCCGTCCTCCTGCAATCAACACGTGGCTGCGAGCTGTGGAATACAGAGCCGCCACCCCTCTAATCCAACCTGGCTCAAAGCCCAAGCGAAGCATAGTGCCCTCTAAGAAACCCCAATCGACTCTATCGTATGCCTTCTCAAAATCGAGAAGCATCACGACCAAGTCCTCACCAAGAAATCTAGCTCGGGCCGTCGCCTCCCAGAAGGTGAAAATGTTGTCAAGGATACTACGCTCCTTGACGAATCCTGTCTGGGTAGCATGAATCAACTCCCCCGGGAAGGGCTGGATCCTCAAACTCAAGGCCTTTGCTAAGACCTTGTAGACAGTATTGAGGATCGTAATAGGTCTCCAATGCCGAATATCATTTGATACTCCCTCCCCCTTGGGGATGAGAAAGATCAAGCCCTCTGAAAAGCTCTGTGGCATCACCCCAGTGTCCAAAACATATTGAAAGCCCCTGCGGAGGCCTGGCCCCAAAAGGTCCCAATAGCGCATAAAAAAGGCAGGCGTCAGCCCCCATCCTCCCCTGGGCAACTATGGCGCGGCAGGACCCTCAAGGCCTCAGCAAGCTCAACCTCTGAAAGAGGCGCACCAAGGACTGTACGCATACGATCTGTGACCCTCCTCTGCACCTAGGCCCACACCGTATGTCTGCAAGCATCCCGAGCCTCAGTGGCTCTATAGAACCCAGTGGCAATGGCTCTGATCTCCCCGGGCTCAGTAGCTACAGACCCGTCCGGCCTCCCAAGCTGACGGACTCCTGCTCGAGCATGGCGGGGTCCAGTAATCTCAAAAAACTCCCCAGTCACTCTATCCCCAAGCTGCGTCCACTGAGAGGCCTGGCGATGATAGTAAAACTCATGTCTCTGCTCCTCTGTCTCTCTAACCTCCTGGCGTGCCTGGCTCAGCTGGGACGCCACCCACTCACATGCAGGCGCTGAAGCGAAGCAAGGCTGCGTCTCAGCCGCCGCTGCTCCCGCTCGCGAATCTCTCCCAGCCATGTCAAAGCTGCAGCGTGCAGAAAAGAGCTAAGCTCCATGAGTCCCTGGGCACACTGGCCTGCTGCATCCTGGTCAGAGCACTGACTATCATGCCAGATCCTCTCAATGTCCTCTGCGAGACTAGGATCTGTAAGTACCCTCTCTGGGATCCTCAACTGCAAGCTGGGCTCCCGTGTCCTCTCCTCAATCGTCAAAATAACTGGCGCATGATCTGAAAATGAGGTGCCAGCGAGAATGCCAACGGAGCCCCCTCTCTCCCCGAACCAGTCGCCCACATAAAAGCGATCAATCCGTGATAGATTAGTCCCTCCCTGCCGGCGATCCGACCGAGAGAAACTAAGACTGTCCTGAGAGCGGGAGAAGGCCCCATGCTGCCATGCATCAGTGATCCTCAGTGACATGCAAAATCGCTCCCAAGCTGCAAGCTCCGTGCCGTGCACTGTAACATGACTGCCTCCCACTCTATCAGCCGGGTCCTCAAGCATGTTGAAGTCACCCCCGACACACCAATGTGCGGCCTCTGGCAATGCATCCGTAACCTGGGTCCAGAACTCTGCTCTGGCACTAGCATGGTTGGGCGCATAGACGTTGAGCACGCCCACTAGCTCATCATGCATCCTCAGAATGACATACTGTGCTCTACCAGGCACAATGATCCCTCGATCCACAATGGCCTGCCGCCATACATCTGCAATGACCATGCATACTCCTCCCTGTCCACCCAAAGGACCAAACCCTGCAGACCAAAAGGTGTCCCATCTACCAGGCATCACCGAACCATATCTCCGGATCCTGCTCTCACCCAAGTGGTGCTCCTGCATCATCAAAATATCAATCCTGCCACCAACTAGGCATCTCTGAAGCTCCTGCCTCAAGCAACCACGATAGCGTATATAATGTGCTCCGCCAAGGCCCTGTACATTCCATGAGATGATCCTCATGGATGACCTGCTGAGGTGGATGCTGTCTCAGCCGTACGGCGGGCCTTCGCAAGCGGCTTGGATGGAGAATAGTCCCCATCCGAGCGGCTGCAAATCTGCCCACCCGGTGTACTGCAAGAATCACGGATCAGGCGCCAGTGGCTGTGTCCCATGGCGACTGCCTCCCGCTCAGACAGAGCAACCTCGTTACATACATATCCAGGGTCGCGTGCTAAGTCTGCCACTATGCGAATGACCAAATGACGAATCCCTGAGGCATCCACACTCCCGGGATCCAAGAAAAAATGAGCCAACTCCCATAGTCAACCTATCACATCTGTCACCTCCAGATCGCTCACATGATGAGAAAACTCAACTGCCTGAGTCTTCAAAGTGCTAAGAGCGAGCTCTAGAGTCCACTCCCGGTCGCATGGGCCACATAGAGGGAACGAGAAGGCCACCGTTGAATCAAGTGCCTCCTCCCCGCGGGCCGGAGGAATCACTACATGAACTCTGATGGGTGCTGGCTCATGGGGGCCCTCTGCTCCAAAAAGCCGTGTGAAGGCGTAATCAAAAGCCTCCGAGCGCTGTCTAGTGCCGAGGCGGCTCAGCCAACTGCGGATAGATATCCGTGAACCCGAATCGGCATGGTAAGTCTCCTGTGTGGTGCTCGAGCGAGGTCGGTGCTCAGCGCTCTCCGGACTGCAGGTGAACGCCAGGGGACTGCCAGGGCCTCCCGGGGAGGTGAGGCGGGCGGGGGGGAGGAGGGGGGGCGAGGGGGGTGGAGAGGGAGCCGCTGCCGAAACCGGAGCAGGGACGGGAGGAGGCGAAGGTGGAAGCGAGGCGGTGGGGGGGGACGGGGGTGGGGGGGGTGAAGGAGGGGGTGCTGGCATCTCCTGGTCCTCTGTCGTCGCAAGGGTCTCCTCTTGGAGGGGAGCAAAGCTGTTCCTCACGGGAGCCCAGTGATGCTGAGACTGTGGCTGCTGCTGCAGCGGTCTCTGGGCGTGTTGCTGTGGCTGTCTCCCTCGGCGGCGCCCCTGTCCAGGCTGCCACTCCGAGGTCTCTGTGGCCTGAGCAGGTGTCCCGGAGGCTGCCTGCCGAGCCGCATCTATGGGCGGGCCATCAGGGGCCTGCTGCTGTGGTGAGGGTCGGGGTCTCCTGCGAGGGCAGGCCTTGGCCAGATGACCGACCTGCCTGCAAATGAAGCACTGGTTCGGGAGCCCCGAGAACTCCACTCTCTGATCAATCCATCCCCCCCCTATCCTAGGTAGCTGAATGACCTTAGGAAGGGAGGAGATGTCAGACACCAAAACTCTGACCGAAGGTAGCCCAGCTGCTCTAGCCACCACTGAAGCTGCTGTGGGGCCAGTCTCTAGTACCGAGCCCACCAATGCTCCTAGCCTAGAGAGGAGCGGAAGATACTCCCGGCGGAGTCCAGGGAAGCAAACTGTAACATGGAAAAGGCGCTCTCCCTGCTCGGCTGCTGCTGGGTCAAAGCCATGCTGCCAAGGTCTGAAGAAAGCCCGAGCACCCCTGATGTCAAGGGGACTCATGGCTAGGACCTCGGCCACGCTCTGGGCGGTCTTGAACTCGATCTGGTAATGTCCACGGCCCAGTAGCTGTACGTCCAGGATCTTGCCACATCTGCAAGAAGGCGGACCTGGAGAAGATCCCGGATCTCCCCTCTGCTAGGGCGAGTGCCGACTATACGGCAGATGGTGGAATGAGCCTGGAGGCGTTCCACCTCTGCAGTGAGGCTCGCTTCCTCTTCTGGCAAAAGAGAAAGCCTGATGGGGGTGTCCTCAGGGGCGGGCGAGGGGGCTGCGGGGGAGTCCCTCTGAGGCGGGGCAGGAGGAGCCTCCATCAGAGTCTGAAGCTATGGCGAAGGCGAGGCGAAAGCGGAGATCCTACAAGAACCAAGCTGCACACAGAGAGGCGGAAGACGAAGGCCGGAGAAAAAGGAAAAACCCCCTTGGGGGCGGAAATCAGCAAGAAAAGGGAGGGGGGGGCGAGGCGGCGAAGGAGTAGCCCTAGGGGGGGGGGGGGGGGGGGGGGAGGGGGGGGAAGCTGCGCGCAAGAGGGGTGGGGGGGAGAAAGAGCTGGCGGAGGGGGGGGGGGTCGGGGCGCTGCAGAGGGGAGGTGGGCGCGAAAAGAAGGGGGGGCGCGAAGGAGAGGTGAGGCGGCGGGCAGAACAGCGAGGGAGGGGGGCGCAGAAGCGAGGGCAGGCGGGGGGGGCAAGGGGGGGCGTGAGGAATGAGGGGGGCGCGAGGGGGCGAGCAAGCAGGTAGGCGGGGGGGCGTAGGTGTGCAGGTAGCGCGAGCAGGGAGGGGCGGGAGCTTCAGCAAGCGGGTGTCCAGCCACTTCTACCTTCTTCACAGCAAAGATGGTGAGGAGGGCCATCAACAGATTGCGTACAGGGAGGGCACAGGATCATGAGGGCATTGTAGCTGAGCATTTCATACATTCTAGAGATATGATTGTAGACTTGCTAGCTCTCATGTTTAATAGAGCCATGTGTGAGGGGTTTCCTAGGACTTGGAGTACTTCCACGATTGTGCCGGTACTCAAGTCTGGAGATCCGAGCGTGCGGACTAACTACCACACCATTATGATTGGTCACTCGCTGGCCAAGCTATATGCCTCTATTCTTGAGCAGGAGTTGAGCAGATGGGCAGACAGACAAGGGGTCCGAGCTCAGGGACGGGCCGGTTTCAGGAGGAGATTCTCTACTTTGGATCATATCTTTACCCTCAGGGCTATCATTGAGGAGGGCAGAGCACATGGGAGGAGGATCTACTGTGGCTTTGTGGATTTCCTCAAGGCCTTTGACACAGTGCCCAGATCTGATGCGCAGGCTGCAAGACTTTGGGGTATTATGGCACTTTATGAGACAGTAGTTGGGCAGGTGCGGACTTTAGAGGGTCTCTCCCAGCCAGTACACTCCACTATAGGGGGTAAACAGGGCTGCCCGCTCTCTCGGACCCTATTTGGACTATACATTGATGAGATATGTGATTATATTGGGACACGAGGGGATAGAGGAGCCCAGTTGGCTGGCACTTGCATACCTCTGCTCTTATATGCTGATGATATTGTGCTTATAGCAAACTCACCAGAGGGTATGCAGAGGCACTTGGATACTTTACATGCTTATGCACAAGACAGTGGGCTCTCAGTTAACCTTGGTAAGACCAAGGTTATGGTATTTACCACTACAGCTCAGTGGGTTTGGAGATCAGCGCCTATTTTCACATATGGGCAGGAGACAGTGGAGTATGTTGACTCATACACATATCTTGGAGTGGTGTTCACTGGGCGCACATTTTCCATGAGGGGGGCAGCAGAGGCCAGATTGACTAGAGGATATGTAGCACTAGGAGGTCTAGAGAGGATGTGCTCACAGGTACAGTTTCAGGAGCCACGCACTAAGCTGTGGCTTTTTGACACGCTGGTCACATCGGCTATGCTATATGGAGTACAGATCTGGGGGCCTAGCCTAGATCGTCACAGTCGATCAGGATGCACATACGATGGATGGAGATCGATGGAGAGACCACTTGTGTCCATGATCTCCAGGATGATTCGGGCTAAGGCCTCAGTACCCCATGAGATTATTAGAGCCGAGATGGGAGCACCACCGATCGTAGTCGAGGCTCTTGCCAGATCAGTGTCCTTCATTCATAGCACCTGGGAGCTTCCCCGACACCGGTATGCACGACTTGCTTTAGAGTCCTCTCATCAGCTATCCATGGAGGGAGACACTTCATGTTGGTATGCACAGATAGCATCCTGGTTTGAGCTCCACGGGTTCAGTTTAGACAGACTTCCACCCTTCTAGTACTCTCTTGAGGCACCCTCTCTCACCTTGACACATTCTGAGATTAGTAGAGTCATCAGACAGGACCTCATTCAGTTGGACACTAGGAGGACATGGCTAGAGCCCTCACAGGAGTTGGGGACGAAGATGCCTTTCTATAGAGACCATCTTCTCCGCACCACTGAGGATGGCTTTATACTTAGACCGAGCTACATGGATACCCATCTGTCTCATGGATTGAGGTGCGCCATTGGGCAGATCCGCACCTCCTCACATCAGTTAGAGATAGAGACAGGCAGATTTAGAGGCATACCTCTAGGGGACAGGATTTATCAGATTTGTTGGATAGAGCCAGAGACGGAGGAGCACTACATCTGTCGCTGCACAGCATATTATGAGATTCGAGGGCGCTACCATTGCCTTTTCAGAGAGAGATTTGGACCACTGGCTAGAGTCATGGACTATTGTGATCAACGATGCTTGGGTTTTTATCTCTTGGAGATCCGCAGGCTCAGAGAGTCCATTATCAGGAGCAGACGCCCGACTGGCAGGGAGTCCACACAGAGACAGATTACTGACTTCTTTAGAGGGACTACCCGGGAGGACACGCAGCCGACAGCCCAGCAGTGGGCACCCCGTGGGACTCTAGTTGAGAGAGCTATCCAGTTGGGCAGATCTAGACGCCCGAGGGTTCGCGGATCCTCACATCGGAGACGGTGCCTACACCGGAGGATTCAGAGCATCATTGCGAGGCATCGGGCTCGTCCGACTAGGCATCTCACTATGGCAGATATCCAGGCCATCCGGTAGAGACCCATGCTAGAGCTCCTAGGATGATTACGACTCCAGCCATATACTGTTGTACTCACTGTCACTTTTGTACTCCCCCATATTCATGTATTCATGTATCCATGTATCCATGTACTCATGTACCCCATTTTGACTAGTAGCATTAGCTTCCCACTCTCCCTAGTTGCTGCTTCCGGATGCCCCCTACTGATGTATTGTGGGGCTAGATACTTACCTTCAGTTCTTTCTTTTCTTTTTCAGACAGTGTATCAGATGTCACATGGTTGTAACTTTGGTCTCATAGGTCACTGTGGCCTTTTGAAGACGTTAATATAACATTTCATTTCATTTCTCTCACAGAGATACACATGGCAGTATGGAACTGTAATGTTTCACTATGGGTGCAGCCTAGACGACTCGAGCATGTTATGGTGGCGAGAGACATCATACTTTTGACAGAGACACATCAGAGCCCAGAGAGAGGGCTACCTCGAGTAGAGGGATTCCAGTGGGAGTCAGCATACAGGAGGACCACACGCCAGGGTACCTCGAGAGGGTCGGGGGGAGTAGCAGTTCTATTTGACGGGAGCTACAGGGGAGACTGAGAGTGGTAGCACAGGATCCAGAGGACAGATACATGTGGATCAGCTTACAGCTCTCACAGGACAGGGTTATATACATAGCCCTGTGTTACTTTCCTCCATCAGGATCCTCCTATGTCATTACAGAATACATGCCACAGGAGGAGGAGATAGAAGCCTCGCCATACACTTGTCTGTCAGAGGAGATTATGCATTATTCTACACTAGGGGAAGAATTTCTTACGAGTGACTTCAATGCCCACACACAGTGCAGACAGTGTGAGGTGTATGACTATGATGACATGGAGATCCTCCACCCTGTGGATCCAGAGGAGATAGGGGCTAGTCGGGCATCAGAGGACACTGGACCAAACAGAGGACATTATGGGAACCACTTACTAGAGTTGGGAGCCAGGCATCGTCTCGTTATTTATAACGGGATGCTACAGTGGCCGGGATCAGGAGGGCTGACATGCTTCCCACATGGGGGTCATACACGGACCGGAGGCACGGTGGTAGACTACATTATGGGGTCTTTGGAGGCATCACAGCTTGTCACCTCATTCTCCATCCCACCTCGTTCTATTGGGGCAGATCATAGATACTTGGCATTTTCACTAGCCGGATCGCCAGTATCACGAGCCTCCACATACCGACGCCACACACTACCATCTACTTCACACATGACATGGCAGACATATACACTGGCAGTGTAGAGGATGGGCTCCTACTCATGGATCCCCTGGCACCTATGGATACCATTACAGCCCAGTTGGCATCACTCCTACACACGGCTGCATTACAGAGCTTCCCACATCGTGTCCACTCAGGAGAGCCTGCGAGATCTGGGACTATGCCCTAGAACAGATGGTATGATGATGAGTGCAGAGCCCTATACTCACGGCTCCGCATACAGAGAGCCTTGGGAGCCATCACAGAGCAGGAGTCGAGGTGACAGATGAGGAGACTTACTCGCCGCAAAAGGCGGGCCTTCGCAGAGATACAGGAGCTAGAGATCTTCCATTTCTTCACGAGTAGAGATAGCCCTATCTCATGGCGGCACTACTTCAGAGAGCCCCGGACACCGGCACCCATTGCAGACCCACAGACATGGCACACATATGCAGAGGGCCTATACCACGCCCCACAACAGCCACCTATATCTCAGCCACCACAGGAGCCTCGACCTACCACAGCTGGCTTCTTTACCCACTCGATGGTAAAGGAAGCTATCCGCCGCCTACAACATGGACGGGCCGCCGACCATATGGGCCTACAAGGTAAGCATCTCATATATGCAGTAGATTCTTTGGCTCCTTTTATTGCACACCTGTTTAACAGGGCACTAGCAGAGGGTTTGCCTGCGGAGTGGACGATGCACACCATTGTGCCGATCCACAAAACAGGGGATATGCTCGATTCGAGCAACTACAGGACGGTTATGGTTGGCCACGTGTTGGCCAAACTCTGGTGCAGTGTTGGAGCAAGAGCTTAGCTTATATGCTGAGCGAGCAAGTTTACGCTCATCAGAGCAGGCAGGCTTCAGGAGAGCTTTCTCCACGACTCTCCATGTATTCACTTTGAGATGTATGATTGATTAGGCGAGAGTGAGGAAGAGAAAGCTCTATTGCTGCTTTGTGGATTTCCGCAAGGCATTTGACACAGTACCACGAGAGAGGCTCTTTCAGTGCCTGCAGTCTCTTGGCATACCAGGAGATATGACATGGGGCATCTATGCATTATATGAGCAGGTTTTTGGGCGAGTCAAATGCCTAGGAGGTATGTCCGAGACTATTGCTAGCACCATTGGTGTGAAGCAAGGATGTCCACTTTCCCCCACGCTATTTGGGTTATACATTGATGAGGTGGCTGACTTCATTACTTGGGGAGGCGGAGATGGAGTTGATCTAGCAGGTACCTCAGTACATATTATGCTTTATGCTGATGATATTGTATTAGTGTCTAAGTCTCCAGGAGGTCTACAACAGCATCTACATGCACTCGATGATTTCTGCACAGAGAGGGGTCTTACTGTGTGAACCTTGGGAGAACCAAGGTTATGGTCTTTCATACATCGAGACAGGGCAGGAGTCAACTATCATTCAATCTCGTAGGATGCCAGGTGGAGGTGGTGACATCATACGTGTACCTAGGGGATACCTTCTCTGCAGCAACCACGCGCTTCACCATGGATTCAGCAACCAGAGCTAGATTGACACGGGGATATGCAGCATTGGCTATGCTAGAAAGACAGTGCCTTCAGGTGCATTTTCAGGAGCCCCGGACGAAGGGTGGCTATTTGACACATTAGTCACACCGGCACTGATGTATGGAGCAGCGGTATGGCGCTAGGCCTTGCTACCCATTGGTGGACACAGATAGAGAGACCACAGGTCCTCATGATGGCACGCATGATACGCAGCAAACCGTCAGTACCTCATGACATTATCCGAGCAGGAGTTTCCTACGCCTCCTATGATGGTAGAGGCCATATTCCAGACTATATGCCTGCTAGACAGATTCAGAGAGATGCCACAGGACAGATTGTCATACAGAGCTTTTGAGGCATCTAGATAGCTGGCTGAGGCAGGAGACAGAGGATCATGGTATGCACAGGTCACACATTGGTTCTCACAGCATGGCCTAGACATGGATCATCTACCACCATTCCAGTATGACAGGGATGCACCACATATCCGTCTCTCTCATAGTGAGAGGAACAGAGTATTGAGACAGGACCTATGGCCGCTCTATACACAAGAGACATGGATATCGCCTACACAGCCTCTTCCACCGAAGATGCTATACTACAGAGATCACTTCAGGAGTATCACTGATGATGGATTTATATAGAGGCCTAGATACATGGAGGGCTTTTTACCACACGGCTCCCGAGTAGCTATTGGTCAGCTTAGAGTCTCATCACATCGATTGGAGATTGAGACTGGTAGAGAGTGAGGAGCATTATGTATGCAGATGCAGAGCATATACAGCCATCAGAGAGAGATATCCCATTTTATTTAGAGAGCCACATTCCCTACGCCAGATCTTTGAGGTAGCAGACCAGCGCATACTGGGGGGATTCATTCTAGACATACAGCGTCACAGAGAGAGATCATTACAGGCTCAGACAGCTCCAGAGGGGGGACGACAGACACAGATTACTACATTTTTTCAGAGATCCAGCCCCTACACAGCAGGGAAATACTCTCCACAGAGCAGAGACACTCAGAGCCCGCAGGAGACAGAGGACACCTGGCTTTCGGACACCACGCCTATACCAGAGAGATGACAGAGATCAGAGCTCGGTTTTAGAGAGAGGGTGCGGAGTGACTGGCTCGCTTCAGAGCAGACCCAGGCATGTTCTTCAGGGAGCTGTGGACACCCCCTTCATTGATGTATACGATTTTATACCTCCAGTATGGTACAGGATGGAGCTAGCTAGGTTGCATATCATGATTGTATACTCCATGCATATAGCTTTGTATTCTCCTAGTAGTAGAGCTCCATCCCCTCCTCCACTCATTGTACTTATTGCACACCCAGATTCAGCTTTTTAGTTCATTACTTTTTCATTTTGTTGGGATGACAAAGGATACCCCACACAGGTACACTGATTTGGCTCATAGGCGGAGTTCGGTCTTTTGGAAGACGTT
This sequence comes from Cibotium barometz, assembly GCF_041138505.1. Taxonomy (NCBI): domain Eukaryota; kingdom Viridiplantae; phylum Streptophyta; class Polypodiopsida; order Cyatheales; family Cibotiaceae; genus Cibotium; species Cibotium barometz. Next base: position 18,326,559 of record NC_141046.1, on the reverse strand, counting down.
AATAAAATCTCTCTCTCTCTCTCTCTCTCTCTCTCTCTCTCTCTCTCTCTCGCGCGCGCGCGCGCGTGCGTGCATGCGTAGACATTTATATGACTTTTTCCGAAATTTATTTTTGTAGTGTTTGGAGGAAGAGTAAAAAGGTAATTTTATGCTGAATGTGGTTTTTTCTTTTATTTCTGCAGTGGAGTGGATACCATTTTCAGATCACAATCCTGCTCCCACAGAAATAATGTTCTATTTCTGCGAGCGTGCGGTAATGTCCTCATGAGCAGTTGAGCATCTCACTGCTGCAGCTCATGCCATCTGTCTGGTCCTATGCCACTAATGATCTAGATGAAATGAACCCATTATAACCAAATTAAGGTCTACATTTTAAATAATAATGTTTGCAGCTTGTATATTTGGAAAAATAGTAATTTTACATATCTAGCAGTCCATGTGCCGAAGTATTCTTTCTTGTTTCTGATGAAGTGGTGTTATCTTGTCAAAGGGGAGCTATTGGGAATCCGTCCATTTATTTTTTCTCTGGCTTTTAACCCAAACTTCCCTATATGTATAAAGCGATACTTCCTTTTACTAGGTTAATGTGGCCTAGTTGCAGGATGATGAAAGATGAAAACCACTTGGTTCACGTAGCTCAAAGGCAGCACTTAGCTGCACTATACCATGTTGTGCTTGGCATGCTTTGATTGTACTGCTCAGTTTTGGGTCTGAACCAAATGCGCCATTTATTGACATGGGTGAGGATCTTTCCCCATAGTCACATGGGACACAAAATGGGGACAGGGAACGGGGACGGAAAAGATTGAGAATGGCCATTCCCTATGACTATAGAGTGACATGGGACAGGAATGGGAATGGGAAGATGCTGCCATCCCCATCATTCCCGAGTCTAAAAATGCCCATTCCTTGTGACTATGTCTTTCCCACATGTAAGGTGAAGAGTGTATACGAGTATAGGGCTAAGATTAAAATGACTAGAGGGCTAGGATTAATGTTACATGGAGGGAAGAGGTTTTAAAAAGAACAAGGGTGGAGGTTGTGAATGGTTGATATTTTACATGCATGGAGGGCTAGGATTAAATATACATGGATGTGGAGATTTGACATGTAAAAGTGGAGATTTTCACCACATGTATACGGCTAGGCTTAGACCTTGAGGCTTGATCCCACCCTTCCATCTTGTGAGAGGTTTTTCCCTCAGATTCTATGCCCAAATTTTATTGGATTAGCCATGATTTTGTGTTTGTTCTTTCTTACTTAATAGATAATAGTAGTCTCTTTTTTGCAAAAAATAAATAAATAAAATCTTAGTGGATTAAGAAGATAACTGCATGAATGTGTTATAGAAGCAGATTCTAGGCTATGATTGCAATCATGAGAATGACCGTCTTTTTTTTTTTGCAGTACGATTGGCTTGTGGCAGACCCAAATAATGTCATAGTTGTGCATTGCAAAGCAGGGAAGGCAAGTGTTTGCACAAGAGGCTGTTAAAGACTTTCTAAAATACAGAGAATTTGCTGCAATCATTTTTGTGCATCCAATAAATAATCATGCTTGTGATGATTCATGCAAGTTTTGGTCTTTCTGAAAGGATAAGGAAGATTAGGCAAGGCAGATTTGGTCAACTCGTGAATTTGTGGAAAATAAACTAAGGTTCTACAGGCGGGTGCACGAACAAGCACACACGCATGCAAGTGTACTCATGCATTTATGTGTATGTATGTTTGTATGTGTGTGTGCTCATATATGACAGTTCTTGGCACGTCTAGCTGATGATCTGGCTGCTCGTTTCCCTCATAGAGGATGCTCCAAGAAATTTTGGCTTTTTGGTGTGGGCAATCCGGGATTCCAGGATAACTCTACATTCTTTTCTCGGGTTAGATTTTGGGCACTTTGGACAATATGGAAAATGTGCAATGCTACCATGTTCAATCAGTCAGACTTTGATCCTTATCCCTTTTTCAAAGTGCATCTTAGACAGTCACTCCATGACAGCCTTCGAATGGAGCAGATTTCTCTTGCCCAGTTTGAGTTGTTTCTGAGTTAATCCCACCTTGGGTTTAACTCCTTGTAATATTTTTCCATAATAGAAGCTTTATTTTAACTTTTAAAAAAAGTGTGTGCATATATGTGTGTTCATATGAATGTACGAAACACACACACAAACACATTTTTTTATTTATGTACATGTATGTATGTGTGTGCACGCGCATGTATGTATATTCCAAATGTACATTTGGTGAAACCTTCAATTTGTAAGATTCTTTTAGTGTTTCATAAAATGTGGTTAAATGTTGATAGTGGTTTGTGACACTTGCATGTTCCTACAGGGTAGGACTGGATTGATGATCTGTGCGTATTTATTGTATAGTCGAGAATGTTCAGATCCAGTTACAGCCATCCAACATTATGGCGAGAAGAGAACAAAAAATGGGAAGGTCTGGTTCTGCATCCATGTGGTGATAGGTAGCTTCCAGTGGCAAAAAATATGCATGATAGTTTATTTTTGTTGGCAAAGTTAGGACATGTACTTTCTGATTACCTTTCACAGCAAAGTTCTGATGGATTCATATCTAAAATTTTGAGGACAAGAGTAGAGAATCCAATGTACTCGTATAATACATGCACACAGAACGCATCCCTTTGAGTGAGTGTGCTTCCCCCTGCACACCTGCATTTCCCACCGCCTAGCCCTCTGCACACTCCACCTCCCCCCGCCCCTCTCCCCCCTTCTCCGCTTGTGTGCAAACCAACACCCACCCCCCCCCCCCCCCCCCCCCCCCCGCCCGGTGCATCGCCTGTGTGCAGGCCCCCTCCCCCCTTCATTGCCCTTGCTCAACTCCCCCCAGTTCTTCGCTTGTGCCACAACCCCTTCCTTCGCACCCCCCTCTCGCCTCTCCTCCTGGCCACCGACCGCCTCCTTCGCTACCCGCCTGCGCCCCCCCCACCCCCTCCCTCCTCACATTTGACTCTACCTCTCTCTCGACCATACTCATTAGCCCCATGCTTGATATTTTGGAGAGTGGTATACCATCTACTCGGAGCTGATGGTGCTCTCATGTTTCTATGTTCTTAGTATTCCATGATGAGTTTCCATGGTCAGTTTTGTATCACCCCAGTGAGATAGCTATGTTTAAGTTTTCTTTCTGTTTTATTTTCCATTCCATGATGAGATATGCCATGGACATTATTGTATCACTTTGGTCTCATAGGCCCATTGGGTCTTTAGTAGACGCTTAATATATCTTCCTTTCTTTCTTTCTCCCGTTTAGCTGCCCCCCCCCCCTCTCTTACCCTCTGACCCAACATCGGATCCTTTGGTTGGCGTCTCAGGCTTTCCTGTGAGCTTTCCTGTGACAGTCTGCTTTCCAGGTCTTAGAAGGAATACCTTCCTCCCCTCCTCGTGATAGCTGGTGCTATCAGAAGAGTGATGGAACCTCCCCCCCTCCCCCCCCTCCCCCCCCCAAAAAAAAAAAAAAAAACCGCCGCTTCCGTTCTAGCACGGACGGCTGGGATTCCATCCCTTCGTATCTGCATTGCCTCCCCGGAGTTAGTACCTCACACCATTTCACTCCCTAGTCTATGGGGGAACCCTATTTTGCAGAGAGTTGAGTACTCCAGTCTCCTAGGACAATGTTTCATGTGCCGGCGTCGGCAGTCCAGGTGGCCGTCTCCAGTAGCCCCCCCTCGGCCCCCCCCCCTCGGCCCCAGCTTAGACCTTCCTAGGGGGGCGGGCAGGACTGAGGCCCGAGGTACCAGAGCACCAGGACGCGACCTTGGTTGAGACCAGCGCAGGAGAGGGGCAGACCACTGGCCCGAGGCGGAACCACCGGCCAACTTCGTGAGCAGAATAGCGTCAAACAGGCGTGCCAGCCTCCAGCTAGCAGGGTCCAGGAGGATACGGTTGTGTCAGAGAACCATTTCAAGCATTTACCTCAGCAACCCCCGACGGTGATGGGCCCCCCTCTGTACCTTCAAGGAACCCCCCCTTGCCCCCACCCCCCACCCCCCGCCCCCAAGTGAACCCTTCTCCCCCTATCCCCCCTTCACAGCCCTTGCCCATCCCTCACCCTCCATCCCACCACCCTCCCCCCTCTCTTGCCTTTTGCTCTAACTCTCTCCCCTATAGCTCCTCGGCTCAGGTTGTAGTACCCCCGCCGCCCCGAGTTGCGCCAGACCCAAAGCGGAGATAGCTGGCCAGCTTAGTCTGCCATTTGATCCATCATTTTTTGGAGCTGGTAGAGATGACCATCGTTGCCTCTCCGGTGCGGGCTTTGGCTCCCGAGTTCCCAGCCCTCCCCCCGGGTGCTGGGGCAGCCAATTGATTACAGTTTCTTCCGATGCCTCCCCGTCGAAGGCACTGGCATGTTCAAGGAGACCGTGGCTCCCATTTGCATATCTATGGTGCTATATCACTCCAGACTGTCCACCCCAGAGAGTGGCACAATGATCTTCTCCTTCCCACTGAGTGCAGCACAGGGGACGGACTGGAGCATGGTGTAAGTGGACCAGGCAGGGGAGATGGTGTCCTTCATCCTGGAGGTGTGCGTTTTGTGTTTCTTAATGTTTCAGTGGTAGTGCCACTTCCCCCCTTCTATAGATACCTGCACTGTGATATGTGGAGTCCAAAGTATGCATACTCTAGAGCTCGAAAAGAGTGGTTGCACATGGAGGCCAAGATTCGTTCCCTCTTGTGCGGCTTCGTCCCAAGACCAACAGTGATTACTCTCCATCAAAACCCATGCCCAAGACTCTTTGAGTGGAGGGCAATTCAAACAGTTCCACTACCCACCACTCTTAGTTATGCGGATTGTCTCATGGAACATCCAGGGGTTGGGGGGCCCAGAGTGCTTTCAAAGGTGTCGTGTCCTTAGAGGAGCTCCATAGAGCAGCGATTGGTGGAACCATTGACATTCTCTCCATTCAAGCACACCATCTTTCAGAGGGATGCGGGAAGATCTTGCAGGGGAGGAGTCACACCTTTTGGTCCCACTCTTTTGGCCCCTCCGGGACACAGGGTGGAGTATGCATTTCCGTCAATGAGTAGCTATTGCCAGTAGTGTGATCAACTCAGGTACCATTGTCACTGTGGTCGCAGTGGCATGATTGGTATTTTGGCTAGCACTGCTTCTCTCCGATCACGCACCGATTATTCTCCTTGGATGACCCTTGGAGGTAGGACATACATTTGCACACCCGGAGCTGCTGCTTGAGTTTGAGTTTGCCGATGACACGTAACATAATTGTTGGGGGACGAGGGAAACCTCCAAAGATTCGCCGAGGCCACTAAGATTTTCTGTCGTGCATTCGGAGCACATATCAACTAGCACAAGTCGTGTGGATTTTGGGTTGGCTTATTGCCTACCCCAACTTGGCGTCCAGTTGAGGCTTTTCGGTGGGTCCCAAGGGACACTCCAGTTCGTTATCTTGGGTGCCAGGTTGGCATTGACATCTCTCCTAAGTAGCGGCTAGCCCCGCCTCTTCTTGAGCACGCGGAAGAAGCTACTATACTGGAGTTCTGTCACGCTTTCCTTAGTTGGCCGGGTTAAGGCGGCGAACCAGGTTCTTCTCGCCACCATGTGGTACATCACCTCGTGCTGGTCTTTCTCCCAAGCTTGTATTTGTCAGGTTCAGCATTTGATTCGGAACTTTCCATGGGTTGGTAGTGACGGGAGACCTGCCCGGGCCAAAGTGGCCTGGATAGTGATCATTCAGTTGCGACGGAGAGGGTTCCTGGGCATCATCGACCCCCCCATTCAAAGCCTTGTCTTGATGGGCAAGTCGATTGAGGTCTTCTTTCGGGTGGCAAGATTTGGAAGGACTTCCTCTTGGCTCGGATCTCCGCCCACACCCCGATCCCGGAAGGCCCTTGTTCTCAGAGTACGAGATGGATTTTCATAGAGATGTGGGCACATGGCTTTAGCCCAACATTTGAGGACAGATTTGCAGCTAGTCTCTTGCGTGCTTGGGAACATCTCGGGCCGGCCCTTCAGCAAGTCTACCCTAGTAGCCTCCGAGGAGCAACTCTGACAACCTTTGATGTGGAACCCCATGGTCTGTCTGCCTAGTGGTCACATGCTTGAAGCTCGTCTGCACGTATCGTGAGGAGCTTTGAGCATGGGCCCCGCTAGGTCACTTGGTGATTGGCTTACATTGAGACAGTTGCCCCCATAGGCCCAGGAGAGGGGCCTTACTGGGATCCGGGGAAGAGACAGACTTAGCCCGCGACATCAACTCTTCCATCCCTTCGGAGTGGCTGGCTCTGCGATACCAGACCCTCCTGCCCCACAATGGCTAGGAGTTTTCACCAGGCATGATATACCCCTGGGATCCGGGGAAGAGACAGACTTAGCCGCGACATCGACTCTTCCATCCCTTCGGAGTGGCTGGCTCTGCGATACCAGACCCTCCTGCCCCACAATGGCTAGGAGTTTTCACCAGGCATGATATACCCCTAGCAGTTCATGGTGCAAAAGAGTCTTGAGAGCTCTGCCTTACTCACCTTCTCTATTGGGGAAGATCACTCTTTTTTTCTTTCAGAAAGGAGACTTATATTAAGTATGAAAAATTTTACAAAATGGAGATTTCACACCAAGCAAGGCGTAGATCTCAACCAATCAGGAGCCCTGTGCTGCCAATAGGGTCCCGAATGAGAGATTGTGAAAAAGATACCAATGTCCCACTCTCTCATAAACTATGCGCGCTTCCTCTCCGCAGCCCTCAAAGATCCCTGGATTCTGGCCGAGGTAGCCATAATGGTTTGAATAATATCACTCCAAATCCTGCAAAGACACTGAGAAACAAGAACGGGAGTACCCTCAATGGCCTCAGTGCATCTAGCCTTCCAGATATTACAGGCTGAGATGCTAGCAATAATCTCCCAAGAACTGTCTAACCTTCGTGCCGGAGGGACAAAGTGTGAAAGTGGCAAATCCTGAAGACAACACTGCCGAGCAACTCCTTGCCTAACCATAATGGCCAAGCTCCTGTTAGTCCCCTCGAACCTCAGCTGAGGCCCAGACTGTGTCAACCAAATGATAGAACCAAAAGAAATGATAGCATCCCTCTTAATCCTATCAAAGAGGTGTGCAATCGCAGACCAAACCCTCTGTGCTTCCCTGCATTCCCATAAACAATGGTAAACTGACTCCGAAACTCCTGCACATCTAGGGCATGCTAGGCAAGCACCAGTATAACAGACCTCCACTGATTGGTGGCTAGACCACCATGAAGGGAAACCCAGATAAAGGAGGAAATCTGTGGCTTCCTATAAGAGTGCCACAATCTCCGCCAAAATGCCCTTTGAATGTCAATCGAAATGCCGTAAGACTCCCAATGGGTTCTAAGAGTAGGGACACTCTGAATGTGTCCCAAGATAAGATGTCTGGCATTCCGCACCGTATAATTGAAAAAAGCAATGCTTTTCAAAGGATTACAAGCATCCTTCCACTCCCACTCACCGGGTCCCAAGGCAAATGTCAGATAGGGCAGCCACCATACAACCACAGGCTAACACTCTTTGTGATCATCCCTAGGGGGGGGGGGGCGGGGGTGGATCAACAAAGACGTGCTTCCCTAACCTGCCAACAACTCTCACTGGACGAATCTGGGGGGCCTCAATAAGGTCCTACACATCACATCTCTCTAGTTGCCATCCATTCTGTACAGAAGAAAAGACCGGTACATCATCCTCCCTAGGCAAGGAGATACCCATAACCTAAAGAGGAACAACTGTCCCAGAGAAAACCTCAAACCAAGAATGATGACGACCTTCCAAAAAAGATCCAATAATCCAGTGGTTGGGAATGGCTGCATCAATCTGTGCAATCCTCCGGCTAGAACCTCTCAAATGCTGCGTGATATCCAATCTCTGCACCTCGGTAAGGCTCTGAAACCTCTTCCAAGCCAGCACTGTGGGGCATAGGGTCTCCCAGAGCGAGCCCAGAGAATCTGAAGTAATACCCCTTACCTTGTCAGGCTCAATCTGAACCTCACCCTGTGAATCCTACAAATACCTCACAAAATCCCTGCTATGGAAAGGCCTATGCGCTGAAAAAAACTCTTTGTTGCATCTGCCACCCATCCGAGTCCAAAAAGCCTCATTCGCATGAAACGCAAACTCAGCCCTCCTATCCATGGCCGACTGCAGCTCTGCTCTAACTGTGGTCAAGAGGTCTGTAATCCAAGACGCATGTGGATGCTTTTCATGTTCCCTCTGAACAGCAGCAATCCTACGCCTAATAGCTCTCTCCTTGTCTAGAGCCTCCTTCTTCTTGGACAAGGCAGCGCTATGATAATGATGGCTGGTCCTCTCAAGAGCCAGCGCAATATTATGATGAGGATCAGGACCATCACAAAATCTCCATCTCTCTCTGATCTCAAGGGAGATGTCAGCATCTAGATAAAGAGAGTTAGGGATATGGACACGAGGAGAGGCCAAGCAAGCCCCAGGCTCCCTGAGACACAAAACGACGGGGCAATGATCGGATTTGGTGGTGCCAGGCATAATAGCAATGGTGCCTCCTCTGTCCAGGGACCAATCATCCACATAAAATCTGTCCAGACGTGCAAAGATGCTCTCAACCCCGCTCCTGCGGGTTATGCCAAGAGAAAGATAGGGAATTTGGCCTTCTCTAGAAGTCATCCTCAGTCCAGCAATCCCTGCCAAAGAAAGAGAGCCTGAACCTCTCCCATGAGGCTCGCTCCAAAGGGTGTAAACCCCCTTCGCGTCCACCCTTCTTGTCAGAAGGTTTTTCAACCATATTGAAGTCTCCTCCCACTATCCAATGATCAACCTGGGGAATGACATTTGTAATGGTGTCCCAAAAGGCCACCCTTTCACCTACGTTAGGTGCATAAATATTCAAGGTTCCCAATTTCTGACCCTCATGCATGATCAAGATCCACTCGCTCTAGCAGGGATGATAACATTGTGCCCAATAACATGAGGCATAACAGATGCTGCCACTGAAATGCAAACACCCCCTCTAGTCCCAACAGCCGAGGATCAGAAGGTGTGGCGAGAAAGCATCTTACCAGTTTTGCCACACTGAGATCTATCCAATTTATGTTCCTGTAACAAAAGTATATCCATAGACCCTCTTGTAACAGCAAGGTGAAGCTGGTCCTTCAGAAGGCGCTTCCTACCACGCAGGTGGAAAGCCCTCCAAGGCCCTGAACATTCCATGAGACGATTCTCATGGAAGAGAAGAGGGTTTGACCCCCGATCTAAGAAGACGATGGGCAGCCTGAGGACGCCTCTCATAATGCTGGAGGACGGGATAATCCACGGGGCAAAGACCACTGACATGACCTTGTCCAAGGCCCTGCACAGTACCTACATATGTACGAGAAACCTGTGCGCCTTGCGCGGCATCAAGGGCAATGGCATCATGCTGAAAAACCTGCAATACATGATCCCCACTGCGCTGAGCATCGTGCATATTGCCCCCTCCAAGTAGAGAGGACTCAACAAAATCATCCTGATCTGATATATCATCTCCCTGCAAAGAAGCATGAGCTGATACATCCCTCTACCCAGAAACATCATCTATCTGAGGTGCCAGATCTGAGGAGGTCTTCCCATCAATCGCACCAAGGGGGCGGGCGTGAGAGACAGCTCGCCACACCTGGCGGACTGTAGGACGAGAAGGATCCAAGGGAGGTGGCTCCTGAGAAGCACGCTTGCGAGGCCTCGTGCGACCCGGAGCCCGAGGGCAATCTCGAGCAAAGTGACCCTGTTGGTGACAAACCCGTCACTGATCGGGTTTACCTACAATCTCCATACGTTGCTTCAAAAGGCCACTAAGAGCCGGAAGCAAAACATAGTCCTCAAAAAGCTCATAGTCACGGGCAAGAACCATGACCCTGGGGATAGCATCCGCCGAGGCAGTAACCACCTGGGCAAAAGATGTCGGCAAAGCGTGGAGGGGGGGGGTACTTGAAGAACCAACCCAAAGGCGGACCCGATGGCCTCTAGCATAGGCCAATATGCACGAGGAAGATCTGAGAATCTGAGAGTAATTGGGAAACGGTTCTGGTCTTCCTCAACAAGGTCAAAATAGCTCAAGTAGGGAAGAAAAAAAATCTTCCTTGGGCCCAATGGCAAAGGGCTGCCCTTCAAAACCTCTGAGGCTGCGTCCTTGGAATCAAAATCCACCCGGAAGAAACCTCTTCCAAGCAACCTGACATCTCAGAAGTGTGGAGCGAGGTCGGGAGGCATAGCCGCCAAGACCTAAACCCGAGCCTGGAGACGGGAAGGGTGAGATCCAAAGATTCTGGCAATGAGGGTCGTTTTGGAGTCTTTCTCGATTTCGGCGAAGAGGACCACGAGCTCGTCTTCGGAAAAAAACAATGGTTCGCCCGGCCGAGGGAGAATGATTAGCCATGATGCTAATCGAAAAAGAAGGCCGACTTGAACCCGGATGAGGAGCAATCAGAACCTAGGGGAAGAGGCAGGCAAGAAGGCGAAAGAAAGGGAGGGAGTGAAAAAAAAGGGAAAAAAAAGAAAAAAAGAAAAAAAGAAAAAACGAGAAGCTGGACACACAGTCGAAGGGATGAGCTGCGCAGAGGGATCAGGCGGAGGAATCAAGGGCAGGAAGAGGCAGGGGCGACCAGTGGAGGAGGAATGATGGGAGGCGGAGGAGAAGTTCGCTGCGCAGAGGGAAGAGACGGAGGAATGAAGGCAGGCAGAGGCAGGGGCAAAAGGACAGAAGGGAGGCGGGGGAAGGAATGTGCGATGCAAGCATAGAGGCGGAGAAGGACAGAGGGAGGCGGAGGAAGGAAGGGGCATAAATTCGACACAGGCACATGGGTGCAGGCATGGTTCGGGGAGCTTACACGGTCATTCGCTTTTTCCCTCCAGCGAAGATCACTCTTCTTTTTTTTTTCAGAAAGGAGACTTCTATTAAGTATGAAAAAATTTTACAAAATGGAGATTTCACACCAAGTAAGGTGGAGATCTAAACCAATCAGGAGCCCTGTGCTGCCAATAGGGTCCCGAATGAGAGGACGTGAAAAAGATACCAATGTCCCACTCTCTCATAAACTGGCCGCGCTTCCTCTCCATAGCCCTCGAAGATCCCTGGATTTTGGCCCAGGAAGCCATGATGGTGTGAATAATATCACTCCAAATCTTGCAAAGACACTGAGAAACAAGAACGGGAGTACCCTCAATGGCCTCGATGCATCTAGCCTTCCAAATATTCCAGGCTGAGATGCTAGCAATAATCTCCCAAGAGCTGTCTAACCTCTGTGCCTGAGGGACGAAGTGTGAAAGTGGCAAATCCTGAAGACAACAGTGCCGAGCAACTCCTTGCCTAACCATAATGGCCAAGCTCTTGTCAGTCCCCTCGATTCTCAGTTGAGGCCCAGACTGCGTCAACCAAATGATAGAACCAAAAGAAATGATAGCATCCCTCTTAATCCTATCAAAGAGGTGTGCAATCGCAGACCAAACCCTCTGTGCTTCCCTGCATTCCCATAAACAATGGTAAACTGACTCCGAAACTCCTGCACATCTAGGGCATGCTAGGCAAGCACCAGTAAACAGACCTCCACTGATTGGTGGCCAGACCACCATGAAGAGAAACCCAGATAAAGGAGGAAATCTGTGGCTTCCTATAAGAATGCCACAATCTCCGCCAGTGTCAGTCAAAATGCCATAAGATTCCCAATGGGGTCTAAGAGTAGGGACACTCTGAATGTGTCCCAAGATAAGATGTCTCGCATTCCGCACCATATAACTGAAAAAAGGCATGCTTTTCAAAGGGTTACAAGCATCCTTCCACTCCCACTCACTGGGGTCCCAATGCAAATGTCTGATAGGGCAGCCACCATACAACCAAAGGCTAACACTCTCTATGATCATCCCTGTGGAGGGGGGGTCAACAAAGACGTGCTTCCCTAACCTGCCACAACTATGACTGGACGAATCTGGGGGCCCTCAATAGTCCTGCACGTGACATCTCTCCAGCTGCCATCCATCCTGTACAGAAAAAAAGACCAGTACATCATCCTCCCTAGGCAAGGGGAGACCCATAACCTGAAGAGGAACACCTGTCCCAGAAAAAACCCCAAACCAAGAATGATGATGGCCTTCCAAGAAAGATCCAGTAATCCAGTGGTTGGGAATGGCTGCATCAATCTGTGCAATCCTACGGCTAGAGCCTCTCAAATGCTGCGTGAAATCCAATCTATGTCTCGGTGAGGCTCTGAAACCTCTTCCAAGCTAGCACTGTGGGGCATAGGGTCTCCCAACCAGCCCAAAGAGTATGCATAGCTGCCCCAAGAGGCCTACCATGCACATCTAAAATCAAATCATTCCACAGAATGGGCTGCCGGTTAACTTCCTCCGCTGAACGCAGGGGGATGTGTACCAAAAAACTCCTTAGGTAGGAGGGACCTAACCAGGGGGGATGAAGGGGAGCGGTGAACTGCATCCGAAAAAATAAAGCATGAGCTGAGAGTCCAGACACCTCCGCAAACAGGGACACACTTCGTGATCTGCTGCATGAGAAAGTCCTTCCACGGCTCAGTGCCTGGAAGAAAGCCCCTAACAACCAGCTTACAAAGCAAAGCCTTACATTGCACCTCAGGGTCAATGATATTCAATCCCCCTTCCTGCTTAGGCCTGATAATGGTTTCCCAAGTACCTCTAGCCCTGGTGTGTGCATTTCCATCAAGCCCTGACCAAAGAAAGTTCCGAATAAGGCGACGAAGCTGGCCAATGCAGCCCTTATCAAAAATCCAGCATGAAGCGATAAACCAAGTCGTGCCTAGCAAAACCTTGTTAACCACCAAAGTTCTAGAGGCCAAGTCGAGCTTCCTCCTACTCCAGTGATGAAGTTTGCTTTTAATGCTTAAGAGCACTGGAGCAAACTGTTGTGCAGGGGAGATGTCAACGCCCACCTAACAACCAAGGTATCTGCAGAGCATCCTCTCTCAATCCAAGCAAAACCAACATCTGTACCCCAATCTGCAAGAGGAGAATCACTGATCCAAAAACCAACTGACTTATGCCAATTGATAGTAGGTCCTGCTGCCAAACAAAAGGCCTCCAAGGCTGTCCGGAAAAAGAACATAAACAAGCATGTGAAGCCTCAAGGAACAACGCCGTATCATTTGCTAACTCAGAGCCAAAAACTCTTCCTCCGTGCATAAAGGCAGCCTGAGACCCACAACACCAGGGGCAGCCCAAAGAAACCTGCTCATAGCCTCAGCTACAATGAGGTACAGTAAAGGGGCGAGGGGACAGCCCTGCCTCACTGAACGGGAAATCCGAAAACGCTCACCGCGCCTCCCACAGGCTAAAACAGTGCTATGAGCCTCCCTGTATAGGCAAGACACCCCTCTAATCCAGTTTTGGGAAAACCCCATGTGTGCCATAGTGCCCTCCGAAAAATCCCAATCCACTCTGTCATAAGCTTTTTCAAAACCAAGCAAAAGAATGGCAAGAGGCTGCTGTGACTAGACTTTGCCCACTCGATAGCTTCCCAAAAAGAAAAAATGTTATCAAAGATACTCCTTCCTTGGAGGAAACCATTTTGGGTATCATGGATAGTCCTTTGGAGAATCGGCTGCAACCTTATACTCAAGGCTTTAGCTAAGATTTTATATGCAGATCCAAGGAGGGTGATGGGCCTCCATTGCTTGATGTCAATCTTGTCCGCACTCTTGGGGATAAGGTGAATCAGCCCCTCCGTGAGGTATGGAGGCATCATACCCGACAACCACATTTCCTAAAGGGCAACAGTGATAGCATCTCCAATATGATCCCAAAAAAGAATAAAGAAGGCGGGAGAAAGACCATCATCCCCTGGGCATGGACCACTGGAAAGAGCTTGCAGTGCGTGAAGGAATTCTTCCTTCGAGAAAGGGGCATCGAGGGAAGAACACACAGCATCTGTAATGAGCCTGGGCATGCACCCCCAAACTTTCTGCCATGCCACATCTCTCTGAGGAGAGGGCACCTCTGTAGTCAACAAAGACCGATAAAATTCTGAAGCAATACCCCTCACCTTATCAGGCTCAATCTGAACCTCACCCTGTGAGTCCTGCAAGTACTTCACAGAATCCCTGCTATGGGAAGGCCTGTGTGCTAAAAAAAACTCTTTGTTGCATCTGCCACCCATCTGAGTCCAAAAGGCCTTGTTCGCATGAAAGGCGAACTCAGCCCTCCTGTCCATGGCTAACTGCAGCTCTACTCTAATTGTGGTCAAGAGGTCTGTAACCCAAGTCGCATGTGGATGCTTTTCATGTTCCCTCTGAAGAACAGCAATCCTACGCCTAATAGCTCTCTCCTTGTCCAGAGCCTCCTTCTTCTTAGCCAAGGCAGTGCTATGATAATGATGGCTGGTCCTCTCAAGAGCTAGTGCAATATTATGACGAGGATTAGGATCACAAGATCTCCACATCTCTCTGATCTCAAGGGAAATGTCAGCATCAAGATAAAGAGAGTCAGGGATACGGACACGAGGAGAAGCCGAGCGAGCCCCCCAGGCTCCCTGAGACACAAAACGACGGGGCAATGATCGGATTTGGTGGTGCCAGGCATAATAGCAATGGTGCCTCCTCTATCCAAGGACCAATCATCCACATAAAACCTGTCCAGATGTGCAAAGATGCTCTCATCCCCGCTCTTGCGGTTATGCCAAGAGAAAGATAAAGAATTTGCCCTTCTCTGAAAATCATCCTCAGTCCAGCAATCCTTACCAAAAAAGGAAAGCATGGACCTCTCCCATGAGGTTCGCTCCAAAGGGTGTAAACCCCCTTCGCATCCACCCTTCTTGTCAAAAGGTTGCTCAACCATATTAAAATCTCCTCCCACTATCCAATGATCAACCTGGGGAATGACATTTGTAATGGTGTCCCAAAAGGCCACCCTTTCACCTCTCACGTTAGGTGCATAGATATTCAAGATTCCCAATTTCTGACCCTCATGCATGATTATGATCCAGTGCACTCTAGCAGGGATGATAACACCGTGCCCAATAACATGAGGTATAATAGATGCTGCCACTGAAATACAAACACCCCCTCTAGTCCCAACTGCCGAAGACCAGAAGGTGTGGCCAGAAAGCATCTTACCAGTTTTGCCACACTGAGATCTATCCAATTTGTGTTCCTGCAACAAAAGCACATCCATAGACCCTCCTGTAACAGCAGGGTGAAGCTGGTCCTTCAGAAGGCGCTTCCTACCACGGGTGGGAAGCCCTCCAAGGCCCTAAACATTCCATGAGACGATTATCATGGAAGAGAAGAGGGTTTGACCCCCGATCTAAGAAGACGATGGGCAGCCTGAGGACGCCTCTCATAATGCTGGAGGACGGGAGAATCCACGGGGCAAAGTCCACTGACGTGCCCTTGTCTGAGGCCCTGCACATGCACAGTACCTGCATATGTACGAGAAACCTGTTCGCCCTGCGGGGCATCAAGGGCAATGGCATCATGCTGAAAATCTTGCAATACATGATCCCCACTGTGCTGAACATCCTACATATCGCCCCCTCCAAGTAGAGAGGACTCAACTAAATCATCCTGATCTGAGATATCATCTCTCTGCAAAGATGCATCACTGACACATCCCTCTGACCAGAAACATCATCTATCTATACACGATCCGAGGAGGCCTTCCCATCAATCGCACCAGGGGGGCAGGCGTGAGAGACAGCTCGCCACATCTTGCGGACTGAAGGACAGGAAGGAACCAAGGGAGGTGGCGCCTGAGAAGCACGCTTACGAGGCCTCCTGCGACCTTGAGCCCGAGGACAATCTCGAGCAAAGTGACCTTGTTGGTGACAAACCCGGCATTGATCGGGTTTACCTGCAATCTCCATACGTTGCTTCAAAGGGCCACAAGGGCCCAGAAGCAAAACATAGTCCTCAAAGAGTTTAATGTCACGGGCAAGAACCATGACCATGGGGACAGCATCCGCCGAGGCAGTGACAACCTGGGCAGAAGATGTCGGCAAGGCGTGAAGTGGGGGCACTTGAAGAACCAACCCAAAGGCAGACCCGATGGCCTCTAACATAGGCCAATATGCGCGAGGAAGACCTGGGAATCTGAGAGTAATCAAGAAACGGTTCCGGTCGTCCTCAATAGGGTCAAAATAGCTGGAGTAGGGAAGAAAGAATATCTTCCTCGGACCCAATGGCAAAGGGCTGCCCTTCAAAACCTCTGAGGCTGCGTCCTCAGAATCAAAATCCACTTGGAAGAAACCTCTTCCAAGCAACCTGACATCTCCAAGTGTAGAGCGAGGTCGGAGGGCAGAGCCGCCAGGACCCAATCCCGAGCCTGGAGATGGGACGGGTGAGATCCAAAGATTCTGGCAATGAGGGTCATTTTGGAGTCTTTCTCTATTTCGGCGTAGAGGACTGCAAGCTCGGCTTCGGAAAAAACAATGGTTCGCCCGGCCAAGGGAGAATGATTAGCCATGATGCTAATCGAAGAAAAAGGCCGACTTGAACCTGGATGAGGAGCAATCCGAACCAAGGGGAAGAGGTAGGCAAGGAGGCAGAGGAAAGGAAGGGAGGGTGGAAAAGGGAAAAGCAAAAAGGAAAGGGAAGCAAGGGGGAGATGGCTGGATGCAAAGGTGAAGAAGGGTGGGGGAAGGGCAGCACAACAGGTCTGCGCAGCAGAGGGAAGAGGCGGAGGAAGGAGGGGAGGCAAAACAGCGCAAACTGGAGGGCGAAGAAGGGCGGGCAGAGGCAAGGGCGAATGGCGATGGAGGAAGGATGGGAGGCGGAGTGTGGATAGGGGCGAAGCAGGCATAGAGGCGGAGGGGCGCAGCGATGGAGGAAGGAAGGGAGGCAGAGGAAGGACTTCTATGAGCATCGATGATGGCATCTAGAGTGTCGTTCACCTTATCCACAAAAACAGAACCCCCAGAACTATCCTCGGTCGTACTAGCCTCATCTTGTTTAGCACTAGGCCCAGGTTGAGGTTGATGCTCCTCATGCACTTCTTGGGATGTAAAAGTTTGATTCCTCATGTTTTGTTTAGAGACTTCTTGAGAACTAGTGGATGCACTCTTAGTTCGCTTGTTGCGGTTCTTTTTTCTCCTAGTGGTCTTTTTTCTATTGGAATGTAGGGTCTTGTCCACTAGATTTGCCTTTGCATCCCTAGTTCGAGGTGTCTCATCAGTCTGCATTTCGGCATTTCGTGTCTGTGATCTAGTCATGACTCTAAGTGGCACGACATCCTCATTCTCTGATGAAGGTGGCGATGGAACTGCCCCTACAAAGTTGAGTGAGACCTTTGGTTGAGAGGTGCCTTCCTCATGTGGTTTCAGCAAACAATCCTTTGGAAAGTGTTCTACACAACACCCTAGACAATATCTTTCAATTGGTGGAAACTGTGGTACTGTTGTATTGGATCGAGCTGCTTGCCTTGAGCGATGTGGACAATCACGAGCCCAATGGGGTTCTCCGCACTCATAACAGGGGCCCATTAGTTTGGCTTCTACTTTCCTTTGCTGCCATTGACCTGAGGGGCCTGGAGTCCTAGGTTGGTAGCCGCCTAGCAACATCAAAGAATTTTGTTCCCCTAGTAGAGCCTCCAGTGCTTGGCTTGGATATGCGGGACTTTCAAAGAGATTTTCCTTGGATGAATATGATCCATATTCCTTCTCCACATAGCCTGGGTTTACCAAGTCTCTACACATATTTGAATTGCAATTCCACACCGTGAATCGCAAGGTCTCATAGGCCACACATCGTCAAGTGGGCCTTCTCTCTGTAATGAAGACTCGGCCATCTTTGTATACCACCCATTTCCCCTCTTTCCTTGCCTCAAGCACACGTGGCTTGTGTTCCTTCCGGTGTGCTATCTTCTGCTAGTGTAAGGTCCTCATCCAAATAAATCTTTTCCCCCTTAAGGGCCATCCTCTTGGAGAGGAAGGCCTTCTTCTTCTCCAAGTCACCAAACCTGATGATCAATACCTTCGCCCTAGTTTCATCTCTGCCTACTCGCCATGCTCCAGTAATGGGTACATTAGTGGCTCCAATTTTTGTTGCAAGAGCTTTTGCATCCTCTTGGGGATTCCCTTATCTTTCCAACCAACTACGCGTATATGTAAGGCACGTGCCCGTCTCTTGGCTTCCTCTTCAAATGTAGCATTCATCACCTCTACTCTATTGATTGGTGTATCCTTCTGCTTTTTTACTACTTCAATCCATGGGTTGACTCCCTCAATTTGTTTCTTTGTGGCACTGGCAATTTCAGCCCATGAATGCATTTCCTTCTCACCCGTAGCCACTTTTTCCTTACATGATTCCAAAGTGTTTTGCATTTCTGTGATGTCTTTTTCACGGCGGTCAGCCATACATGTCTTCAAGGTTCCTTCGTACGATGCAACCGTTGTGCCAATCTCCCTGAGCATGTCATCCTTCCATTTCTGCATCTCTTTTTTCATTTCCGTGTGCATCAAGGCTTGGGCTAATTCCATCTCAACCCGTACTTGGGCTTGCATTTCTCCCTTCAATTGGGCATATATCTCTTCCTTCAGCGTTTCGTATATCACTTTCTTTTGGGCATGCATCTGCCTAATCCATTCCTTTTCAAGCTCCTGTCACATGGTCCTCATCTCTGTCCTTATGTGCAGCTATATCTCCTCATAAAGTGCCTCATCTCATCGGGCCATCTTCGCAAGCCTTCGTGAGCCAGGGGACACGATCCCTTCCCTCAATCTTCTGCGGTAGGCATTTGGTGCCTTCGTGGGGGTGTGAAAGATTGTTTCACCATCCTGTTCTCCCTCCTGGGATTGAGACATGTTTCCCCCTAGTTGCTGCCTTGCGGGCCTAAGCAAGGGTGGGTGGGAAAAGGATGGCCACTCCCTACGTACGCACAGAGCAGAGCAAAGAGGCGGGCAGAGGCAGACAGGCGACTGCCCTGCCTACGCACAGAGCAAGTAGAAGCGCGAACACAGAGCAGGCAAGTGGGCAGCGCAGGCAAAGGCGCGAACACAGAGCAGGCAGGTCGGCAGCACAGGCAGAGCTACATCATGGGCAGCGCAAACAGAGGCGTGTGTAGACAGAGGCGCGCAAACAGAGGTGCCGCATAGAGCAGGCAAAGGCGCAAAGACAGAGGCGTGCAGGTGGGCAGCGCTAAGACAGAGGCGCACAGGCTACATCAGAGAGCATAGAGAGAGAGAGAAAGAAAGAAAGAAAGATATATTAACATCTACAAGAGGCCAAGGTGGCCTATGAGACAAAAGTACCAATACATCCAAAGCTCAAGGAAACTAAATGTCCCGAGTAGAAAATGAAAAGCATAAACTAAAAAACAACTAGCTATAACATGTGGCCAAAGAGGAACTAGTTCAACTACCAGAAAAAGGCATATCTGATAAAAGTGTGGAACTGGAAAAATGGTAGGCTATGGGAAGCAGCTGAGATAGACTCATCCCATAATGTCTCGCATAGGTTGATCTGGCATAGACATGCTGAAGCGCCGAGGTCGTACCACACGACGTTGTGCCAATATCACGTGTATCCTCTGATAATGTCTCGGCTGGGGCCACGGCCTAGCGGGTCCTAGACGTCGTGCTCTACATAGCTCTCCAACTCTATCTAGGGTGACTCCTCAAGGTGGCTATGTGGGCCGAGTCGACTCGTGGTCAATGGTGCGCGGGGTCGCTGCTGCTCTGAAGAAGTCGGTAAGGGTACGCTGGTCTGTGTCTCAGACATGTCCCCCCTGTCTGGAGCGTAGGATGTGGTCTCGGTGTTTGCGCAGCTCGAGGAGAAAAAGCCCAAGGCAATGCTGGTCTAAGTAGTCCATCACTCTGGACAATGGCCCAAATCCATCTCGGAAGAGGCAATGAAAGCGCCCCGGATCTCGTAGTACAGTGGGCACCCACATATGTAGTGCTTCTCAGTCTCTGGCTCTAGCTGGCAAATCCATTCCTCAGGGGCAAGGGAGACAGCCCCATATCGACCGGCCTCTATCCTCAGCTGATGTGAAGACGTGCGGATCTGGCCAATAGCACATTTGACTCCATGAGAGAGGTAAATGTCCATGTACCTCGGGCGGACAACAAAACCATCTGGGGATAAGTGGGAAGATGATCTTGGTAGAAAGCCATCTTCGTCCCTAGTGGCTCGGCCGGTGTGATCCATGTGCGTGCTATGTGTAGCTGAATGATATCCATCCTAATGATCTTGTTGAGCTCATTCCGGCTCAACTCCAGGAAGGGGGAGTCCAGGCTGTACTGTAAAGTTGGAAGGCGGTCCATATGCATACCATGTAGTTGTAATCATGTGCTAGTTTGGGCATACCAGCACTCCGTGTCACCCTGTGATGCAAGCTATCTGGATGAGAGCGAGTCTAGAGTATGTGTGCCTAGAGAGGCTCCATAGCCTATGTATGAAAGTGACCGTCTGAAAGAGGGCCTCAGCTACAATCGGTGGGGCTCCCATCTCTGCTCATACTATCTCATGTGGTACTCATGATTTACTCCTAATTATGCGGGAGATCATCATCACTAGTGGTCTCTCGATCTGCTCCCACCCATCATAAAACTCCCCTCCATTCGAGGCTGCCTGCTCTGTTGTAGATCCACTCCTCCGCCTGTGATAGAGACTCGGCCCCCAGATGGGAGCGTCGTACAAAAGCGCTGGTGTAACCAACGCGTCAAATAATCAGAGCTTCGTCCGAGGCTCATGAAACTGGATGTGTGCACACTTGCTCTCCAGGGCTCTGAGTGTCGCATATCCTCTAGTCAATCTGTCCTCTGCCGCCCTCCTCGTGGTAAAGCGTGGTCCAACAAAAGTGACCCCCAGGTAGACATATCTCTTGACTCTCTGTACTGTCTCCCCACCATAGGTGAACTCAAGCAACCGGTCGGCCCACTGCTGAGAGGTGTTAAAACACCATTACCTTGGTCTTCCCAAGGTTCACTGTAAGGTCCCTATTTAGGCAAAGGTCCATAATGCATCCAAGTGTCTCTGCAGCCCCTTTGGTGTATTTGAGATAAGTACAATGTTGCCGGCATAGAGCAAAAAAGGGATCAACACTCCTCCCAAGCTAGCTCTAGGTCCTCCTAGTCTGCTGTCAATGGAGTCGGAGATCTCATCAATGTATAGCCCGAAGAGTGTGGGTGGTAGCGGGCAACCCTGCTTCACCCCAATAGTGCTGGTGATCTCCTCTGACATCCCTCCCGGAGCCCGGACCCGGCCTCTGACTAACTCATACAATGCTAAGACTCCCCATCTCATCTCATCGGGCACCCCCATGTCCTGTAGCCTCTGCATCAGCCTCCCTCGTGGTACTATGTCAAAGGCCTTGCCGAAATCCACAAAGCAACAATATACTCTCCTCCCATGAGCTCTGCCCTCCTCCATGATGGCCCAAAGCGTGAAGATGTGATCCAGGGTAGAGTATCCCCTCCTGAACCCCGCATGTCCATGTGCTCGATGCTGATGTGTCTCTACCCATTTGCTCAACTCATGCTCTAGTACCGATCCATAGAGCTTGGCTAGCACGTGGCCAACCATGATGGTCCTATAGTTACTCGGAACCGTAGGATCACCAGCTTTCAGGATCAGTACTATAGTATTCGCTGACCAACTGGCAGGGAAACCTTTGCAAAGGGCCCGATTGAACAGGTGGGCTAAGAGTGGCGCGAGCACATCCCTCACATGCGACAGGTGCTCTGCCACTAATCCATCATGATCCTGGGCTCAGCCATTCTGCAACCTATCAATGGCGGCGCGGATCATGCCGACAGAGAAGGTGGAGGAGGTGACTTGGCTCTCTGGTGGTCGGGGGAGAGGTGGCTGTCCGGGTATTTGGTAGAGCGAGGTAGCATAAGCATGCCATGTCTCCGGTGATGTAATAGGTGTCTGGGCTCTGGGTGTTTGGAAAACTCGCCACGCTTCCTTGCTGTCCTGTCCCAAGAAAAGATGGTACAACTCATGGTCCAACTTCGACGGGTAGGCTCGCTTCTTCCTCCGCACAAGATGGCGAAAGATCACGCGCGCCTAGCGATGTGTACAGATCCCCTGTGCTTCCTTTCGGATGAGGCAGGCACGGTTTTCCTGGCATTCATCATCGTTCCAGCCTTTTTGTGGGACAATGTGGGTCCATGTCCTGCAGAGCACTGTACAAGTGGTTGGCGTAGCCAGATGCCGTCTCCCTGGTGAAGTGGTATCAAGGGTTAGAGAAAGAAAGAAAGAAAGATATATTAAGCGTCTACTAAAGACCCAATGGGCCTATGAGACCAAAGTGATACAATAATGTCCATGGCATATCTCATCATGGAATGGAAAATAAAACAGAAAGAAAACATAAACATAGCTATCCTTTTGTATAAGTTTTCTTCAGCTTTATTAAACGTCTTCAAAAGACCTGATGAGTCTACGAGAAAATGACTAACAAAACTGAAGAAAACCTATACAAAAGGATAGATTATTGTATGTCCATATCATCATCATTATCAGCATGGTCTGCACTATGGTGAGCTTGTGAATACATGTCAAAGTTACATCTCCAAGTCAATACATGTGAGATGGCTGTGATATGATCATCCTCGCCCATCTAGATTATCCAGCATAGGTGAGTCTATGACTACTAAGAGAATCAGAAAGTCCACCCTCAATGGGGAGGTGTCTGTCTCTATATCGCTGAAGAATCTCCACAATCTAGAGCTTCCGGGTGGAGGGCTGTCATAGACCTCGGGCCCGTGGACATGGAGTGTGCTGTAGAGAGAGAGAGAGAGAGAGAGAGATTGTATTTTGGATGGCACATGTTACCATATCCAGCAATTTTTAAAAATAAAATTTCAGGGTGTGACCATACCTAGTCAAAGGCGTTACCTTTTTTACTTTTACGATCTATGGAAGCACGGGCCTCGGAATTTAGTACCCTTGGTGATATCAAAAATAAGTTTCTACTCAAGTATTTCATTCAAATGCGGTATGCCTCAAAGACCTTTTTTCTTCTTTATTTTCGAGGGTCTTCCTGATACCTTTGTTACTAAAATATTTTTTTCTTTGGCTGGTTGTAGATATTCAAGTCTGTATAGCTTGCAATGGTGGCAATGGTAGCTTTAAGTTAAACCCCATCTTGGAATCAGAAGTAAGCATTTTGATGGGACAACACTAAGTGTGTGGGTTTGCAGTAAGGAACGAAAGAAATCAAAATGTGTTGACACATCCAATTTTTCCATGTACATGTGTGTGTCAGTTCACAGTAAGGTAGAGAAATGGCATGGGGCAAGCCTTCATGCACTAATAATCCTGTCCAAGAAGTTGCCCCCTTTTCTGGGTCTAGAGGGGTAGACCACTATGTATGAAAGTAATGCTGTCCTAGAACATAATAAATGAAATGAAGCCTAAATATGGCAAGGTTTGGAGATGCACAATCTCAATGCTAAATAAGGCCGCGCCATGTCAGTCACGTGCGGTTAAATCAAAGGTAAAGCTGTCCTGCCAATTATTTGTTACAATTTCTTGTGCTGCATGCAGATGCCTCGATTGAAGCGAGAACATCAGGCCTAATGTCATTAGCTAGAGGTTTCTCACAAGTGTCATGCTGTACGATAGGGCAGCCCCAAGACTGTCAAAGGTGATTGTAGCAATAGAGGGGTCACATAAGAACCAAAGGCCAATGAGCCCTTGAACAATTCCCTGAACTGTCCCCGCTCCATAGGAACCTTACCCGAATTCAGAACATGGGGAGTTGGTAAAGTTTGATGAAGATGAATGTGCTCTAATCAAATAAGATTGGTTCTTTATTAGCTTTCCTATCACTCCAGAAAACATGATGTAGGGATCATGTGCTTGATGAGGCAACTGGGGCAGTAATTGTGACTTAATTCTGGCCTGCCTTGTCAAGGCATGTGAGATAAGTGCCAGCGAGAACTGCCTGACACCGACCTCCTTGATTGCCCTTCAACATGTTTGTTATGTGAAAAAAATCCTACATATGATAGCGTATTCTTCTTGCATCAGTAACATGTATGATGATTGTCTGATGCTTTCTTGACCATAATGTTTTTGATCTTTGGCATTAGTCATTGAGATTACTCTATTTTCTTTTAAGCCTCTTTTATTCAGTTTTTGGATAGCTTTTCAGCATGCAAGCTCTGTGACAAATCTTGTCCGAGAAGACAACTACACGACTTTCTTCTTCTCTGAAGTCCGAATTTCAGGAGACGTCAAAGTAACTGTTTACAATGCACGTTCCTCAGAAAAGGTCCTTACCTTCTCCTATACATGTGACATCTTTCTTTTGCATATATTTATAAGGGGAGAGAGAGAGAGAGAGAGAGAGAGAGAGAGAGAGAGAGAAAGAGAAAGAAAGAAAGTTATATTAACTTCTACAAAAGGCCAAAATGACCTATGAGACCAAAAGGTTACATCATGTCCATGGAATACATCATCATGGGTACTAAAAATAAAAGAAAGGAGCTGAGATACTAAAACTGATCCCAATACAAAGAGCGTCAAGCTCTCACATCACCCTAAAATATCCCACATAGGGCACTGCATCATGAGAGAGAAAGAAAGAAAGAAAAGATATATTAACATCTATGGAAGGCCAGATTGGCCTATGAGACAAATTTGTATACAACAAGTCCATGTCCTGAGTATCATGGAAAGAAAAACTGAAATGAAAAGCTAATCCTAGTTATATGCAGCTCACTATGTAGTCACTGTCTAGCATGCTATAGATGTACAATCGTGATAAGTGGTATACCACTAATTCCACCCAGTGGAGATGGTGGGGTGTAGTACATCATACATGGGGCATGGGGTAAGGACTCTCACATCTACTATGCCCTGGTGCAGCCTCTAGACTCTCTCCTCCATAGCTCTGTGGTATCATGCCTAGATCTAGGCAGACTAGGCCTGATGGATTGGTGGTCTGAGTCCGGGTAGTCACGGTCTCTTGGCAGCTCTAATCTCCGAGGCTCTCTGTGTAGTGTGAGCCCTCGTCGGGAGGTAGATGCTATAGGGGGAGGGGGATGTGGCTCGCTGATAGGCATGAAGAAGCTGGTGATCTGTGGCTAAGAGAGAGAAAGAAAGAAAGAAAGAAAGAAAGAAAGAAAGATATATTAAGCGTCTACTAAAGACCTTGGAGGAAGGGCCACCCCTCTCGTCCCCTACAAGTCCGGCGGAAAACGGTTTGTGAGTAAGGCCAAAGAAATTAGGATCATTGATCTCCCCTCTCAAGATTGAAATGAGTCAATGTCGGTTGATGGTGCCAAAGAGAGAGAGAGAGAGAGAGAGAGAGAGAGAGAGAGAGAGAGAGAGATTAACGTCCTCGAAAGACCCGAAGGGTCTGAGGCCAAAAAGTGATACAATGGTTCTATGAGATACTAATACATGAAAAGAAAAGGACTAAAAAACTGAAAAGAAACTAGCTACCAATACAAAAGTACATGTGTGATAACACACGTAGCCATGTGGCAAGGTACCACTGTATACATATAGGATAAGAATCTTGTAAACCTCCTCCAAGAACAAGAAACAGAGTTGTGATGATGTCCATCTCCTCAACCAGAGAGGGAAAGAAAGAAAGTTAAACGTCTTCAAAAGACCCAAAGACTAAAGCTAAGATCTCAGACTCTGAGATTATACAAGATGAAAAATCTAGGTCCTACTATGCCAGGTATAGGTAGGGATATGGGAGAGCTGACTAAAAACAGTCAATCAACCTGTATGCTAGACCCAAAGACTAAAGCTAAGATCTTAGACTCTGAGATTATACAAGATGAAAAATCTAGATCCTACTATGCCAGGTATAGGGTACAATAAGTGATGGGATATGGGAGAGCTGAATAAAAAATACCATGTATGCTAGGCAACGGCCCGTCTAGGATGTCCATCATGGGTGATACAAGAACGCTAGAGATGTTGATAGTCTGATGTGAGGATGAGGCTGCTCGATGGCAAGGCAAGGATCTCTTGAATCCCGAGCCGATGCACTAGGGGTGGTTGGGGTGACAAAAAGCCAACCCTTTGTCCTCGGCTCTTGGAAATGGGCTTGGAAACATTCTCTCTCCATGAGGGCTAGGGCTACGTATCCTCACGTCAATCTAGCTGTAAGATCCCTCTTATTCATGTATCATTTTGACAATGTAAATTAGTATTCAAGAGAAAATGTGCAAAATGATGTATTTACATGGAAATATGTGTAGATTCTTGTTAAGGCCTTATAAATAATTATATTAATTTAGAAATTTCATTTCTGTGTAAAAATAATAGGGTTCGTATTCTTTGAAAATTAAAAATAGCCCTAGCTGCATATGTGCACGTGTGCATGTACACCTGCACTTAATTAGGTAAAATTAGGGATACGGAAAAATGAACTAAAAAAGATAATAAAAATTAATTAGACTAATGCCAATATCAAATTAGAAATATTGAGTCTAAAATTGCTTAGGTCCCTATGCATAAAAATAAATTAAATAAGGCTAATGTGTGTGTACACATAAAAATTAATTTATTTAGCCAAAGGGTTGAATCCCTAAGGTTCAGAAACCATGATTTAATGAAAAACAAGGGGTTTTGATTGGTAAGTGGTACTCAAATGACCCATGGTGTTTGATTTGTGGTGTATGGTTGATGGCTCGTGAAAGGGTTGAATCCCTAAGGTTCAAAAACCATGATTTAATGAAAAACAAGGGGTTTTGATTGGTAAGCGGTATTCAAATGACCCATGGTATTGGATTTGTGGTATATGGTTGATGGCTCATGAAAAATAGTAGTCGTACTCTCTATTTTAGTTCAAAAAAGATGAAGTGCATGCATAAGAATTGAAAGTGAGCTTTAGCCCCAAAAAATCTATGGTTTGCATGAAATTCAAAAAAGGAATGGAGTCACAACCACCCATTGTCCTAATGCACATGTAAAGGCTCATAATCACTCAATTCAAATTTAAGTACCCTCCTCCACCGAGGAGAATTCTATGAGTTTTTTTTGAGAAGGATAGCTGATTGTACTTTGCTCATAAACTAGTGCAGTACCTACAAAATTAGTCTTAGGCCTCATTACTTCAAAGCTAGAGTAGTCATTTTCCAGTGTAAGGATTGGAGAAGTGTGATTGTACTTCCTTGGAGTCTACTGGGAAAATTTGTGGATTTCTTAAGGAGGAGGAGACTTCATCTATTGTCCATTGGTCACTGTAGTGCATCCCCAAGCCTATTTATTTAAGGTATATTGGTTAAATACTCATAATTTACCATTTCTTTGTTATTTGTCATTAAAACTTGACAATTTAAATCTAAATCAAATTAGCAATGTAATTTAAAATTTTCTGCAAAATTCCCAGTCAAGAGACCATTAAAGTCTAGCTTTTATTCATTCTTGCATTAATTTAATGCACAGACCTTAGAACAACTTTTTTATTATAATTTGTTTTGAACCTTAAAGAGTAAATGCGGATACTCAAATCCCATCCTTAGGATAATTAATTTATCAAATTATGAGGGCAGCCTTAGGCTAACTTTATTTCTAGAGAGAGAAAATTAGCCTAAAAGCATTATTTTTTATACAAGCCCTAGTCTAGAAATGCCCTTAGGTTAATTTATGAGTAAAAATAGTGAATTATAAGGTTTATAAATTAATTATGAATTTAAGGTTAGTCCTAAGTCTAGAAAGAGAAAATATAAATTAGAGTTGTAGAGAGAGAAAATAGTTTATATGTTGTAGAAAATTATTCTGATCAATTAGAAATTACTAGATGATTATTTATAATTCTTTTGAGAACTTAGTGTAAATGATTCTAGAGAGAGAAGAAAGAAATAAGGAGAATTCTAGAGAGAGAGAAAGAGAAATGACCTTCTAAACAAGTAGATTTTTTTTTTCAGAAAGAGATCTCTATTAAGTATGAAAAAAACATACAACAATCAGAGCTATAAGCCGGAAAAGAATAGAATCACCCCAACATGTAAGGTGATTTCAACCACTGAGGAGCATCATGATGCCATGTAAGACCTGTGGTACTAGAGGAAAAGAAGATGTCATGGTCCCACTCCTGCATAAATATCACGCGCTTTGCCTGCGTAGAACGAGAGGGCCCCTGAATGCGAGCCCGAGTAGCCATAAGAGTGTGGATGATATCACCCCATATAGTACTAATGCACTAAGACCCAAAAATCTGGACACCCTCAATAGCCTCCGTGCATCTAGCTCTCCATATCTGCCATGCTGTAATACTGGCAACAATCTCCCAACTGGTGTCAATCCTCTGTTTGGGGGGTGTATAATCACAGTGAGGAACATCCTGCAATAAACCATGGTGGGCAATACCTCTACGAATGAAGATAGCAGAATCTGTACCACTGTCCTCATAGAAAAGCTGCGGACCGGATTGGGAGATAAACAAGTAGAATTAAGATCGAGGATAAGTTAAATTTGTAAATTTGATTTTAAATTATTAAGATTGATTCAATTATGGTTAGGTTAACCTCAAATTCTCTCAAGGAAGACAATTTTAGAGAGAGGAAGTCATGATTAATCTCTAATCAAGAGATTTAGAGTAACTTGTTTTAAAGGCAAAGTTAAATCTTTGAAATAAGTTTAGAGAACCAAGAATAAATTCAATAAGTTTACAAGTATAGTTTTAGAGAGAGAAAGATGAGAATCTCACTCTCTCTAGATTCCTAAGGTGTGAAATTCAGTAAATAAAGGTACAAATTTTATTTTGAACTTCATAAAATATAATTGAGAAAGTTGTGTGAAATATTGAGAATGTTCTCTTTCTAGAAGACATAAGAATCAACTATTGAAGATGCGTGTAACACCTTGGAATGACTTTAGTAAGAATCTAAGGCAAATGATTAGATATGCAAAATCTTATACCCTTATACAATATAGAGGTATGAGAAACCGTTTGAACTTTAGTTTAGTTATTGACTTAGATCGTTAATTTTATCAAGACCTTAGAAAGATTTAGAATAAATGAAGGATATTCACTCAAGTAAAGTGAGAACCTTAGCAACCATACACTAGAAGTCCAAGGTTAGATGAAGGATTGATAAAGTTGGGTCTCAAGATTTAGAATTATCTCATGGTATTGTGAAGACCTCGCCAAAATCATGCAGCTAGAGGATTTTTAATCGAAGTTACAACTGGAGAACATAGAATGTCTCGTCGAACTTGCAATGGTTTACACAGTCTCAGTTGCATGTGGGATGCATGATTGTCTCGATCACGTCTTATAGTGTTTGATATTGTATTCATTTAGGATATTGCTTTTGTGGAAGTCTGTGAAGGTACCACACAGGCTCGTGCTATGCTGTGCGGATGTCATCCGTGTGGTGAGTTGCGTCACGAAGACGGTCAGCGTGAGACCATTGATCCATCTCGGTTAAGCAGAGGTGTGCTCCTGACACAATTGGTGTGAGGGATAGGAAGCGACTCCAATTTGTATCGGGCAAGGGAGGTCTGGTTTCTTGGACATACGTGTCAGTCGTATGTGGCTCTTGATGTCGATGCTTGGAGTATTCGTGCTTCTCGAAGTGGTATGGCTATCAAAAGCGGCTCCTTTGGATTTTTTCACACGGGTCAACCTACAGTTTGCAGGAGAGACGGAGAGGGTCACCTTCATGAGAATGAGGGTGATTCTACGAGGATTACAGGGAGATCCCATCTATTTGGATGACGACCTTACAAGGGTGCAGATAGAACATAGGAAAACATGCATGCTGAGAGTCCTACAGGCCCGAAAAGAGGGCAAGAGAGCATTCTATCGCGATGGCCGTGTCATCATCGATGTCAAGGCCACCAATTAGCACTAGGTGGCCTATGGGACATTGGCTATGGAGGATCCAGAAGGGCAAAGAGAAGTTTATCCTAAGTTGTCCAACATGTACTATGGACCTTTCCAAATATTGGAAAAGATCAATGATGTGGCTTTCAGACTAGCGTTACCCGATCATTGGAGGATTCACCATGCTTTTCATGTGAGTCTCCTAAGAGCTATCCCAAACCTTTGGAACCAATGAACGAGGATCCACAGAAGTTGAAGAGCTAGAGGACGGTCTTCAACCAGAGCAAATTGTCTTTCATAAGGAAAGAAGGGGATTGCATTGCAAGGTTACTAGAAAGTACCTTGTCAAGTTCAAGAATCATTCGGCTATGGATGCCAAGTGGGTGGATGAGAACTTCTTTGCAGAGTATCCACATGTTTTACATGCATATCAGGAAGCTTTTCAGTTGACGACAAGTGATTAGAAGCCGAGGGGATGTCACCGGCCTTTGTATTTTGACATCCAAGGAACCAAGAACAAAGGAGAGTGCTCAAGGTTTATATTCCACTATAGGGAATTGAGTATTCTAGAACTCGAGGGGTTTTGTCTAAGTTGTATCTAAAAGGAGAAACTTTGAGATTGAACAACACTAAATGTTTTGTACAAGAGTCATGGGACTAGCCATCTCATGGAGGGGCTATTTATCAATGAAGAAAATCAGAACTGAGTACATGGATATGAATATTGTTAGTCTACCATAGTCAGACACTAACATGGGTAGTTAGACCACAATAGGAACTGGTGTAAAAACCAAGAAATGGGTGTCAAAACCAAGGAACTGTTTGTGCATTCATTTTTTTATTTGATTTATGCTTGTGAGCATATTTGTGTGTGTGCCGAGGGTCAGGGACGCCTGGTTAAACCCAAGGACGAGCATGTGTGCATGTGTTTGTGTCTTCTAACATAAAATGGGTGCGTGTTGATCTTGACAAGAAGAGAATCATGCTGGGAAACTCCTACTTGAGGGATACTCTAGAGGTACAAGGGGTGGGAGTATCTGCCAAAGAGGTCAAACCCAAGGTCACTCTATGTGATGGTGAAAACTGTGAGGGCAAGATACTCCCAAAGCCAAGCACAAGAGAAGAGGAGGACATTCCACATGAAGAACCATGTCTCAAGAGCCAGAGAGAGAAGAGCTAAGTCCACAAAAAAGCAGAGAAAAGCAAGACCTAACAGTTGAGGGCAACAATTTAATAAGTTGGGGGGATGTCAGTGAAGCATCAAAATATAGGTTGCTCGTATAAAAAATTTCCCAAAAAAAAAGTTTTTCTTTTTTTCAAGTTTTGAAAAAAAAAAAGTGGTGTGGCACTGACACGTGGTAGGAAAGCAGTGCAAGGTCACCTTATAGGCTTGGAATGATGTGACTAGCTTTTGGAAAGCAAAAGATTAAAAGCTTTTTTAAAAACTAAAAAGAGAAGAGCTTTTATTATTAAAAAGATGCTTTTTGGACTATAAGCGAGTTTCAAAGCACTTTTCTCGAGTGCTTTTGGGCAAGAACTATAAATCCAACTATTCTTTCATTGTTGAGACATGTAAAAAGACGAGAGCTCTCTAGCTCTAAGAACTTGTACTCAAGACTACTCCAAGGAGTTTTATCTAATATAACTTGGAGGGGGGAGGGGGGTCAGCGGCCCAAGGCTATTTCGACCCCTAGTGTGCGTCTTCTCTCTCTACTCTCTCTCTCTTTTGTTTATTTCAGATTTTCTCAAGGTTTTACCCGTGAAATTATTATTTTCTTGAAGATAAGCTAAGTACTCGTGCCACAGCCCTTACGAAGACCTGTTTCAATCACTCTGCTTCCAACTTTTATTGCGCAACAACAACCTTGGACGCTTATGATTGCAGCTCTTTGCTTTGATGTGAATACAGATGCATTTGGCAAATGGCAACATATCATCGAAAACTTTTATTTGGCTGTGGAGGGTAAGATTGCTCGATGCCCTTATGTCTCTCATCTCCTTGCAAACTAGAAGCTTGAGCCATGCATTTCCTACTCCTTTGGCTCTCCCTTCCCCCCAGTGAGCTTACTTTCTTTCTACAAAAGGCACAGAGGTTTGCCAAGATGTTGTTGATGTTGAAGGAAATGTTTTATCCTTTCCTCGAGCTCAAAGCCGTTGGTAGTTGAGTATGCACTACAGACCTTTATGATGGATGTTGCAGCCTTTTACTCCTCTTACGATTGTTCCGGATGGTGAAAGAAGAGAGGACTGTGATGCATTTTCTTTGGTCTTGTCTGTAGACCAAAAGTTTCCTTTGCCAAATTTTGCATTTTCTTTGACTCATTTCTAGGGTATTCCTTCTCCAGATTTGTTTGGCTCTTTGGCAGGTGGCCTTCTACATTGCATCATGCACGGCTCTTTCTAATGTGGACTAGATATCGGATTTATGGACAATATGGCATGCAAGAAATCAGTTGGTTTTTCACTCCGTAAGGATTGCGCGAAATCCCTACTTTCATCAATCGTTGCATCAATCTTTGTTTGAATCCATCCACCTGGATCAGATTCATGATGGCCAGTTGGCTTTTTTTCTTTTTTTTCAGTGCTTTTAGCTTCTGTGATTGCTCTTTAAGAAGTTTGCCTCTTTTTTGAGGATTTCTTTCTTTGTATAGTGAAGCAATAGATCATAGCCTTTCGCAAAAAAATGTGTGTGTGTGTGTGTGTGTGTGTGTGTGTGTGTGTGTGTGTGTGTGTGTGTGTGTGTTTAATTAATAAACAGAACAGTGCTTTCACCAAAAAAAGTGTGTGTGTGTGTGTGTGTGAGAAAGAAAGAAAGAAAGAAAGAAAGATTGTATTAACGTCTCTTTCAGGCCAAAGAGAACTGGCCTATGAGACAAAGCCATGTACAATGTATGTGTTATCTCTGAGTATCAAAT